>NW_015094506.1:16705056-17058239 GCF_001431845.1 Calidris pugnax | reverse complement strand
GGCCTTAAAACACTAAGCAAAGTGAAAGCGCAGAGTACTTTCTATTTACAACGATCTGCAAAGCCATGCAAGAGTTTAAATATTCTGATAAGGGGGGGGGGGGGGGGGGGGGGAAGAAAATCTATACTTTTCCAGCTAGCATAGAGAGACCGGAAACATAAAATCAATTTTTATGGTCTTTTGGCAGGGTTGGCTGTAATAAGTAAAAAGGAGCAGCTTAGAGTCTTGGCAGAAGTTTTTAAGCCACTCAGCCGTACAGAACTCTGTTAATTGAGGTTTCCTCACATGAAAATGAAGCTCTTATTTAGTATATCGCAGTCTTTTTCTTGTCCATTCACCACTCTGGTTACAATTTTAAAAATACTTGTGTGTGAATGTGTGTGTTTTATATTTGTATACACATTTAAACACACAGATTCTGACTGAGAACTGAGTTCTGAATAAAGAGTGCACGCAACCTCATATTACCTGCTGTGGAAGAGACATCAAAGTTTACAACACAATTGAAGAGGACAAGAAAATATTTCTGCATATCCAGAAAAAAAGCATGGAGGAATTATTACGCATGGATACCGTGATCTCCTTCCCTCTGCTGGTGATGCCCATATAAATGTGCAGTTTCACAAAGAGGAATACTTCATCGTTTGATTTACTTCGATTCTCTACAGAATGTTTGTTTTAAATGTTAGTCAGTATCTAGGAAGAAGCTTAATTAGAAATACACATAAGGGAGACTTGTTAGCCAACTATGAATTTGTGTTTACCACTGACATTTACTAAAGATACTTGAGGTTAAAATAAAAGCATTTGCCAGACTGAATAAACAAAGCATTATGTTAACAAATATTTTTCAGGATTGTTATGTATGAATGTCATCTTTGCTAGAGTAGGCTTTAGTCCTTCCTAATACACCCCAGTTAAGAGGGGGGATTAGGAGATGCTGGTTACACTGTATACCTTTTACAGAAATGCCAGATACTGAAGCAGAAAGCGTTAGGAGGAGGACTACTGACCAGGGTTCTTCATGATTTCTTCTGGTGAGACGATAAGCGCAGGCTACAGGCGATCTCTTTCAGTCACTACGTGGACTAGCCGAGTGATTTCTACAAGCAGCAGGAAGAAGTTGTTTGGGTTAAATAAAATTTAAAAAATATATATTTTTTTTATTCCTGAGACATGTCATGACCAAAAGCTAAATAGGAATGGTAATAAAAACATCTCCTCAAGTGTTACTTTTGACAAATGTATAATCAGAATTTTTTTAGAGGCTGGCTTTTCTTTTCTTTTCTGGTTTTGTTGTGTTTTTTGGTGTTTTTTTTTCCCCAGTGACTTAATGAGTAGCACTTCACGGGTCTTCCATTTACTATAAATGCTTATGAGAGAGTTTATTATGTTTCTTAACCTGTTTTCTTACCACTACCAGTCTGGAGGTATTTCCTCAGAACAGCAGGCACTGAGCTCTTCTCCCTCTCCATCCTAGAGGGAGTGATGTTGCTATCTTTTAAATTCTCAGAGGTTTGTGAACTCAGGATGCCACTTCTCTTTTCTAGCCATCTGTAAAGATGCTGGGAGAAGTGCGTTGGAACATAAAATAAATCTAGAATGTCTCCTGTGTAGCGTGGTTATCTGATAACCTACTAATATTGATATGATTCTTCTAAGTGGAAGACCATACAATTTTTAAAAAGTGTTACCAGAAATTATCCAAACAAACTATTTGTTATTCATCAACTCTGGATAATTAATATAATATTTCAGGAAAATAAAACTTTAGTTAGAAGTAGCCAAAACCAATTTGGTTACTTTAATGATGCTGTCTGTAAGTTTCAAGGGCATTATTCAGGATTTATGGTAGTGGCCAAATGTACCCTAGTAGTTTTAATAACGTAGCCATGGTTGTAGGGACTAGGTAGTGCAGTGCCTGAAACACATGAGGATACATGCCTCAAAGCTACTCAGTGGTGATTTAATGAAGTTGATTTAAAAACCCACTTAGAAGTTCTGGTTTCTACATTTATATTAAGGGTTTGTTGGTTTTGTGTGTTTTGGTTTTTTTTCTTCTGTGTGGTTGAAAATCAGCATAGCAGTTGCAATATGGGAAAGCTGGTAACCATTACCCAGCTTTGCTCAGAGACATAAGGGTGCCTGCAAACTCCCTCATCTCCATGTGTTTGAATAACCATGTAGATATGGCAGGTGAAAATAATGGGAGTGCTTTTGTTGAAGATGCTGTGGAAATAAAGATTCCTTGACAAATGGTTTATCTGGTTCAGGACTCTGCCTTTGACATTAATACTTTCTCTAGAAAATGTGTGCACATACATGATTGACAGGTGGACATTAGACCTAACTCCTCTTATTTGGAATGCTTAATGACCACTTGTAACATGTAGTTTTAATTAATTGTAATTTTTCTTAATTCTTTCCAAAGCCACAGAGAGTATATCTTTATAATCATCTATTTCTGGTTATTTCTATCATCAAATCTTAGAGTTGGGAGGAATTCTTAGAAGACTATGTGACAATTACAATTAGAGTGTTGTTGTGTTGGGATTTTTTTTTGTTTGTTTTAAAGGCTAAATGTGGTAACTTAAGGAAAACTTAGTGGCATGGTGGTGTTTTGATAGAAGACAAAGAATAGTCGAGTGTTAAAGATTGATAACATAATACATCCCAATCAAAATAATTTTGAAAGTGGCTTTTTATTAAAAAAGGTCTGTTTCTTTTTCTTGTTTTGACTTCGGTAAGGCATTTGATTTAGCTTAGGGTGATGTTCTGATTGTAAGAAATAGTACTGTAGAAGGGCACCACTGTCTGTGTGAACAGATTAAAATTTTTTTACTTAATAGATTGCAAAAGAGAGAGTGTATGGGCAATCACCATCTCCATTATTACAACTCTATTCATTACCTTTAACAATGATTTGGAATAAAACACAAAATCCATATTCTTGAGAGTATTTCTGATTATTTTTTTGTGCCATTTTTAATAAATAAGGTTGGGAAAAGTGCTATTGTAGGCTGATTTCATTTGGTTTCTTGTCCTACTACATCTGAATAGGTGTTCTAACAAAATGAACTGTAATACTTTTGCCTATTTCTAGTGAAAAAAAAAATGTCACAATTTCACCCTAAAGAGTGGCTCCAAGGGCGGGGGAATAAAAAATTAGGGATTACATCCAGGGAACATCATCTGCCATTATTTTAAAGAGCAGAGGAGGCATATGCAGCTGTAAACCCTGAAGTGTTGAGAGTAGGAAAGGTGCCCAACTTCAAAAAGGATGCTGGATGCTGAGAATTAGTATAGAGATGGGACTGAGGAGCTGCGTCATTTGAGATGTGCTAAATATGCTTCTTAATGGGATCACTAAAAGCTTACCATTCTCTTTGGAAAGCTGTATATGCTGAGAGATTCCTTGATTCCCATATGGTGAATATGCTGTTATTATATTGTTCTCCAATATGGAAATATTCAGGCAGCAGCTTGGTTGGGCATGCAAGCTACAGGAGTTTAGACTGGAAATTAGGTATCAATTTTTTGTCTGTCAGAGTAGCAAGTGTATGGGCCAACTTAATGAGCAGCTGACATTTTTCTGCTTGAAGTCTCTAGATCAGTATTTTCTTTCCTTCCCACTAGACCAGGCACAAGTTCTAGATCTGATGTAGAAATTGCTGGATTTCTGATTTGTGCTAATCCATGAGAATGGAGTACATAATCAGCTGTCTTTCTGGCTTTAAAACCACCAACCCATTGAACTTGCTGCCATTAACTCTCATTGAGTCTCTTGGATTAAATTGTGTTTTTTGTAAAAGGTGTTGTGACACGTTATTTTTGTAGTGTGAAGAGGTTCTGTCTGAATTTCTCTTAAGCTGCCCTTGTATGTTATAATCCTATTTTTGTCTCGCCTTACTGACAAACAGTTTCTGTTTATTTATCTAAATGGTTGTTCTGGTTTGAGGACCAAACACGAACACTGGTGTTAATCTTTGAGACTTGATTCAAAGCCTACTGAAATTGATAACTGTTACTTCCATTTATTTTGTTCCTCTGATGTGTCTTAAACCATAAGTTGTGCTTATTAGTGGGAATTATTTTCAAAAAGAGAACTCCTGGTACTCTTTGAAATGTGGGAGGACCAATATCATGTGTCCCATCAGTCTGTCCTGGGCTTGTGTAAATAGGCCTTAATTAGTTTGCAGATGTCCATCAATCAGATGTTACCTGAAGGACTATGTTCTGCCAAACACGTGCTGGAGCTGGCATTGTAAGTGGCAATCCTTCTGCCTGGCATCTGAGACAGGGAACCCTGTCACACATCTGCTTTGCACCAGGTTGAACTTGTCTTGGCAAGAATCTTTCATGTCCTCTTTCCCTGAGTCAAACCACATCTGGTTAATTGGCGATACCAGTAACACCACAGGTATCTCTTATGAGAAGGATACAGCTCTACTGAAGTGGCAAGTAAGAGTTATCTTTAAGTGTCCTCCTACTGAATTGCTAAAGAGATGTCCTTGACTAGTCCAGGGGAGGGTGGAAGACAAACATGTTTCTGGCTGTGAGTGTAATGGTGGTTGAATTGCAGGCTTTCTGGATGCTGAAATTAAAGTTTACCTCTTCTCTAGCAGCCCAAGTGTTTAATTAAAGATGTATTTGTTAAACTGTTGCATTTGATAACTATATCTGGGATATACCAATCTTTCCTCAGGACATTTGCCATGTCTTTTTATCTTTTCCATAGTATTCATTTCATCATAGTTGTTTTTCATATACTAATAACTAACTACTAATAAGGAGTTATTTTTGCACTTGCTCTTCAGATTCAGCCTTCTTACTTGAGGCTTTCTTAGCTTACTCAGCTGCTAGTTAGGGCAGAGAAACACCAGAAATATCCATGTGACCTTGACAGAGGTCAGTTGCTTCTTCATGATACACTGTAGCTGTGCAAGGCCTTCACTGCTCTTACCTTGTATGTTTGTTTTATTTGTGTAAATCCTACATAATAGGATTGAAAGCTTGTTTTCTGTATTAGTGCTCTCTTCAGTTTGCTGAGGAAAATGCTAAAAGTGAAAACTGGAAGTAAAATGATCTGAGACCAGACCACCTGAAGTCATGTGTGACAGTTCTTTCTTGCATTTGTCACTTTCAAAATATATGTCCACTTTCAATAATGACTTGGCCCTACTTTAATATTTGATATGCAAATATTGGCTTTACAAATCGTACACTGGCTAATAATTGTGAGCTGTTTACTCTAGAATAAATTATTCTTTATAAATATTGATGGAAGTTCTGTGTTGTTATAGGTGAGTGAGGTATAAAACTCGCTATGATGATCAGTATTTTAGAAGAAAAATAGTAATAAATATTTTATCTCTGTCAGTTTAGACTTCTGAACTGAGCACTGTTTGTTCATGTACTGTCAATTGGCTACCAAAGCAACAGCCAGCCAAATGTTCATTAAAGGTGATGAACCAGAATTCTGGAGGCATAGTAGAGACTGTCTACACTGTTACTGAATGATTCGAATGTATCCCTAAAGCCAAAACTTTGTACCTTTCCAGGTAGCTCATGGATATGTGGATATTTGTACCTATCAACAGGATTCCAAAATGTATGCATGGCATATCAGTGAAAGGAAAAATAATTGGCACAATTTTAATGGGACTTGTCAATATTACTCTAGCTGTAGCTTTTTGAATGTCCTTTTAGTATTAACATGAAACAAAGCATTTAATTTGCTTTGGGTTGAAATTTAGCTCTTAGAATGCTTCTGCTCTTCAACTACATTTATCTTAAAACAACTTGAGTTCAATGGCGTTAACTGATTTCATAGAATAAAGCTAAATCATTTGCTGGAAGGGACTATCACCTGGCATTCCTTAGTCTGAAGTGTTATTGCCTTGTCCCACTCAGTTCTGTGACTTTATTTGTGATGAAAAGTAATCTCTTCTGGGGGGTAAAATCCCAGCCTCTTAGCATAGCTTGCAGTGTTGGCTTTAGGTGTTTTAAGTAGGTGAATTTGAAAGTGTGAATGCAAGGGTGGACAGAAGGCCATAGGTGGATGTAGTAAGTACTGAGCCTCGTTAAAGACATTCAGATTGGTATAGTTAAAAATTATTAAACATTTTTTTTCTTTCATTAGGCCAAATACTGTCTCTTTCACAGGTCTTTTGGGGATAAATGTATAGATGATTTTTTGAATAGCTTAGGAGTTATGCTGATGAGGCGGTGCAAGCACTTATCCTTAAACTGTGAAAAATACTAGCTGAGCCCATCCTACTTACAGCTGTAGTACTGGTAAAATACTTTAAGCCTGATTGAAGCACCTGCCTTTGAGATAATTGTGGTGACTAGATTCTAGAGTACAAAGTTTGAAAGATGTATTGTAAATAATGTAGAACTGTGCTTAGTGTTTATCTTATGGTGTAGTGCTTATGGAAAAAAAGAGTTGGAGAAATGTACTGAGACTTTCTCACCCTCAAAGACCATCAACAAATCTATAGAATTGTGATTAGTCGAGTTTTTAGTTTAAAGCTATTGCCCCATTATTATTTGGTGTATGACTTTTATGTGGAACTTCAGTAGGACTGGGAGGAACCAAAGGCTTGGTAGTGGAGTGTGCAAGTGGAGGGGCTGTATGTTGTTCAGTGATGGTCACAAATACTGTACATGTTGGTGCTGGGATAAAGATGGTGTCCCTACATAATCCCTGCACAGCAGAGGTGGAGCCAATGTTAGCTAGTTAGTTGCAGTAAATTAGTTTCCAACACGCAATAAGCGTATTTACCATAGGGGCCAGTATCTTTGCAAATGTGGATACAGTCAAAGCAAGTACAATAGCTATCAGTTGCAACAGTAGTAAATAAATGTGGTTTTTTTTTTTTCCTACCTAAGGTGCATAGAGCCAGCCTGCAATGGACACATGCTGAAACTTTGTTTCCTGTTACAAAGCAATTGCTTCAGGCCACATTGCTTTTTCCATTGGACTTGGCCTAATACTGTACATCCAATTCTGGCTTGCTTAGACCAGAATTCTTGTTAATGTATTTCTCAGTAAATCATATATCCTTTTATCAGATGAGCTGAATTAGATCCTAGAAACTTATATATTTGTTTCTATTTCTTCCCCTGCAAAGCACTTAGATGAGTTGGAAGGCAAGATAAGTCATTTATTGTCACCATCCCTTAGAACAGCTAGTTAGCTATCTTGGTTTTTTGTAGGCTGCTTGCTTGTTTGGATACCTGGGGGAAAAATCATCAGTATTTTATGTTTTTGGCAAACATCCTAATGTGTGGTGGGCAAGTTTCTCTCATTTGTGTCTGGTTTTTTTTTTGTTTTGCTATGGAATAAAGGAAAAGATTCAGGGCAATTGTTCACTTCTCCACATCCTCCGTTAACGCAGTGAATTCCAAATGTGGGTTGTAACTGGTGCCAGCTGTTTCATAAAGGGCTGCTCCATGTTTGCAAGAAGCAGTGTTTGCTCTGCAGTCTCTTTAGAACAGGCCCTGACATATCTTGTAATGTGTTTATACTGTACCTAACATAATAGGATCCAGATCTTTGACTGGGGATGTGGACTGTTGTGCAAAACAAATAATAATTAGCCCAAATGTTGAAAAAGTGCCATTATTTAAGGCCCCCAGAGATCAATAAACAATTCATTGCCGTAACCATATCAACCTTCTCCTTCAAAGGGATTTTAACTGTATCATAGAAACTTCATACTTGAAAATGTGAACACTTGTCTGTTAGGCACCCTGCTAGATATAAATATATTTTGCTGGTCATTAAAGCTGTACTGTTCATATTAGGGGACCTGAATACTCAGTTTAGAGCTCCAAATGGAAACTATGCTGAATTACTCTTTACAACCTCTTTACCTTCATCCTGGTATAACTTATTAATTTATCATTTTTAAACAGGAAAAAGGGTTCCTGTTTCCCAGTAATCTGATTTGCCAATTTCTACTTGAAAACTGAGTAATCTGTTTGGCTTGCTACGGAAGAAAGCTATTGTATGCATAATGCTGTGCTCATAACTGGAATTTGAATTACTTGCAAGTGGGATGGTACAAAGGGGCTGGATTTTAGCCTTATGGGGTGAGGAGGGAGTTATTCTAGCATGAAGGAGACATTACTGGAGCTGGAAATATTTTATTTAAGAGACAAGCTACTTCATGTCAGAGAACAATTTCTAAAGGTTTCTATGATAGAGGAATTAGAAAAGTTCTGTTACATCAGCTTCCTCAATACCAGAGCCAGTTTATCTGTCCAGAGTTTGATGTCACTATTGGAGGTTTCTGCTCCCCCTTTCAATGAGAAGTTGATACAGGAAAACATCTAGTCCTACTCTGATGTGTGACAGCATAAGTGGGCAAAACAAATCAAAAGCCAAAACTATTAACAGCCCAGTTAGCCTGTCTTGAGGATAGAGCTGAAGATTTCGGGTAAAGATTTTTAGGCTTAGCTTTTTGTGAAGTGTACAAGTCTGTACACATCAGACAGTCATTTATATTGCATAGGAGCCAATCAAAGTAGTGTCCTATTGATGTGGTGAAACATAAATCCTGTATGACAGATGGGGATCAATGGCAGAGGGAGATTAAGGATGGGATTCATCTCATTTAACTTTAAATACCCTTAGAAGGTGATTCATTTGACCTACCTTAGGCATCTGTCTTGGTGTGAGACGTACTGCTCTCTGGAGGTAACTGTTCCTTTCCAGTGACTGTAAAATGTCTGGGATCACTAGATGAGACTTAATCAGCTACTTTTTAGGTATCTGACATGGGTCACTTGAATCCTAAGTGATGTGCCCAAGGTCTTACTGGGGAGCCCGTGGCAAGGTTGAAAATGGAACCCAGATTTTCTGAATTCAAATTAATACCATCTTTTCGATGAAGAGGAGAATTTGATCTATGTCTAAAAGTAATGTGTGGTGACTGCTTAAAATTGCCTTTAACAGTTGCAAATAAAAAAAGTAATTGGCCCAAAATGGGGTGGTGGTGTATTTGGAAGTACCCAATTAAAATCCAACTTAAATTATTTATTTTGCTGCAGTTAGTATGACTGTATTTGATTCATGGGGATATGTCAACCCCAGTGGTGCAGTAACTTTGTGCAAGAGACTAGGTTTAAAAAGAATATTTGAGATAAATGCTTTGTTGTATAAAACAGCAGATTTGTCTGCAGAATCTGTGCAGTGCTGTCAGGAAATAATAAACTTTGTATCTTGAAACAGAGTTCTTAATAGTAATCAAAACTTTACTTTCAGCTCCACAGAAAGATGGATGTCTTGCCAGTAAAGCTGTAAATAAGAGTCTGTTTTACTGGAGGGGACAATATTTTATTCATTGTTATGGGTGGTTTGTTGAAGTTGATCTTGTCCAGTCTGTGCTGATGGAAGTGGGCTTGCATGAGAGATGCTTTACATTACTGTGAATCACAACAGTTAAGAGATAATATATTCTGAAACCAGAATACTCAAGCTGGTACAGAGAGTGCTGTAGGCTTTGCCAGGCTTTGGATCTTGCCTGGAGTGTGCAGGGAACCAACAAATGCTGGTGGTGGAAATAATCATACTTGGCAAAGTACGGGAAGGCTTGTCATATTGCCTCTCCTCTGGTCAGCAAAGCTCTTGGAGAAGAGAAGACAAGCAGCAGCAGCTCAGGTGTTGCTGAAGTGTGTGTTTTCCCCCTCTGAACTGTGGTAAGTTTTGCACCTGAATGGGCACAGTGCTTTTGGGGCTTAGTTTGGTTCTTCCATGCTTGTCTCCTTACACACACTGCCCCGGCCTTTCCACCTTAACATACTTTAGTGTTGGTGTAGTTTGTGACTGAGATGAAATCATGTTTTCTGAGCTGTAGTGCAGAATCTATTTAAATAGTGGTGCGTAATTTGGATATGGAAGGTTGCTCAGATGACCCTGGTAATATGTGACTGCCTTAAATTCATAGCATCACATCTTTTTACATGGGAATACACTGTGATGTTAAAGCTTCAGGGTGTAAAATATTTTCTTTTTCAATGAAGTGCTGGGGGGGGAAGCAGTGGAAAATTTGCTATATTAAGATAAAACAAAGCTGGTAATGTGGAGAATAAAATAGGATGTATATTTTAAGCTTATGCAGTTCCTCCCTCTAAAATTTGGGAATTGGCTGTTGGCTTCACAGTACTGTGTATAGTAGGAATTGTGTCTTCATGTTAGATCTAAAGTAAAGTTAAATTAGAATTGTCTAGAAAGAAATATCCTGTACTCTGAAAAATTATATCACAGCAAAATGGTTGTCTTGTTGACATCTTTGGTCATGAGAA
Source organism: Calidris pugnax (assembly GCF_001431845.1). Taxonomy (NCBI): domain Eukaryota; kingdom Metazoa; phylum Chordata; class Aves; order Charadriiformes; family Scolopacidae; genus Calidris; species Calidris pugnax. The sequence continues at coordinate 17,047,925 of NW_015094506.1, read as the reverse complement.
TTTCTTATTCCTTTCTATCCTTTTTTGAATTAGCAGCTAAACATGATGTGTTTGTAGCTAAATGAACCTTTATAAGCTAGACATCAACTATATATAAATTCAGAACAGTACATCTAAAATCTGTCACGCTGTCAGAGTACGACTGTTTTCTCTACGAATATGGAAATTGTCACTTATCTGCATTCTCTCCCTGCCCTACTTTCCCCCCCTATATGTTGATATTCATCCATGTGAAAGAGGCCAATTATACTTTGTCTGTTGTATAAATAATGCAGAAGTTGTCAGTAGCAGAGGAAAATTTATGTTAGAAAACTGAGGGAGTGAATAAGGAAATAAAAGCACCTTTTAATGAGGGCAGTGATCTCTGTGTCTATATCGCCTCATGTTAAAAAAAGGTATTAAAAAAAAGCGCTTTTAGCAGCTATAATTCTTCATCTGAGGGCTGGCTTTAATAATGAAATCCTGGTTCAATTTCCTGTCAGAATACTTTGCTGTGCAGCATTTTCCCTTTTGGTTTTCTTTCCCCCAGCCCCATGCCCTCCCCTGAGGTCTTTCCCCTGGGCCGGGGAGGCGCTGAGCAGCGCTGGAGCTGGGGGGATGCCCTGGGATCACAGGGAGCGGGCGTCTCTTCCCCCTGGCTTTATGGAAAACACAGTGCAATCTGGAGTCAGGCTACCTTGAAAGTAAATTAATTAGGCTCATTAAAGGTGGACTTCAGACCAGCTGGGGTTGGCTCTGGGTAGCTGTTGTTGGTAGAGCCAGGGCCCAGGTGCTTGCTGGGGCACAGGCTGACTTGGAGTTGCTGTAAAGTTGGCCAAGCTAAATGGCACCTTGTTAGCGTGGCTTAGCCATGGCCACCTCTTCTGGGAGGTGGTCAAAACGTGACCCCAGATGATGTACAGAATTTGCTTAACTTGTCTCCCTCCTCCAACTGCTGTTTCTCTTGGGTATTATTCTGAGAGACAGAGGGAGGGTGCTGCGGCCTTAAATTCAAGACCCCACTCAGAGGGTCTGGCTGACCTGCCAGCGCTCTTCAGGGGAACGTGTGAGGCTGCACGTCTGCTGGGTCTGCCATGCCTCCGACTAGGGCATCAACAGCAGACGAATGACGTACCTGCCCTTGCCTCTCATATCTGACTCTGTTTTCCAACGGTGATGCTCTTAATGTAGTTGTTAAAAATGATACTTACAGAGGGAGATAAAGATGCAGACTTTTCTTTGGTGAGGCTTAAAACAGGAATAATGAGATAAGCAAGTATCTCCTATTTTTTTTTTTATCAGGGAGCTGAAATTTTCCTCGTTATCTTTACTCTTTCATGATTGAGCTGTTTGTTTCCAGATGGCTCCTGTGCACACGAGGACAGGGACAGACACGGCCCAATCTGTTCAGCAAACGCAGCCCAAGGTGCTGGGGACACTGGCCCCTTCCAAGCAGTTCAGTGGCCTGTCCTGTAGCAATTACCCTCGTGCTTTCATTTCCAGATACAAAGGCTTTGAAGCAGCATCGTTTTGTGGGAGGAAGATATTTCAAGGTTCAGAAACTGAAACGCAGAACTGTAGCCACCTATTGTCTTTCCAACAAAACTGAATTAATCAGCACTTCTAAATGTGTCCACAGTACCAAAACACTTTGAACTTTTTTTGTTCCAGGTGTTGGTTTCAGTACACTACTTTTCTTTTCCAGTCTGCTATAGCAGAGTTCTTAGTATATCATCAGATATTTCAGGTGAAATACGTAAATAATTTTTCTCTTGACAAAAGTCCTCACCAGAGAAGACAGATGCTATGTGAAGATCCATAGTCAGCACCATGTATTTAAGCATACAATGTCATTCTTGCAGAGACCTTAAACAACACTTGTTCTTATTTTTTTGGAACACCCAAATATGATTCTTGTATTGGTTTAACATATGGCTGTGTTAGGATTTGAACTGACCAGACATTTCCCCCCACACTTCTTCCCTTACACATTCCCTTCTCTCCTGTACTTTTTTTAAAACTGTAAGGGGAGAAGGATGGGAAATATAACTAAACACAGATACCTGCAATAAGCTCTGGTTAGAAGGCAAATAGCATTTAATGTACTGGAAAGGCTAAAGTGGTGTCTGAATATAATAAAAAATAATTGTTATTAATGTAATAGACAAGGTGATTAGGTATTACCCTATTGACCTTATATTTATCACTAACTCAATGGGTTCTTCAACTGTTCTTCAGTGATTAAAGTCTAGATTTCTGAGTGTTCCTGTTGCATTCTCCCAGAAAGCGTGGTGGTGGTTGGGTGAGCCCTGAAGTCCTTATGGTAAGGCATTCATCCTATACAGCACTCTGTGTATGTGAATCTCTGAGCATCTGGAAATCTTTCTGGTATAAAAGTAATCTGTACAAGTGAAAGTATACTCCTATTTAAAAAACAAAAAGCCAACAAATTTCTGAAAGAAAAGCATGAGATATTGCTATCGAATGGCTTCTCTGTGTAGACTAAATTTTGCCGAGAGGAGATCTTGGGGAAACCTTTCACCATACCAGATTATTTTCATAAGAGAAACATAGCTTATCTGAGCTGAGAATCCCTTCAGACAACACATTATTGGTATGTCTGCTCGTGAAGGTATACCAGAAAGATAAGAGAATTCTATTAAGTATTTCAAATAGTTTATGAAAAGGGCATAACTTTCTGTTGTTTTGACTTAAAAATAACTCTTTTAAACTTTTAAACACTTACAGTTGCAGAGACACTGCTTTAGTCTAAGCAATACTGTTGAACCATAGCAGTTGTCTTTAAGGTTTATCAGCCAATTTGTGGTCTTCTGAAACCTTAGTCACCTGGTCATTATTGCACCAAGATTTTATCTCAAGACTCTGTGTGGTTTAAATTTTCTGAAGCTTGTTTAGAAACTTTCACTTGGAAATCAAAGTTGCTTTTACCTCTGCTGTATTATAGTAGTGTTTAAAAATAGCTAAGTCTGTAAGTTCAGATAGCCATCACTTCAAAAGCTGCAAAAAGATGTGGAAGTCCAATGTGGAAAACATTATCATTGGTCATATGATCTAAACACTTTGCAGAATGCCAATTGTATTTGGAACCCTTAATACTGAATACTGGTAAGATTAAAGCATTTAGAAATAAATTTCTGTTCCTTAAGTAGCTTCAGTTTCTGTTCAACAACAGGAAACCAGTCATTACTCAAATCACTTGGTGACATTGAACACTTCAGACATGTCAATTTTTGTCAAAATTAGTAGTCATTTTTAATTTCGCATATTATAAAAAGAATATAACCCTCTAAATTGTTCTTGTTCATACTTGTGATGAACAGTATTGTACAAGCTAGAGTTCATTAAAACTTCCAAATTCCAATTATGCAAATAATTGGGCCTTAAGATTACTATCTTTATTGTGGAGCAGCATGTCTTAATACTTTGTGTTGACAACTGAACAATGCCCAGGTGTACTAAAAGTATAAGTAGTTCATACTTTAAGAATGTCAAGATGGGGGGGGTTTCCTACCTTTTTTCATATGTTGACTTGGAGCTGATTTCATTGTAACACTTATAGAAATAGGGAATTGGTGGGTTTGAGGGGGGAGGTTCAAGCTGCAAGAGAAACTTGAAGCAGTGTGGAAACCTGACAGAAAATAGTACTTCCAACTTTTCAATTCTGTTTTAGTTTTCAGTAGATTATATTTTTGGAAGGAAAAAAACCCAATTATGCTGACAATAGCAATAATCACATTACATGTGAGGAGTTCAAAGGTTCTCACAAAGAACAGAACAAAAAAAACTGCATAGGAGTTCCCTGTAGAAGATAGTGACATATTTCATTCAATTTTAGGTTGTGCTTCATTGCTTTCAAAATAGATCTACTTGGGACATATGCCCAAACTCAAGATGTGGTCAATGTGCTACTACAATTATTTTGTTGTTGAAGAGCTGCTTTTTTGCCAGAGAAAGAATTATCTAAGGCAGATGCTACTGTGACAAACAGCTTGATACTCACTACAGTAGATGCCGAAAAGTTTAATATGACAAGAATGTATCAGTGCCAACATTATAAATACTTAAGAATCTTGTCCATCTTAAGCATATATGAGACTCAGTACTTGACGGAAGATCTCACCGAGTTTTTGGGGTGAAGGGCAAAACTGAATAGCTAAATTATTATTACTGTTTAAGCAGGTCAGGGTTTGTAAATGACTGGTTTGATTAGCTCTGCCCAGCTTGAAGCACATTTGGAAGTGCCTTGTTTTCAGCATGTGCTGGACATGCATCCTGCTCAAATCAGGCTTAATCCACTCTTGACCCAAAGGCAAGTTTTATTCATATGTTAGAGAAACTATGAGTTATCAGCCATGTGCTCAAAAGTGCAGCTATGACTGTAGAGACAGTTACCTGATGGAAAACTTGATTCTGTGTTGTAGGTCGATCTTCCCCATCCAGGATGTCTTCCGTGCTGGTCAGGTGCATCCCATTTAAGGTCTTTGAGATAAGCATAACTGTAAGGTGTAATGTGATTAATAGGCAAAGCATAATTTGCTAGATTAATAGTTTAGGAGTTCAAGTTGGCACCAGCCCTTCATCTTCTCAGTAACCACTCAGTAGGTGCATGTGAAAGTATTACTATAAATTTTGGTATGTACTCAGTGTCACTTAACTTATCCATCTTAAAGGTAGCTGTCTAGTCCAAGCTGTGAAGGGTGACTTTCTGTCACTGAAAGACAGAGAAGTTGGGATACTTTGTTGTCCCTGTATTAGCTAGCTATATTTTAGGTTGAGGAATCATCATTTCAGCTCTTTCACTGTTGCCTACATTGAGAGCCAAAGTCTTTCCTAGACCCTTGGTCTAGTAGAATGCGATGTTTGCATCAAAAAGATTCAGTAATTCCCACCATTACAGGGGGAAAAATGTTAAATGGCATTTTTAAAGTGTTCACTTAGGTAAACATTTTTTCAGGAATTTTTCTATCTGTGAAAACAAGTAGATGGTATTGAGTCATGATCAGCAAGAAGAGTTACTTGAGGGTAATTTTAATGATAAAAGGCTTTGTGGAGGGTTGTACTGAAAGTATAAATGGGTAGAGAAATGAAGGCAATAAGGTACTTTCTTTTTCCTAATTTATGTGTATGTTTGGTTCTGGGTTTTCATCATATAAATATTGCTTGAGTTTTTTGTGTCTTGGACTTTCTTAAAGCAGGATACTGAAGATGGCTTTGAGTAATGAATAAGGAAAAAATCAAATTAATCAGTTTTAGCCAGTACTAGTTGTAGTATGACCATTTTCCTGTATCTTTTTATCTATTCTAATCAATCTTCTGAACTCTAGGGTGTGTCTTACATTGCTTTGTCTAATCATGGCTTGGGAACTTTATGCACAGTGGTCTGAAAAATGGACTAAGTAGGCTTGTACTTATTCACTATCACATAGCATAATGAAAAAAGGTGAAAAATATGTCCATAATACTTTGTGATCAGGATGCATCTATCTTGTGTCCGTGTAACTCTGTCTTTATTCATACTTGTGGCTGAGATGTACTCCAATGAGTATTCAGGCACAGCTTCTGATATATCATATTTTGGTTCTGCAAACCTGAATGAATTTCAAAGTCTCTTAAGGAACAAATAAAACACAAACTGCATGGTGACATAAAATGTTACTAAGAGGTTTCCGTTGAGTACCTTTCAGTATCCTGCTGTTTACACGATCACTTAATGGGATCCAGAGAGACCAGCCATTAAGCATTTTTTTAAGGCCTTGGAAACAGGATACCTACTGGCGCACCAACACAGCTTTCTGAAAATTGTATAAAATCTCAGCAAAAATCTATTGCTTGTGCTTCTTTTCTTCTGACTGCACATATGTTACTGTGAATCCCACATATTTAAGTAATAGCATTACTACTTTAGCTGAGTTGAATGTGCACACATGACTATACAGATCTATGTACAGCATAAGCTGATATTGTGCAGCTTCCACGTCTGCCAATAATAATGCTTTTAGCCTGGCCTCATGTTTTTTCTGTCCCTGGGCATGTCTTGGCTATTCTTACGAGCCTGTGCCTTCCCTCATATTCTCTGTCACTCCATATTCGTGGGAGAGAACTTGGAGATGCTAAATAAGTGTCATTTAGCCAGGATGCTTCAGGAGTGTCCTTGAAGTATTGTCTTGGGTAGCCACACTTGGAGCATTAAGTGTTATGCATGCAAACAGCCTCTCCAATTCTTCAGAGCTGAGCCTTTGGTTATGAAGTTTTTATGGATGTGCAGACTTGAGGGTGAGTATACATACATGTTTACACACAAGTATTTCCAAATACTGTATATTTTCTATCCTTAAGGATAGTGTGAACATGTATGATTAGTCTGTTCAGAATACCTGTATTAGCTGTCCATCAGTTAAGTTAGAACAAAAAGGCTAGAGTAACTAATACTTTAGAGCTGCTAAATTATTTTTTATGGAAATAAGATTTTTTTAAATGTAAAATGACATGTAAAGAAGCGACTACAAAGCCTACAAATTAATGATTTTAATGCCAGTGTCAAGCACCAAAAAAATGAAGAAGCCTAGAGTTACTCTGTTGCTTGCTATTTTTTTCCCAAACACAAATGTCTAAACTTTTCTCCACTTTATCAAGTGCTGAAACCCCTTTTTTGAATTCTGTTGGTGGGAGGAGGGTCAGATCTCAGTTGTGAGAATACTATAAAATTCTGAGTTACAGCTGTGCAACAAACTTTCATTCCCACGTCCCCCCCCAAAAGTAAGTCCTTAGGCTTTTGTTCCTAGTGGTAGCAAGCACACTTCAGAACTTCTAAAATTAAGTGATAACTTCTAGTAGTAGTAAAAGACTTTAATACTCCATAATAGTTGAATAAAATATTAAACCCCAACCAAACAAAACAAAAATGCAAACAGACAGCCAACTTGTTTCCTTTTCATTTTTTGACCTGCCCCTAACAGGACCCTGGTTCCTAACAACATACTGATACTAGTAAAGGACATGGATTTTTAAGCAATATAATAGTAAAATGTGTGGAAAATTGATGGCTGGAGTGGTTGCTGTTTGTTTAACCTTGTGCTCGGGTTACTTAGTCCTGTGTCCTCAAAGAACCTTAAACACCTGATGCTGAAAAATCAAGTTGTCTTGCCATTAAGTATTTGTGACCTAGTATGGAGTCTAGAAACTTAGCATAGGAACCTTAACTCCGTATACAAGTTGGGCATCTCAGAACAGGTTTTCCAAAAGCTGGAATGGTAATTCTCAATGCTGCAAAATGGTGTGAAACCACTTCTGTCTTGGTGCCACCACCTATCTTTGGGCTGCCTGCAAGTGTTGATGACTTGGGTTTCAGCAGGCCTAAGCCCTCTTGTGAAAACAAGTGCGCATGTATCACTTCCATGAAGATATCTTTGTCAACTTTCCTTTCCTTAAGGAAGGTAGTGTGAATATTCCTTATACAGAGGTCTGTTCCTTCAAATCAGTCTTCTCCCAGGAGAAGTTCAGAATGAAGATGCTTGGCTTTCCAGTCTTGTTTTGAGGAGAGTGTCTTCTTACATTTTAAAGACACCGGTCACTATTTCTTTGGTTATTAATTAAAATGGGGGATAGAGTCCTCTTGCTTCCTCATCTGACAATGGTTTTGGATTAAAAATACCACCTACAGGTGAGCACTACAGATGCTCAAAATCTACCCTTAGGTGATAGGGTAGTCAATGCTTAGTGTAAGTGTCCCAAGCAGGGTAAGCATGCCACAAGAAAAACCTTGGAAAACAGAAGCATCTCCAATGTATTCAGAAAATTTGGTGTCTGTAGAGCATAACTGAAAGATGTAGATGCTGAACGCTTTGGTAAGGAGATTGGGAATTGGGTTCATGACTTGCCATCCATTTCTGAAGTGGTCATATGCAGCATTAGAAATTCTTTGTGGCCTTCAGGCTATTTTCACTAAGACACCAAAAAGGCATTAGTCTTGAAGAGCAAGGAAGGAAAAAGGATCTGTTGTACATGTTTGTTCCTATGAAGAAGAATAAATCTCAGTAGAAGTGAAGTGTCTGTAAGACTTAGCAGTTTCAGCATATAGACCAAAGAAGAGAGCTGTCAGAAACTTACTGAGGAAGGCTAAAGTAAATTGAACTGGGATTTAAAATGAACTTTTGGAACTGCGATGTGAATGAGAAAGGGTTGAGTTAAATATATTCCCTGTCTTCTCTTCAAAAAGAAGTGCATTACAGGTCTACATTTATTTTAATAAAGCATGGAAGCTCTAGCCAATGTAAGTCTATCAAATAGTTTGCAAAAAAAAGTGGTTAAAACTGGGGAATGTCATCATTTAGCAGTCAGTAGTTCGGGTGACATACGCTGTTTCTTGTTGCGTAGCTTGTAATTTGAGATGTTCAATATCTAGCTTTGCTGTCTTGTTTTTATGAGCTACTTAAACCCTACAGATTTAATGAATCTCTCTAGACCATGCACTAGAAAGAAGCCTTTGTAATGTGCCTGAGACACATGTAATATGAAAAAAAGTTGCAAAATTGTTTGGATCAGTCAGATTAGAATGCAAGTTCACAAATTTAACTTTATAAAAGCAGAATATATTATTGGTGTATGACTATCACTCTGTAAAATGTTCAATTTAACAAATACATGATTTTGACTTCCTACCTCAATTTCTTGCTATTATGAATTTGCTCTGGGCAGATTCTTCCTAGGAAAATTTCACAAAACCAGTTGAATGTAGGGAGTAGTTAATGTGGGTATTTCAGGGATTTAATGTTGGGTACAGTAGAAAGGGGAACTAAAAATGGTGGTTGGAGACAAAGCTGAAACACTGTAAAAGAGAGGAATAAAGACCACTAAAAGAAATGATGTATCATATTAGTTGGTAGCATTGCTTGAAAGGGTGTTGTAGTTTTCAAGTTGAGTAGAAAACAATATTATATATGAACAGATAAATGAATGACCCACAAACCTGAGGAGCACAAGTTTAAAGTATGGGTATCTCAGAGTGACATCTGAACTAGCACTGAGGCTGCTCACAGCTAAGGGAAGCGTCTGGAGAACAGGATACAAGGGGTGTACCATGTATGTGATGAGTGAGGAAATGGGCATGTGATGTGACAAGTAGGAGCGCAGCGTTCCCTAAGGGCACCGCTCAGCAGGGATATAAAAGCTGCAGTGCCATAAGCCTTATTATGCAGAAATGTAGATGAAGTGATAAAATTAATCCTGAAACTTAACTACTTTAAGAATGTTTATTGTTGGTTTTAAAAAAGCATGAGTTAGACCGAAAATATGAAACCAGCAGAAAGTTTTGTCTTAAAAATTGCTTTAAATGTTTAGCTGCCCTTTGATTCAAGGACTAGAAACCCTATTACATGATGAAAAGTCACCTAGTCATAATTCTTGGAGTTTAAAGGTTTCAGGGAAAAAGACCCCAACAACTACCACACAGTCCCTTAAACTTGAAACGTATGTGGAATAGAATAATTTAGAGATGTAGGAGCAGAGCTATACTAACTCTATCCTTTTGCTAGTCCAAAATCTGAGTGCAAGAAATAAAAACGAATTGATTTTTCAGACTAGCCAGCTGCTATTCCTGCCCTCTACTGTGGCAGCATACAACTATGAGGTATGTGACCGAAATACGTCACATGAGAGTTTCAGCTAAACTGAGCTCAATTAATAGGAGTCAGTGTATATGCTGTTCACTCCCACAATTGCATATTGATCTGTTTGTGATTCTAATGCTCAGTAATGACTTCGTGCTTCTGTCGTTGCCACCTACACCCTGGCAAACTCGGTGTTGCATCTGGTCACATAAAAAAAGCTGCTACCCAATTTCTTTTTCTTGATGTGATAGGTTCAAAGTGAATAAAGACTCCTAAATGCTGCTTGTATTACTAGGGGCAATTAATTATTTAAGGAACAGCTGCATCCAGTTGTTCTTGTGGGGTCATGTAAAAAACTGACATTGCGCTGTAAGTACTTCTTAGCATCTATCGATTCAGAAGTCTTTGCTGTGATTTGTAAATGAATGAGAGTTGAAATAGTTATTGTAATATGAGTCTGTTTATTAAAATAGTATTGCGTTAGTATTTCTAATAAACATGTTCAGCATGGCTGAATTCAGTTAGTTCTCTCTATGAGCTCAATGGCAAAGCACCTGGCAGAAAACGAGAATGAGCCCAGAGTCTGGGAGCGATGGCCCACCCAAATAAGTAATAGCCACTCTGTCTTACTGTTTGTATATTAGTTATCTCAGGATCTGTTGTGACTTCTGCCACAACAGTTCATTGTGACCAGTGGGGCCTGGATATGGAAAGTGCATATTCCGTTTCTCTAGAGTGTGTATTTTCCCTGCAGCTGCCCAGCTAATGTGGGGAGGGAGCCTGTCCCTGTTGTTCATCTTTGGATGATGGCACCAACCTGGGGGCAGATGCCGTTCTTGGAGATGAGAAGTTGTAGGGAAGAGGTGAAATGCCTAGTCAAAGTGTTGACAGCCAATGTGAGCCAGGGAAATTGGAAGGAAAGGGGGAGTGGATCCGGGAGTGAGTGATGGAAAGGAAGGGATGGAGGCACTCGTCTGCTTCATTTACTACAGAGTTTTCCTATTACTGCAGCAAATGAAGCTGGAATTCTACTGACAGTCTCCTTCACTATATAACCCAAATTAATCCCTAGAGCATCCTGTGCACAAAATGAAGCAGGATCCTGTGGAGAAAAATAGTAGAGCCTTAAAAAAAATAATTAAAGAATGTGTTGCACTAGGGGGCTGAATTAACTTTGCACTAGCAATTTCACTTCTGGCTTTTCTTAACTTTAGAGTACTTATCTTAGTGACTGTAACATTATTTTAATCTAAGTTTGGGGGAGAAGAGGGCTGTGATAAATATAGACAAATTATATGCATGGCTGTAGAGTATGCAGGAAACATTCAACCTGCTGTATTTCTATGGAAGTACAACTCTTCCTGACCTCATTGTGTCAATGCTTTGAGGAGACAATTTGGCTGCTACTTAATTATTTTTACTTTCAAAATGCTATGAAAAGAGAAGACTCACAGGCAGAAGTCTAGGAAGGGAGTTTCTTAAAGAGGGAACTGTGGAAGGGAGATACTTGCAAAAAGCTGTTACAGTTACCATGAAAACGATTTATAAATCCTAGCACATTGCTTCAACGTTTTCATCTGTATTATGTAAACAGCTATTGCTTCCAGGTGTGTTGACCCACCTAGCAGTCTGAAAGTGAGTGCTCTTTGTGAATTATTTAATAGTTGGATTACAGATATTAATCATAAAAGGGACTGCAGCATTTTCTTAGAGCACTTTTTGAATCTGGAGCTTTGTTTGCAGGTCTCTTACTGCAACCTGGGACTGTAACTAATAGGTGCGCATGAAGAAAAACATTTCACTCGGCAGCCTTTTCCGCCCACATCTTTTGGGTTGCCAGAAATCCTATCTGTCAGCTAAAAAGATGTTAAAGTTCTACACTGCTCTAATCCAAATATGACGGAGAATAGGATTAGCAGAAGCTGTTCAAATGTGATAAAATAAATGAATAAAAATGAGTTGAAGAGGAAAGCAATGATACTAGTGGAACATGACCCAATTATATATGTAAAAATATACTCAACAAAATAGGTCAGAAATACTTGACTAGATGCATTTACATACTGTTTTGAATGTGGAGTCTCTGTGTAGCCATAATAGTATTATATAAGATTTTGATATCTGTGTATATTTGTCTGTAATGAACTCCCATAAATATATGTAATTGAAGAGAGACGCTGCAGTCTGAATGTTTTCTAGAATATAAAACCAGGACATCAGGTTCCTGCATCGATGCAGACTTCGTATCGCTTCCTCGTTCTCTTCCACAACTGACAATAAAATTTCAGTAGGTAATTTATATAAATTGAGAAAATAAATTTGTTGATCTTGAAAGACCTGGGGTGCAACAGAAAGAAAAATGAAGTTAATTCTTCCAATAATGAATTTCCCCAGAAACAGGCTTTAATAATGATTCCAGATTAATAACACGATCTGAAAGGTAGGCATAGCTTCCTAAACAGTAGTTGAATGTAACTCTTAACTCTCAAATTGTATCACGAATTGTTTTATGCTGAAGAAATGGTAAATTAATCTGTTAATTTAAGGAGGCAGCATGCACAGCTTACAATTTGAAGTTGTTATCCAGTTCTCCTGGCAATGTTAGGGTATATTACAATCATCTGCTCTTTCTCTAATGATAATAAAGGAAATATCTGTTGTGGTCTGAAAAAGAAAGAATGTTCAGATCACATGTAGATATTTATTTTTGGTTCCCGTATTTTATCATGTGAATGACCCATCTCTATGGTTAGGGAAGTCTAATTTTTGTAATATTAAAATTATAATATCTTTAAATGTTTTTTAGGTAACCAGAACTACTACCATTAATTGAAGAACATGGTAAATTAGAAATTTATAGGACACTTGCTGGGATTACTTTTAAAATCTGGGCTTATTTTCTTTGTCCTATAAATAAAAGTAGTCTGAAGATCAGTGTCTTTAAAATAGCCATTGAACTTAAAGTCAGAATTAGTTGAACAAGCAAGTGACCTTTTAGTGTATTATGAAGCTAGTTGAAAATGGTCTTTAAATCCTGCTTTATCTTTCTTTAGCTAAAGAAAGCACACAATTAGAGGCTGTTAACCCTTTCCTCAAGAAAGGTGACAGCAAATGAGACAGCAATGAACACAAGAGAACAGCAGTAGGGAGAAGGAAATTTATTCTATCAGTCTGCTGAAAACTGAGCAATCTGGATTTCTTTCACAGATAAGTCTTCTTCTAATATAAGTAATAAGTGAAGGAAATTTATTCTATCAGTCTGCTGAAAACTGAGCAATCTGGATTTCTTTCACAGATAAGTCTTCTTCTAATATAAGGAGACTTTAAAATATTAGTACTGGCAAATTCCTGGTTCCTGCATTAGAAGTTCTTCTTGAAATATTCAGAAGAAGAATGTACTTTGTTTTATGGATGATTATTTAGAATAACTACCTCTACCTGAGAAACCAGGCATACTTAAAATAAGCTTTTCATAGATTCATTCTGACTTGGTGACGTTGGAAATACTTTACCAAATGGTACAAATCTATAAGAATTCATTGTCTTACCCACTGGAAATCCAGATAGTAATAATGAATGGTCTTTTTTTGGTGTGAATTTAGTAGACTGTAAATAATTATAGCAGGCAGAAGTCATATGGTTTGCTTGTTAATAGAAATCACACCAAATTCATGAAATATATGTTTTGGAAGCGACTTCCTCCAGTTATACCAGTATTGGCATATACCTGTCCAGTGGCAGAGTTTGTCTCCGCGTATGTAATAAACTGTGTAGTGTTTAATGGTTTTCTTATGATGTATTATCTAGAAGGAGACATCCTAGTTTAGGGAGAGTGCCAACCAGCCCAGGTTGGACTGCTGTTGAACCTTCCCTCCTCCCTTTCTCCCCTGACTTTGTGGTCCTGCCCCCTTGTATGCCATTTCTTGCTCTTGTGTGACCAGATGGTAAGTCAGTTTGAGGAACTGAGCCAACAGAAAGTGGATCCAGGAGAGGAAAAATAGTAATTATTTGGCTGGCTCAGATCACTGGACTTGCTCATAACCTACTCATTTGAGCGTGAGTGCCAGTGCAAAGGAAGAGGCACGACTGCATGGCCAAGAGCAGGAGGCTGGAAGCCTTTGTTTAGATGCTGGTATGGAGCTGTACAGGAAGCAGTAACTTTCTAGATGCGTTGAGGGGCTAACAGCAGTCAGGATTGATTTTCCTTGGTATGTGGCTGGGGAGGGAAGGGAGATGATTGTTTCTCCTTGTTGCAAATCTACATTTAGCCATTTCTAATAGAGCAGAGTACACATTCTTTTATTGCTAAATCCTGTCTCTTAAAAGGGTTGATTTGGCAATTATCTTGAAGGAAGTGTCTTGCATTACATTTGGGATATCGCACTTTCCCAGTTTGGCATTTCCAAATGTCGTCCCCTGCTTTACTGCATCTGTAAAGAATCTTGCCTTATTTTTTGGGGAGGGGAGGGAAGATAGTCATTCTTCCCCGTGCATCACATAGAGACTAGTAACTTATAAATTATTACATCAGTACTTTCATGCATAAAAGGCAATCTAGTATTCCCTTCTGTAATATATTGTAACCATGTTATTGATCCAGGTGTTAGTGTAAGGCACTAGGCAACTCAGCACTTGATGGTGCAAAATGCTAATTTCAAATACTAATTTCAAACATTTTATGCTTTGATACAGTTTCTTGTAAACCCAAATACGTATTCAGAAAGATGGAGGAAAATACAAAGTTCTTTCCCGCACAATGTCAAATGTTGCTTCATGAAAATTCTGATTTTGGGTGACTGATGATGAGTGTGCTCACACGGTATAAATGGCCAAAATCACTTCTGTCCACTCGTCTGTCATTTGCTTCAGTAGATAGCAGCAGAGAACTGGGATTCTTGGCTTTGGACCAGTGCACAACAGAAAAAAACAGGATAAATAGCTTTTCAGCAACAAATTTTCAGTTTTCAGTCTTTGTTCTTAAAAGAAACTTGTATGGGCCATTCCTTTATTTTACCTTATGTAAACATTAAATGTTTACTCTGCTAGGAATATCAGCAACTCATAGTGACCTTCTTAGCAGAAGCTCTACTGTGTCCATGTTTCAGTTGGACTTGAAATCGGGCTCATGAATAATTGTTAGTGGACAGGCTTAAAATCAATGGGACTTCTGTTTCTAAAAGGCTTTTACATCAGAGTTTAGCAGTTAACAGTTATCATTGCGTTCATGTTGTGTGTGCCCAGTATGATCAGGACTTCCTTTGTGGTTGGTCCCCTCTGTGTTTTGTGTTTTTTTTTTTTTTAGTTATTTGGGGTGTTGGAAAAGTTGTATTTCCTGCAATCCTAATGGATAACCCCATCTTACTGGGACTTGGCATTATAGAGTAGGAACAAGATAATTGGAAAGCAGAAGGCATGGAAGGTGGACCTGAGCAGGGATACATGGGAATGAGCAATCCAAAATTTCTTTGTAAGACTGCTTTTTCCTTTGGATGAGGAGTGTCTAGAAATTTTCTTTAAGTTTAATGTGATGATATTAAAAAGTCATTACTTTGAAACTGCTGAACTGGATCATCATACCTGCTGTTGCTTTACCTGGGGAAAACTGTAATTTAGAGATCGCTTGTCACAGATATCTCAAAATAATTGGGCATTCTTTATAATAATGCTTTGCACTTATAATTTTATTTCTAAGTTTTATATGACATCAGAGAGCCTGAGAAACACTGAAATCTAATGCCCCAACTTCATGGTGTGGTCTCTTTGCTCCATCCATGTCATGAGATCTCAACTTCTGAGAGAGTCAGATGCACCGGTGTATCTAGTTCTGAGCTCAAATGAGCCACTGAAATGAGGACGAAGTAGCAATAGATTTTAACTGGCTTTTTGAAGGACATTTGCTGAATTCCTTGGAGGGTTGAGAATGGACTCTGCATTTGAGTCCAATTTCGAAGACTTTTCCACTAAGACGTATCTCAATACAGTGACATAAGCCTCACAAATACCTATCGGAGCAAGCAAGTACTTTTAGCCTGGTTTAACAGGTGGCTAATCTTAGAATATGTGCTTGTTTCCTCTTCACTAGTACCAGAGACAACTTTGCCACTGAGTAACTCCTGTCTGGTAAAACTGGGGCTGGATGGGGTTCACATCTTCAGCTACTGTTCTTCTGAAACCAAAGTTTAACTAATTATTGGCTAACGTCTCCCTACTTTTCAGCTAACTAACATGTATACTGAAATTAAAGCAAGATGCTTCATTATTCAACAAAATTAAAGAAATAATTCTCCAAATTACTGAATAAAAACTGCTAAAGTTTTCTGCGGTGATTTGTGTATTAGTTTTTTTTTTGATCTGGAAACTTTTAAAACCTGATAAACCTGAAGAAGATATTTGGGGCTTAAAATACTGTCTCCTAATAATTTATTAAGCTAAGCTGTAGCTATTTCATCTAGGCAAGCACCTTGGCCTTCCTAAAATAAACTTTGATAGTGTTACCTATCAAAAGCCCTGACAGAGCTACTGGCTGCCTGGCAGTGAAAGAACTAGGTCTAATACACTGTTTCTATCAAAACAGCAGGAAAATAGGAAAAGGAGCACCTCTATTGGGAAGAGCCATTTGACGTATGCCATGGTCTTGCTTATTTTCATTACCTGGCTTGTTTTCTTGTCTTACTAAAGCTGGAGGTACTGATTTTCGCCTTAAAGAGTCCAAAAGAGGGGAAAGCAGGAATGTGCCGTGAACCAAAAATGTGGGGGTTTTTTGGGTTTTGTTTTCTTTTCTGTGTTAAACCCCACCCCCAAGTATTTTCATGCTGAATGTTTCTTTCCATCTGTAGCAGAAATGTAGAAACTTGGAGTGGTTAAAAAAAAAAGGTAATCAGGCTTTGCAAAGCTAAAAAGCAACTGTGTGATATCATGTAGGCCAGGACATGAGAGACAGTTGAAAACTGCTTTGTGGTTTTGCTTTGTCTATATAGCTTGTGGTGTTTTGCTGTTATTATAGAGCCTTTTATCTCATAGACCATTTGTTTGAGTGCTCGCATTGAGAGTGGTTCTTAATGGAAGACAGTGAACGTTTATCTTGCTCTGTTTGAACAGGGAGTCTCAGAAAATTGTTGTGAACAATATGCTGGTGGCAGTGGTCAATTTAAGACTTAGGATCTTTCCTTATTTTTGGTAAACAAAAAGTGTTGACATTATTGGAGTTTTCCTCCGTTGGACAAGGGAGGAAACAGTCTCTGTAAATCCAAGCTGAAGCTTGGGTTGTGCTTGTGTGAGAACTCAGTTTTTCATGCCACGGTGAAATGACTGTGAGAGGTGCAGGTCAGGACAGATACCTTCTCATCAGACCAACTGACCTGTTGGTGAGTGCCTCCATGTGAAATTGATCCATCCTCAATTTGACAGTGAAATGTGAAGAGCCAGCAGAACAATTGTCATCCAAGTACTACAAAAATACTGTTCCAAGGACTTATGCCTTGAGCTTCGTGATTTATTTAAAATACTTATTTTTAATTTCATTAATGTTTTATAAGTTGATGATGGGTTTTTAAGAATAGGTTAGTATGCAGAAATTATTAAAACTAAAACCTTGTTCCCTGTCCATAGCTTATTATTCCTGTCATTTGCTTTCACAGCAGTACCAAGTCAACAGACTACACTTTGAAATTTAGAAGTATACATGGGGTTTGGAAACAGCGTTAATTCTTTTATATCCTCTTCTTTATTCCTTTCTTCTTTTCCTTATGTCATTTCTATCTTTTTATCAGTAAAATTAGGTTATTAAATCATTGTTAATAATGATATTGTTAATGCTGCTTGTTAAAACATTTTGTTCCATTCCTACTGAGCTGAAACAGGTTGTAGGATGAGATAGTACCTAGAAACATCTAATTACCATTGATACTTATGTTTTCTGTCACAAGGAAGATAGAGATCAAGCCAAAATATAGTGGTGTCTTCTCTGCCTCTGAAGTACTAGGGGGTCTGGTTGCAAGTGAACTTCTCTTAGAATGAGGAAATACTATAGAATTTCATACTGCTGTTACTGTATGAATGGCCGGGCCCCAGTGTAGGTACCAGAAACCATGAAACCAAAGCTCTAACAGAAGGAAAATGGTAGATAGACCCTACTCTTCAGGCAGCATTTACCAGGCTCAACGCAGCTGCTATTCTTTGCAACACTGCTACCCGTTTCAACATGAAAATCATTAAAATGTGCTGGCTACTGTTTGAAATATAAGATAGCTTGCAAAGAGATTATCAATACTGTATCTGCTTAAAAGACTAGTTTCAGGCTCTCAGGTTTGCAGTGCAGCCTTGAAGAACAAAAGAATCGTTTATTAGTTCATAAATCCTCATTTGAGACTGCCTGGGCTTTTGAACTACACTTGAGACTGTTCTATTTATTTTACGTTCATCTATTTCCATCGCATCCACCTTTCATCCAAACATTCTCTGATAACTTTATTTCATTTAACACAGCGTATTGTAATCTGGTCTGCTGACTTGCTGATAAATGTTTGAATTTATAAAATAATACTTTTATCCGTATCTTATTTCAGCCCATTTAAAGCCTATGTCTCAGCAAAAACCCACATCATCTTAATCAGTAAATCTGTTGCGTCCAACCTATCCTGCAAAAATCTTAGCTTTCTTTGTAGGGAAGAAAAATAAGTGTGTGTGTGTATATATATATAACTTGTGTATAGACATAAAATATGTATAAAATAACAATAAAAGCCTTGCGTGCCAAGAAGAAAGTTTTCATGCTGTAGCACTTGAGATGGAGTTTAACTCCATCTTAAAGTCACATGAGTCATAGCAGTTCTGGGATACTTTTGAAGCACGTTGCATATCCTGCCCATGAAAGGAAAAAGGTGTCATGACATGGCCACCTCTCAGGTAATCTCTGAGATGGTAATGTGAGTGGTAAGAAGGAAGAGAACTGTGAAATTTCATAAACAAGCACCTTTTAATTAAAATTGTCTATCACAAACATGTTGTTGGTGATCACTCAAGCTTTGATTTAACAAAGAGCAAATTCCAAATAAAATACTTTGTAATTCCATTTTTATGGAAGACTGACTTATCTGAGGAAAAGGAAAGTTTTTGTGGCAACTTAAATTAGCTTTTCGTACTTAAATTTGAATTCTTTGATATGATTTACAGAGTCAATTAAAATAACTGTGTAACTTAGAGATTAAATATTATATCAACATCTAGGAAACAAAAATGTGAGCTTTAATACAAAACTTACATGCTGCTACTGCTAGATTTTACTGAAGTAATTAAAATGATGACAATAGGAATTAGTTTAGGCCATGTATAAAATGATCAGAAGTATATGCTTGTTTCTTTAGAGAAAGTAACACATGGAGAGTTACTTTATTTGTCAGCATCTTCACAGAGCTTTTTCTCTTTAACCACAATAGCTGATGTGTTTTGGGATTCATCTTCTTTTATAATTTTAATTTTCTACTTGAAATGTTGCATTTTTTAAAAAGTTACTGATCAGAATAACTTTTTTTGACAATATTGATTCATCTTGGTTTTACTTCTAGGTAGATGTTTGAAAATGGCAATCAACCTGTTTAAAAAGAAAAAGAAAAACAAACCAAAAAAAAAAAAAGTGCAAAAGTACAGGGACCAGCAGGATATTAATATCTGTGGTGATTAGCAATCAGCTTGGAGAAGTAACAAATGCATCACAGAGCTCGTTTACAGGGGGGATGAAGCCCTGAAACAAAACACTTGATGTGCACGCCCCAGAATGCTACCCAAAATGTGTCATGAGATATAAACATCTTTTCTAATCTTTCTGCCCAAGGCTGATTTTCATTTGGAAAGCGTAATAAAGTAGCAAAATAATTAAAACTTACAGTACAAAAGATTAAGCAACACTGGATTCTAGATTAGTTCCAGTTGTTCCAATTTCAACATTAATAACCCAAAGTAGTATCTAACTGTTCTAAAGATGAAGTATACCCTCTGAAAGTCGTAACAGAATTACCCAACCAGAAAAACATTAAACTTGAGATAATTCTGGTTCCTATTTTTCACTAGGGTTCAGAATGCTAATGCTTTGGTTTGTAATAGGATACAAGAGCAGGTAAGTGATGCTGAGGGGGCTGTTAAGCTGCTTACGTGTGCAGTCACGATTTTTTCCATGTTAGACAAAAACTTTTATTCCTGTATTTATACTAATCAAGAAATGCATTTTAAAGCAATTATGCCATCTACAGAATTGTTTGTAATTATGAAGTGCATTAATCAACAGTTCTCATCTGTCTGATTAGTAATTTTTAATCATAAGCAAAGAAGAAAACATAGATGTATTGTAAATAAAAGTAATTGAACTCCATATTCTGGATTGCGTTCGGATGTATGCGAAGAAACAATCAGTATGGCCTAGACTAATTGTTGGAACATGTAAGAGCACATTGGTTTGCCCAGGTTTGAAGAGAGCTAGGCAGGCAAGGGTGGCTTCTTGCTCCATCGTTATAGCCCAGTCTTCCACCTTGTATGGTCAGCACTGTAATAATGTCCTATGGTGGTGCCTGTACATGTATGCACAGGCTTCTTGCTTTGGTGGTTTGTTGTTTTGTGTAATAAAAGCTAAAGCCACCTTAATAAACCCTAAAACAAAGCCAAACCCCAAACCTTGTCTTGTCCTGTTTAAACACCCATTTTGAGTTGCCTTGGTCTCCTACAGCAGATTTCTCCCCCTTTGCGGTCAGGCTGCCTTCTCTGAGCTGGGGGTTGCTTTGATATGTTGGTGGAGAGAGAGAATAATTTTATTTACTTTTTGTGAAAATAACTATTCTTCTTTGTTTTCTCACACATTCCCTTAATCATCAGCCATGCGCTGTGAGGGAGCTATAAGTAAAATATGGTATATTGACTGTTTATTTTATTACTTTGCTATAGTACTGGTAAATAGCTAGCTTTGTTACATCTATTATTTTTCTTAGGAAGCCTTTGAAAACAGAATTTAGCCTAATCCAATGCATGTAATTTTTCTGACAGAGAATGACTCGGTAATGTCATCACATTAATAAACAGGGATAAAAAACATCCATTAGAATTCACATGTCTAATGAAGATATATTTGTTTTATTTCTCTGATTATTTTAATGAATTTTGTGCTGCTTTCTGAATTGACAGTAAATGTCTATTTATTTGGTTATTTCTAAATGCCATTCCAGAAGTTAAGTGATGTTAAGATCTAGTCATGGCATTAATTATGAAAAGGTATTTTTGCCCAGAATGAGTCTTTACTACCTTAGGGATATAATTCTTCAATTTACAGTTCTAAGATTTCCATTGCCACAGTCTGGAGGATTATCAATGAATTTGACTTGGTGTTTGGGTGAAATCAGAAGGAGATCTTTTTCTCCTGAAACCCCCATCATTTACTCCTAAAAGCATTGCTGTGTTTGATAAATATCTCACTCCCAGGGACTGTCAGGTGCTGTGTTATGGTAGTGGTATGGTTTAACCTACTTTCACATCACTCTCACTGGGTAAACTGCTGTTCTCAAACAGCACTTCAGTATTTGCAAACAGTGTAAATGAAACGCTCAGCTGCTCTTGAGATCCAACCACACAATTGTGTGGGTAAAGAAGAACGTGCCTCTCCTCCTGACCGCTCCCCAGTGTTTGCTTGCATTGGTTTTCCACATTTGTGAAATAATATAGTGAAGGCCCCATCTATTCCCTTATGAAGACAGCAACATTTATCCAATTCATTGCAAGTTGGTAAACAGTATCTGGGTCTTGACCAAAACAAGTGTCACAATGCTTATGGGTAAGAAAAAGCCAATATTCATAACAAATTTTGATCACAATCTATCTGTATTATGTGTTTTGGAATACTGAAGGGCAAATTTAGTAACTACTTCCTTGGGTCATCCCCTTGACTCAGTTTAGTCAAAAGAGGATCACAAATGGTCAGTAGTATGAAACTGCCTCAATACCCATGTCCTTCCTAACTACACTGACTTCATGGTAGGAAAACTATCTTAGATGTATCGTTTTGATTTGACACAAAAATGGAAGAAAGGAAAACCAAGCTATGTTTCGTTCTTAAACTGGTGCATTACAGTGTAACTTGAATCTTCTTTTTCCCTTAGTCTTTTATATAAACGCTATTTCCTTAGCTTTTCAAGTTCAAAGCCCTTTACGCAAATTATTTTAATTAGTTTTCATATCTCCTGTGAGAGAGGTAAGTAAATATCATTATCCTCATTTTTCCAGACAGGGACTTTCATCTGGAGAGGTTAAGTAACTTGCCCAAGGCCACAAGGGGGAATATTGTCCTAGCTAGTCCCGGAAACTCAAGAGCTGTTATATCCTCAGTCCTTTACTTTGATTGCTAGATGGGAACTTGAGTTCTTAATGGTTACTCCTGCGTTACAGAAATACCTTCTGTGATTTTACCTCTTTGGTCTTAGCAGGCAGTTTAAGCAAGGAAGGAATCAGATTTTCTCTAGTCAGATTATAGGATAGTAACACAGTCTCCCTCAACAGAAACGTCAAGTTCCTTTCCTGTTATGACTATAAGTAGACAAGGTAGTAGACCATACCCGTTACAGTTTTTCCATGGGATGCTGCCCAGTCCACAGTCAGTTTGTCAGTTTAGGTCATGTTACGCCTGCAGCTCTGGTTTATGGGAGATGCAGAAAATGCAACTTGTGGAGATTTTTCTAAGCTGTGTGTTGTTTGGACCTTGGAAAAATACAAATACCGACAGCATATGCTTTCTAAAAGAACTCTTTTCTTACATAAAGAAAATACAGAAACAGGGACAAGTGGGTTTGTGTTTAAGAAATGTAAAATATCACACTGCTTTTGTTGTTGTGGTTTGGAGGCTATTGTATTGCATGTCTGCAAAGAGATCAGTTTCTTGTTCTCATCCTCAACTAGAAGATGTTTAAGAAACTAAGTTTGATGATTGAATTTTGTTTCTTAACTTTAAGAGGAGGTTAGCCACAACATAAAGAACTTAAGGGACTCCGAAGACTTAGTCAGTATTATATTTTAAAAGGAGAAAGGATGGAAAGGAATAGGAAGGAATCTGTATTGCCTTTCTTTAACAGCTATACCAGCAAGAATGGAAATGTAGCCAAGATTACATATATATATATATATAAAATATGTATATAATGTTACTACAACTGGTGACCCTCGTTCTCCACAGAGCCACTCGCTGTTAGACTGTGCTAACATTAGCACAGTGTTACAGGACGCTCAAGTTACCAATAAATGGGGAAGTGGGTGAACACTTGCAGGTGTCCAGTCAGACAAAGAAGTGGGGGAGAAAAAATGGGAAGGGGAAGGTCTTTTAAGGAAGCTTCTCTGAGTAGCAGTTGTAATAATTAGGATGAGAGGTTAAATTTAGGAGAGTATTCATGCCCTCTCTTGTCCAGATGCAGGCAGACCTTTTCTCTGCTAACTTGAGCTTGAATTATTGTGAGATTTTTCTGTCATGTTTTCCTTGTTTCACAAGGAGAGATGTTGAATGATTTACCCACACAGAGGCAATTCCTTCTTTCTGAGATGGTGCAAGATTTCTCTGTGAGGCTGCCAGGTGCTACACAAGAGCCATCAGAAATCTGCAACCCCTCCAGCGGTGTGTGGGCTTCTGGGAGATGCTTGGTGTACCCGAGGGTAGGGGTTGGTCAGGTAGCACCCTGCATCTCACCAGGCCTTCTCTGGTTGCATTTTCTTAGTCCTGTAAAACACTTAACAGATCAGTTACTTTGCACAGACATTTATACCAGAACAGAGAGTTGAAAAAGTGGAAGGAGCCCAAGCAAGACAGTGACATAACACGCTTTGTGAATCCAAGTGAAGGAAAAAGTACTGAGTGTTTTGGCAGACATTCTGGAAGCTATGTGCTCAGCATATGTGAGGCAAGAGAGATCTGATCAACTACCAACAGGGTGGCAAAATTAGTCATCGGTGGAAGTGTTAGGTAATTCTTCATGATAATGATTAAACTAAGCAGAGTCTTTATAGATTGTTAGTATATAAAGCTTGAAAAATTAAATTGTCATTGGCTAGCATGCTATCCCACCATCCTTCTAAACACACATACTCCCTTTTATATTGAGCCTATGGGTTATTTTGTCTGTAAATTCAAACAAAATATGTCCAGGAAGAATCGCATATACGTGATTTGATATGTATGAACACATGTTCATAATATGGGGGTTCTAATTGAATATGATCCGGCAGCGTGCCCAGGTGGCCAAGAAAGCCGTGGCATCCTGGGTTGTATTAGAAATAGTGTGACCAGCAGAAGTAGGGAGGTGACTGTTCCCCTGTACTCAGCACTGGTGAGGCCACACCTCGAGTTTTGTGTCCAGTTCTGGGCACCTCAATACAAAAGAGAGGTGCTGGAGCAGGTGCAGAGGAGGGCAACAAAGCTGGTGAAGGGCCTGGAGAACAAATCGTATGAAGAGCGATTGAAGGATCTGGGACTGTTTAGTTTGAGGAAGAGACTGAGGGGTAACGTCATCACTCTCTACAACTACTTGAAAGGACACTGTAGAGATGTTGGTGCTGGTCTCTTCTCACAGGTAATTAGTGACAGAACAAGAGGGAATGCTCCAAGTTGCAACTGGGTAGGTTTAGACTGAACATAAGAAAGAGTTTTTCACAGAAAGAGTGGTCGGGCATTGGAATAGGCTGCCCAGGGAGGTGGTTGAGTCACCATCCTTGGATGTGTTTAAGAGTCATTTAGATGTGGTGTTGGGGGATATGATGTAGGGGAGGCCTTTGTAGAGTAGGGTAGATAGTTGGACTCGATGATCCCAAGGGTCTCTTCCAACCTGAATGAATCTATTATTCTATGATATGTGATATCAAAAGCATCTTCTCCTGAACAGCATCTTACTCTTTGGTTATAAAATGCATGCATTAATTTAAATACAATTTGCAAGGGCCTTATTCTAATAGGTATACTGAAATCTTTGGTCATTTTTAGTTTTTTCACAGTATGAATACAATTAGAAAGGATTATCTTAAACTATTTGTGGGACCCAAAAGTAAATAGTTTCTCTGCTGGATTTTATCAATTACAGGAATTAACTATGCAAATTAATTATTAACATTTTCCCATATTTTTAACACTGAAGTCCCCCAGGTTTGGTTGCTTCTAAAACATCTAGAAATCGTGTTAGTAGAACTTTAATGATACGTAATTAATTCCTGTAAGTATGATTTAAGGATACCTTTCCTTTGCCATAGAGGCTTGCACAGCTTACTATATGGTATCTGCAAACAGTTCAAGACTTCTATTTACTTTTTTTTTCTTTTGCAAACTCTTTATTTGTCATTATTTAGATGGTGAGTATGCCTTAGCGAAAAGATGAAGATTTGTGTGTTAGTGGTGAAGAGGTCAGAGTGATTTCATGTTTTCTGACTTCTGATCCTCTCTCCTGGCTCCATGTCGTCACTGGCAGTAGAAACCAGTTGTCAACCTCATGTGTCCTGCAGTCATATTTTAACTACTCAAAATCTGTGAGGCTGATTTTGTTTGGATTTTGAAACTTTAAATCTGGCCATGTGTGTTACTCCGATGTGTTTCTAAGAGTATGCAACTGAAGGACACATACTTTGCTAGGGCTACGGGAAAGATGAAGGAAAAAGTGAAATATGTAGGTGTGATAGTCAGATTGTTTAGAAAAACATTGAAGAGAATATTTTGGAAGCAGTATAACTTTATTCTTTATTTTAAAGAGAAAAAATGTCAGAAATAAGCTGTGTATTCCTGTTGTCTCCCTGGTTGGAGCTTCTTGCAGGTGGGTAGGAAGTCCTGGTGATTAGGAAAGCCAGCATCCCACTGCCAAACTCACTGTCCGGATCCGAAAGAGAAGCCAAGGAGTCAGAGCAAAAAACCCAATACTGATTGTATCAAGATCAGGAGTCCTTGATAATGGATTCATAGGTTAAATCAGAGCAAGAGATAAGATCAGAAGTCAGATAACCTGCAGGAGGAGCAAACACTGGAATCAAGGGAAGGAACAAGGCAGTGAACTCATCCTGCTGCTCAGAGGCTTTCCATGTGGTGGGCTGCTGAATTCTGGATGTAGGTCCACTTCTTACAGAAGAAGTCACAATTATGACATCTGATTTGCCCCCAAACAGACAATGATTCATTATTGTCCATGTCTGATAGGGTATTTAAAAGTCACAATATCAGAAGAAATTACTGCAGGATTGCAGAAGAGAAAAATTTCCATGCAAAACCCACTTCTGGGCTACTGCATCAAGTTCTGAACAAATGCTTAGAAATAAAACAATGTTTTCAGTGTTGTTCTTTCTGAAGCAAATAGTCTTTTAGGACAAATAACCAGGGAGAGTAACAGGACAACGTAGTGAACAATAGCATTGCCATTTTCAATACTGTATTCACTTCTCACTGAAGCATTACGTTCCTGTCATGTTCACCAGTGAAGTTTAACTAAAGACTTCTTAGGAAGTCCTGCCTCTTATTTCAGTCTGGCATGCTGCTTTGTTATGCTGGCTGAGTAATAGCAAAAATCTGATTTTGAAGTTTAATGCATTATAAGCTACACAAAGGGTAATTTTGCTCAGTTTTTTGTGTCTAGGTATTCTTGGCATGGTAAATGATTACATCCTTCTAGGTGACTTTTTTCTTGGATGGTAATACTTGAATAAAAGACAAAGGAGGCTAATCTGACTCTCTAATTACTGGAATCTTTTTCCCTTTTGTTAAGGTCACTTGGTTTTAGGGAAGCTGATACTGTTCATCTCAACTTAGGTGCAGGAAGGCATAATTGACAAACGGCTGAATATGAGCCGGCAGTGTGCCCAGGTGGCCAAGAAAGCCAATGGCATTCTGGCTCGTATCAAGAATAGTGTGACCAGCAGAAGTAGGGAGGTGATTATGCCCCTGTACTCGGCACTGGTGAGGCCACACCTCGAGTATTGTGTCCAGTTTTGGGCACCTCAATACAAGAGAGATATCGAGGTGCTGGAGCGAGTGCAGAGGAGGGCAACGAAACTAGTGAAGGGCCTAGAAGACAAATCATACGAAGAGCGGCTGAAGGAGCTGGGGCTGTTCAGTATGAGGAAGAGGAGGCTGAGGGGAGACCTCATCACTCTCTACAACTACTTGAAAGGACACTGTAGAGAGGTTGGTGCTGGTCTCTTCTCACAGGTAATTAACAATAGAACGAGAGGGAACGGCTTCAAGCTCCAACAGGGTAGGTTTAGATTGAACATTAGGAAGGAATTCTTCACAGAGAGAGTGGTCGGGCATTGGAACAGGCTGCCCAGGGAGGTGGTTGAGTCACCGTCCCTGGCTGTGTTTAAGGGCCGTTTAGATGCGGTACTGAGGGATATGGTGTAGGGGAGGACTTTGTAGAGTAGGGTAGATGGTTGGACTCGATGATCCCAAGGGTCTCTTCCAACCTCAATGATTCTATGATTCTATGATTCTATGATATTCCTTCTGTTGCCTTACCTCAGAGGTAAAAACATCCAAAAATCTATTTATTTCCATATACAGGAATGATGGACCAGCCAGTCACTTAGACCTAAAGGACTAATCCAAATACTCATATAGATGGTTTGAATCTTTCCCTTTTTTTTAATGAGAAATGGATCAAACTTCCCATGAATCATTTCTCAGAGAAAAACAAAACTACTGAAAAATAGTCAGATATTATGCAATATATACTAAACTTACAAAAATGAATCATGTAGCAACAAAAGTGGGAGCTATGATTACTGGCTTGGGCAAGGAAATTGCTGTTGCCAGGAAAAGTTCAATTACTTGAACAGCTCGAATACACAAGCATAAATCTGCCTTCCCCCATTTTCTAATAGGATGGGGAAAAGTGAGGTTTCAACTTGAAGCTAGAGCATAAGTAATTTTTTAAGTAATACTCCTCAATTTTCTCATATAAAAACTTAATTTGGTGTGCATTATGGATGAAGTCTTACCTGCCTCAGGAATGATATCCTATGGTAATATTGAATGATAATTACACTACTGATGACTTTAAAGAGTTTAACATTTGATATAGCCCTGGCTGGTAAAACTACATCTTGTAATGTGCACTAAATTAAGGTTTTATATGCGTAGGGAAAGGGAGAAACAGAGCTTTTGTAGTGTCTTGTTTTATAGCCTTTTGCTTCAATATAATAATCTTAATTTTTACATGGCAGTGAATTTTTTTAAAACATGAAATATACAAGTTGAAATTGTTTCATTTATGTAACTAAATGGTGACAAGGAGCAATTTCGAAAACCTGGTTATATGATAGATCTGCAAGCTAAACTCAGTATCTTTTATTAAAATGAAGTTGGTTTTGTTTTAAGTAAAATCTGAAGTGTTTTAGCAGGAAGGGAGAATGTGGAGCTGCATATCACTTTATTTGAATATAAATGAAAATACATTCTTCAAACAGCTGGGCTCCAGACTTAAGGTACAGTTTACCTTTTACTGTGATGGGTAACCTAGGTATCATTTTACAGATGATCTCAGGTGGTTCTTTTCACAATTCAGCATGCAAATACAGGACAAAATTACAGAGAAGATTAATGTTAAAGCTGTGAAGTCAAGCACTAAAAACTAGGCAGTGCTGATTATAATGTTGCCCAGGCAACTTTATTTCCATTGTCTTTATATGTTAGGATAGGGGTTTTTCTCTACCATCATACAGGAGTAGAAGAAACAATTCTTTGTTTCTTGATCAGTGTCTCTAATATCCAGAGATGAATCTCAGTCTTCTTGCTATCCTCAGCATTTGTTTACTGCCCATCTTGTTGTCCAGCTGTGACAGAGGACTGAAAGCTTAATATATAATTAAAGACCCATAAGAAGGCTAAATTAACATTGTATCTTGCTCTATGTGGTACCAGTAAAATGCAAAACATCCTTGATATGAGTATCGGAGGAAATGGATGTGAAGTTCCATGTTGTCATTAGTTTTATGCCAGCTTTCTCTAGCAAGAATAACAGGTCAGATTTAGGATCAGCCACAGCTAGCAGCTTTTAATAGCTTCAGCCTGGCCGAATTTGCATGTATTTTCATGGGTCAGCGCTTTTGACTTCTTTCCTATATCCCTTCATGTTTTAAACAAAACAAGTGGACTGGAAAGAGTGCAGGGAAGGCGGAGGAGGGAGGTGAGAGAATGCTAGCACTTAGAAAATGGCATATTTATTCCTCAGCTTAGTTTTTTAAAAACCGGTATTTCAATCTAAAAGCTTGTCGTGTCTGTCCCACCCCCTCCCTGAAGACTGGCAGAGTAGGAGATGAAACATAGATTATTTTAGCCCCATTGTTCAGTCTGCCAAAGCTATAAGCAGTGACTAATTAAAAAACATTAGCTAAATATAATGTGGGTGTTATGAGCTCTGTATTATAAATGATAAAATAAGATTAACAATATTTTAATATGATTAATCAACTAGATACCAGCATAACTTGGATACCAGTTGAAGAACCTGTTTCTTCTAAGAATGAATGTCAAAAGGAGGAGAAGAGTATAGATTCATTTAAGCCAATCCTAAAATAATTTTGCTTAAGGAGAAAAAGGAAATTAAATGCCAGGTATGATTATTTTGGAAGTCATGGAAAATTGTTTATGTGATCTTACAAGCCATTTAATAATCAACGAGACTAGAGAACAGTAAATGTGTTTATTGATTGAACATTAGTAATTTAGTTTCAACACACCGTGTTTAGGATCTGATTCATGGTGCACTAAAGTGGAAACTTTTCAATAACACATATGGAACCATCTGTAATAGCTGAGGAATACTTGATTTTGGTGTATCCATTGCAGTGTTCTTTCTTAAAGGAAGAGATTAATTTAAATCCAGTATGTATCTTGTTCAGACGCAAAGGGGAGAATGGGTTTAGATAACTGGTTCTTAGTGTAGAGGCAAAATGCAGTTAGATTAGCAAAACAGCAGATGTCAAAGATTTGTGAAGAGACAGTGCAAGGACACCTGACAAGTCCTATCTTCTTGTTTCTGGCGAATCTGCAAATCTAACCTGATAAAGAAAGGCATAAACCATGAAATTCAGTGGTCCAGAGCAGTCCTGCCAGGTTTAAAAAGTACATGTGAGAGAAAAAGAGACAAAAAAAGAGGGGAGCAGGGAACATTGGCAAGTGTTAAAGAAGCCAGGCTTTACTCTGACATCTTAGTGGGATGGACAAAATGCAGTTGAATAAAAATACAGAAACACATTGTTTGCTTTTGTTTATAAGTTTATGAGTTGCTGCCATTGTGATAAAGCCCCCTGCAGTCCAAGAGGGCTTTAAATGATTATGGCCAGTTTGGCAAAATTAAGCTAACTTAATTGAATTTAAACCATGACCTCTAATCACAAGGTATCAGAACTTTGGAAAAGCTGGTCTCTAGGTAAGAAATTGAGACTTTAGTACATTTTGGTTACCTATATAACAGATGAAATTGGTTACTGTATGTAGGTAATGCTTCAAAGAGCTGTTCCCAAAAACTATTTATAGACGACATAATCCACCTGACTATGAAATGCAATAGCAGCTGTGATTTCTAATAATAATACTTTTTTCTGTACACCAGAACACATTTGTGTTGACATTTAAGTATTGCTCAGCTAAGAAGTTTTTACAGCTTGAGGGAGAGGAAAATTTTCACTTCCTCAACACATCATGCTTCTTTTTTCTGGGTGGCTAACTTTGACAATAGGGAAGGGGAAAGGACTGAGCAGCAGCAGTAGGGTCACTAGAGGATGACTGTTCCAGTATAGCCTTTCCCCATTTGAGTTCTGTGGCTGGTCTGTTCTTACTTTTTAACTAATTGGCCCCAGTGCCCCATCAGGATTCTCCTCTCTCTTCCCACCATTCCATATTGTCATTTGAAAGGTTGATGCCAGCAGTCAGAACACTTTATCCAAAGACTGGATGCCACTGTCAAGAGAGGCTGGTGACTCCAAGCAAGGAGAGAAAATGGTTTAAGACCTCAGTAAATCTGCCCACCACAGCACCACTGGTCATCTCTGTCTGGCCCAGTGCTTCATCATATCTCCAGGCTCCAGAAGGTGTTTTGGAAGGCCCAAAGAGTGGCTCATGACCTTTCCGCAATGATGTGACCTCACAGAAATACTTCATTCAGAAGTACTCACCAAGAAAATCTGGTTTTTCCCCTGTCTTTTTTATGGTCAATATTTACCACAAAATTTTGACTCCCTGATTGATAGTGTTTGCTGATATCTGGTTTCCTCAATGTATCTATCCAGTGGAATAAAATGTATCCAATGTATCCAGTGCTGATAAAGAGAATTTTAACCGGGGCATAATATACTTCCCATTGAGAATGCAGCATTAAAATAACCTTACTTGTTAGCTGGGGCATTTTAGGCTGACATCGGATATGATCAATAGGCTGTACAGACTGGAAGGATGCTGCCTCTCTGAACTACTCCCTCCTCAAGGAAAGAACAGTAGCAAAATGACTTCATGTCATTTCTCTTGCAACTCAGAGTGTATAACATAGATTGATCATTGCTGTGAGTTACCACACTTATAAGAGATTTTTAAAGTTGAGATAATAGCTCACAGTGACACCAGTGACTCCTCTTGATTTCCTCAGTGCAGTCATGTGAAATCTTTAGAGATTAACCTGTAGCACCATTCTGTTATGTACATTGAACTCAATCTTTTTTTTTTTTACCAAGCTAGCAATTATACAGTGTTGTGGGAACATCCCCAATGCAGTGTCTGTTGGAATTATTAGTACAATTACATTCTTTTTTTATTTTATTTTTTTTTTTAACTGAAAGGATGTTTTTCAAACTGATAGCAAGCAAGAGGGATAAGGAATACTTATTAGTCCCTCTTGTGCATGTGGCCAGATAGGTTGGGGTTTGGGTTTTTTTTTTTTTGTCTCCTCCTTGTGACAAAAGCTTCACAAAAGCTGATAAAAGAAACTGATACTGCTGAGGCAGTCTGAGCTCTGATTAACTTGCACAGAGTTTGTCAGTAACCCTGGCATAATTTATGCCAAGGCTTCACTTTCTGGGGAGCCATCAGCAACTGTGTTTTCAAACATGAAGAGTAAATAACCGGGGCTTTTTTTTTTTATGCTACATTTATTTGTTGTGCATGTGTCCTGTGGGCTCTTGCACGGTGTAATATAAAATAGTGGGACACAAATCTCATTCTGTCAGGGGAAGATTCAGTTAATCCAGACCTGCCTCCCCTCACGGCAGCAGAGCTGTGGTTTCGTGCCTTCCCAGCTGAATGGCAGAGATTTTTCTAAGCCCAGAGGAGCGTGTTGCAGCGTGAGCAGCTGTAAGCTGTGGCTTCTGGCGTGTGTCACTAGCAGCTACGTCACGCGATGCAGACATCCTACGTACGTGCAGACCTCTTCCCTCCCTCCCTCCCCTGAGATACGTGAGCCTCTGAGTGGAGCCTCGCATCACCACGTAGGAAGGTGGAAGGCTCGTGAAAGGATGCATATGCTCTTCCATGGGTGATGTCTGGAAAAAGTGGCTAGGTGGAATTAGTGCAATAAAAGCTATATTGACTTTTTAAATTAAAAATATCTCACTTCTATCTCAAGTGTTGTCATTGTCTTGTATCTCTCCAACTTCCTAGCAGGCAGTGACAGTAACCAACAGCAGCTGTCAGCCTCTTCATTTTCAAACATGCGCAAGTAAAATTTATAGTATTGAATTAAGATGTCTTGTAAAGCTTTGAGGTCTTGACAGTTTAACATTGAGAGGAATAAGTAGACAGTCTTAGGAAACTTGAGTGTTTTTGGAAAATAGCAGCTTTGCTGTTCTTATAGATGGATTCGCCAAAGCTATTTAGTAAAATGATGCTAAATTTTGAGGAACAACATGGTAAGGAACCTGGGTAAGATCTATATTTCTAATCTTCTACCATGTTCTCTCATTTGGAAGAAGCAATAAACTTTTTTTTTTCTTTACTGTTTCAAAGTGTGGAATAAACAGGTGAAGCCTAACAGTATGATATTTGTATTTACTACATCCCCAGGGTTTTTTTGACTAACCTCTCTGATTTTATAAGTCATTGTCTGTCCCCTTTGGTTTCAAGACCTGCATGAATAGTTTACAGCAAATAATTTATTTTTTTTAAAGTATTTTAAACTTCTTAAATGATGCATACACTGTCAATGTATGGAGAGGCCATTTTATAAATGCTAAATTTGTAAATGTCCTTTTTTTAGCTATTAGAATAAAACCTGGAATGGTAAGAGATTGGGAAAATAACTATTTTTTACTGTGAGCTGAAAAGAAAAAAATTTCCTAAATAAAGCACATTTTGTGTAAAATTTGGCAAAATTGAGCCTCTGCCACTTCTGTAAAGCAAAGCCTCTTACATTTTTCTTTCTCTGCACTGCTAATATTTTATCTCAACTCTGGTTGTCAGCATTGTCTGTATGATGATTTTAAAACTTTACCAAAGCTGTCACATGGGATTCTTGCTCGAACTTTATATCCAGTATTTTTTTCCATGGGAAAACGGTAGGAGATTGAGTCCAGGCTTAAGGAGATAAACTTTCTGTGACCCTTGCTTCCCGCTGGAAGAGGCAAAGGCCTCACGGTGCGTAGGTGAGAGGTCTAAGCGACTTATACCAAGCTACTTTATAAGTATGTTTCGGGGTAGAAAATCCTATGAATCTTGCTTGGAAATTTTGAACTCTGCAAAGTGTGACAGAGAATGGACTTGAGCTCCTTCTAGTCCACTTTGCACTGTGCTAAGAACCAGAAGGAGTAGGAGGACCAAAAGGACCATGGCTGAAGGGTTGTTTCCAGATAGTTGGTGTGAGCTTTGTAAGAGTTAAATAGGGAGGTAAGGCTACCGTGTGTTCATAACTCACCCTGTTGTGTCTAGGTAATACCGCACATATGGCCTTCTCTCAGGAGCTGTGGGAACAGTGGGAGAGCGTACGTGCCATATGTTCTCCTATACCTAGTCACTTGCAGGAAGTTAGGGACGATGTGGCAGCTTTAACTTATAATTTCCTTTTATTGGTGTGTGTCTCAACTTTAATGTCCTCATTTGCATAAGTTTAAATAACTATGTAAATTATAGCTTTAAAACTGACATATGGTATTTTATGCGCACATCTATCCTCTAATGTATACTTAAGGAATACAACACTTTGACTAATAGAGCCCAAATGCTGCACTAGAGACATGTTGCCTGTTTCTAGTGTTCCTACATTTTATGCCCGAAAGAAAGAAAGGAGAAAAAAAAAAAGTCCTTTTATTCCAGGGCAGTTACATTCTGTAGGAGGCTGTTGAGTCTATCTGGAATTCAAACTGAATGCAGTATAACATAAACAGTATGTCACACTAGAGCCTAATGGTTTTAAGTCCAATTATTTAGATATTTCAAAGCCCAGGTGAAACTAAAATTTCTAATGCCTGAACTTTTCAGGATGTTATTGATGTAAAATAATTATTTCACTGCTTTTAACAAACCCTTAGTTAGTCACACTTGTGAAATTACAGTAGAAACCAGTTTATACATTTTCTACTGTGCAAAGAGAAATTGTAGTAAGGTGGATTCTGTGATGTTTAGTTGATGCAACCACCTTTATTCTTTTTAAAATGGCAATTTACTATAGGGTCCACAGGACATGTTGTATTTGTTGAACAGGATGTATTAACATTTACTTTTTTTTTTTTTCTTATATGCGACCAATACCTTGAATGGCTTACAAATAGGAAACAAGTATATGCAACAGTTATATTTATATTCTGATACAATTGCATTTAATGTTTTACACTTACTATGCTATTATTCGGTTTGCTATTTCATCTCCTAACAATGTAGCTGCTGAGTAACTTCTTAGGCATTCTTAGGAATGATGCAGAAGACTTTTACAACTGACACCCTTGCTGGGGTCACAGTTCATAAAGTCTTGGTTGGTGTCCCTACTGCTGATCCTGTGTGGGCTGTGAGACTCTCCAGTCTGCATCCCTTTTTTGTACCATCCAGTCACTTGCAAAGCCATAGAAGGTTTTTGGTGGACTCTGCAGGATGTATAGCAGATAGTGTGTGTGAAAATTTCCTTGGGATCTTCACAGGTTAGGCATACTACATGCCAAGGCATCTTGCAGTTTACCACAGTTAATGCACCAAAAGTTCTTCTGTTGCAACACAAATTGTCCACTTACCCTTCTCAGCATGTATGTGGGCTTACTCCTTCATTCTTTGGCTACTTGGAGAATAGGAGCTGGACACCTGGGTGTGAAATGCTTATGAGAAGTCTGTAAAACATAAAAAGTATGAAAGAAGAAATGTCACTAAAATTAAATCCCTCTTCTTCTCTCCCTTCCCCCTTTATCCAGCAGACCTGCTGTGTACTTCTGAGGCTTCTCAGCTCACCAGGAATTCTGTATTTCTGTAACTGTTGATTGCATCCATCTTCCTGATTAATTTCCTTCTTGAAATCCTTCAGGAGATCAATGCAGATTGATATTTTTTCCCAAAACTTGTCTTTTTCGTTAATCAGCATATTTCTTAACTACAATAAAGATCCTTCTATTCCTTTGGAGACATAAATGTCTGTTTGTTAGACACAGTGTTACTTTCTGTATTGATTAAACAGTTAACAATTCATCAATTTGATGAGAGATAATAGTCTCCCCATATCTCCTCTTTGAGACTTAGGGCAATCCATTGCAAGAAATAGGAGACGTTTCTGTTCATCATCTCTGCTTTTTCTTTCCTCCCCATTTCCAGTGCTTAACTTGGGATGAGTATGATACTGACCAAGAACTGGTTTAGCCCACTTATTATTATACATTAAGTAAAGTTATTGTATGTAGCTTCTTGTTGACAGAAGTTGTGATGATAATTAACTGCTTTGGGGTGACACTGGATTTAGAATGACTGATACCCTACACCTTCCTTCACAGGGTACTGTGGCTCTGAGATAAAGGCAAAGCAGCAAGTGAAATGTCTTACGTTCTTCATTATGTTAGCTGTAATGTTGTTTGTTAAGCGGGTCCAGAACTTGCTACTTAAAATTCTAGAGTGGAAAAAGATGCTTACTTGTGACTTCTATGAATGAAAAGTGGCACTTTGCCCATAGATGATGTGCTCTTAAATGCCATTACAATCCCTGTGCAGGGACAGTTATGCAACCACCAGTAATTCAAAGAAAGGCCGTATTAAACGTTGCACTTATTCCACTTGCAAGATAAGAATTTTCTTTCCAGTAACTATGATTATTTAATTTAATGAATGTGGCTATGTATTTATTTATCTACATAAAAAGCTTTAAATATACTTTGAATTTCCCAGAATGTGGTTGGCAATATGGTATTTATGTATAATATTTTATCTGACATGTATTTGTGGTAGTAGACTACCCACTTTCTATACTATGCTTCAATTGTATTGTAAGAAGGGGACTGTGAAAAGAGGGGATGGATGATAGGTTTTACAAGAAGAGTATTGACATGTTGCTTCATGTCAGCAAAGCAACTTGTGAGCATAAACATCAAGCATCACAACAGTAGTGTTTTATTCAAATTCATACTATTGGAGCTGAAAATAGAGATTGACCCGGCCTTGTTTTATTTTCTAAAGTCTGTCAAGTAATAACATGAATATATTTGCTGAAAAAAATGGGTGTGAATTTAAGTAGCCTCTAGGGATATTCAGCTGGGATTTTTGTTTGTTTGGTTGGTTTGGGATATTATTTTTTTTTGAAAGATTATGGCAGTCTGGTATTTTCAATTTAAATGTAAGTAAGATATCTTAGCTGACCTGAGAATTTTTATACCCACAAATCACAATAAACTAGAATTCTTCTTCCTAGAGAGTCTTCGGTGGATTGTATTTTAAATAAGAATCCATATTTAAGTGTTTAAAATCTGGATTATAATAACAGTATCAAGTCAATAATAAATGATTGTTGTTCTGTTACCTTCTTTAGGTATTGTAACATGATTCGTCACGTGTATTCAATGTGTATATAACTTTCAGATGTTATAGGATAGAATAAAACACTTGGTGCTTGTTTTGATCTAGTTTTATCATCTGTTAGTGTACCAGGCTGGTACTGAGGAGACTTGATTTATGGTCCCAGCTCTACCGCTGGCCTGTGCTGACCCTGAGCAAATTATTCACCATCTCCATCTGGGCTGTTGAGAAAGTGGTGCTGCTCTCTCAGGTAGAATGCTTTGAGATTGACTGGTAAGTGCCACTGGAGGGTGCGTTGCAGCCACTTGTGAGCCAACACAGACGGTCCTGCCTTTTTGATTAGCACGTAGTGTAGCAAAGGGGTTACCTCAAAAATGTACCAGTTTGATTTTTTTTTTCTTCTATATTTACATTACAGAGTCAGTGACATGACACTGGCATTAAGATAGACAAACAATGATTGGTGGGTTAAG
Source organism: Calidris pugnax (assembly GCF_001431845.1). Classification (NCBI taxonomy): domain Eukaryota; kingdom Metazoa; phylum Chordata; class Aves; order Charadriiformes; family Scolopacidae; genus Calidris; species Calidris pugnax. The sequence continues at coordinate 17,010,906 of NW_015094506.1, read as the reverse complement.
CCTGTACTCAACTAAACTATGATCAAAGTGGTGCATTGCTTTGTACTATGCATCACCTAGATTAGATTATTCCTTCGCTCTTCTTGCCCGCTCTCATTACACGAGCATTTATTTTCCTTGTGCCATTAGTAAGAGGGAAGGAGGGAGGGAGCAAAAAGGCTCAAATTTGCTTTCATTCATATTAATAATAATAATATTCCTTGGATGAAGACTGAAATCATCCTTAGGCAGTCAGGTGAGGAAGCACACCGAGGTTTCCCCACCCTACCTCAATGAGCCCAGTCCGGTTGCCAATGGGCAGGAATGCCAGCTGCCAGAGGTCGATGTACAAGCAGTACAGAAATGGGGATTCACACATTTCTCCGCATCCCTGACCTACTTAAGCAACCTCCCGGGGACACACGTAGCTGGGTTGTTGATGGAGCACATGTCTTTTCTTCCTTCTGATGCAGCGGATATCCACGTGGGTTCCTTGAATTGGTATATAGTGTTCCTGGGCAGATTTTACCTGGGTTGGAGCTACTACCTTGCAGGGTAGCCTGTTCTTTATTAATTTCAATATTTTTTTATAGTTGCATTTAAAATGAGTAGAACAAACCTTGATTAGGAACAAGCTTGATTAGCTCTGCCCATTATGAAGCAATCAAATGCTTTTAATTACTTCCATGACTATGTTTGTTTGGTAATATTCTTTCAGACTGAGGCTTTTAATTGCTTCTTTAGTGGTTCATTTCTCTAGAAACGTCAGTTGTATGAATCTCTCCACTTTCCAATCTCCTTGTGCTTGTATATAAATTTCTGAAGTGTGACTTCACTGTGACTTTTATGTATACCTAAGTCAATATTTTCTTAATAGCACCAGCTTCTCCTGTCTATTACCTTTCCTCAACAATGATTGTAGAAGTACGCACTGGAAAAAAAAAAATCATCTGTGGGACTGTAGCTAGCTTTTTTCTATCAGCTGTCCATTGAAGGTCCCTTGTCTAGCATATGCTGCTGCCAAAGCTCTATCTCATGTTTTTCTTTCTGTCCTCCAGGGAAAACTCCCCTATGGAGTAACCCTCCTTTCTACTTCAGAAGCCAATCACTTGCTTGTAAACATTACAGTCCTTACCAGTATCGCTAGGAAAAAAAGCCCCAACAACAACATCTACCAAAAAGCCCCGCAATTTATCAGATGGTGTGAGACTGTGACCTTAGCTTCCCATTACTTCAGCCTTGCAGTCAACACAAAAGGTGCCACTGGGAAATGAGAACCTGACTGGCCGAGTCCCGCGGGTTTTTCACAGTGCTCGGTAAAGATCACTTATCACGTCACCGTTTTGAAGGGACTGAGAAAACAAATTCACCCAACTGAGAACTGCACAAAACAGATCTAACTTCTCCAGTCTTTTGAGTAGTCTTTCAGCGAGGCAAGTGTGTAATGATGCCAAATTGCTCCAAGTCTTGGAGTCAGATGCCTCAGAAAGGGATACTTGAATCACCCTGTGCCAGGGATAGCTGTTTGTTGAATGTTCAGCCAGTCTCATGGAGTGAGAAGTATTAAATATGAAAGCCTGCCTGTTTCTTATGAGAAATATACCAAAAAGACATGTTTATTATTTGCAGACTGTATTATTTTTTTCACACAACAGTCTAGTCGGCTTGAGATAAACTCCCATTTTTTTAGCATAGGTACATTCTGCTCTGTACATATGCATAAATTCATCTGCTTCCTCCTTGCTATGTATCTTGAATAGCAGGACCTGAGCTGGGTTGATATCCAGCTCTATCCTGGGTGCACTGTTAATGTTCACCTTTCTAAGAAGATGTCTGAAATCTGCTGTATCCATGCTGTATGTTTGAGCAGGGCCAGCAAGATGCAGCCATGTTCTGTTCCTCCCAGTTACAGCAGGGAAGTATTCCCCTTCTCTCTGGTTTCGCCACAGTGCACCAGTACAAAAATTATACTTAACAAGAGCATGTTTTACTCTGATTTTTTTTTTTTTTTTAAGCAATAAAATTTGGGTTTTGTGTTTTCTTGTAGATACTTGGCTAAGAACTTAAATGAAAGATTGAAATACCTGTTTACAAGACCTCAAATACTAGTGCAAAGTCTTTCAGACTTCACCTTGCTCTCCTTTCAGATTTGACTTATCAAGATTTAATGAAATGTGCAGCGTTCAGAATTACTTTAATGCATTTGCAGTTTCTGTTATTCTCTGTAGATGCAGAAAGTTTCTACTGGAATTCCTCTTCGTGCTTGTTTTAGTCTACTGATGGAGTGGCAAGTAATACTTAATTTCTTTAAATTAGGACAGTAACTACTGGTGTTTGCTTAAAATGGGTCCAAATTAGTTGTTACAGTTTATTTTAAGTCACTCAGTTTCATCTGGGACTAATTCTGACCATGATACAGGAAATTTTCTGCTGTCAGTTGGTTGCACACTGATCCCATTTTGAATGTAACAGCACAAATGCCAGGAGAAGGACCATTAAGTGTTCCTTCCACTGCCATCAGGGATGTACAGAAAACCAACCATAGCTAATGTTAAGGGGACAGGGGGAAATGAATACTTCATTCCTATAGTGATTCACACTGTATAAAAACTCTGAATACAAGGATATAGGCAAGACAGACAACAGCTACAAAATTCAATTAATACAAGTGTTAGAAGGAAATCTGAGATAGCAAATACATTCATTTTCTGCTTCTGCTGCAGACACCGAAGCTATTTTAGAACCTGGAGAGTTTGAGGAGCCAGATTGAGTTACAGAAGCAGACAGTGAAGAAAAAAAAAAAAAAAAGAAAAAAAAAAAAGCTTAGTAGCATCTCCCTCTCTTGCAAGGCCTAGTACCAGTATAGGTTTGTAGTTCAAGGTCTAAGCATCCAGTCGAAATAATAAAAAGCTTATGTGGTTTGTCTGTAATCTATAGGGTGTCATTACACTGTTATTGTTAGTCAAATTGCCCCAAAAGTATGATTATTTACAGAATACTTAAAATGTTTTCTTACTGTCATTTTTCACAAAGAGCTAATAGTGGTAGTAGTGTAAGAAATATATGTAAAGATGGTGTCAAACGAGTGCTGGAAAAAGAAGGGAGGGAAAGTAAAGCAGCAAGAAATATCCCTGTGTAATGAAATGATGGAAAGAGAAAAGAGGGAGAAAAGAAGGATGGTTAAGAAGGATGGGTGGGGTACTATTAAGGATCAACATACTCCTAAAGCAAAACAGAGCAGTCAGTTAATTTCTTCTGGACAGGTCAACAATGGAGTGCAAAATTGCCCTGAAAAATGCCAATGACTTTTTTGGTGGCAAAACACCGCTTTTTACAAATTTCTCAGATAAAATGGGAATTTTTTGGAACTTGCAGAACTTTCCTACTTTGGTTTTTCAAGTTAGGCATGACGTTTTGTTTTGGTAGAGGGTAAGCGTAATGAATGCATTTGGCTTGTGAAAATTTATTGGCACAGAGGAAATAAAGACAAAATAGTGCCTCTCGTGGCCGTAAGTAAGGACTTTCAGTGCTCTTGGAGCTAATTGAGTGCAAGCTCACTGATGCAAGGAGACTTGATGGCTTCCTTGAGACTGAGAGACATGGAGTGAGTATTAATGGCAGGTGAGCACTTTCCTAACTGCGCCTTGCCTAGACTGTGTCATTGATGGGGTTGGGAGAGTGGGGACAAAGGCAGGTAAAATGCTGGCAGCAGCAAAACTGGCAATGAACACAAGGTATTAAATCATTACTGAGACTTGGAATATGATTAGGAAAAGTTAATGGAAAACGAAGCCACTGTGCCAAATGACTGTTGCTGGGTTAGAGGAGGCTAATTTGCAACGCTGTAATGAAATTAGGCATGTTGCCTTCGTTTCTGACACTGAACAGTGTTAAAAAAAAAAAAAAGAAAATTGTATGTTTTGTGCATTTGTCGGCCCTCAACTTCTCTACTGGATTTGAAAGCTGGAATGGTCCTGCCAAGCTAGAGTAACAGGGATTTCTTTTGGGCTTTGTAAAGTGCCTGGGGGTAGAGAGGTGTGTAAGATGGACACTGATCCCCCCAGTCAAGTACTGCTCTTAAGGTGGAGGGATTATTGAGACCTTTGTCTGTCCCCCTACCTTTAAACAGAAATAATTTCCAAGACGCATCAACTCATCGCAAAATTCAGAGAGGTGGAGATTTCATCAGCCTTCTTATGGGGTCTATTTAGGCTTAGACAGCAATTAGCTGACCATTGGAAAGTTTGTCCTAACGGGAGGTCTAAATCTGCATGGCTGTGATTTAAACACACTGATGGATGTTCTGTCCTGAGTGAACAGGGAAGACATTTTATATCTCGTTTTTGCAGGAAACTGTGTAATCTTATTGCATTTAAATCTTGCTCTCTGAACTAAGCAAGTGCTCCTTACCAGTAGTATTGTTTGAAACTTCTCAGTGGGGGAGAGAGTGTTGTGTTTTGGGTTGGATGTGTTTGCTGTGGGTTTTTTTTGCTATCGTCTGGAAACAGTGGGTTGAATTCAACTGATCCTTTGGATATCTGCAATTACAACCATTAGACTGTGATCTAGTATCTGTTTTTGTAGTCAGAGGAGAGAAACACTCACTTCTAAAGTCAGTTCCTCTTAACCTAAAGTGGATACCTGAACTAAGCCAAAAGAACCGTGCTATGAATTTGGTTATTGTTTTCTGTCTGTAAAGGAAGCATGAAGTACAGATGTCTGCACTATTAATTTGTTGATTCCTGCTCTTTACCACCCTCCAGTCCTATTTACGAAACTCCTGAGGAGTGTTTTAGCTCATTTTTTTTAAATAGTGTTCATTAAACAAGTAATATTTTATAATTTATATAATACTCGTCACATAAATAGCGGAAGCAGCAAAAGCCAGCCTCTTCAACATAGGTCATTGGACTGTAAAGAATTTAATATTAATATATAATATACTTTGTTGAAATACAATACATGTACAGTTAGTGTTACAATGCATCATATGTCTGTTAAGACCTGTTATAATTAAAATTTGGTAATGGTTAGTGTATACAACTTTATTACTAAGCTTGACCTGTTATATAACCTTCCTCAGATTTAGAGTTGCTGCTCTTAAACATCATTTCCCCCTTTAAATAATAATGAAATGGCCTAAATGTTTTAAACACTGTAAATATTTCATTAGACTTGAGTGATTATTTCAGAGGGGTACCAGAGGTAGACGTTGAAGCAGAATAACTCTTTTGCAACTTCCCCAAAAGGAAAAAATCTCTTGCCCCAATGCGCAGTTTCTCTAACTAGGGATCAATGTTTACCTAAAACATCTCATCTTGTTGGTACATGTGGGTGCTCCTGCCTGGTGCTGTGTCAGGTGAGTTGTTTCCCTGCTGGTTTCTATGGCAAACAGGTGTGAGTCTTCACAGGGACAGATTCAAGCTAACCAGATTTTAGGACAGGAGTTATATAGGAGGCCTGAGGTGAATATTTCAGCTAATCTTTGGTTTGAAACTCAGTAAACTTCATGCAACTCTGTAATTTATCATACTTTTTTGCCTTTTCCAGGGAGGTTTTTTAGTTCTGTGTCCTTACCCTACAGGCTATTGCCTAGGCAACATTCCCACTCAGAGATTACCACAAAAAATTACTTTGTGTCACGAGCATATACTTTGCATAATTTTATTTATATTGTCACTCAAATAGAATGTATTTTAGTTTTTATGTATATCCCTCACACTGAAGGTGGCACAGTATCATTTGCTTTAGGGGGGCTGATTCTCTCCTTCATTATATCAGCTAGTGTAAATGGATAAAATCCTGATTTTAGTCTCATACAGAGCCACTCAAAGCTTTCTAGTTCATAGATAAAAATGATATTTCCTGCCTAAAGATGAAGGGCCCGTGCCCTTGTGATGATAAGGGAAGGGAGGGTGGGGAGGAAGGAGCAGAGCCGTGAACATCTGGCAGGAGTCCCTTCCAGCTGCCAGGGAGATGGGAGGAGAGCATAGCCCAGCAGCTGCTCCTGCTGCCCCAAACTCCTTCCCAGGGCATCACCTGAGGCTTCCTGGGGGAGGCAGAACCCCTTTCCAGGCAGAGGAGGCATTTTCCGACTGGGGTTGGATCTGGTTGTGTCACTTGGGGCCTCTCAGAGCACTGATGTGATGAGATCCTGTTAGGGAGGGGTCCCACCAGTATAAGGAGTTGGGCTGCATCCCTCTCCCAGTGGTGCTTGGCCAAGCCATGGCATCCCAGCACTGCCTAAGGATGCCGGAGGAGACTGTCATCTGGGACATCGACCATGCCATGCTAGACATGTGCAATTACAGCCTTCTCACATGTAATTACTCTAGAAATAGATATTTAAGTACAGGTTTGCTATACATAACGTAACGCTAAATACCAGCAATTAGCATAACTGCTTTCTATTTGTGATATCTGGGGATACAGAATTGTGTGGGTGACTGATATTTTTTTTTTTTTCTAGGTACAAAATACTACTTTTAATGGTCTCAAGTCTGTCTTGTGTCAGTGAAACGGGTTATTTTAATTTATAATTCACTGCAATTATCAATAGTAGCAATTATGTAGGTAACAATGTAAATTTACTTCATTAAATTTGAAATGCATGTGGATTCAAGTCCTAAAGAGAATTTTTATTCTGATTTAACTTGACATTTCAGACATTTCACTATTCAATATCTAGCTTTAAGTATATTTTATAAATATATAACTTTGACAATCTACTGCTATCAAATAAACTGAATTTGGAAAAAGCTACATACTGTTTAAATAATTTTGCATTATGACTAGGTTACAAACTGCAGAAAGTACACTGGAAATGTTTAAATTCTCCTTAAAGTCTGTCTTATTTCTCTTTTACTCATTGCTTTGCACAGTAATACAAACTAAAGCCATTATTAGATAATTTCTTGGGCAATTTTCACAGTGGTTACATGTGAAACCACTGTCTTTTTTTCTAGAGATACTTCACTGTAAACATATTATATAAAAAGTTTCTTTATAGAAGAAACTAGAATTATTAATTTTAAAGCCACTTGAAGTAGTAAGCAAAAACATCAGAAGATATCCAAGTAAATAGTATCTCTCTGGTAAAAAATACTACTCATATGAACACCGTTCTCATCTTCCACATTAGTTTTTTAAAATTGGAGGATGATATGTCTTCTTTGGGAATTGAATAGCAGTATGAATGCTTCATTTCTTGAGTAGCAGAAGTTTGGACCAGATACCTCAAATTAATCCATATGGCCACATCTCTCTGTCTGTCACAGAGCTCTGCTGACAGAAGGGGTCTTCACTGGAGCAAAGCACAAAAAGGCAGGTTTCTTTCTTGAGAGGGAATAAGATAATAAAATTTTCATTCTATTTGAAAAGCCCTGGGAACGCTTGAAATATTGACACTCCCCTTGAAGTCCCTGTGTACTTGGGATCTTGTATTGTAGGATGCGCAACTGGTGGTACTTTAGAGAAGCAGCACACTGACAACTTCTGTTTAGAACCTTTATTTATATCCAAGTATGTTTGAGCACTTTCATCTAAAACTGATTCTCTTCCTTTTTTTTTTTTTAAACAAAATTTAGAATACTAAGGAAATCAGATTTAATAGATACTTCTTATTTAAAAACTGTTGAAGTGTTATAAGGTATAATGAGATGAAGGAGTATCAGCCTAGATGTTCTGTTTTAATTTTAAATTATCCTGGTTTTGTATCTGTTACTTAATATGCCCCATACCTTTGCCTCGTGGTTTAGAAACCTTACCTTGATGGATATATCTATCTTAGCTATTGCATGTAATTTTGTTAATGATTTTCCGTTACCAAATGTTTTGGTGTTCATAGTAGCATGAATATCACCAAATAGTAAAGTTAGTACCCTGCTGCAAAATATGTAAACTCTTTTTTTAAAAAAAAAAAAAAAATTCTGTGTTTTTAGATAGTACTCTTATTAAAGTCACATCTTTGGAAAATGTTTTGGGTTTTCATGAGGTTAACAGCTATGTTAAACAAAATGCTAATGGGACTTCAGTTAATCATACCAATGGGTGAGAGTTATCCCAGAGGAGAAGCATTGGGTTTGAGGTGGTGGTGGGGGCGTGTCTTAGTGGATGTTCGCAGCCGCTTCTGGGTAGCGCCTCAAACATTATTTGCCCAGGGAGCTGCATGTTTGCAACAGCGAGGGAACAGCTGCTCTCTTTGTGTGCTTTTCCATTCCCTTAACGAACGGCTGATTAGAAATTGAGCAAAAAAAACGGTATTCAGCACAAAACAGGAAGGTATCTTGTGCTTCTGAAGTGTGCACGTGACATGGTGAGAGGAAAAGGAGATGCAATAGGAAGAAACATTGTCTCCCTAAAGAGATTTGGCTTTTCAGAGCCTCGGGAAATCAGTCTTGCTTGTATCATGGAAAGTCAGGCACTGCAACCCATTAGCAGCTTCTTGGGGTGGCATCAAATCATCATGTAATTGCATGGTTGAGACTATATTTTAGGGCCCACTGCTGTGAACTGCTTTAATTGATATAAGCATTCTTTAAAAATGTTTAATTCCTTCTGTTAGGTGAAGATACTCTTTGATATGAACACCAGTAGTTCACATTGGAGGTTTCTTGTGAATTCTAGTGTGAACAGCGCACATCAAATTAATTACTAGGGAGCTGACCTTCATCTTGTGGGTTGTTTCCAAGCATTGTCCTAGGTACTCATGGGTTTCAGCTATACTTCAGGGAAGCCATGATGGTAATGCCTGCAATTGGTAGTGAACAGACCAATTTGCATTTACAGGGAGTAGGAGAGGACAGGGTCAATGGAGCAGCTGCTTTTGGCATAGGGCTCCTCCCTGTTAATCCCCCCGGGGAACTGATATGCAAGTTTTTGCATACTTGCAACTGATGATTAGCAAGAGAAATAGCAGAAGATACATCCTGGTTGAACAGAGAGGTATGAACAAAAGCACTCTTGCTTTTAAGTACCAGGGATTGCTATCATACATTATCTGTTCACCTCGCACCATCACCTTTTCCTGTCAGTCTCCTGTGGAAATGCTAACAGTACTTGCTTGTATCATGAAGATGCTGTGATGACTACGTTAAAAAGACAATTTAGATTTGTTTAGAAATCTTCGGTGACCCTCAGGCCACAGGCCTGCAATTAGTTGAAGAGATTTTTTTTCTTTGAAAACTGTTCTAATTATTGGCACTTTTGCTGTCATGCATAATCAATGGGGCCCCATTTATGTTTCAGCTGGAGCTGCATCTTGATGGGCAAGTAAACAGCACCTTTTTTAATATGGAATAAATTTTTGGCACCCGATGCTAATTCAGAATTAGCATGATTTAAAAAATCTTGGTGCTGTAATCCTGACTGTGACTGCACAGACAACTTTTCTGGCACAAAAGCTATCATAGAAAGTAGGGCAAGCGTGGAGAAAGGTTTTGCAGCCCCTCTCTGCTGCCGTCCCCTTCTGTGTATGAGAAGTTCTTCCTCAAAAGCCAGACCTCAGTATTAACACAGTCCAGGCTGTTTACAATGAGAGAACACCTCAATTCAAACAGCTGTCAGGGAGCAGGTATTAATCATGCCAATATTCAGCAAGCCATGTCCGAGAGCTTTCTTGTTCCTTTGGGCTTAATATGGATAAAGCCAGTAGAGAAAGAGAAATTGGAAAAGGTGGCTTCACTGATAAGAAAGCCTACCATAAACTTTGAATTAGTGACAGCGTATACCAGATTTGCCTCTGGAGTGTTTCATTAGTATTGTGTACTGCCTCTAGCTTTCTGCTGACATGTCACCTGAGATAACAACATCATCTATTTAACGGGCCCAGGAAAGAAACAAATTAGTTTCCCACCATCCTAAGAAAAATGTGAATACTCAACACATTCACAGTGTTTCCACACTCACTGGAAATTGTTCTACATTTATAATTTACACATCTTTCCTCGTAAACAAAACAAAAAAAGTTTGGTTTTGTCCCCCAAATCATAAAAATCATATGACAGATTGGATCAGGGAGATAAAGCTCTTCAGGAGGTGAAACAATGTACAGTGACATTATGTGACCAGCTGCTCTCTTTGTATAGTTTGCTACATAGACTGCTTTTGCAGAGCCCAACAAGGATGAAACCAATTATCTGATTAGAAAGTGCCAGAAATAAGAGAGAACACTTAAGTGACAACAGAAGTAAATGCAGTTCTCCAGTCATTTTGCTCAGCAATTCTGATCTAAGGATCTAGGGAAATCACTGCAGGATATTGTGCCTAAGATTATATTTATCCAACACCTTATTTTTTCAAGCTTATTTCAGAGATCTTGATGAAACTGCAATACTAAACACGTGTAAATTCTGCAGATGAAATGGCAGATCTTAATAAGTGGAACAGCTGAGCATTGATCAAAGTCAATACTCAGGAGCTACATGAAAGAAGGCAAGCTCTAAAACTGAACATTTTAATAGTTTTAGAGTAACACGAAATAGTTATTTTTTTCAAGTAATATCTCATTTAAATGTAAATTTGGGGTTCAGTTATCAAAGTGATTTTTTAAATCATTCTGCATTTCTAGGGATCTGGGATCAAAGTCGTATATTGCCCTTGTAAGCCAGCTATTCAAGATGGCTGGTGATGAGATGTGAATTACCTTGGAGGTAGTTTTCAGGGTGAATACTGAAAAAATAAACGAACAGAAAGTGGATTCTGGAGGGCTCCATGTTTTAAAAATACAGTCTGTACTTTTTAGCTCTCAAATGAGCTCATGAAAAGTATAATTTATCAGATTCTGCCTAGACTGGTGCAGAAAATCCCAAGGGTGGGAGCGAAATTGGGAATGATGGTAAGTTTTGCACTTAGATGGTGCAAAAGCACAGGAACACGTCCCATGACACCACTTATGTCAGTGGGCACGGAGCAGGCCGTATCTTGGGTAGGAGAAATGAAGCCAATTGAGCGTAAACAGAAGCGTTTATAGCTCTCCCTTTGCAGGTAGCACGGTGACTGCAGTGTAGCTGTTAATACATATCCTTGAACCCTGCTGGAATAGAATGTCTTTCATTAAACTCGGCACACACATCCTAGACCTACTTGAAGCTGTGTAGGATGGATGCGTCTGTAAGCCGAGTCCAAATGGTTCTTGCAAGTTTTGTGATAAAAGAGGGCAAAGGACGTTTTATTCAGAGCAGGTTGAGCCGAAGGCACTGAGCTGTATTCTTTTATCCCTTAACACTTATAAATCCTTTGTAACTTCACTGCAGTTGGGAAATATTGGAAAATAACTGTCATATTAATAATAGAGGCACAAGGTTGAATGTCCGTCTGTTGCAGGGCAGTATTGGAGACAGAGCGTACTTCTTGTATAGTCAACCAGATAATTGTTTTCTGAATGAAATAATTTCTACATAGTTGTTTATTCTTTCTTTTGTATACGAATAGTGGATCTCTGATTTCTGCTTGGTTGATGTCGGACGAGCAGTGGATATTGCCTACCTGGATTTCTCCAAGGCTTTTGATATGGTTCCCCACAGCTCCTCCTAGAGAAACTGATATGTTATGGTCTAGATAAGTCATCTGTGCGGTGGGTGGGGAACTGGCTGACAGGCCGCACCCAGGGGGGTGGTGGTGGTAAATGCTCCTTTTCAGACTGGCAACCTGTCACAACTGATGTCCCCCAGGGATTGATACTGGGCCCAACACTGTTTAATATCCTCATAACCGATCTGGATGAGGGTATCAAGAGTACCCCGATGGCTGATGACACCAAACTGAGTCTGGAAGTGAACACTTCAGAAGAAAGAGCCAGCCACTCTGCAGGAAGACCTGGATGGGCTGGAAGAGTGGGCTAGCAAGAACCTTATGAAGTTCAACAAGGACAAGGATGATCGAAGGACTGGGAAACCTGCTATATGAGGAAAGGCTGAGACATTGTCCGTCTGTTGCAGGGCAGTATTGGAGACAGAGCGTACTTCTTGTATAGTCAACCAGATAATTGTTTTCTGAATGAAATAATTTCTACATAGTTGTTTATTCTTTCTTTTGTATACGAATAGTGGATCTCTGATTTCTGCTTGGTTGATGTCGGACGAGCAGTGGATATTGCCTACCTGGATTTCTCCAAGGCTTTTGATATGGTTCCCCACAGCTCCTCCTAGAGAAACTGATATGTTATGGTCTAGATAAGTCATCTGTGCGGTGGGTGGGGAACTGGCTGACAGGCCGCACCCAGGGGGGTGGTGGTGGTAAATGCTCCTTTTCAGACTGGCAACCTGTCACAACTGATGTCCCCCAGGGATTGATACTGGGCCCAACACTGTTTAATATCCTCATAACCGATCTGGATGAGGGTATCAAGAGTACCCCGATGGCTGATGACACCAAACTGAGTCTGGAAGTGAACACTTCAGAAGAAAGAGCCAGCCACTCTGCAGGAAGACCTGGATGGGCTGGAAGAGTGGGCTAGCAAGAACCTTATGAAGTTCAACAAGGACAAGGATGATCGAAGGACTGGGAAACCTGCTATATGAGGAAAGGCTGAGACATTGGGTTTTTTCAGCCTTGAGAAAAGAAGGCTTAGGGGAGACCTTATCACCACGTTCCAGTATTTAAAGGGTGGCTATGGAGGAGGATACTCCCTTGTCACAAGGAGTCACATGGAGAAGGCAAGGGGTAATAGGAACAAGCTACTCCTGGGGACATTCCAGTTGGACACAAGAGGAAAATTTTTCACAATGAGAAGAATCAACCATTGGAATAATCTCCCCAGGGAAGTGGTGGATTCCCCATCATTGGACACTTTTAAGATTCAGCTGGACAGGGTGCTGGGCCATCTTGTCTAGATTGTGCTTTTGCTAAGAAAGGTTGGACCAGATGATCCTTGAGGTCCCTTCCAACCTGGTATTCTATGATTCTATGATGTTGCAATTAATGTTGCCTTTCCTCATTTACATTAAGCTAGGGTTGAAACAAGCTCTAAGTATCACTACTGGTAATGGTATGTTTTCTCACTATCCATCTGTGTTTTGATATAGCTGGTTTATTATGAATGTATTTAAAATAAAGTTTAAATAACTCATGAATAAAAGCAGCAACCATTGCAATAGGCAATTGAAACTAAGGCATGGGCTTGTGCTGAGAAGTGTACAGTTAAATTAAAAGAATTATGTCCAATGATAGTATATGAATTTGCAAACTAATTTTGGGGAGTGGTTTACAACCATTGCAGTCAGGTGCCTGGACCTGTGAGCAGCAAGAGCTGGTAAAACCTCCAAAATACAGCAAACATACAGGGTGGGGAAGTGTACTGTCCTGTAATGGCCCAGATGCTGAGCTGTGGGCGATTAGCCAGGATGGTGTTCAGTCAACACCTGTATTAGTAACTTAGCTTTGAAAATTCATTATCAAGCATCTCCTGCGGTGGCTTTCCCAGCCAGTTCTTGGCTTTTCATTTGGTCCAATAAAGAGTCCTGACCTTATCATAAAAGAAAGGACTGCCAAGGTCTCACTGACACTTATTCCTTCTTGCTCCTCAGTCATTTCTGTTCAGACAAATGAAAAGGTTACTGCTCTTTAAATATCCCTTCACAAGGGTCTGTGATGATTGAACTGTCTAAATTCATGTATCTAGTTAGATTAGACTCTTTCTTTACAAAAAATAAATACTTGACTTTTGTCAGTTCTTACCTCCTTAGGAATAAATCGCGCATGTGAGCCTGTTCCGGAAAGTGGCTATTAATGAAAGAGCGAGAGTGATATGCAGTGGTGTTATGAAAGCTCTTTTTTCCTTCTATTCATTCAGACTGCATCAACTAAGCACATCTTTTATACTATATCTGAAAAATTATGTAAAAAAACAAAGCAAAATTATTATGTCTGCACTGTTTTATGTCTTTAAGCAAATAGGAATGTATATATTTTGAATGGAGGGTGAGTTACAGATTTGCAATCTGAGAAATTGAATTCTTCATGGCTGGTGATGGTGGTTTTCCTAGGTATTTTGCTTTTATTTAAGGCAGGATTGGTATTCAAGTAAATGAAAGTGTCATTTAACAGTTCAGTAATAAAATGTAGCTGAAGTGGAAAGATTACAAATGTCTCTGGGGCATGCAATAGCAAATTCCTGAAAAAGTTAAATAGATTGTTTTAATTAGCACATTTAGTCTATGGAAAAACAGTGTATCATTCTGTAGACAAATATAGCTGCTCATGAAAAATGCTAGTTGATGTTTACAGAATTTTGGAAACATAAGATAAGTAGGGATCTCTTCGATTGCCAACCCCAGCTCTTTACTCTTTCAAGTAGCACTGGTGCACCTTTTGAGGTTGTAAAGCATGATGCAGGTAGTAGATGGTCTGGGGAGGAACGGGGAGCTGCATCTGTTTCTGCTTCTTCAAGGCTGTTCCACATTCTTATTGTTCTAATGTTTAGACTTTTTATTGTTTTGTAATTTACAGCCCAACTTTATTCATGGCCATCTTATATTCATTCTTTCTTGTGCCAGCTGTGGCCCTTAGACTGAATTTTTTTTTTTTTTTCTCCTTCACTCTTCAGTTCCCTGGCATATTTTCTCTCAGCTTCCATTTCACCAGACCAGATATGCTTAAGCACTTTTAGTCTCTTTTTGTCAGATAGATTTTCCATTTCTCTGATCATGTTGGCACTTCTTTTCTGTATCTCTTCCAATTTAAGCTTATCATTCTTTAACATGAGTGAACAGAATTCTGTAGCATATTAGAGATGCCGATGATTAGATTTCCACCACATCTTGTACAATAGCATCAGTATTTCCTTCCCTCCTGAAAAATCTTTCTTGATGCAGCTTAGAGTTGCATTGTCCGTATAATACTAACAATTCATACTTAAATCCTATGACTGATCCTTTTCCACCTCAGTCATTTTCAGCTGATGAACTTCTGGCTTATGGAAGAAATGTTTTTATTAGTCCTTAGAGGGATGGCTTTGCCATATGTGTGATAATTTTTTATTTCATTTATATTATTCAGATTCTTAAGGTCATCAAGTTCGTTGCATATGAATATCCTAATGCTCCTCGGTATTGATTATCTCCCTGAAAATGAATTGTCATAAGAATTCACTACTATAGGGTTGATACTTTGGTGAAGGTCATAACATGTTTTCTCCCAGGATTGATATTGAGTAACTCTCTTAATATCTTCCCTCTCTCCTGAAACTTTTCAACTGTAAGCGCTTTCATTTTCCCTTTAGTTAGTTTCTTATTGACCTAATATTTCTGATATTAATCCTAATTTCCTCTAGACTAAGTAATTATTTCCCATGTGGCAACATATGAAAAATGTATTTCTGAATTTCAGATACGCAAGGTCTCTCGCATTGCCAATTTCTTATAAACCCCAGAACCTCAAAGAAAGCTATTGAAGTGATGTAGTGTGATCTACCTTCTCATCCTCCCTTGACCTGCATGTCTTTAAATATACTTTCTCTGAAAACTTCCGCTAAAAATACACACATTATTGAAAAATGTATTGAAATAAGGCTTACGGGTCATCTGTTGCTCATATTGCTTGCTCCTCTCCTATCCTCCTTATCTGTGCTATTCTACTTTTTGCTATGTCTATAGGACAGGATAGGGATGTTGCTACCTATCTTGTATATCGTGTTCCTGTTCTTTCAGAATTTGGGCTGGAGGCTGTCCTGTCACCCTCAACTTACTCTTCTTGGGTTTTTCTTCTTTCTGAGTTGTATAATTAACATAACTGATAATGTCTAGTTTTCACTGTTGTTACCTGTTTTATCTTCATCCTTGCATTCGATATTTACCACATAATCCCAAGTTCTACACCATCCTTACTACATTGTGATCTCTTTTTCATTTTTCTTATTTGGATTTTGTTCATATAAGTGAAAAATATTTTTTTTAATATTTGTTTGTACTTTAGTGCCGAGTTTTTGTCTTCATCTATTTCAGCCACCATGGGAACAAGTTTAGTGTATTTATTTATTGTTAATTCCACCTCTTGTATATGTATATGTGCCTGTGTATACAAAGAACAGATTATTTTGAGTAATAAAATATACTTAAATCAAGCAGCAGGACCCTCTGAGTCCTTACATCTATACACAAATTTTGAAGCAACTTTTTACTTATAATACATTGCATATACATAGGCTTAGGCAGATATTCAAAGGAGCAGCGTAATTTATTTGCTCAGGTTTTAACCTAGCCTAACTTGTGCAAATAAAGTGAAAGAATAGGTTTAGAACTTCATTTTACCATCTATGTTAAAAGAAGGCATTAGCTTCTCTTTTGTTGGTTAAGACAGGTTAGTGTTCAGATTAAGCGGGGTTTAGGAAGACTGAAAGGAGGAAACGGAAAGTGCCAGTCGGGTGGTAGATGGGAGACTGTTCCTCAAAGACAAGTTGAATTTGTGAAATCAATAAGGAAGAAACAAAGCACTCAGGAATAGAAACTTGCAAGTTGAACACAGAGAGCATAAATGAATGCAAGAGAATAGAAGAAAAAAAAGAAACAATGAGGAAAGCCATTGCTGGGCAGGCACAGAGAGTAAAGAGGAAGAGAGTCAGACAAGTCATGGGGTTTAGGTATTTCAGTGGGGTAATACTGAGTTCTCTGTGATGAGAAGAGTGATGACTGAAATTATAAGTGGGGATCTTTTTTGCCTTTTGGAAGGAGTACAGTATTTTTCAAGCTTATGAATAATTCAGGTACTCCATAATGTGTTGTATTACTTGCCAGATGCTGGGTCAGTAATGTAATTCAGCTTGCTGTTTCAGAAAAAAAATTAGTTTAATTGCTGATAGAATTCTGTACTAAGAAAAATTCCGGCTTCTTTTGCATGGATTTTGATAATAGATGCTAGTGTTGTAACTCTTCACTATATTAATTTAGTAATATAGAGCAAAGCCCAGAACTGCTTATCTCAAGAGATCATAGGGTTTCTTTTGAGGTTTCCTTTCTATTGCTTTTTTTTTTTTCTTTTTTTAGCTACTTATGACTTTCTATTAATTATTTAATAGTATGTAAAACAACTTGGTCTTGATTTATTTGCAACCTGCTGTCTGAACTGAAGTATTGATGATACCAATAACAACATACTGAACTCTGGGGAACAGTGCTGTTTAATAACATCCGCACGGCCAAGAAAGGGATCATGAAAGTGTCGTGGGTCATTTGGGTTGCTGGTGGCTTGTGTGCACGAGTGTGTGTGTGTGCATGCATTTGCCAAATTTCTGTTGAATAACATCTCCTACAATAGGGCAGGATATGAGCATGTGTTTTAGAACAGAGATGGCCAAGCTTTCACAAAGCTCTGCTGGCTCTTTTTTGTGGCTGAAAATCTGGTGTAACTTAGTCCAGTCCTTAATTCGCTCAGAACTGCAATCCATCACTGTGCCTCTTCATCCCCTTTGAAGTACCAGCTCATTCCTCCAAGCAAAAGTGAAGGAGCTGTGATAGGCGTACAGCTACTGGGCAATTACTGAGGTGAGACACTTCTGTGTCTTCCTGAGTGGTAGGAAACAGCTCAGTAAGTTTTAATGAAACTGAGTATCTAATCTTACAGACAGTGCCAAACATCCTACTTTTGGGGAAATAAGTGGATAAAAAATTTTGAAACAGAAGCTTAACTCTTGTGCCTGTTGGAGCACCCGATGAAGCTTCCACCAACTTCTAGTATGGGACTGCTCTAACACCCAGTCAAGTAAATCCATCATGTGAAGGGTGTGTTCAGTGTATCTAATGACAAAGCCACCACTTTAAATGAGACCAGTTTAAGACAAGAGGCAGCAGATCGATATAAAAGTGAAAGGGGGTACAAGTCCCAGAAAATCCTAATTATTAGGTCAGTTTTGATCATAGCCAGGGTTAAACAGCTGATTTCTGCAGCCCTTATACTTAATAGGTTTTAGCTACATTAGTAGTACTACTGCCTGCTTTAATAAGTACTATTCTTCACAGGCAGTAGGGGTTGAAGCTCTAAAACCAGAGACAGGAACCACTGTTTTGCTTTTTGAAATTTTAGTGGCCTCTGCGCCACTGGGGGGACTCACGAAATGTGGCTCCGTTCCTTGTAAACTTTGGGTTTGTTTTCAGCTATTTCTTCCTCAGACATTTCATTTGTAACAAAAAATAACTAATGAAGGCTGTGAAATACGGTGTTACAGCCTCTGTTATTAGCAACTTTTAATATTGTTTTTATTAGGAGAATGTATTCTCTGTAAGCGATTTGTTGCTGTCATGATTTTAAGTATTTAAAGAATCCTTCTAAGGGTTAGTTAATTTATATGGTGGGAAAAACCTTGCACAACAAATAAGTTCCCAAAGTTAGTAGCTATATGTGTCTAGATGGGACTCTTACACAAGTGTGTTCTCTCATAAACCAATGGAGATATTAGATTTAGGTGAAAGGGATGAAGATGCTCCTCTGACTAGATTTTCAGCAGCAGTTAAACCAGTGCTAAGGAATTATATAGCTGTTTAAATGACTTAAAGGAATAGGGTAAAAATACTCTTATCTCAATGGCATGCCAGTTGAATGAGTAATATTGAGAATGGTTGTAAAGAAACTATAGCAAAATAAATTCTCTTCACACAGCTTTAGCAATGTAATTAAAACATAAATGCTATTTATGAAAAAACTGTTGTCAAAAAACCAATTACAATAGCTTGTTTTGTTATGTTCTTTCATTGAAAGACAATAAAGACTGGTATTCAGGTTTCCTATTTTCAACTAATATGCTATTGAATTTTCGTACATGATAATTTTGCTCTTTTTCTCCTCCCATTTATATATTTCACCTTTAAATTAAATGCTATTTTTTTCAGAAGTAATTAGGTCATTTTTAATTGCTGTCACCTGTTTGTTAGTTGGAATAACGTTTAGTCTGGTTTCAGTCACAGCTCTATTAAAACTTCCAGTATTAACTGCTGCAAAAAGGTTTTGTGGCAGCACAAAGTTCTCTTCTCCAGCACAGCTCATTTGACGTCCATGTCCTTTGCCATGGAAATAAAGGTGGAACATCCTGTTCTGAGATTTTCAATTCTCATAATATTAGTTTTGTTCTGAGCATGGTTTTCAAAGAATACACAAACCCATGGAGAAATAGTGATGGATATAAATATATCCAAGAAAGATCTTAAATTATAAATTCTTAATTTCATGAGTTGACTGGCAGATATTAGAATAGCCATAAGAGGAAGGTTCGATATTTTCCAACTGATACATTTGAAAATAAACTCTACACAAACAGGACATTGGCAGTAGATAATATGTCACTGCTACACTGTTTTGTTTGTTTGTTTCTTTTTCTAGTGCCTCGATAATTATTGTGGTGAGATGATCTCTTTATTTACTGGCATTCATAGGATCACACCAGTAATTCACCTGAAATGACTGTCTACAGTCTTACAGGGTCTTATTGCTGAGGTTGTTTGAATACTAATGTAGGTCATAATTAATCAATAGTGATTGTGGAAAGCATAAAGCATTTATATGATGTTCATAACTGACACCTAAATTCTCCACAAGAGACAGCCTGAAATAGTAGCAGAACTTGGCTTTGCATCTCTTTGTTGTAGGCTTGTCCCATTTGATGTGCTAGCATGCACGCCTTAAAATAGCCTCCGAGGTGAGTCAATTGGATGTGTCATTTGAACTGAATATAGTTTTGCATGCTCCTGTAGTATATAAAAGAATATAATACCAAAAGCAATTCGAAGTAGCATACAGCAAAAGTTGAATATGTTATTTATTTCTGCTAATCTTCCATTAAGAGAATTTTAATATATGAATGAACATCATTTCTTGAAATACTACTTTCAGGAGTTAAGAAAAAGCTTTATGTGCTTATTGAAAGACTCGTGTTTTGCTTCCTTTCCTTGTTTAAAATACAGTCTTTCTCTTAAGCTTCTCCTAGCGTTAAGAATGAGTAAATTTTTTTCTTAGCTGTTCTTTATGTTTTGTCTTTACACCTTCATTTAAGTGAGAGTCTATACCTTGCATTGTCTGTTCTAATGTTCTTACTCAACTGTCTCTGCTGGATAGAATTTAGAGTAGATTTTCCGACAGAAAAGGGACATCTACTTAGATGTGGCAATTTCTGAAAATAACCGGGTACTATGTCCTGACTCTTCTATGCCAGTATGTCAATAGCATGTTTAAAATCTTTGATTTATTACTATATTGTTTTTATTTCTTTTAACTGCCTATTTGTGTGGTTCCCAGCACACTGAGGTTCTGATCTTAACTGAACCTCACGATTCAGCTGAAAATGGAATGAGTATTAATTCCCTGGGGAAAACGTGGTGGAGAAGGATCTGGGATCCCATAAATACACACAAGATCAAATAACCGATTCTCTCCTCGCTGTTGTCTTCCTCCCCAAAATCAGCCCACCAGCAATCAGAGAATCAGTTAAAAAAGATTCGTTGAGTTCCTTAATTCCTTAAATGAACATGAGAAACCAGGTGGTTTAGTGTCGTTTTATGTCAGCAGTGACATAAATCTACAATGCTGTGGCTACTACATAAATTGATCTTCTATATGATTCATTTGTAACTTAATTAAGAGAGACAAAAACTGAAATCACTTGAAGATGGAGGAAGAACTTGGTATATTGTAAACATTTATATAGTAATATATGGTATAAAGGTAGTATTCTAAAACTGTGTATGTGCCAGGAAGAGTAACCTTGCAATTACATAACCTGGTGATGAAACTGATACCCAAGATCTTATTTTTGTAAAAAGATAGAGCCAATAGATTTTTTTATTCCTTGATTTTAAGATTTTCTATATTGCTTTCAGTGTTACGTTTTGATGGTTACCTTTTGGAAAAAGAGATTTCTGATTGAAATTATTGAGGGTGTCCTTAAGAAATATTTGGAGATGACCAAAGCTAAAGGGAAACATATACTAGGCTTTACTGAAGCAACTAAGTATAACAGGTGTCTGACTCCCATGAAAGTCCATGGAAATAAGGTGCTTACTTCTTTAGATGCTTTTATAAACCCCATTAGGTGCTTTTGTGCATCTTGAGGCATCTAAATACCTCATCTACTGGTCTAAACAAAGAAGTGCATGCACTGGCAACATTTACAGTGATGGAAGTCAGATATGATTTGACTAAAATCAAAGGGCTCTGTTCATTTTTTCCTCAGTCTAAAAATATTCTAGCTGTAATCTATTTGGTTGCCAGCTGACCAAAAAAAAATCAACTGAAAAATTACATTTCAAGAGGACTAATAAATGTATTTTGAAGATGGGAAGACAAAAAGTAAAATTACTTCCATATGACATGAAGCTATTAGAGGTCTGATAAATCTGGATTAGTTTCATCTATAACAATGGCTGATATTAAATCCTTGGCCAAAAAAATAGATAATTGGAATCACACAATACATAGCTCTTCAGTTTGGCATCAATTTCATAATACAATAAAACTTATCATTTGTAAGCTTGTCTGGTTTTCAGAAAAAGACTGAGAACAATTTGGTCTGTCCTGGTACATCAGACAATACGGTGCAGGTGGTTTAAAAACAAAACAGTTAATCAAGCAAAATTTTACTTAAACTACCTGATGATTCATCATCCAGTCTATGCACACTGTCAATTGTGCCTTTCTGAGCAATTATTTATAGAGTATTTAAATAGCACGGACAGCATGTGCAACTGCTGAGAATGCTATTGTATTATGAATTACTACTTCAATTTGTTTCAGTTCGATATAGACTGACAACATTGCAGTGAGTCAACCTTCTGTTTTCCCAAATGCAATGCAGTATAGCATTTATACTGGAAATTAAGTTTTGCCACGTAACAATATTCCTGAAATAAACTTTGAAATGGTATGAAAATCAGAATTATTTATTTAATCACCTTTCCACTTTTTACATAGGTATTATCACAAACTTTAGAAGTTGTGTTTATATCAATAAGGGCTGCTATTAAGCTCTTACCTGCATGACTCCCATTCAAGCACAAAATTGCTTGGAAACACCAACAGAGAATGTGACAGTGCTGGTTGGATTTTTTAGAGAAATTGAAGAAATGTATAGAGTAGAAGGAAGCTGAGAGATGTCAAATACACCAATAATGAGATCGTCAAGAACTGGACAAGCTTTGACAGGCCGTAAATTAAGGGGAAGAAATTGGAGAAAGTAGAAAGACTGAAAAAAAAAACAGAGGGAGAAGGATGGTGATACAGTTACGGGCATGAGGTGTTTATAGAGGTTATAACATACCACCTGGAGCAGCGACAGTTGAGTAATTTTTCTTGTGCTGGAATTTGGAGAGTGAAACGTCAAGGGGATGGCAATGAGACTGGTGGCAGCAGAGGTGACATCTAGTTTGAGGACCATGACCTCAATAGCTACATGTAGACTGCCTGACTAGTGTTTCGGGGATCCTGGTTGCCTGTTCATCAGCATGCCTGGAAACCCGGGTGGAAATAATAGGAGAAAGAAAATGGGGAAAGATCATTTGTGATGAGTATCTGTATTGGGTCTGGCTAGGATGGAACTAACTTTCTTCATTGCAGGTCATATTGTACCCGTTTAGATTAGTGACTAAAACAGTGTTGATAGCACACCGATGTTTTAGCTGTTGCTGAACAGGGCTTGCACAGCATCAAGGCCTTCTCTTGCTCTGCCCCCAGTGAGCAGGCTGGGGGTGGGCAAGAGACCCCTGGGAGGGGACATAACCAGGACAGCTGACCCAAATCGACCAAAGGGGTATCCTGTACCTTCTAATGTCATGCTCGGCAAAAAAAACTGCAGGGTAGTCTTTCCAAAGTAGTTGTTGCTTGGAGGCTGCATGGGCATTGAGCTGCTGGTGGGAGGTAGGAAGGACTGCCTTTGCTTCACTTGTGTATTCTTTCTCCCTTTTTATTTCCCCTTGACTTATTAAATTGCCTTTATCTTGACCCACTATTTTTTCTTGCTGTCATGCTTCAAATCCTCTCCTCCATGTGGGGAAGTGGAGGGAATGAGTGGCTGGCAGGTGCTTAGTTTTTGGCCAGGATCAACCCACCACAATATCTGAGACTTGAGAGGCCTTTTGAGCCCCACTGTTTAGAGATAGCCCAAAAGCTGCCAACTAGAAATGAAGTGGTAATGTCACTCTATCTGTAATTAAAATAAAAATTTGATTGAAAATTTGGAAACAAAATTTTAAAAGAGTGATATTGATACAAATGTTGTCTAATAAACTGATTACGGCAATGGCCATTTGGGTTTTTTTGAAGTTTTTGTGGCACTCTGTTATTGCTTCTCTGATAAGATCTTTTGTATCACTTAATATTCTGTTGGAGGTTCTCAGAAAACAGTTGTTACTATGACACGTGTTACTTCACACCTTTTAAGCCTGATCACCTAATATTGACAAACCTCAGGAAATCTTTAGAAAACTAAGTACATGTGTCAGATGTTTTTAATGGATTTTTTTTGAGTGGTATTTTTGAAGTAATGGCTTGAAGGCCATTGGAGCCATTGGTCATGACATTTTGCGCATTATGTGGGAACTATATCAATAAGTATGAACTTCCTTTTGGTACTTAAGTAATCAAGCAATAGTAAATTTGCATCTGGTTATTTTCTTCTTTATATTTTGAGTTTTTAGAGCAATAAAAGCAGATAAAATAAGGTCACTTTCTCTTTCAGAATGTTTACTTAGGGGGAAAACTAAAATACTATAAAACTGCATTTCACCTACACCCACACAGAGGCAATATGGACTAGTTTCCTTTTCCCGTTAGGTGTTTTATAGGCATTTCCTTATAGTTAAGAAAGTAGTACTTCAAAGAGAAGTGAAAATAATTAAAAATGGTATCTTTACCACATCCTGGCTAGTCTGGAATTACGAATTGGATATTAAAGCATCTATGTTCATTAATCTATATGCATATAATATATGCAAAAGTTAAAAACAGAAGATGCAGATCGAATAAATATGTGGGCCTTGCACTCCTTTCCTCTGCAAAGGCAGAATTAACTGTGCTGTGTTTTTGTTTGTCTGCACTAATTTTAAAATCTCGTGTGTTGCAATTTATATAATTCCTGTTGAAAACCTGATTTCACTGTTGAGAGTTGGCTGTGATGTTCCCACGTTTTCTTGCTTCCAAATAACTAATTTTTACAGTTGCGCTTATCTGAGCTCTGTTGCCTGATTGGGCAATAGGAACTCCAAGCTTAAAATGCAAACCGCTCCCACTCTTGAACAACCCTTTGTCTTAACTTACCGTGATTTGACTGCTTTATGCATGCACCTATTCATTGCATGAATGTAGAGTTTTAGTGTATATTCTGACAAGGATGCTTCCTGGATAGTGGATGAAAAAGAAGGGATGATGAACTTTTAGTTTGTTCTAAATGGGAACACCAATTTTCAAGGGAGCTAATTAAAATCTTTATCTGATCCCTTGCTGTGAGACAGCTCTTCCTGGATGCACGTGATAAGTTCATACCTTTTGAGATTTCTAATTTAATTGTATATAGTTTTATTCCCGGTTTTATGGCTACAGCATTTTTTTATGTTCCTAAGTCTTTGCCAGAGGAAGCGGCAGCTTTCCCTTTAAATGTTGCAGTTGGGAAACAATGCTTTCCAAGTGGATGATGTTTTTTCCTTTGTGTATGTGAGAAGAATGGTAACTCAACTCATCAAAGCTGTTTGTAGGGGAAAAGGCTTCTTTCCAACCTAATTGACTAATCAACTTTTGTTTTGAAGAGAGTCCAGCCTGAGATAATGTACAGGATCTCAATAGACTGTGAGCTCCTATTGCCAAAGCTTTGTGAAGCTGTTTTGTCATCTTAAAAAGGACATGCTGAGTTTTCTAGGTACAGAGTGGCACATTGTACATCAGCTGGATGTCAGCAAAGAACATTAAACTCTTAATTTGGCATTACTCGTTTTCAGCTGGTCACATCAGTTGACTTTAATAATTGCTAATTGAGCAAATGCACAGATCTGGAAGACAGAACCTCAAAAACTTACCCTTTCTTTGTCAGCTTGTAAGTTTTACGTGTTTGGGTTATTGTCACTTGTAGCATGAAAAAAAGATTGTTTAGTTTCTTTCTGCAGTGAGTTTCTATACCATCAGATTGATCTTGTGTTTGATGTCTTTCATAAATTGAAGGTCACACTCATAGTTTAAGCTTGAAATTGTTCCTTAGTAGCAAGTAAACGAGTTGATCAGTATGGAATTGGGTTGGTAAGAGAGGTCAGAATGAGTGTCTGAGGATAGGACTTGGCACAGTATAAGGAAATGATATAAAATTGATGTGTTCACTCTGTAGTGAACTATTGATTTTTTTTATTGCATGCTTCAACATTTGTGTGGACGAAAAAAGTTTATAGCAAAGCAAGATGGCTGTCACAGTCTGCTTTTGCTATAGTAGAAAAATTACTGTTAATGATCAGAGATGGAGCTAAAGCAAAGGAATGTTACTAAGTAACATTTACTTTACATAAGTAAAAGGTCGAGGGAGGTGATCCTACCCCTCTACTCCGCTCTGGTGAGATCACACCTGGAATACTGTGTCCGGCTTTGGAGTCCTCAGCACAAGGAGATGGACCTGTTGGAACAAGTCCAGCGGAGGACTACGAAGACAATCAGAGGGCTGGAGCACCTCTTCTATGAGGACAGGCTTGAGAGAGTTGGGGTTGTTCAGCCTGGAGGAGAGAAGACATTGGGGAGACCTTATGCCGAGCGGCCTTCCAGTACCTAAAGGGGACCTACAGGAGAGAGGAAACGTAGTGATAGGATGAAGGGTACCAGTTTTAAACTGGAAGAGGGGAGATTTAGATTAGGTACTAGGAAGAAATTCCTTACCGTGAGGGTGGTGAGACACTGGAACAGGTTGCCCAGGGAAGTTGTGGATACTCCATCCCAGGAAGTGTTCAAGGCCAGGCTGGATGGGGCTTTGAGTAACCTGCTCTAGTGGGAGGTGTCCCTGCCCAAGGCAGGGGGGTTGGAACTCGATGATCTTTAAGGTCCTTTCCAACCCAAACCATTCTGTGATTCTATGATAAGTGAAGTAGAAGTAGAAGGGTGATAGCTATACAGAATTTTTCACAAGGCCCAATAAGATAGGTTGGTACTAGAAATACATTTTTTAGCTTTGGTCAGTTAAGTGATAAGATCAAGAGTGATACTTTTGCCAGTGCAAACTAAAGTATGCATTTGTATATATTTATTACTTGCTGCTTTTGATTAGGAAGTCGGGAAATGGACCAGCATTTCCTTCATTAATTGTGTATAACTTCAACAGATGAACAAAAATTTCAGTCCTCGTTCTGGGGAAAAAGATCCCCAAAAGGAAAGTCAAACAATATCCTACTGCAACCAGAAAGACTAGAAAACTCATATGAGCTTGAATAGTGACATGTGAAGACAGGCAGATTTTCTTGAAGGGTGATGTTGGCCATATGTCACTGAGGTGAATTTTTTATAAATATCTAGTTATGCACTACCATGTAGATACCTAAGACAATATACAGGGAAGCAACAAATTTGAAATTAGCAGTTTCCAGATCAGATGGTTGTAAGTCTTTGTGTTCTCATGATTCTGCACTTGCTTTACCAGGTGAGATGGAGTCCTAGTTTTCAGACCATCCTTTTGGATTCTGTGTTTACTCTTGTCTGCCTCATACTAGTATATGCTATGTAAGGATAGAAAATTGATCTAAGACTTACTATTATTATTATTATTATTATTATTATTATTATTATTATTATTACAACCTTTTTCCTTCACCATTCTGAGTAACAGGAAAGGTGGGCATGTTGAAATAATCTTCTTTCAGATTTTAATCCCAGAGTACTTAGAGAATAACTGTCTGGAAGGTTCAAATACAAGTAATATGGGCTGGAGTGACGCCTGTGTGTTGCAGTCCTCATTTAAGGTCATGTAAGGTTATGTAACAAACACTTTATAACATTTCTTGCGTAGAAGTGTAAAAATTATGCAGCAGTGTAATTAAGAATCATTTGCAGTAAATTGAAGAGATCATCCAAATTTCTACATATGTCACCTGATAAATTTAGGTCAAGGCTGACTGAAAGATCTTGCTGATCTACAGATACCAGGTAGAGACTCCTGTGGTTGTTGCAGAGCGAGGATAACACTAACATGCTTCACGCTGAAAGAAATATGTTTTGTTTTGTACAGGAGATAAAAATACAGTCAGAAGTCAGTGAAAAAGTAGTAAAGAAATAAAAAGAAGTAGTTAAAAGAAGCTTTGGGTTTTGTGGGTTTGGTTCTTTTTTTGCTGAATAGTGACGCTCCATGAAATTATTCAGTATTTTTCCGTGATTAAAAATTCTGAACCTTAAAAACGGGAAATTGATCCATACACTGTAGAGATAAACTTTGAAAATTAGCTGAAGGGATTAAAGAATGTCTGAATCTTGGATCACTGCAGTTTGTTTTGGTAATAAAAATATTCTGCATTACTAAGCTGCGCTGTGAGCACTAAATAATAGGAGTAGGTAATAGTCAGAGATGTGGTAGGTGGGCTGCAGATATAGCATTAACATCAACAGTGGCACAGACTATTATACTTACCAACAGGTGCAGATAAATTAATTAAATAGTTTTCTTCTGAACATTGGTTAAAATTACTTTGTTGACAAGATATCCTTATATTGTGATCTCAGTTAGTATCTCTCTTTCTTCCCGAAACATCAAATGGAGTTTTCTAATGCAAAAAAACCTCAGCTGTCAGAATATATACATCTGAAGGCATTTTGTCCCAATCATTTGTGGTAGAGAAGGCGGCAGTGGGACGACATTGAAAAGTTGCTCAGATTGATAACTTTTTCTTTCTGACTCTGCTTGTTCCTTATAGCATTACTGTGAGCAACCCCATAAGTTTGCAGATGTAAATAGCCAGTGTCAGAATATGTTGCGTGCAGAGCAGAATTATACCTTCAGCCAAGAAATATCTCTTGAGGAGTAGCTGCCTGGTAACCCTCATTTTAGCTGAAATTATAGAAATGAACAGTTAATCTTTTCTATGGCCAGAATTTCTTTTTCCCAGAAAGCACTGAGACCAAACTGATTTTATCTTCATCTTCCTGTTTCTGGTAGCATCCTTTGTAAGCTGGTCATTGACTGTTCTTTATAAGAAAGCATTTTCCCATCATCTTTTAATACCTGTTACCTTCTTTCTCAGTTTTCTGCTGGGGGGGTCTCTGAGAACCAGACTCTTGGTTCATTAAAAATGTACCACTAGTTTAAGTATTTTTTTATGCAATTAAAAAAGCAAGATAATAAATGCAAAAGGAAACTCCACCCCCCTCATTGTTTGTGTTTTGCATCTCTATGGAAGACACATAAAAGGTTTTCCACAGAGACTATTAGTATTCTGGCAAGCTCTCAGTTGTGATCCATAAACCATCAAAGCGCTGACAGATGCAGTATTATACAGAAATGCAAAGATTATGTTTGTGTTTCTGTATGTATCCTGCAAAACTCCAAAACATTCAGATCTCTCTTTGGTACTCTGTTCCAGCGTGCTCAAGCCATCTGCTTGGTTTTCCTGCTGCATTTTGTCTCGTTAGTCATGTTCACATGTATTTCGGGCTGCTTAATTTCATTACCTAAAGTATTATGCACTGTTCATCCAATAAGTGAGAGAGGTTCATTCAGCTCCCCAAGGGACATGTAAAAAGAAATTTAAAATCTCTAAGAAAACCTGAAAATTCTTGTTCAAACATGGATCATGTTTCACTGTTACCTTTATTAACATACCAAAACTTACCTTGTTGATTGAGTTATCCATCTTTTTCTGACTCCCAAAGCCTAACTGCTGTCTCCTTAGAAATGTTTGCTTCTAACTAGGATTTTTTACACACAATTAAGGTCTCAACACAAAACTATGTGTCATATTGGAAAGTTTGCTTTTTGGAGGGGTTGGTTTTACTGTCTAGTAGTCAAGTTGCCTGTTCTCGCCATCCCTGTGAATAGCCAGTGGAATTAGCAAAATTATAAGCCTTTTAAAAAGCATCAGAATTCACAGAAGAAAGAGAGCTCTGTTGATGCTGAAGATGTACAATCTCCATTTACAGTCATTGCTAAGCGCGCTCAAGCTTCTCTAAACTCCTAACGCTGACTATGATAAACTTGTGGCATTCCCATGGAGTGACTCAATATATGAGTGCTGCAAGACAAAAATGACAGAAAAAGTATTTCCTGTGATGGCTCTTGATAGTTCCTCTGTGTGATGGGAATGGACCAGCCCCAGCAATGAGAGGTGGGACACTGCTAGGACCCCAGTGAGAAGAAGAGTACCAGTATGAGAGGAAAATGGCCAGCATTGGGATGAGGAGGGAGGCTTGATGGGCAAAGGCAATAGGTTAATAGTCAACCTGGAGAATGGGAAGGGACATAAAAACTGAACGTGGAATGGGAAACTGGGACTGACCAGACAAAAAGAATGAAAATTGGCAGGGAGCTGTAGAAAAGACAGATTTAATAAGGAATTGGATTCCCAGACAGCAGATGTAGAGCTGCCAACATACGGCCATTAGCATCAACCAGTAATCCTAGCTGGAGAGAACGGGGACTGGTTGAGAAATGAGCCAGGGAGACAGGAAAATAGGATTCAATGGGAACTGTACTTGGATATATATATAGGAACATATACGTGCTCTACATGCTCTAAGGAAAAAAAAAAAAAAGAGGGAAAAATGAGGATCCATTCTAGGATGTAAAAACTTTTTTTTTTTATCTTGGGAAACTCTCACCATGAAAACTATAATCTTATTTTAAGAATGTATTCTGGTATATACATTTTAGACCATTCACAGATTAGGAAGTGTGGACCCTTTAAATTCCTTTAAAAAAACCCAACCTACACACTGGATAGGCATGGCTGCCCCCCAAAAATATGTGACTCAGAGACTGTCATAAAGCCCCAGAAAGAGGCTGAATTAAACTTGTGCTTGACATTGCAATGATGTACTTTTATTAATGTGGTTTGCATCTAATGAGTTTAATTTTACTTTGTTGTTTTGATAAATAAATATATTCTATCCAGACAGCCACAAGGTACAAAATAATTGTTGACTGTGAAAGCTGGAACATTTTTAACCAGCTTTTCCTGGTATTTATTTCATTAAAAGTCATTTAAAGGATTTGGCCTTTCTTTTCTTTTCTGATGGAAAATCACATTGTGTAGTGGTGTAAATTCTTGTTGCCCCATGACTTTGATGACTGTAAATTCAAGGCAATGCACCTTGTTGATAAAGGGTTTTATTCCCTAAAATGTTAAAAGACAAATTGCAGGTATTCACATTGTTAGAAAATTCCACCCTTTTTACTGTTGTGGTTAACAATATTGATTTCTTAGTACTTAAGTAGTGAAAAATGAGAGCTTCCAAATTGTTTACAGTACTTTTAATGAATTTTTGAATTACACAATGCTTTTTGGTTTTTTTTAAAAAATCTTTATTTCTAAGATTTTTTTTCTAGTTTACATATTACCAAGACTGTCAAAATGAAATAATGATGGTATTTCTTTCTAAGGAAAATAATCGAAAGTGCTCCATATGGGGACTGAAGAAAGCTTTTACAGTGTACGATGAAGGTTATGGGCAAGGATTCAAGACCTTTAAGGCTGAGAAGGTTCCTTAAACCAGATTCCTTGTGTGACATTCAGCATATTGTTTAATTTTGTGTACCTCGGCTTCCATCTGTAGAACAAATATGTTGATACAGCTTTACTCCTTTGCCTGTCTCGGGGATTTGGTTTATAAAAGTCTTAAAGATCTCTAACGGTCTTGTTCAAACAATTTCCAGCACAGTAAGCATTCAGTCTTCACTGGAGCCTCTAGTCATAGCTGTGGGGTAAAAGCCACATGAATTCTCTTAATTTACCAGAACAGGAGATTCTATAGAGGAAAACAGAAGAGCTGAGAAGGATAAAAAAAATTAAAATCTATAGTATAATTTGATTCTATTAACTTGTTCAAGTCTAAAAATTGAATTGACTTATGTCACTTTTGCGCCTTAATGCAAACTCTCTTGAAATTATCTGGTTGTGTATACAATTAAAGTATGTGCAAGTATAAATCCATGTCTTTTTGGTATCAAATGAATTCACTGGCATGTTAAGTTAAGGAACCTTGTGGGTTACAGCAGTAGGAAAATACGAAGTGCGTGAGATCACTACAATTCACCGTACTTGGCTCACTGATGAAATCTACAGAGATATATATATATGTATGTTGGAGCACACTAAGAAAACAGTCCAGATGAGTCCATGATGAAGAAAACTTGTCCATGTATTTTTTTTCCTGTGTAATTTAACAATCTGATTAACTCTCATGATAATCAACTTCTGGCAATCAGCAGCTGAAGGGCACTGAACAAACCAAGTATAATTAAAGGAATTTTTTAAGCAGCAGTTGTTTGTGGGCAAAGATGGAAAATGCGGCTGCATAGGTACTGGCAAGTGTTTACATGGAATGTCTTTCTCTTACAGGGAGAAAAGAAAACGGACTTTTTTTCTGAGCTGTGAAGAAACTAGAAACTGACTGGTAGAGCCTTCATTCAAGATTTCCCTGTGAAAAGAAAACTGCGTTGATGTCAATCATATAAGGTATTTTAAATAAACATGGATTCTGTTACCTTCCATACCCTGCTAAATGCTTTAATGCACGGTGCTTTCCGAGAGAAAATGGAGGTAGTAAATAATTTAAAGAAATAGCTTTTTCTGTTGTAAAGTCTATTAAATTTGTGAACATACAATTTTTTGGAAATATATCATATTTCATACCGACATTAAAGATGGAAAAAAAACCCAGCTTATGTACATTTGTTGGCTGTTCAGATAGTAGTTCTATTCTTTGCCTTCTCCAACCATCAACTTGCGTTTTATCAAATCCCAAGCTGTCATGGTTCATTATCCATAGATGATCTTGAGCAGCCTTGCATCATAAAAAAATATGCTGTGGCATCTGCCATTGTGCACCACTGTACAGATCACTTCTAAGTCATGTTTGTCTTTGATTTATACATTCAGTAGTGTGTGCACTTATATTTTGGCATGTGAATATCTTAAGCAATGGAAGCTGCATGTACCACGTTACTGTGATTTTTTTTCAGGTTATAGATATTACGTCTGCTGTGCCTTTTTATCTAATGAGTTCCATTTGAGCTAATGCTTGTATAACTCAATCTTCACCAGGCAGTCACATCGCTTCTGTAGTCATTTCTTAAGCTCCTGTACCAGTGATGTAGACAGCACATTGAAAGTAGGAGCTGTGGTTATAGTGTCAGTTGTGTATTCTAGATCCTATGTTTTGACTTTTCTGATTTTAGGAGACAGAAATGAAATTTGTATAACGATTGTATTAATAGAGAGCAATAATGTCCAGCTAGAAATATATTTACTAAGGAAGTCTTTATTTCCTCTAAGGTAATTAAATTACATTGGCAAGAAAACTATTATTCTTGTTCAAAAGACAATTAGTAAAAATGCCCAGTGCTCATAGAAATTAGTAAATAAAAGTTCTCTAATTTCCTCTGATTTGCATCTCTGTTTAACTGTTGTTTAACTATTGTTGTAAGGGGAAAAGGCACATTTATTATTTAGGGATATTCGAAGGTCATTTCACTGCTATTCTCTTTTGATGATGCAACATTTGGAAATTAATTTGTTATACTGCTGCTGTTACTGCTTCATCTGAAAATATTTGTTTCAGCAATTGACAGTGAAAATTTATGACTACCCATTTTAGTTTTGTTTCAGTACTTCCTGATAACTATTTCAAATTAATCAAAGAAACTGTTTTTAGGAAATTGCATGGATACTTTTCTGAATATGTTAAATCTAAGTAGCATTGCTTGGTCTAGCTTAGATAGGCTGTCTTCACCCAGTCGCTTTGATGTTTTCTCCAGAGATAAACAGAGTAAGAGAAGCAATTTTGTTCTGCTAAGAATCCTAATAATTGCCAGGTTCAATGCAATTTCTGTGAAACATTACACTAAACCCCCTCCTTTTAACAGAGGAAAAGAGTTTCTGTATGGTCTGAAGATATTTACAGGACTTTTGTTTGCATGTCACGGTTCTCATACCAATTAATTGTTTCTACTTGCAAGGGCTTCAAGGCTTCATTTGGGTTAAAGCTTTTTATGCTTTTTCTGTTTGTGCAGATGTTTTACAGAGAGCTTGTGAAAGTGGAGATCATTCACAGGTCAGAAGAGAAGCAACAACGTATAAAGACAATGTAATGTCAGGGCACTTCTTGATGAAAGTTCACAAAACAAGTGAAAAGCCATGTGAAAATGCAAAGCAATATTTCCTCAAAGTAAATTGTCCCCAAAGAAAATAACTCACTTGCAAAGAATAATACTGTTCTTTTTTGTTGTAGAGCGGATTGCTGTGAGACTAACTCTCAATGTGTGACTTTAGCAGTGGCTGTCATTCTGCCCAAAGCTTACCTTTTATTTTCAGTAATAAAACACAGTACGGCTCTGTGCTGAATGTGGAAAAAGGAGGGAGAGAGCAAGCAAGAGACTGAAAAAAATATTTTATTTTCTAATTCCCCTGCATCTGTTCCTGTTCCACCAAAACTCGCAAATTAATTTTGATTGTAGTAGTAGTGTGTTCATCACAGTGATAAAATTAATTTCCATTTCTGTTCACTATCATGCGTGTCTCAGTTACCAACAGTTTCTTCAGAGAATATGAAATACTGTCTATGAATGTGTCTGGGAGTAAGTCACCAATGTTATAACTCAAACTAATTTAAATGAAGGCAAATGTTTTGGGATCTGAAAGTTGAATTTCCATTTGAACAATAGCTTCAAGGACTTGCATGCACATTTGACTGTCTCATGCCCTGAGGTGGATTGCTACTAAACAGATTATCCACGTATACCCATGAGCTACAATAAGATTCACAGGAATGTGAAATAGAATAAAGTTGTCTGTAAGGTAAATATGAAGGGGAAAAGCAAATCAAAGCAAAAATGGAATAAGAATGGATCCATGAGAGTTTAAAAAGATCTACACTGGGAACTTCAGGATGCAACAAAACCTGAGGATCTGATGCACAAATCTGAACTACAAATGCTTCTTAATATGTCACCCAAGTCATAGAATTTGTTTGGTAGGTCTCTTGGGGTTGTTGATGTCTATATAGTATTTTACAGATTGGGTTAAAGGGGATACTGTAATAAACAGAATCAGTAGGAAACATCTTCTGAGACTTTTTGAGTATCAGGAAGTGCTTACTGAAATACAAAATAATCGCAGATGTTTAAGTGTTACAAGGAGTCTTCCTATTTAGAAAACCCATTAAATTGTTAAAAATATTCCTTTAAGTGTTTTAGATGCAATTTCTCTTTAATACTACTTTCCATTTAGAAATATTTGTGGCCTGTTGATTTAGTGTTATTTTTTGCTTATATTTGATGATAGTAGCAAGGATGAAAGCAGTTCTTCTGTCACAGGAACTATTACTTCCACTGTACTTGTTTTGGGCATTCTAGAAATGCAGAGTGGTGCTCAGGTCAGCACTGACAGATCCTCCACAGAGCGAGCGCTGAAGAAGGCTGTAAATCATACACATCCAGAATCAGGAGGCCTTAGATGAACCAGTCGCAATGGGCTGACCTGATTTGATTCAAGAAACCATGCCATCTGATAGCAAAAGTCTGATGAGTTCTTTCTCTTTTTCTTGCCTTAGTGGTACATTATTTCTAGCTCATTTATGAAAACAAGAAAAAAATCTTGGAATCCCCATTTCATTCTCATGGTTGTAAAAGACCATTTACTGTGATGGAGCATGTAGGACTACAAATAAAATTCAGTTTCAGTCAGTGAGTTTGGCTGATGGACAAAACCAGTGATTAATTTCAGGACTTATATTCAGCATACCTCCGTAAAAGAGAATATAAACGAATGCTAATATCTCCCCACAAGGCAGAAGATGTTACCTGTGTGTTCTCTAAATTGATCAAGAAAAATTATGCTTTCCCAACTTGTTCCAGTGTGGTGGTTTTTTTTGTCTTTTAAATAATTTTAGTATGTTTCTGTATTTTCTGATCACCAAAGTCCTGTTACTAGGAAGATGTTGACCTATTATCATGGGACTGTTTAAGAATCAAGGACTAAGGTGTTGTTGCAATGAACACCAAAATTACAGGGGAACAATATTGCCACAGTTTATAGATTATCTCAGAGTAAAGGTTGATAGACTGCAAACCTGTCTCTGAAAATATAAATATTTGCACTACTTTTTTCTTTTTTTTTTTTCCTATTTCTTGACCTCCATTTTCTGAACTAACACTTTACTTCATTCCTCTTTTGGGAGTCAATGTTCCACTGATAAATGAAAATCACTAGGCTGTGGATGGATACATCTTGCCTCCTTTAATCATTTCCATCTTAAGGATAAACCATTAAGCAACAGTGAAAATTGAATTTTACATAGGTCTGTGGTGCCTGCATCCATTGAAAATAGGGGAACACTAAATGCAAAAATTAATTAATTTGCTGAAATTTATTAAACTATGTATAACCTCTTTAGCTGACAGTAACTTCAACTATCTTATACTGGCAACCCAGTGACATTTCTGGGTTTTGGAAATTGAGGATAAATCAGACATACCAAAGGCTTTTTTGGGGAAAATAAAATTTCACAAAGTAATATAGTTAAGTGCTGGTCTTACTCTCCCTATAAGAAAGAGAATAAAATTGCTGGTGCAAAAAAGGCTTCTTTCTTCCCACAGCGCTGCATTTATTGTGTTACAGTCTAAACCAGCAGCAATTATACATAAGCTGTTAAACAAAATGAGAACAATCAAACAGTCTGCTCACTGAGCCAGAGGTGGTACTTGGAGTCCTTGCTGTTTCTCCCAGTCAATCTCAGCATCAGTGATGGTCAGAAAATAGACGCTCATTCTCCTGCATATGTTTATGTGGCGGGGGGGGAGCATGACTTTTCTTTCCTTTTTGGCAGGCAAAAAAGAAACTAAAAATACTTAGAATTAGAAAAACCTAGATTTGCAGGGAAAATATGCACCTACAAGCGTACACTGTACCTGGGAAGAATATTGTGGGTTTTAACCGGTTGGATAAAAGGGCCACCAGATTACTACAGGATGAAGGCAAGAAGCTGGCAAAATTTTTGAATTTATATGGTACAGGATGAAGGCAAGAAGCTGGCAAAATTCAAAATAGTTTTGAATTTATATGATAATGAGAATTGTAACAGTAATTTCTTGCAATATTTTAGAGCAAAGAAGAAACCTGCATGTAGAACAAAATAAATGGATAAGTGGGTAGGATGTTCTTTCATAGAGCAAATTATTTTCCAGGTAACTACTGCAGAAGGTCACACACATTTTTTTAAATAATTGATGCTGTCCCTTGTCAGAAAGAGGAAAAAAGATTAGGTAGGCCATAAGTTTAGTTTGGTTCAGAAAGTCCTCTGATCCTGTCTCAGAGATATAGATAAAATTTTGTGACAAATTGGCTCAAAAACACCCAACAGGATATTTCTGACCATCTTTACATCTGAATAAATCAGGATGGACATTTCAAGAAACCCCAGTGTAAAGGCAGGGGGAGAGCTGTGATCCAAATCTAATAAGGATAGTTATTTCCTGAGGTACATTGGAATCATGAACCTGAAACAGTCCAAGAGGGCAGTTTCATGATAGCCTAAAACCACATTTTTGGTAGACGTGATGATCCTGTGCTCCCTTTTTGTTCCAGTGCTATAACTTAACAGAGTAGTTTTCAATCAGATCAGCCTTATTGCTGCCACACAAAGAAGAGTGCAGTGATGTGCATGTGGGAAGTAGGGCAGGATCTCTTCTCTTTTGGCAGCAGCAAAGCCTTAAATCTGTTTAAGCAGCTTCTGAAGCCACTCCAGAACCTTCGCAGAAGGTGGCCAGGGGCAGTGGGTGCTGACACCACCATTTACTTCCTATGGAGCAAATACTGCTCCCCTCACTAATGGCAAATGTGCTTAGTATAGTAACGAAGAATGAACTTCAGTCATTTTCTTCCCTATAATTGGACGACACAAATTAGTAAATCCTTCATTCCCAACTCTTCTGCCTCCCCTCACTGAGGGCTGCAGAGGGGTGGGGAATGAGGGTTGTGGTCAGTTCGTAACACTTCATCTTCTGCCACTCCTTCCTCCTCAAGCTTTTCCCCTTCTGCAGCACGGGGTCCTCCATGGGCTGCAGTCCTTCAAAAAGTGCTCCAGTGTGGTCTTTCCAGGGCCTGCAGCTCCTTCAGGGCATATCCACCTGCAGCAGCGTGGGCTCCTCCACAGGCTGCAGGGCACAACCTGCTTCACCATAGTCTTCTCCATGGGCTTCTGGGCAATCTCTGCTCTGCCCCCTGGAGCACTCCCTCCCCGTCTGGCTTCTCTCACCTTAGTGCTTGTAGGGCTGTTTCTCACACTTTTTTCCCTCATGCCTCACTGCCGCATGGTGTTTTTGCCCTTTCTTACATATGTTTTTCCTAGAGGTGCCACCACCGTGTCTGAGGGGCTCAGCTTTGCCTTGCTGGGGGTCGGTTGGAGGCGGCTGGAGCTGGCTGTGTCTGGCCCCGGCCCCTCACAGAGGCCCCTGCAGCCCCCTCATTGCCAACACCTGGGCACCTGCCCTCCGTACACCATCTTATCTCTCAAACAGCCAGTGAAGGCCAAGCTTGTTTTTCTCAGGGTAGTCTTGAATACCTGAGGGGTTTTTTTTCCTAACCCGATCTCACAGACACCTGTTTTCCAGTGGTATGACAATACTGATTGAAGTATAAACAGAACAAATCCCATCATGTATTTTTAGGAATTTTTTTTATTATTATTTTTGGCGGGGCTGTGCTTACGGTAGATACCAAGTTATTTTCTGTGTTACGTTTTTCTACTTATCCGTTACTGATATTAAGTATGACTGAAAATTTGTCCTAGAATTGCAAACTAGTAGGCTGTTGGGTTTTTTTGTCAGACTACAATGTGGAGCCATCTGTCATGCAATACAGGAAGTTCATTGCGCAGATCATGGTGTGACAGAATTTTGCCTGTAAGATTTCATATATTGCACTGAACAGAAAAAAAAAAAAAAGAAATTATTTTCCTTCCTCTTAAAAAAAATCTGTAATTTACCTTCCATATCACTTGGAATCCAAAATTTGTATGTCCCAGATGTGTAAAATGTGGGGAAAAAATAGAAATGTGCACCAGAATAGGCAAGCCCCAGACTCTGGCAGGCAGGAGGTGGGCAGCCAGGCCTCTGGTTTGAGTCAGGCAGATCTTCTGGTGCCCACATCTGCTCTTGGGGCTGCCTGGTCTCTGGACCCTTGGTTAGGACACTGTCCAGAGGTAAATCCATCCTTTGCTGTTCTCCCACTATTTCTCTGGTGAACTAGGTGAATACCAATTCCTGCTTTATAATTTATAACTGCTGTCTGTCAGTGTCAGAAAGGTGGTGGCCCAACTAGAGAGATACGTTGTCCTTTACAGCATGACAAACTGGTTGGAACTGTTGGCACAAACAACTGGTTTATTTTGTTCTTACATTAAAAAAAGATGAGATATGAAACCTTGTATATTTTTAAAATATGAATTCTTATCTGTGTCTGACAGATCACATCACTATGAGAGGTCCAAAATTTGTGGTTCTCTCTAAAATTTAATTATCTGGCACTTTCCAACAGCAGCTTGTCTACTACTGACATGTAGAATTTCATTTTGTTCAAACATCTTTTGTGTCTATGTCTCCTTGATATTGATAACAGTGGCTGGTGGTAATGCTTATCTCCTTTTGATTCTGAAAATGTAATAAAGAAGGAAAATACAAAGTAATAGCTGTATGCATTAGTTAGGCAGACGTCCATCAAGTCTTTGCATCAGACTTAGCTTTTCAGATATCTCAAGAAACAGAGATCATAAAAGTAGATTTAGCATAGCAAACTTGCCCACAAAACCAAATAAATTATTGTCCAAACAAGGAATGAACCAAGACAGATCTTTCTTGTTCACTCCTGAGTTTCTTTGTTCCCTTTTCCAGAGCGTTTTCTGAACAAATTTTTAATTACTAATTGCCATCGTTGTCTCTCTTCATAGCTACTGTAATTGGACTCTTCAGGGTACGTGAGTCTTGGGTCCATTCCCCAAACTCTTGAAGGATATGATGGGGATAGGAAGTCAATGCAAAGAGGGAAAATCGTCTTAATAATCTGTTGTTTACAGATGAGTAGTCAGCTGGAAAAAAGTGTAGCGTTACAAACATTTAGAACTTTATAGTATCCGTAAAAGAAATCTGTCATTAAAAATCTAGGGATATAAATGCAAGCAACTGTATACATAACTCTTGCTTTGTAGTTTTCAATTTGAATGATTGAAAATACTGGATATTTATACGTAGAACATGTTTATATGCATTACTTTGGTCTGTACTTGTGGACAATAAGTACATCCTGGTGTACTTACATGTAAATATTGGGAGTATTTGGGGTAAGATGTAAATATAGCATAGGAAATTTTGATGGTTTTTATGTTCCAATATATGCAGAGTTTTAGTTTGTACAATGTTTGTTTGCAAGACACAATATCTTATCTTTTTTTGCCATCCGTTTCTTGATTGTATGGTGCTATATTTGCACGATGAGCCTGTTATGGGGCTTTGACTGTAACTCTTGGTCTGAGCAGCCAAATTCAGTGCTGACTGAAGATTGCTTGGAGAAACCTGTATGTGTCCTTGGCAGGATATCTGATTTGATGAGAACAGCAGTGGTAATCTGCTTTATATTGTGGGAAAACTTAAAAGTCTTTTTGGCCTTTTGATAGGCTGTCAATAGGCTTTGATAGAAGCAGTAAACAAGTTTAAGCTATGCTGTGTGCCACAGAAGAGTGCACAGTGTGGTCTGCTTCTCAGGAGAAGCAGAGATAGAAACCAGGATTTCCTCAGCTCATCATGTGATTATTTAAAAGCTTGTATGAAAGAAAAAGCATGGCGGATACAGCTGTGTGAAAACCGTATGAAAATCCCTGATGATTTGAGCGCAAGTGAGGAAGATGTGTACCCACTTATCAGGGATTATATATTTTCCATAGGCAGAGGAAGCTCTTATTGAGTAGCTAAGGCTGTTTGCATTTCAGTTCACAGACCAGGTCCTGCTTGTGTGGTGGCTTCCAAGTTGGTTGCTATGGTGTTGGCAACATGAGGCTGTGCAGCTAGAACTGAAATAAAAAGCTCTGAAACTTTCACTCCTCACATACCCCGGACAGTGTCCAAGAGAGGACATGTCATTCACACTGCCCAGTGGCTTTTTTATGCATGCGTGTATAAGAGAGGATGGACAGGAGGATTCGTGATGGCGAGTGTCAGCACAGCCAGCAGGTGGGACAATCAAGGACATCTGGTATATTGGCCTTTGTAAATAAGGTTTAAAGTGTACTGGAATAGTACTAAAAAAAGTTACAGAGGGAGCAGGTGGAGACAGGAGAGAGAGCTTGCATCTTGTCATGCAGTTCCATCTCTGTGTTAGGAACAGATGGCTGCAGTGAAACG
The DNA here is from genome assembly GCF_001431845.1 of Calidris pugnax. Lineage (NCBI taxonomy): Eukaryota > Metazoa > Chordata > Aves > Charadriiformes > Scolopacidae > Calidris > Calidris pugnax. Next base: position 16,970,405 of record NW_015094506.1, on the reverse strand, counting down.
GGATTCCTTTCTATTCTGTAACCCTGCAAGCCATTTTTCAAAAAAAATAATGTAGTTTTTGTGGAGAAATTGTCCACATAGAAGTAAAGAATGCAGCTCTACTTCAATCCTGCTTTATCAGGGGAGTTGGACTAGATGATCTCTATGGTCCCTTCCAACTCTAAAAATTCAGTGAAATTCAGTGAAAAATTCTCAGGGACACAAAAAAAGATACATGACAGCACATGGACATCCTTAGAATATGTGATTATTTTTGGCAGGGAAGATGCAAGCTAGCTTTACCATCTTTTCTGAAAGACAGCTGTTACTACTTCTGTTTGACAGCAGAAGTCTAACCTGCATCAGTTAGAATTTCCTTGTACTGCAGCAAGTAACGACAGTTAAATAAGATTGACAAATTGTTTCAGCACAAACTAGTTATACATGAAGGGTGTTGGCTGCAAAATCTCATTCCACTGCTGCAAAACTGAACGTAAGTTATATAGAACGGTAGGCCTGACATATTTGTAAGCTCAAACTCATTTTGTAAATAAATGGTTGTTTACAACACAGTAATGCACAGGTTAAACAAATATCTTTTAAATCTTTCTTTCTATTGCTGTGTTTACTGCTGCTTCTTTTTCCAGTAGCAACCAAAGGGTTATTTCTAGATTAATACATACCCCATAAGTGCTGCTGAAAGACAGTGAGTTTGAGATCATGCTACAGTGAGCAGTGTTTTAAACCATGCATTTTATTGTCATTTATAAGCAGCATGGAAGGCAACCAGCTTTGCAAGTCTCTGTGATATGTTATATAGTAAGTGTGAGGAACATACATTCACACATGCAGCTGTACGTGTGTAATGCAGCCTCATGCTTATGGCTGCGCAGGCATGTTTGTTCTTGAGCAACACAAGGAAGTTGGATAGATAATGCAAAGCTGCCAATTATTCAGTGAGTCAGCTGCTTCTGTTACAAATCAATACATTCTTCGTAAATAGGAAGGACATGAAAGACGTTATTTTGAGTTGGGTAATTTTTGACATTAACTTTCCCATCCTGCTCTCTTGTGTGTCTGTGTAAGACTTCACTTACTATTGTGTACTAGCAACCTGCAATTTGACGGCACCATTTGGAAACCTGTCTTCATGGGTTTTTTGTTGAAAATGACATAGGATATGCTACTAATCCAGCTTTTGGGAAAACAAATAATTAGTTGAGATCAAAAGTTAACAGTAGAACAGTAAGAGTGGCACTGTGAATAAACTGGTTTGCATAAAATGAAAGCTGATTCAAACTCTTTGTCCATGGAAAATTTGAAAAAGAAAAATGCCCAAGTATAGATGTGTCTAGGTGTTAAGACCACCTTCTGCCACTTCTCAAAAGATTACTTCCTCCCAGCTGGGTGGTGGCAGCAGAACTCAGCAGCCCTTCCTGGCCTTCAATACCACGTTTTGAGAGGTACAGGTGACTCATGAGTGCTCCTCTGCATAACTTATGTCTGGGTTTATTTTTTTGAATCTGTACATTCCCTGATCAGGTATTTCTTGGATTACAAACTCTTTACAGGGAGCAAGGATGTTTTACTCACATGTAAGTAATTTCCAATGAAATTCAGGAGTTCCTTTCTCTTTTCAAATACAAGTTAGCAGTAGCTGAATTGTGTTTCACATAAGCATCACAGCCAGCCCTTCTGATCTGCCCCAAGGTTTACAGACAAGGATATGTGTCTACAAATTAGTAGCATAAAAACATCCAAAATAAGTTTTCTTCCTCAAATTCAAGTGTTGTATACAGATCTTGCAAAAGGATGGCACCTTGAAATACACATTGTATCCCAGGTGAGGATTGTTGAGCTAACTTCTGTGTGTTTGGTTATGTTGATTTTAGTGGAACAATTTGTGGGTTAAGATGCTAGCCAAACACACTAGTCACTGTCAGCAACTAATGAACTCAGTGCTTGGCTAGGACTGGAGATAAATCTGAATCTAGTTAAAATTACAACATGATGTTCATTAGCTTCAGCAAGGGTAATTTCTGAGATAAAGTGTTGCTATCACCCAACGTGTTAAATAAGCAGTTGGACTAAGCAGGTGGTGGGCAGAGATCAATGACTTTCCATTAAACAATAGGTAATTTCTCAGTAGGAAATTACTCACATTCCCAAAAAGGGTCGCATACCAAATTTCTTATGCTGGTTTATGGTTGTAAGAAATCTGCCGATCAAGTGTGTGTGCTCTAGAAACATGGAGAGGCAGAAAACTTTACAGACATTTTGAAGGGTGATCTTATTTATTTTGGTATTCCTCAAGGCTTCATTGTACTTGACGCTGCATGCACATAAGGTCTCAGCTTTATACTGAAATTCACCGCTTATTCGTATGATGAATATTTCCCAGTACTACAGCAAAACTGTGCTGTTAAAAAATACCACCCTTACAGATGATATTAAGACTATAGAAGATTGACTTCTTCATACGCTTATGTCTGCTTACATAGGATTTTGTGGGGAAAAGGTGTAATGGGTAAGGATGCAGATATGGATACATTATTCGGCCTTTTTTGATTAAATTTTGTATAAAACCCTTTATATAATTTGAGGCAAAAATCCATTATCTTTGCTTTTGATTTAGCCACCTATGAAATGCCTATTTCAGATTGAAAGCAGAAGTGTCAATGTTGGGAGTTTTTTTCCCAACATTTTCAATTCAGTTGTTTCAAGTTTTACATGCTGTATTTTTTCGTTATGTATCTCAAGCTTAATTCAGCAGTTCCTGAAGTTGTTCTTCCACTAATATGTAACCTAATAGTGGATTGAAGTGAGGTGAGTTTAAGAGTGATGGGTTTGTGTCTGACAGATGGTGTCTTCCCTGAGAATGTCATGTCCAACCTGTTCATTTGACTTAGTCTGTTTTTGGTTTACCACAGTGCATTGGTGTTAAATACTCATCAGCATTTGAGGAGGTGGTCAATGAGCACATCAGTTATCCTTGCCTGAAGGGTAGGAGAAACTATCTGAAGAGCAGGGCATGGGCTGGAGGTGATTATCCTTTCTGCCATCCAGTTATTCTATCTAGCCATCACAAGTCTGTGCAACTGGGTAAGACTTCCTGAATGTTTAAACGTGAACAGTTGTTTATGTCTTTAAACATTCCTGTCTTGATTCGATAGTATCTTGCACCTTCCCAATGTGGTATTTACAGAAGACAGCAAAACCAGGCTAACATAATGGGATATGAATGAGGGGTAAGAAATAATAGATAATTATAATAGAAAAATAATAGATTGTTATTCTTTCCTGAGGTTTTTATAGAGCTGTGTGATAGATATAAATGGGTCTATATGTGCCTCTAGATGTTGACACTGCTTTCTGATAACCAATTTCTAGATGTAAATGTTAATGAAAAAAGCCGCTAAAACTATGAATTGCTGTGGAAGTGTTTTTAATATTAAAAAGAAAACAGTCTTTAACTATGCTAAGATGACAATATAATCTTCATTCAAATCTTTTTCTCTCATGATATAAACCTTATGTTATCAATAATTTTTGTGCTTTTGTGTTTTGTTTTTTTAACCAAACTATAGTGTGGGGTTTTTTGGGGGGAGACTTTTATTCCATTTTAAAAAACATAAGAATGTTTAATTTGCAGGGATTAAGATGAATGATAAGGTTAACTACCAGATTTACATTAGAAAATGAAAGGTTTTGGAATTTTTCTTTAAGTAAATCTTCTCCTTTAATGACGTACACAGTAAAAGAATTTCCATTATTAGGATGTAGGGTTCTGCAGAAAAATTCCAAATTATTATTTTATAAATCTAGTATATATGGTATCTGTTAAGCTACAAAAATTCTTAATTAAAAACATCTTAAAATAGTTTTACTTAGATGCAAATTTTGGAAGAAATTGTACGGAAAGAGTTAGTTTCACAAGGGAAAAAAACATGTCAGAGCAGTGTCCTAGTAGGTTACTTGGAGTAGTAAATTAAAACTCGTCATGCCATATGCTTTCTACTGATTCCTCATAATTTATTTTCCTGAATAACTTCATCTTGTAGATGTGGGTTTGGAGACAGAATAGCAATATATTTCTAGCTTCAAGATGAAAGATTCACTATGCTGCATCTAACCCTCAAAGACTAATTTCTTCTATGCCTATTTTTGAAAGTATGCTTAGAATTTTTTTTTCAGTAACTTCTTTGTTTGCTGATCATGAAACTATGTGGCTCTTGAGCATCAACTTCAAAATTCAGGTGATTATACTGTATTATACTGTACTATATTAAACAATCTGATTCTGTATTTATTGACTTGCCCTGAACTCTTGCCTCCAGCTGATTCAATTTATATTCCATGTCAACATTACCAGTGCATGTAGTATAGACTTGTTAAGCACTACATTTATTTGATGATTACATTGTCTTTGCTGCTAAATCCTTATTGGAGGCTCAGAAGAATGTCTAGTCCTTTGCCCATCATTTGAAACATATATATATATATACACTGAATACTTCTATAGCTGCATTTTTTTCTGTATTTGCAGAAAAGAGGGGTGTGTGCATGTGTAGATATACATATACACACATGTTTCCATTTGTTCATGTACGTGTGTGTATATATATGTATAGGCATGTGACAATCTTTAGCAGTCTGTTGATTATATAGAGATAAATTTGGTTTACAAAATTGCAGACATCATTCCTGAGATGATATTAGAACTTTTTTATATTACAACCGCAGCCATAATGTATTTCATGCCATATTTATAGAGTCAATAATACAGAAAAGAGGTAGTTCTTAAATTTTGTGGCAGATTTCAAAACAAGTTCAGCAATGGGAGTATCCACTTCAAATAAGTGTGAAATAAAAATACATTCTTTTGGATAGACTTCACAACTTTAAATAGATAGTGGTAGGCTGTCTGATATGGTGCTAGCATTCAGAGTACGTTGCATTTTAGACTGTGTAGACATTAAACTTACCTTTTTAAAGTATGAAGTGAATAGGTACCTACATCCAGTCTATTAAGCAGCTACTCAATTTACATTTGAGAAAAAAATAAACATGAAATATGAATCCAGTAAGTGTAGCTAATTAAGATGTCTATAAAGTAAAAAATATTTCATCTAATTTTTTTCTTTTTAACATTGTCATTTTGTTTGCAATGGAATGAAAATAGTTCACGTTTATGAGCAGAAAGCTCAGTAATATTTTCAGTGAGGGGGGAACAAGAAAGAGCCAGGATTGTCTTGCATCTACTGAGCGTTCCATAATTTTTTGTAGACTGCATAGGGCCATACATAATTTTTTGGCATAAGAAATAAGAATAGCAGACAAAATATATGAAAAGGTTTGTGGATACAGAAGTGTTAGAAAGTGTTAACTAATGAACAAATAACAACAGACACCTAGTGGTATCGACTGTCACAGTAGTACGTCACTCACCTTTAGAAGCATTTTTTCTTCATTTCTTTCTCTAACAGATGATATTTCTTACTAACCATGCTTCTCATAGGAGTGTATTTCTAATTTGATTTCATTTTTCCTTCTCATTTATATTAATAATCTTACTTGATGATCTGAACTTAAAATTGAGTGTTTTTCTTCACTCTTCCTCTTGTGTGTTCTTTTCCTTTCACTTTAACTGATCGTAGTTAATTTTTAATTTGAGGTACCAACACCTCTGTCTTTGTTAATGTCTGGCAGCTTCTGTTGTGAGTGTTATTAAAGATAAGACTCTGTCTGAAGAGGAGAAAGCTTTTCAAATCCCCTATGCACTTTTTCCCTGTAGAGTCAAAGCTTCCATCTGTCTTTTCTCTTTGTGTGGTGATCTTTTACTCACTTTCTTTAGTTCTGAATATTTGTGAAGTACCAAATATACTCCAAAATAAGCAGATGTAAAAATATTCATAAATTACCAGACTAGTATTAAAAGGTTGCTTGTTCTTAGTTCAATTGGAATGGTCTTCTAATACAAGCAAAAAGGCTTATCTTGGAGCATCATTAATCCATGGATTAATGGATTTTTTAGAAATTATATGAATATGTTTATGTTGGGACTAATAGAGATCACATTGTTTGGGAGCAGCTTGAAAGAAGTTGGAACTAGATGATCTTTAAGGTCCCTTCCAACCTAAACCAGCCTATGATTCTAAGTTACAAAATGAAGCACAGAAAGAGAAATGATGATTTTGATATGACTGTTTGTTGAATGTATAAGAAACAAGATCTGAGGAGTTAGATTAGGAGAGGTTTACAACAGGTGAACAAGAGTTGGGGAAAAAGTAGACAGTTTTTCACTTTGAAGAGAAAAAGTGCTGTTTCTTTGCTTGTTTTTTGTAAAGAAGAAGATAAATGAAGGGCAAGAGTTAATAAATATCCTGACCCACAGCAGAAACTTTCCTATTAATGAGGCTAAGCACTGAAGAAAAGACAAGGCAGAATATGGGTAAAGGATTTAGAGAAGTCAAAGTTGTTCTGGACTAGCCATAGTAAATTTGAGCTGCTAACAGGCAATTTAGAGCAATGAGTTGGAAACAGAGTCAAACATGCGGAACAGGGAACTGGCTGGTTGTGAAAAAGAGATGAGTCATTGACTCACAAATTATAGCTGAATCCACATAATATTCACCAGAGATAAGATTAAAAGGTAGGAGAGTCTAGTACAACAGAGAAAAGAAACTGTAAGGCAAAAGCTGGTTGAGTGAAAACTAAACTACTGGACCAGAGAGTCTGAAAGAGACGTTAAGAAAAGGGGTGTAGACAGTAACATGAAAGGCCGTAGAGGTTTTAGGATGGCGGGATTTAAGACTTGGCTAAGAACTGATCAGTGTAGTAGAAAACAGTGGTAAGGAAAAAGCAGGACACACATTTTATAAGGAGGCTGTAAAACTCTGCTTAAAAATGCTTCAGAAAGGTAAGGGTTGAAGATAGCAAGTGAGATGAACAGTAAAATGGCAGATGGAGTTGAAAATCCTTTAGTTTAGAATGCCTATGGACCAGCAAGCAGAATCAAAGATTGTTGATAAACTGGATGGAGTAGGAACAGTGGATGGAGTCAGCGTTAAGTGTGGTAGTGTGATGAGCAGCAAGCAGTTGCTCTTCCAGTTGCCTTTGGACGGATGCAGCCAGTTTACCAGCTGGCAAATAGCGATACTGAATATTTAAGCAGCTGTGAATCTTCTTAACGGGCTTTTCACTACCTTTCTATGTTCCATTGCTTCTTGTGCAACATAGAGAAGTGTGATCTCCCTGTCCTCTGGTATGTTACTTCCTTGTCCATGTTCCTATCCTTATTTTTCATTCTGCTGCATTTATAATCTGTACAGTAGTATTTCAAGTTCACTGGTAACTCCTATGATCATTTTATTCTTTAAAATACTGAACAGATTCAGAAGTCTTGAAGCCTTTCATGATAAAATAACCTTTTAATCTCCAGATAAGCTCTGCAGGTCCTCTCTGCTAAAGAATTTCACTGTCCTCCACTTTAGTGTCCTGAAGTGCTAACAACACTTTAAGACTGGTGTAGAAGGTATGTCTGTAGCTTGAATTTTGGAGTTGCTTACCCTTTTTTTAATTACCAGCTTGGCTGTAAAAATACAAATTCTACTGTCTCATTTTAGATTCTGGTAACCAGCTGTTTCTGTTTTCTTTGCCTCAACAACAGTATTTTCTGACTAAGTCAAGTAGCAAAATCAACTCCTAGTCAAAGTCATCCATTTCTACAAATGGATAGGACATTCTGACAGCTACAGGCAGGAAGATAACAAAAACTAGCTAGGTCGTGTTTACAGCAGGAGCTTAAACATCAGGTACTGAAAATTTTTATATCCAAATTTATTATTACCTACTAAATTAACTTCTAGAAAAGTTTATCTTCAGAGAAAGAAATGTTTTAAGGATGGAGAAAAGTAGCCTGTTTTGTTTTAAGGATGGAGAAAAGTAGCCTGTTTGTCAGGGGCTGAGCAGTTCAATTTGTCAAAAGATGTTGCCTTTGCAATATGCATATTTAATTTTTGAAAAGATATTGGCCTATAACTTACTGACATAAATTTTGGCTGTGAGTTCATTAGATTTCCCTTTAATAAATGCTGCTATATCTTTCTGTCTTGCAATTATTTCAACTCGGCATCCCTCCTTCTTGCAGAATAAGCAAGATTTTTCCGTTAGGTTTGATTCTTCCTTTAATCTTGTCTATTAGAAGATTGCCTTTGTCACATTTTTTCCCATCGAAAAGGTAAATGGCTAAATCATTTTTGTCTGCTTTGTGTTAAAGAAAGCTCAAGCTCAGAGACTAAGCCTTTAAAGTCATATATACAGGTATTGCAAAAATTAAAGCCCAGAGAAGTTAGATATGGCCTCTGACACAAGGATTTTGTTTAATGGAACCATACTTTGTCTTGATTTGTACATAATCCCCTTCTTATGCACCCTAAGACCATAGTAGCCTTTTCAAACAGCTGTTACACATGACAGATGACCACTACATGTGTACAGATGACCACTACTGCTTTTTGCCATGTTAACTGAAATGTGATATACAGGTCTGTGTTGGTCTTGGTTTGCTTTCACCAAATGTGCAACACTTCTTATCTTAAATTTCATGCTACTACCATTTCTCCATATTCCTATTCTGCTTAGTCTTCCTCAATCTAGCAATGTTTTCTTTATTACATCCTTTATATTTACAAATTATATTCCCAAAGTTTATTTAATGAATTTTAGCTAATTTTTAATGTATTAATATGAATGAAAAGACAAAATGTTACATTACATTAGAGTATTATAAACCTAAGGCTGTGCTAAAGAAGGATTTTTATCAGCTGATAACTTTATGTGATTTATAGGAAACTAATTTGAATAGCAAGTTTGGTATAACAGCGTTTTTGCTCTTTTTTTTCATTTTTTACTACTTGGGATATGTTATTCAAAATGCATAAATAAAGTCAGGAAATGTTAAGTTCTTCCTTCAACATTAGGTCCTCTTCAAGTATTGTTGTTGCTGTTACTGCACAGGTTTGACTGATGGCAATGTCGAACCCATTTAGTGCCTATCGTTGAGCACTTCTGTGTAAGCTCTGTGCTAATATCTGTGATGGTAATGCTGTACATTTCTGACACTAATGGAGACTTGTAACTGGGATTAAAAATGTGCTGTTGGGCTTTGGGTTTTGGATTTAGATTTGTTTGGGTTTTGCTGTTTTGTGGTTTGGTTTTAGGTTTTTGGGTTTCTTTTTTCACAAAAGATGTCAGTCCTTCAAATAGCATTGTCCATATTTAAACAGCTGTGATCTTCAGCTGAGTATCTTTTGTGCTGTTTATAATTGCAATGCTGTACAAAATGGCTGTTCTATTTAATATAATTTGTGATATATGAGCATAACTTTTAAAGTAAATAGGCAGGTTTTTCAAAATCAGAATCCATTTAAATGTTAACCAACAAAGGCAGTGACAGAAATATTGGCCTGTGACTGAATCACATGTATAAATTAAATAATAAATTTCTTAAATTAATGAGTATTTGAGTAGATGCATTAGTCTTTGCTAGTGTGACTAGATTTTGAATTGGAAATATTGCTTACTGGAAAAAAAGGAAGTGTAAAATCTTGTCTTTTGCTTATTCTGAGTTATTTTTCATGATGGCAGTTTTTGCAGTCATTCTCTGGCTTTATATTTAGGCATGTGCTGGGTGTTTTAAAGGCATTAATCACAAGTGAAATCTATTACCTCTCTAACTCTGTGGAAGCGTAATCAATAGCTGCCAAAGTTATTGGCTAATAGTCTTGTTTTACTTTTTTACTAATTCCACTGAGGAAAGCCAAAATCACTGAATGACTTTCCTTTTGCAGAAATATAAAATGTAAAAATTCCTATGCAACCTCTCCATTAGTCTGTTAAGAAAATTTCCTTCCCCTTTGTACTACATCTCTACCTTTTCTCTTGTCTCTGATCTCCTTTACAATTTAGTGTAATGTTTCTATTAACTTCTGAATTCCTGACCTGAACTGTTTCTTCCTGCTCCCCCAAATAGCTTTCACTAGTTCCCTTCCATTTTGGATTTTAGTACTTCTATTCATAAACTAATCTTAAGACCCTAGAAAAGAACTTCTTCATTTGTCCTTTGAAATATTCCTCAAATTTGATTGAAATACGGTGTATTAAAATTACTGTTTTGCTGCTTCCTTCTGGTGAAAGTGTTGGAAGCTCACCAAACTCACTCAGTATTCCCAGCCCAAGTTTGACTGCACTGTGGTTGCAGTCAAGTGCCCTAATACGTACAGCAGATTAAAGTGTTTGATGAATGTCGGTTCTGTATAAAATCAAATTTAATGTCAAAGACACTTTTTCCCATTTTTTTTCAATTTTTCCCAGTTTTTTCAATTTTTCCCTGTTTTTCAATTACTGGTATTCTGATCTAGAACCCAAAAAGACTCAGCACAGGCAGAATGCTATGGTTGAAGTCAAAGTATTTTGAATTAGCAGTTTTCATTGAACTTTCTTCAGGTTCGTTCAGATATTTGTGATATTCATGGAATTCTTGGAACTGATTCTGTAGAATAAAACCATTCAAATTCACCCTAAAAATAAGATCTGTTATGGAGCTTGTAGACACCTTGAAAGCAAAATTTTGAATTTTCTATTTGCTTAGAGTCTCACAATATATATTTAAACTTTTTTTTTTTAAAAAAAAAGTTCTGGGTATCCGTTATAAAAATGTTTCTTTTATAGCTCAAACTAAATTGAATTTCCACTCCCTCCATTTTGAAATTTTTTTTTTCAGTTTTGCCAGAAGTGTCTATGGTGTTTGTATCTTTTCTAAGAGCTTTTGTGGTAGGCTTTTGTGATTTGAAACATCTACTCAGAAGCAAAAGAGCTGCACAGAAATACAGTGAGAATACATTCAGACTGCCCAGGAGTTGCTGAAGCAGTCCAGTCAAGTGGATTCCCCATGGTTTCTTTCTGCCTACCTGCTTAGTGTCCGCTGCATGACTTCTCTAAAACCATGCTTTTCTTCTCCTCTCTCCCATCATCTAGTGGATCTTCCAGGTGGACACAGCATTCTGCCCAAGTTCCTCTCAGCTGGAATACCAGCTTTCATCTCTTAGCTGGGTAACTGCATCTCACAGCAGCAGTTCAAGCGTATCGGAAAAAAAGTCTCCCCTGCAGGTTTTGAACAGTTCGAACTTCAAACTCTGCTTGTGATACATATTTATTTGCCTGCTTTAAAAAAAAAAAAAAAAAAAAGAAGAAAAGAAAAAGAGGATGACTTTTTATGAACTGCTTTAACTACTTAAGCATATCCTCCAAAACATTCATGTTCTACATTGTGGATATGAAATTCTGATGCTATATTAATAATTTAGGGTGACAGATGGATTAACTAGGGGGCAAAACATTTCTAGGGAATTAAATAGAGGGTACAAAATTTCTAAACTTTCAGCTGCTTGACTTTGCAGCTTTGACAAAACCATTGCTGAATATTTGTTTAAGCTGTACATGTGAGTCTGTAAACAATTTTACATATTGATTGAGTAACCTAGTGTATTAGACTAAGAGCTTTCTATTGCTTCTCTATAAAATATAATCTCCTTAAAGTAACTAATAAATGACTGTAGTTGAACAAGTTGCTAACTTAACTCCAGTAGTTCATTAGATGGATAGGTAAAAGAGTTACTGGAGCCTGCGGTAACATACACATGCATCAGCATAAACATTAGAAATCAAAGCATGTTACCCGTGTCTGACAGAAATGCTGTGTCTGCATTAAACAACTTGACAAATACTTAGGAAATGCTGTAATGCTGTCTCCAAATCTACTCCCAACAGCTTTACTTAAGCAACTTTTTCCTTGCATTGCAGCAGAGACAGAATGTGGGAAGGAATACAGAAAGGTTATTTGATTCTCTTTATTTGTATAAAATATTTTCCATTTTTATACCTCATTTTACTAGCAGCTATTCCACGTTGGCATAAATAGAATAATCTTTTCTACCAATAACCTTACAAATTGCTTTAGAATGCCACACTTCACTGTGTGGTGACACTTGCACTCTCAGCTGCTGCAAAAGCTCATTTTGTGAAACAAAACCCATGTCACTTTACATGGCAAGAGAGTGACTACTACATTCATAGCTCATAAAGAATCTGACAGTTCAAAACTAAAACAAATTATTTGGAAGGTCAACTCTCTTCTTCATTGACCTTGATATTAATAATGTTTGTGCCCTGGAATGTAAATGAAACATGTTACCAAGGTCCTTCTCCATCAAAATAAATTAACAGCTTTTTAATTTACCTATCTATGAACTCTGGTTATTTTGAAACATGTAATTTCAATCTACCTAAATCAATTTAACCAGGGACAAGGCTAGGATGTGACTCATTTGCTTCATGCCAGTGGGTAGCATTATGCTGCTAAAGGAAGAAATTCTGACAGATTTGTGTGCCTGAGAACCTCTTGGCTATTTCCAGTTAACAAAATTTCCACAGCAGCTAATGTCCAACATGGGATCTGGTGTGTGAAAAAGATCTCATCTTTCCTGCTGAAAGGTATTGGGAAAATTCCTTCCAATAGCTCTTCCTTCAACCCTAAGAGATTCTTTATTTCTGATGTAGCTGTACTTTGTAACAACAAGAGGAACCCAATTTGTGAAATGTAGGTAATTGTAGAAATAAAAGATGGCAATATAAAGAACTGTTGCTCAATTGCCAACAGATTAAGAAACATAATTACATGAGGTCAGTACAGAGTCAAACTATGATATCTGTCCTTACTGCTTGTCTCTACAGAGAGCGAGTTGAAAGGAATTCAGTAATTGTGAGATGGAGGGCAGTCAGCACTTCTTGTGCTGAGCTGTCAGGCTTTCAATTAGGAAAATTATTCCTGTCTTCACCTTGTTCTGTCTATTCTTTCATGGTGGTGAGCTGAAATCCTGGCCTGAAAAAACATTACCATTTCTGTGTTTGGCTTCCTTATGTACATTACAGTATATAGGTAACAGAAAAATATTAGCTAGGACTGGTGCAATATAAGGTGCAAAAATGCCTAGCAAAAAGTTGCTTTTATTTTTTTGTAATCCAGTGTTGCCAAAATCAGAGGTTATGTATTACAAGCTCTGTATTCTTAACTGTATGCTCAAGTGAACAGTTTCTTCTTAAGTCCACTAGTTTTTCAATAAAACGTGCATCACTTCTTACAAGTTTGGAAATGGAAGTCAGTACAGTCACATATGAAAGAATAGGCTAGAATATTAGGAAAAGCTATTTTATTTATGCATTTTGAATAGATTTTTTATTCGCATCTTTTTATTAAGCATATTATTGATAAAGAATACTGTAAGGCTCCTAGATGGGAAGCAAGAACAAATATAAATGCAAGTGCTCTTGAAATCAAGCAAAGAAAGTTGAGTGATACTTTGGCATGGCTTGAGACTAACGAATATGAACTTGATCTTAAGATGTGATATTATGATCCCACTATGGCCCTTAATGAAAGACTGGTTAATGTCCAGCCTGGGTTGAGTTGTTTACATTTCATTTTGAAGGTCCAGAAGTCCAGAAGCAAAAAATAGGTATATATGTTGATGGGCTTGATTCTGTTCCCTACCACATATTACATGTCACAAAGAGAGAAATGTTTCTCTTGTCACTGTTAGGGTTAGTTTAATGTGAACATGACTGTAACTAGAGGAGTATGTTTACGTACTTAAAAATGCTCCATATTGTTAGTTCTGCCTTCCACATCCCCTTATAATGTACTTCTACAGCCTGTTGACCTGCTTTCATCACTCATTATTGTAGATTGGTTATAATCTTTACTTCAAAGATAGGTAGTGGTTACATGGAGCTGGCAATATCAGTCTTGAAGTACCATGTCTGTTGAAGGAATTTTGTGCTTTTGGATAGTTGTGCTATCAGGATGATGAAGACTTGTTACCCATACTAAAATCTATTGCTTGATTTTTTAAAAAGATCCATATATTAATATCCACCCACTGTGATTTTCAAAAGGTCTAGTGGTTCAGGATGATATTTTTTTCTATGTCCAAAAATAAACTAACATTTTTTAATACTGGGGAACGGTGCTTAATATTCTGAAGTTGGGCATTTTTAAATAATTTCAGATCAAACCAAACTGTGAGAAATGCAAAATAACTTTTTATCACTTGCAGGTGTAACAGTAAGTAAGAACTACAAACATTTCTCGGTTTGTAGATTGACGTCACTGACCAGAAGTCTGTCAATTATGAACTAGGATGTTGAAGCACTTTTACATTGCAGTAGCTAAGATGTTTTCAGTAGTATAATCACAGGAAAAAAGTATACTGAAAATAGAAGTTGCCTCATTCTTACTTAGTATTTGAAAACAATGAGTCAGAAAACCAGAAGAGATAGGGAGGTCAAAGAGCCGGGGGATAACAGAATAATTAAGCTGAAAGAGGTAACTGGGGAAGGGGATTGAAAACTGGACAGCAGAGTCATAAAGGACAACTGCATTTTGCAGCATTGTCAGGGGATGAAAACTAGAGAAAAAGTGCTATGGAATAGGTTAAGGAATAAGAGTTTAAGAAGGATTTGACTTGGGAGCAGGAGAAAGGAAAGCAAATGGAAGAGGAAAAGTGAAGACAGGAAGGAAACAGAAAACCCCCAAGGGAAGGATGACTCCTGTTGAACTGATTGAAGAAGTTGATATATCACATGACAGCAAAAGAGGCAGAGGGGAAGTGAAAACTATATGTAAGTAGAAGGTGTGATATTTATTAGGCCTGGAAAATAATTGCTTCTTGGCTAGAACAGGAACTGAGCTGAAAGAAGAGAGAAAAGATTTGTAGTGAAGGAAATTTATTTGGTCCCAGATTTTCACCCAAGGACATTCCAACTGAACAGAAATAGGAAATAGAATTAGGGGGTTATAGGTCAGAAGACGAATGGAGGAAGAGGAGGGATTGCAAAATATATGTTCATTAGGCTGAAAATAGCTCTATGTTGTTTTAAAAGGAATCTCATATTTCATGAAATCCATCAGCTTTGTCCTGACCTCCAAACATAAATCTCTTGTAAAATCTGACCTAGCAGAGAACTAACCAGCGATTTACTTTTTGCAGAGTACAAGATGTCCTTTCAGTCCCGGAGCAGTGTTGTCAGTGCTATTAATACATTTATCTAAAAGCATTTACTTTCAACAAAATCAAAATAGAAATCACTTTCCAAACTTCCTTTAAAAAACAATCAGCCAAATTAGCTAAATAAAAAGAAAACAACCTTTTTCTTTTTCTATCACAGTGGATACAACCTTCTCTTTGTTAAAAATAAAGACAATTCATAGCTAAAGAGAGCATAAATCTGTCATTTTTTCTGTCATGAAAATTGTATAAGGTACAAGGCTAAGTACCAAAGAATTTGGAAGATCTTTGGACAATTGATGGCAATGAGGAGGATGATTATTGTCTCATAGAATGTCTTCCTGCTATGACAGTGACTAAGACTCTGCATTATGATCCAGCCTTGTTTGTACAAGGTACATACAAACCCAAACCAAAAAAGACAATCCTTACTTCCAACAACTTTGAGGTCTTAGGTTAAATGTGAAGCATTCCTCAGGCTTTAAAATTTATGGTTCTTCTTATATAGTATGTGGCTAGAGAATGAAAGCATACAAGATTGTCTAAAGTGATGTCTGCTCTCAAATAACAATAAATTTCATAAACCTTCCATTTAAAAAAATGATCATGGAATCAATGTCAGCATTACAAACTTACTTTCATGGTATAGGAAAAGGCATGCTGGAAAAGCTTGATGAAGAAGCCATTTTATATTAATTTATTTTTTTTTTTTTCCTTAATAAATGTTCTGGTTGTCAATGCAGTAATATTTAAATAAGATTACTTCTTTTCAGTATCAGTTTGCACAGCTCACCAAAAGACCCCTTTGAATATCAAAATCAAATACTTTTCATGTATTTGAATATTTACAGTTTTCATTACTGAATGTCCATTTTTATTTAGAAAGGAATGAGAAATAACCTGATAGCAAACCCAGCCTAACTTTCTTTTTCCCCCAAAATAACTGATATGCCCAATATGATCCTGCTAAGGTTGAAATGAGTTTTAATGAATTTTAATATTCTCATTGGCTTCTCTGGTATAGGGTGAGTTTCTTTCATGTTTGGAATATCTGCTTCCTTCTTTAATTCTAGAATGGAGGAACCATTTTAACTTCTTTTCATCTCTTCCCCAAATCATCAAGACAAATGTGAAGCAGTAGCGTTTGGGAGATAAAAGGTATTTACTAGCAATGCAGTTTTATAGGGCTTCTTTAAATTACTTAGAACTGTAGAGTTAGAGTTCATCTATAGATGAAAAAAGGATTGACAGGTAAGTTTATTTCCTTGAAGATTCAGATGTAGTTGTAAGAAGATATAAAATGTATCTTGTCTAAAAAGATAGAAGATAGATAAGATTATTCAAATGTAAGTGTATACACCTGTATTATTTATTTTTATTTTATAACTCAAGTACTTTCCTTCCCTATTAGTACATCAAATACTTTTCTTTTGCTGTTTATAATTTCAATGACAAAGACCTATGGATAGTTCTCAAATAGGGTAATATGTTATTACAGAAATAGGTGAATGGAGATAATTTAGAGGTGAAGGACCACACAAAGCAATTAAGGGTATTGGAATCTGGTCTGTAATATTTCTTTTTTAAAGTATACCCAAATTTAATTACAATTGGCTTGAGAAAGTGAAAGACAAAGACTTTTTGACAAAAGCCCGATTAAGTTTTTTAGTTTTAAAAGACACTATAGTTTCTTTGAAATAGCAAGATTAATTGTTCCAGAACATTTTAAAATTTAACTTTTCACAACATGGGAACATTTTTAGTTTCTGAGTTAGATAGTAGTTGAGATGCGTCTGCTTACAATTTTGATGTTTGGAAGAGAAAGCAAATCTTTAATGTAATCTAAAAGCAGTTCTTTTTATCTACATAATCTTTAGAGACCAATGGCAAGACATTTTGTTCAATCTGAGATCTCAAGGAGTGTAGCCAAACGATAACAATGAAACTATATGATAAGCCTGAGAGGTACATAATCAGTACTGACAAGGTGAACAATAGCGTCTTCAGAGTTTCTGTAAGAAAGATCCAGGAGATGATCTGGCCTCTGTTGCATGCTAGTGTTATAGGAATTTTGTCATTTGTTTGTTTGCCTTTTACTGACATACTGGGAATCAAATTAATTTCAAGATGAGACAAAAGTGTGCAGAAACTAATGTTTTTGTCTTGTGTGAAAACTCTGATGGTGCAAGGTAATAATACTTGCAATGGATCACCTGTCTCAGGGCATGCTTGGTGCATGTACAGAATTAAATTAGCATGCAGCCATCAAAAATCAAAACTGTAAGCATCCCTGAGTAGCACAAGAAAGCATAATTAAAATGCTGTGATTTTTATGGTTGATTTATTGTCAGAAAGCATCTGGGCCTTTTTCACCAAATTTTACCATTATGACTATCTTCTAGCCTGACTGTGAGTACTGTTCATTGATTCAGTTATGCAAACATATGTTTAACTTTAAATACAGAAGTAGTCTCAAAGGTTTTCAGACTACTAAAAGTAGTTGAGTATGTGCTTAAGCATCTTGCTGGGTGTCTTTATCTCTCCACAAGCTATAGCTATTGTTTAGGGAATTTGGCATCTCACAGGAAAATGCCTTCTGATCACATTCAAATAACTAAATATAAAGCTGTTTCTTGATCTAGGGGGAAGAATATATGTTTAGAACTGAGCAGTAACTAAATTTAACCCGCCAACAAACCAAAAATTTAGTTTACTAACTCCTTAAAAAATAAGAATGACTATTACCTAGGGAAAGGAACAAAGAGAGCCAGTGTGAGGCACAAAGAAAGCTTTGGGATGCCATATGAAAACTGCACAGAGCAGTTTCACTGACCCATGGTAGAATCTGGTGAAGTGACCCAGGACCTCCAATTTCCAATGAGCTGAATGAAAACTCAGAAAAGCTGCATGATCATGCTAGAAGGGCAAAGCTAATACAAACAGGTCTGTTTTCACTTCCACCTCACAAATAGTAGAAAAAGGATAAATAGTAAAAAAGCCCAGTCCTGCCATGCTACCCTCTGGGTATTTTCAACTAACAAATTATTTTGTTATTGCAAAACCTTATGACATTTGGGTGTTCTTGAGCTCTCCTGCATCCTTCCAGTGGCTTAGAGATTTATGTAGCTTCTGGCTCCTTGCATGAAAAGTGTCAAGTTGTTTCAGGATAGTAAGGGTGCGTTCTGCAACTTCTTGTCTTGGCAACGTGCAGAATATTCAAGGCCGTTCTGGCCTAAGGGTTTTCCAGGGTTATCTGTGATTGCAGAGAGCGGTACTTGGTGACTAGGGTGATCCCTTCCTTGCTCTCCAGCAGTTCATTTCTTTGTTCTGATAAAATCCATAATAAGTACTGGAAGTCCTGGGACTTTGGCATTTCATTCTTTTAGGGCTGATAAAGTTACACAGAATTGTGCTTTAAAACAAGGTAGGTTGAACTAAGGTTGAACTAAGCAGGAAATGAATTAGACTGTTCCAGCCAAAAAATGCCAGATCCTTTACTTTTTGTAGTAGTCCTGCTACTTTGATTCACAGGGAGAAGGTTTTTTCCATGGTCTACCAAGAATTTCAGACCAGGTCGGTCTTCAGTACTAAGGACTAGCTAAGGCAGTAGTCTGGCCACCTCAGTGCTATCCCTGGAGTCCACAGAGGTTGAAATCCTTCCTGCAAGGTTCTTGACCCAGCTGAACTTGACTCCATTTTGTCTTGCCTTTTTAATCTTAAAATGGTACATGCCCTTGGCCACCCTCCTTCAGTGGGAAAGTCCAGCATCGTTGATAGGTTTAGGCTGCCATCTCCAGTGCGGTGCTACCTCTTACCTTCAGGCAGAAAACCATTCTATATGGTACCCAAGTTTGAGTAGATCTGACTCATGTTTCTCTGCATAATCTTGCCTCATGGATATACTCTTGATGCACAGGCAATAATTAACAGCTAATAATTTAATTTGTTTCTGGCTCCTTCCCCATTTGAAATGAGTTAGGCACTTCATTCTGGGTATTGTAATAGAAAAAAATAAGAAACTATTATTTGTGTTTATTATGTTAAATCAAAAAATTCAGACAAGATGTTTTCTATTAATGTTTGGAAGACTAGTGTAAGTAAAGTGCTATTTTTAATAAACAGGCTTGTGGTACAGAATAGTCCAAATCAATATACTTAGCAGACTTTTGAAAGAGATGTTCCTGTACTCCTGCAGCACAACCTTTTGCCTCCTGCCAAGGTAATTATCACTATCAATGACATTATCTTTCAATCTCTATTTTAGTTACATTGTTTAAAACTTCAGAAGGCGTCCACACAGAATAAAGTCCTAGAGCCCTCTTAAAGAGTGTCTCTCACTCAGTCTCTGAGTGCCATATGCAGGCTGGAGCACACCATCTTCCTTGTCACTCTTCTGCCATTAATTATATAGTGTTTGTTACAGTTGTTATTTCCGAATGGTAGACTGACCTAACTGAAGGTTTTCACACAGACTGGGCATCAAAGGCCTCACTGGTTCTGCACAGGGTGATATAAATCTCTAACTGCTATCACAGAGGCATCTGTTGGCATCATCTCCCCCGTTCCCTTGTGTATTTTAAGACTCTGTATCCCAGTATTTTAGATATGGGTGATCCTTTGACAGTATGTATTTTGTGATGTAATGTCACAAGACATTTTATTCTGAAGACTATACCTTTTCATATATTCAGAAATTACAATTATTTTAATGTGTTGTTTATTCACAGATTAAGTTTTAGGCTCAAACTGGTGCGACTCCATTGTGTTATCCAAAGTAAATATTTCTGCCTCAATCTTTTAATCATATAAAGAATGTAATTTATGTCTATCATAAGCATATGTATGGACTTTCTCCAATGCTTGTTTGGTGCACTCTAGTTCGTAACCAGAAATCCCCAAATAACTCCAAAACAGCTATATGCAACAGGGTTGGAGCTTGGTTTTCTAGGGGCACTGGGTAAGGAAAGAGGAGATGTATGTGTGAGTGGATACAGCTTTGCAAAGGCATACACACCTGCAAATACAGATTATGTACCTATACGTAAGGCAGCGTGAATTCGTTTAAGGCTCTTAACATAGAAATTACTTATCTTAGTATTTTAATTATGTAACACAATAAGTGCAACTAGCAAAAAAAATCCAGCAAAAAAGCCAAATTCTTTATGAGAGTGAAAAATGAAACAGTAAACAATTTAGAATTGTTAATGAATTCACTTCATTATGTTTAAGCAATCCAGCAAATACTGTCAACTGACAGAAAATACTGTTAAAAGTCTTGCAGTCCTTTGTCCCTGTACTACTTCTTCTTTGTTTAAACTGCTCCATATAAGAGTACCTTTACTTTTTGGTTGAATAATTCCTGTGCTGGTGAAGAGATACTACTTTGGGATTTAGTAGGATAAATGTAGTATTAATAGTAGTGGCAGGTGAACCACATTAAATATATTACCAAACATGCTGGTTCTTTGTAATAGTGCCTTGCCCAGAGAGTCAAATGTGATGAGCCCTCTACAAATGAATAGTGAGAGGCACTTGTAT
The DNA here is from genome assembly GCF_001431845.1 of Calidris pugnax. NCBI lineage: Eukaryota > Metazoa > Chordata > Aves > Charadriiformes > Scolopacidae > Calidris > Calidris pugnax. Next base: position 16,949,763 of record NW_015094506.1, on the reverse strand, counting down.
CTTCAAAGAATTTTGTAAAACAAGATGGTGAAAAAAATGAAAAGAGGGATAAAAAGTTTCCTGTTTTTAATATCTTATAAAAGCAATCTTAAGGCATGAAAGTCAAAGGAGAACTTAGATCGTCCTATAATTTAATTCTGGAAATCAAACAAAGTCCAGAGGCACAAACAACCATGGCAAATAGATTAGTAATGCAAAGGTGAAATATTTAAGAACACTTAGGGTTGCCTTGATTCTCTCCTATTGAAGGCAACATTTTAATAGACATAAACTAAGACCCAGTCCTATAGCCTGATCCTTATAAGTACTGCAGGAAACTGAAAAGTGGCAGCATTTATTCAAAATACTACAAATTTTAATTCTCCAAGCTCCTTCATGAGCTGGATATTATTGTCTCTGCATTGTTAGTAGGGAAACTGAACAGTGACATAAAGATAGTATAGAACAAGTCAGAGACCAATCCAGGATTACAGCTCTAGTGTTCTTGACTTCCAATCCCGTATTAGCTCTGGTAATTCCCCTTGCCTCCACAATAATAGCTTGGTATTCACTGAGGGGAAAGGTGGAAACAATAAAATAAATATTTAGTTCAACTAGTCCGCAGTTCAACTAATGTAAGATGATTCCAACTACCTACTTTATCATGCTTTTCCTAGTCCAGCTTAGATTTTATGCATAGCTGAACTTTACTATTTCCTTTAAAATATTTTAGAGCAAATGAAGGTTTTTTGGTATCCAGCCAGTGCTTTCTTTCCCTGTTCTATGCTGTTATGCTTGCTTACAGTGCTGGTCATGGGACAAATACTGTCCAAACTTCAGGCTTTCAGACATTTCCTACTCTGTCTTCAGCCTTTTTTTTTTTTAACAGTGCTCCTCTGCCTACCTCATTTCTTCGAAATATACCTCTTTGCTCTTCTTAACATTTTCATTGATCTGTTCAAATGGTTTACTATTCATATTTGCAAATCAAAAAATGAAAGCGAGTATATTTTTTCAACAGGACAAGATAAGGGTGTTATCTGTGATATGCATGGAAGACAGCAGTTGAAAGACCAAAAAATCACATTGGTCCGTTTTGTTGTTATATTTCACTGCAAACTCATATTTAGGAGAGAGCACTGGCTAAACGACAAGACAGTAGATCTGGATTTTGTGTCAAGCAAGAATTGCTTTGCAGTTACGGTAACTTAACCTCTCAGCTTCTTTTTTAACCTGTTCTTAGGGGTGTTGCAAGGTTCAGTATAAAAGTACTTTAAAGAAGATTCTTACCGTATGCTCCAAAGAACTGTTTAGGTGCAAAGAAAGGCAAGTATCAATGCTGATACCCATTTTAGTTCAAGAAGGTGGAGAAGGAGAGAACGCACATCAGGAAGGAGCAAATGAAACCAGTGCTAGAGGAAGAGACATTTGATTTTTTTGGTATTTTATCTTCTGACTCTTACTGGTTTCTAATCTTAGATAGACTTATTGTCTTGATTTTCTGATATATGGACTGAGCTTTAAGAAAATAGTTAACAAAGGAGTTTGATTTATTGATATATATCCATATAGCTGAATGCACCCCTAAGGTTCTTGTTTTTAAGCAGGTTGTTCTGTTCATAAAGCCACATTTCACATTGGATCGTAAAATCTCCATGTGTCACAGAGCTTTGCTGAAGACTGACACTGATGCGGATTGTGTTATTGTATTCTAGAGGAATTAATTTTGCCAAAGAGCCCACACTTCATTTTTTCGTGAGACAGGACTGTAACCTTATAGGCAAAATGCTGATTTTTGTCAAAAGGAAAAGAAACCGACAGTCAGCTTTGCCAGAGTATGTTGAACATGCATATTTAATGTCGCTGCAAAGCATAGATTAGAAAATTGTCTTCATACTTCGTAAGTGATAGTAGAAATTGATTAAAGCAATTGATTGTACCCTGTGCAAGGAAGTATTTATGGTCATTACATTAATGCCAAAAAGCGCCTGTCAGCTTCAGAAAGGGCATCTGCTGATTTGTTGACAGGCAATTTCAAGTTCTCTTTTTACAGAAACTCATATTAAGGGCTTCCTTGAACTAGATAATCTTTAGCAGATAGTTCCTTTTTGCCAGATGCTGAAATGCAATTTTAGACACATCATATGGTGTTTTCTTGATTTGTTTAAAATCCATGCTGAGAGATGCTGAAACAATCATTCTGCGTAGCTATGTCTGTTATGCTGTCCCTTCCTATCCATTAATGCAGTCATGCTCTCATCTGAGTGTTTACCAAAGCTACATTTTCATGCACCTTCCTACTCACAAAGTATTACCTTACATCTCATTTTTTAAAAAAGAAATACTTCCAAAATGTGTTTAGTGGGACCTGCTAAATTCTGCATTGGATCATTCAGCAGAGGACTTCAGCATTTCAGTGTTAAGCAGCTTTCCTCTTTTGGGATTGCCGTGGGACTTGTAGTGTTATAGCAGTTTGATATAGAAGGAAGAAAGGGAAATAAATCCCCCTCCAGAGCTAGACTGACTACAGAATTGAGGATGGAACTGAGGGAACTGGACAAAGGGACTAGAAGTCATAACGTAACTGCAGTGTTGCTCCCCTGAATTAGTCTGGTGTAAGTTTGCCTTCTCTGGGCCCCTCCTTAAATGTCTAATACAGCCTATTTTAAGAATATATTGCAGTATTAGGTGTTCAGTGGCCAGGCTTGCGTTGTCAGTTAGAAAAATAGATGAGGCACATTTTTGGATAATGATGTTCTGTGTTGAGGTAGAGAGTGTCCCTGCCTCAAGATGATTCAGACATTTGTTATGTTTTCTAACTTTCTGCTTCTGCCTCTTCTGGGCCATGGGTAGTACAGATTGCTTTTGTTTTATAGTCTTAGCTAATGTGTTTGCAAATTGCAATGAAAGAATCTCAGAAAATTACGCTATACATCAGCTGAGACAGAACAAATGGTTTTTCCCTTCAAACTGCTCCAGTGTGCGATTTGAGTGCAAATCAGTAGTTTTTATGAAGTGGCTAAAGTTTAGTCTGAATAAGCTGTGTTTCAGAGAATCTAATAATCAAAAATTAAACAGGTTTCCTCAAGAAGGATAGAAAGATTAAATTAAAGGGTGGTTTACATTAACATTTGGCTCTACAAAGAGGCAGAAATACTGCAATGTGCAATACTTAGCTTCATTAGCAAAAGTAGCCCAATTAAAATATTTGCCATATGGGTTTTTTAGGGATTTCAAATAGACTTTTCTTGAATTTTCCTTGATTCAGAGATGCTAACATTAAATGTGACACATAAGATGGTAATTACAAGGTAATTATTTTATTTTCACTAAATAGACATTTCCATTAGATTCCTTCTGGCAATATCTCGCTGAGGAAGTTGATTTTATAGCCAAATACAATATCAAGATGTCTTTTCTTTACTCAACAATGTAAGGAACAATAACGATAACTATCTCTTTTAATGTTCCTAGCCATCTGTACCTCGACACTGCAATGTCTGATGCGTTACTTTTTTGATTAGGCTATCAGATTTGCTGAATGTGGACTTTCCTTTTTTCCTTTCGTGTAGACTTGCAAAACCACCACTTGTCTTTTATCCTGCTTTTTGTAATAATATCTTTGCAAGTAATCTGCAAGGACTGGTTGTTAAGCTCTTCTGTCACAGCCCAGGGTGACACCTGTGATTAAAAGGTCTGCCTGAATTCCCCAGTCTCTAGGTTTTTGCTTGTAGTTTCAAGATGAAAAAAGTCATGATGCTTCAAAGTTTCATCTCTAGGATTGCAAAATCAGACACATTTGTCAGATGTGCACATACTGTGTAAAGAAATGTTTTAAGATACTGAAATGATATCTCTAGGTGATGTTACACAATTATGAATTTAGACATAAATCCCAGCAGCAATAGGCCAGTTAAAATTTTTACTGGGCTTCTATAAGCGTGGAGATGAAATTTACTTTAGAAGCCAGCCCTACCCAATTTGTGGACCAGGGAAGGGAGCTAACGTGGCTGGGTAGTGTGTTGTTATGTGCACATAATAACTATGGAAAGTAGCATGACTTGGCCACACTGCACTGAGACATCACCTGCTCTTAGTTAAGAGCTCTCATGACTAAATTCTCTCCCTTGCACAGCCAGCCAGGCTGATGACCATATATCTCATGTGTATGAGGCATTTCTACTGAACCCTGCAGCTGCTGCTACTGGGTTGGCTTTGCTTCTGAGACTCAAGGTAGCATTTGCAACCGTGGCCACTTACATACCCACCCATTACATCTCACAAGCCATTGTCATTTGTCACTCAGGGTTCACTCTTGTCACTTAGGTTATATGCTTCTTCAGCAAGTTGTAGCCTGACTGTAAACTCCAGTTTGGATTGCTCTTGGCATTCACCTATTTTATACATGGGCAATGCTTCTGTCTACTGTTTTTTTGTTTAGCTCGGTTTAGTTTTGTGATGGCTCCCCTGTGTCTAGGCAAAAGGGAAGACACTGAAGAAACAGAAAGATCTACTGGCTGGTCATCTCATTACTTGTGCTAGAGGACGAGCAATACTGATCAGTTTTTAGATCCTTAATGGTGCTATATACTACCCCTTCCAGGAGACACAGCTGACTGCTACAATGACAGTCACTGAAAAAACAAATGTTCCTGACAGTACTAAATAAAAAAGACATTTGACAGTGTCAGAAGTAGGCTGTGACAAATGTGACAAATTTGAATATAACAGATTTACAAAAGACGGTTTGTTCAGTTCTCTAAATTTCAGGGGCATCTCCACAAATCCTGTTATCTTCATGCTAGTCCATTTTATTTTTTGTTTCTTTAGGTCTTTGTACTGTAGAACCATAACTTATCAAAATGCAGTGTTTAAGAATTACTCAAGCTTGGTTTTGGTTTTGGTTGGTTTTTTTCTGACTACCCTTAAGAAGGACTGGGGAAGACAAAGAACACGGTACAAGATTAATTCAAATTTTCCAACAGACTTTCTGAGGTTTATACAACAGACTTATAGTAGTAATCCATTCTTGTGACAAATGGATCAAAGACAGAAATAGCACAGTTAATATTTTAACATAAATAATTAGAAGGCTGCAAACATTTTTGGATTTTTAACTAATTGTTTATGATTTTGTCATCCTAATTGTCTAGCCGTAAGGTTATAAAGTATTTTCACTAATGATGGTATAACTGTTTCCTGTTTTCTTACGATAAAATTAATGAAATGATAAACCATAGCAGAGTGATTAGAAACACTTTTTTTGGTAAATGAATCAATAAATTATTGATACTAATATATTATATATATACAACAAATTTTATGTTGTAACTGGAAAGAAATCTTTAAAATCTTCATATGCTTACTTTATTTAGTGATCCTATTATTAATAAATTCTAGTATCAATAAAAAAGATCAATGCTTTCCAGTTTGGTTTTTAATTTTTAGTTTTTCACTCTTTACTGCTGCTGACCACAGAAAGGTACAATGTGTCTTCTATTCTTGTAAAGAAAAATCTTCATTTAAGTTGATGATGTTTCATTCTCTTATTAATTTAGAATGTGGTTCAACAAAAAGGAAGAGCCAGCTGTGACCATGAAAGCAGTGAAATTTCAAGGTTAAAAACAGTAGTCTTGCGATATGAAGCCCCCAGAAGTTACAGAAAGGTGAAAGGGAGCAGAGAACAGTTGGGGTAGAACAAAGGATGGTGGGTGCAGAGCAAGCAGTGTTAAAATTAATGTGAGAGAGCATAGACAGCAGCTTTAGAAACTGATGTGCTTGTTTTTATAGGCTATGTTTTGCTGCTTACTAGAAATCTGAGCAGTAGGTGTGCCCTTACTTCTTGGATTAGTAAAGGAAAGAGTAACTGTTTTGTCTGTATTTAGTCTTGGTAGACTTTTGTATTTCTTTCCACTAATTTTCTGTAGGAGAATTAAAACAGCCACACAAATAAAACAATTTGTGAGAGAAAGTGTGGGCTAACATTATATTAATGGTGAATTATCATCCTTTATTGTACATATCCAGGTGAACCTCAGAATAAGTATGTTTAATGTTTTCTCTTACTCTAAAAAGTTTTCTTTGAAGGGATGCATTTAAATGGCCAGCAGATACTGGAGTTGTTGCCACTCCAAGTCTCTTTAGGGGAATATAAAAAGGTTATTAGAACAACTGATCCACATTTAACATTGCTTAATCTGCTGAAGTGCTGATACTCAGTATCAGGTTTTATGGGTGAATTGCTTGCCCACATTAGCGCATTTTTGTAAAGCAGAATTGAGAAATTAAAAAAAACCCCTCACACCAAACTTCTAGAACAAAAAGATCAGCAGCGTTATGTAACGTATAATCACTTCCTGCGGTGGATGTCGCAGCAGGTTCTTTCATCCTGTGATAAAAAGAATTAGATTTTGAATCTCCAAACAGTGGAATGCAAAAAATTGTATATTGAAGGTACTGAAGTTCTTCGAAGTGTTTGCTGTTAGTTGCATAAAATACACTAGCTAGTAATGTAAAAATCTACATTACCTTTCTAGGAAGGATTTGGGAGACTGATTAAAAACTTTCATTGCGCTCCTAAATAAATGTTGGCCTGTAGCTGTAACAAGCAACCAAAATATGACTTCTGAAATCAATTTTGCTAGGAACTATTTTCTTATCATTTCACATAGTCAAAGAAATCTAACCTAAACAGTGTTACAAACTCATAGAGAGCTGCTTGGAGAGCTGTGTGGTGTGGTTAATGCTTTGAAGAGAAGGGATGGGAAGCATGGTCAGCAGGGTGAGGGAGGTGATTCTTCCCCTCTCCTCTCATGAGACCCCACCTGGAGTACTGCATTCAGCTCTGGGGCCCCCAGCATAAGGACATGGACCTGTTGGAGCAAGTCCAGATGAGGGCCATGAAGATGATCAGACAGCTGGAGCACATCTCCTATGAGTACAGGCTGAGAGAGTTGGGGTTGTTCAGCCTGGAGAAGAGAAGGCTCTGAGGAGACCTTATAGTAGCCTTCCAGTACCTGCAGGAGAGATGGGGAGGGACTCTTTATCAGGGAATGTAGTGATAGGATGAGGGGGTTGCAGTTTTAAGCTGAAAGAGGGCAGATTTATGTTAGATATTCGGAAGGTATTCTTTACTCTGAGGGCAGTGGATTGCAACAGCAGGTTGCCCAGGGAACTTGTGGATGCCCCATCCCTGGAAGTGTTCAAGGCCAGGTTGGATGGGGCTTTGAGCAACCTGATCTAGTGGGAGGTGTCCCTGCCCATGGCAGGGGGGGTTGGAACTAGATGATCTTTAAAGCCCCTTCCAACTCTAACCATTTTATGATTCTGTGATTCTATTAAGAGTCTTCCCAGAGAAGCTCCACAGTTGCTCCATGGCGGACGCAGCAAACTAGTTGAAGCATCCCTATATAGTGTGAACATGTCCAACTTGTCTACTTTAATGGTAGACGTATGCAAATCCTATGCAAAGATTTCCTGGGAGTCTGTGCCACATTTGATGTACATCCACATTTCTGGCACATCTGACATCTCATTCATGCAGCAGGACTACAGTAATTTCACTGTGAAATGTACATCAGTAGAGGAAGAGCCATATGTTGTCCTGGATAGATACCAGGGGAAATACTAGTGGTGTCCAAAATTCTGATAATCCTTTGGCATTCTTGTGTATGGCCAAGAGTTCTTATAAGAACATAAGCTTAACTTGATTCAGATACCGATTTGAGACGGTGTTGTCGCTGGCTGTATTATCACTGTTAATAGGTTTTCTTTCATGAAGAGAGAATCTTTTAGTGCCCACTGATTCATATGATTGTTTATTGATCATGAAGTTATGATGCTGACCTAAGTGTGGTTGATTGAAATATCATAGTGGATGGCTCTTTTAACATTAAGCCAAGCGTGAGGATGAAGCAGAAGCTGGAAAAGGCTGTTAATGAGCAACAGGACATCTGAATCCAACAGGACTGAGAACCAAGAAGGGCAGCAAGGCACCTTCTGAGCAGTGCTAGCAGGAGAAACAGAAGCTGAGAATGTGAGAAACATCACGCAGCTGAGAGAGAGATGAGGAGCAGCTAGCACTTACTGAGGATTAGTAACTACTCTTTAGTCTGTGTATGAGTTGTGTGTAGCAAAAACACAGTATGTCAGATAGAGGTGTGGATTATAAGCAAGAAAAGATGAGCTATTTTCCTATGGAAAAAGGACCACAGAGTCTCTGTGGACTTTTGAAACCCTTGGATCTTTAATCTGCTAAGAACTGAAGTTTTGAGGAAGCCAAGGGCGAACAGCATCTTTGAACATTAGGCAGCAGGTAACTAAATACAAGTGAACAGAGGCCAAAAAAAGCAGCCTAATTGCTAGTACTGCAGCAAGTGCTCCCAGAGACAAATTTTGCAATAAGCAGAGTCCTTCGCTAAGTAGAGAAATTCCCAGAGCTGAAAACTGTGTTTGATTTTAACCATGTGAGTCGCAGGGTGGGGATGGCCGAGCTGCAGAACAGGCAGGGGAAGCGGGGTCTGAATACTGTTTTTACCACTAGTGGCCACAGTGACACCATGTATATATTTTGCTAAATTGTAGGCTGAAATATTTAAATACTGTATGTCAAGACCTAAAAAATAGCTTGTAATCTAGTTAATATCTGTAAACATAAATGGCTGTCCAAATGACAGCTCCCCTACATAGATACTCTGTCTTTACATACAATACTGACTAAATGCTCATGTGTATGAATGAGGACGGGAGAATTTCTCCTGCTCCACCACAAAGCGTGTGATACAACCAGTATCTTCTCTTTTTTCATTCTGTTGCTCTAAATTTCACCCTTGTCTTTAAAAATGGCTCCTTGTCTTTGTTTATCTTCTCTCTTTCGTTTCCTTTCCCTTAGGAAAACCAGCAGCACGCATCCATATTTATCTGTTTCCACAAACCTACTCCCTGTCCTGGTTTTTCCTCATAGCTTTGAGAGGACAGAGGATCCGCTAACAAGTTCTTACAGGCAGAAGTTTGTGGTCTTTCTTCTCTGTATGCTGACACCTAACGGCAGGCACACATCTGAGAATTATGGGGGTTTTTTTTAAAGCCTTAGGTTGTTTTAAAACCCTCTGGACTGTTGGAGTTCCAAATGTGAGAGCTGGTTGGTTTATTTTTATGTGCCACTCACTGTGTTAATCCCATTCAGTACACAGTTTGAGAGGCTTTCCAGAAAAGGGGGACCATAGAAGTGTTTAGCTTTCCTAACACTATTTAACCCCTTATCAGACTTTTAATGAAATTTGCAATAAAGATGGCAGGAAGTACTTTTTTTTTTTTTTTTTCTGGTTTGCTTATTTGCTGGAGAACTTTTCATTCTGGATTTCAATCTACAGAGTATGGAAGACTGCTGAACCTCCTTTCCTTCATTATTCTGCAACTCGTTTGTGCAGAATCACCTCTACCATGATATGTATATCTCTTTATCAAATAATGTGTATATTGTTTTCTACTCTTCTGTACTGTTCTCCATCATTTCTTCCTAGCAAGGAGGCAGGGTGATAGGTGTGAGAGGGAGAATGCTGTCTTCTAATATACGGTAACTTAGAGGAGTGATATTTAAAGGGGGGTTTTGTGGAGGTGTATTTAAAATTAGTTTCTGTTTTGTTATATTACAGGCCTGAATTCAGTCAGTAATGACCTCAATAGTGCCTGTTTTAATGTAATCCCTGCTTGCTGACTGCTGTTCCAAGAATAAAAATTTAAGCCAAAAGATTTAATGAAATCCTTTGGGATTAGCGCTCACTGGGCTGGGGAAATTGCATATCAACCTTTTCTCTGTACTCTAACCATACGGTTTGGTATTTGAATAGGAGGGTGTCCAAGAGAGACAACTCTGAGTTCATCAATAATTTACATTTTTGTTAGTTACAAACCTGGTATTTGGGATTCTGTTGCCATAGCAATCCATCTGGGTCTGAACGGATAGTGTTTTAAGTGGTGGTTGTATAGGGATTCACAGTGTGTGCTTTAAATCCCTTCTAAACTAATCCTCAGATCTGTTCTGTGACTTATTTGAGGCTTCAACAAAATCAATGTTACTCACAGCGAAAAGTTTATGCTGAGCAAATTAAGCCCGTAAAGTATTAGAATATACATATGATTAAGGACTGTAAAGTTCATAATGCATGACAATTTCTGTTTCAATATGTGAAGCAATTAATAAATGCCCACAACTCCATTTTTTTCAAAATACATTTAATTTGTTGCACATTATGCAACCAGAAATTATCCAGACTCTGTACTGGTTATTAGCTAATTTAAACTTCATAATCGAATGCTAGCCTCATTTTCCCAGATGTCAGTTCTGTGTTTTACAGAATGTCAGTCTATTCATGATAGTGTATAACTTCCACTTTCAATTAATCTGATTTTCTCTCATAAATAATTCTAAAGCAGAGAATAAAATTTGAAATTCTCATTTTGGCTTCGAACACTACAAGAGTTGGGTTTTGAGGCTGTGCTGCTAAATTCAGTAGGCTAAACACAAGCAGCTTTTTGTTTGAAGTTTATATTTTCTCATTTTGCCACCCAGAATATCAAAATGGTTTATTCAGAGCTTCCCACATATATGCCACGTAGAGGCATGTCCTCAAGTTTGAAAGACGATCAATAAACTTCTGAGCAAACCTGGGCTAAGTTTCAGCTCTGTCAAAACCAAAACCTTCCTGAAACTGATTTCCAGAGCCTGTAGTTCTTCATAAGAAAAACGTTGTCCAGTTGTGCTCTCAAACTGTCACTAAACCGTAATGATGATGTATTAGCAGCTCTCCATTACTCCAGAGTGTAGAAAATCAGTTTGCAAAATTATTCTTCAACATTTGAAAGAAGAGAGAGAAAAATATTCAAATAACAGCCATATGCTCTACTAATGAGTGTTTAGCCTATAATCCTAAACAGACAAAAATTGTTTCTTCATGGAGTTTGTAAAAGATCACACGGTTCTTCCTGGCTGTAAAAATAGTAATAGAATAAAGAAACTACAGATGGCCTAAGAGATCTTGAGAAATCTTTAATTACCATAAAATATCCCTTCCATCTTTTATATTACAGTTCACAATGAAAATAGTGAAACCTATAGTAGAAGGGGCATATTTTTGCCATGATTCTGTGATACTATAAACATTCTTTGTCACCTGTAATAAGTGTAAATCTACTATGTTTCTGCATCAGTTAAAAAAGAATTTCATGAGAAAAACTGCAGAGAATCCCTTCCTGGCAGTGGAGTAGGGTTTCATTTAATGAGCAAAGAGGTGCATGGGTATTCTTTGATTCAGTGTGGCTGGCTGAACTTTGTTTATTTTAGAGGTCCAGTTCTTCTACTCCAGCTTAATGGGACTATTTCTGTAATTGGTTACCACAAAAGGTAACTGGGAGCAGAGAGCTTAGAATTAACTAAAAAAGGCTTTGTTTTGATTGCTTTTGCATATCCTTATGACTAACTAAAGTAAAAGTTGCAGATCATTTACATGATTACTTACCCTAAAATTACATGCCCTAAAGGATCTTCTGTAGATACCATTTGTAAAATATAGATTATGCTTCAAAGGGATATTACAGGATGTATTCAGGCATATCAAAATTTGTTTCTGTTGATATTTCCAATGGTTTCATTAGGAAAAGTCTTCCCTTGCAAATGTTATTGAAATGGAAAGGGAGCCTTGGAAGATACTAGCAGTATGACAGATGCTATTTGTAGCTCTGGAAATATAGTTGTCACTGCAGGGGATCTCCTGCACTGAAGACCCACAGGAGTCCATAACCAAGGGTGAATGAATTAATCTTCCAACACAACTCATAAAAAATAGCCTGTGTTTAATAGTAAGTGATAGAAACACAGTTGAATTTCTCTGATGTTTTTTTGGTATCTTTCTCTAGAAACGCAAATCTTTCCTGTTTATTTCTCTCAAAATATTTTAGCTCTGCAAATGCTTGCGAAGAGTGCTGGTATTTAGTCTCCTTGATTACCATTGATTTTTATCGATTGGTTTTTACTTATTTATTCCAGATCTGCATTATGTTTTTCATATGTTTTGGAAACTCCCATCTGTCAACTTGAAGGGTGCAGGCAGGCTGTCTCTGCACTTGATGAACCACCACACTTACTCATGGTTTCGTTAAATTTCCCCCTCCAATCTAGCACGTAACCTGTATTTTCGTTCACTTATTTCCAATTAATACTCAAGTAAACATCTGTCTTTCCATTTTCTGGTCTTTGTGGCAGAAGGAAACAGTTAATCTTCTGAAAGGCTCGGTAATAATATGACACAGCTTGACACAGACAGCTTAGAGAAACGGGAAGATTGAGACAGTGAACCGCAGAGCAGGTGTGACTCTGTGTGTTAATTTCTCTAAGGCACTTGCAGCTACCTCTATTCAAATGCAAGATGTACACAGAGACCTGAACCAAAACCCTGGCTCTGAACCCTGGGAGAAGGTTGAGATTAGAGCTTTTAATTGAAAGCTGTCTCTGAGCGTGTCTGAATTTCAAATCCCTCGGTTTGGGAGGGCTTGAATGGCAGGGAGAGGCAAAGTTTAGGTTGAGCCCGTTCAAGAGGTATTTAAGTACAGCAGTTCAGACTAGGCCTGTCATGGCCTCTACCAGGACATTTTATACAGCTAATAAGGAGAACCAAGCTACGTAAGGCTTGCTAAGACTATTGTCAGGTGTATTACAAACCCTGGGAAAGAAATGAGTTGACTCCACAGCTGTGTTGCACGCCAGCACCTGAATCATTCTGAACCCTTTCAAAAACAGGGTTTCATGTTATTGTCCAGCTAACATTGCGTTGTTTGACTGCTCCACAACTCCTAACATGACAAAATAGGGTGGTAGGTAGAAGCGCTAATCTCTACAGTTCAGAAAAGTTTAAAAGTTAGTAAGAACATAATATTGTATGCTTCAGACTCACCGACTATAGAGCCCTCAGCTCCAAACAGCTGTTACTTGTTGCCTAACAGGTTTCTTCAGTAGAATGACATGTGAGTGATTTCTGGGATATCACAGAACTATACAGAATGCAATATTAATTTCTTACTAAAAAAGAAGGGAAAATTAGATTTTTTAATTAATTAAGTTCTGAATCCTTTATTATTTGAGTCATGAAAGATGGTAACCTGGTTAATTTAGAGTGAGATGCTGGATTTGCCTTTTTTAAAGGCCAGAGTAAGGGTTGATGTGATATTGTTTGACAATTTTATATAAGAGCAGTTTCATTTTCCTCTGACAAAGTTGATGTAAAATTAAAAATACATTTGCCTATCTTGGTAAGTGTGCATTTGGCTCCCTTTTTTCAACTGCATCAAAATTGGTCACCTTCACATTTAAGTGCCTTCACAGCTTGATCCTGTCTGCTCTTTCGCATAAATGTTGCCCTTATTGCAACCCTTATTTCCCATCAGTCCCAATTTTCTCCTTCTCTCATGCAACCTTTATTCATGACAATTGTTAATAGTAAAATCTGCAAAGCCAGTGTGCTGTGTTCCTTCAAATCCTGCCTTAAAACTCACCTCTGTTGTGGTGCCCGTAAACTGCCCAAGAAAGGCTGAGCAGCTGGTGTGCTGTGATCAGTGTTTATTATGCCAATTGTCTGCATGAACCAGTGGGAGTGAGGCATCAGACACCCCTCTGCAGCGTGTCCTATTCTCCTCCAGACGCAGTGGGGGAGGCTGCGGCTGTCATTGAAGGGACACATTGTTTCTTCCTTAACTCCTTAGTCTAATGGGATAATCCAGCCAAGGTCTAATAACAGCGTGAGAATTTAATTTTGACCAGAGCATTGCCAGCCTAACAAGTGTGAAAGCCTGTCACCTTCCCAGCATTGGGGAGAGCTGCAGGTGCCCAGATGCAGTTCAGATGCCTGGAATCTGGTATGAAGTTTCAAAAGAGATTTGTCCCCTGAACCTGTGGATTTGCCATCTCTGCTACCTAAGACTGGAAACTTTGCCTTTTAAGGAAAAGGAGTGATGTGGATTTTGTCTTCTGGATGCTTTCACAAAACCCAAGGCTTTAAATCTTGGAGTAAATCAAAACTAAATATGAAAATGGCAAACTTCTACAGTACAAATGAAACTAGGTGTCTTATTTTATATAGTGATAAATGCATGTATTTGTTTTTTCTTACAGAAACGTGGAGTCCTGAATAAACAGAGAAGAGAGCTAAGCACACAGTCTGTATTGTGAACAGTAAGTGATCAGATTACGTACTATGTAGCTAAACGCTACATTTTTTTTCTTACTCACAGTTCTTTTAACAAGTTTAAGAAATTAATGCAGTGAGTATTTCTGCCTTTTATCCAACTCAGTTTCATTTCACAGGGGTAGACTTTTATTAATCCTATCATCATCTTAAGTAAGAGCTCCAGGTAATCCACACAATGTGTCTTCGTCGCTGCCCATACTGAAAATATTGCCTTTTTCTTCTCAGTAAAAGTGAGTTGTAATACTAGAAGGCACCAAGCTAAAAATAGTATTACACTAACATTTTGCTCACACGTGAAATTTACAGAAAAACACTTAGCTTTATTAGAATAGTCAGATCCTGTTAGGTCAGCACATGAGTAAGAGACTTTATGGGTTTGCTGCGTTAAGCACTTAATCACTGACTAATTGTTCTGAACTGCCCTCGTCAGAGCTGTGCTCTTCACTGCACAGTATGACCAATCACAATGCATGGCTGCACCGGCCTTTGATAACTACAGCTTTATAAGTCATCAAGAAATTATAACTACTCACTGAGACAAGAAAATGAGCCGTGGTTGTGTTGTGGATGATATTATTGTTGTTGTCCTTTGAAAAACATCTCAGGCTGCTGGTGAAGTGCCAATCATGATACAGTGAAGAACAGACACTGATTTTACTGCCAATGCTAAGTAATGTGCCCTGGGAAACATAGGAGGTTATATGGGTATACTGCATTACTGGGTATTAAAAGATGGCAATATCCTTTGAGAACCAAAGCAGGTGAATGTGGATTAAGCCATGTCTATTCACAGTCCCAACAAAAGCAGTTCCTCTGTGCTAGCTGCTAATAGAGCCTGCCTTTTTGTGTTAGAAGATTGTGGACAGTAAGTAATATACAGAGAATATATGCTCTTCAGCACCATTCTGCCTATAGAATATACATTTGACAGTATATTGTGCAGCAGAATTGAAGGAATTTTTATTGTCATATATGAAAGCTATATTCATTTCAGCCAAACTAGGCTATGGAACAAACGAGTTTTCGATAGAAACAAATCTTGAATATTTTTTTGGCAAGCAGTAAAAATAAAACTCTTTGCTGGAATAGAATATGTATAAACCTCAGTAGCCAAAACATGCCCAGTATCTCTCTGGGCAACCAAGTTCAGTGATGGGTTTTAATATTACGTTTAATCAGGCAGCATGAAAGGAAATGTGTGACATTTCACTGAAGCTGAGGGCAACATAGTTCTTTTTTGAAAATCTATATGGTAATTTATACAATGTACTCAGCTGTGCTACCAGTAGGCATTTCTTAGGCATATAAAAATCATACATATGCTCCAGAAGATCATTAGAGGGAAAAAAAAAAAAGTTTTAAAGAAAGTTCTCAGAGCTCCTATGTTATTTATCTACTCCTCTTAACTTTCTCTTGCATCTTCTGTCAATCATACTTTCCTTCCGTTTTCTCTTCTTTCTCCTGTGACTCTTGTGGCTTATATTTCCTACGTGCTATCACACCTCTCTTCACCCTTTATCTTTCCAGTCTTTTCACCTACACAGCTATCTGCTCCAACTTCATAGTTTCTCCTCACATCTCCCACACGGGGCCATCTCCTCTTCCTCTTGGCAGAGCTGCATTGCAGAATGTTCCTGATCCTTGGCAAATTTTGAGCTTGCTATTTCTAGGACCAAATAGATACTCTGCATTATTGGTATTGTTGGGTAATAATGCACAGAATAATGTCATATACCTGTATCTAAGAAATTTGGGAAGGATTGCAACATATTGTAATATGGGTCAGCTCTTCCGGTTTTTATTTGACGTGGGAAGATATGGTGGAACCTTTGGCAGTTGTTATTTAATGCATGGGATACCTTCAGCCAAATCAATTATGGTTTTCCCCTCAATCTTAATTTTGGCAGCAGATGATGGATAGTGACATGCATAAATATTAGCAATTCCAAGCAGTTTGTATAATTCAACTGATGTATGTATACAAAAAATCCAGGAGTTGTTATAGACCTGTTTGTAGAAAGTAAATTTCACTACTTCAGGCACTTGAAGATTTTCTCCTCACTTGTATTCCTGTGTCAAGTGGCCAGAACTCACAGGCAGCTCTTTCAGAATAGCATGGATTTATTTGTGTATAGTGAGAAAAAATTAATCAGCTATTACTGGTACTCCATCACATACAAATTCTCTCTCTCCTGCTGGCAGAATAGGTTGACAGAACCTTTTCATAGTATCCATCAGCTGATTTTATCAGTCATGGTATTATGATTATAAACTACAAATGATGTAACAATGAATATATAATTACAGAAATGAAACTGTACAGTGGTTATTTAACATTTGTAATGTGTAATTTATTTAACTCTCTGGAATATACATGGGAAATTGGAATAATAAAACAGAAATAAAATTATATTTATCTCTCATCCATCATCAGTGAGAAGCGATGTTACCAGCTTGATCAGGCCATACATTCAGTCATGTAGGGAAGTTCCTGTGGGCCACCTTTGGGCCTGATAAAAGCACAATTGTGAACTGAGCTGTATGTTATTCATACAGAATCAGAGAATTTTCTAGGTTGGAAGGGACCTTAAAGTTCTGACACTAGGATTGATAAATTGTGGATCTCCATTATAATATACATTTCTTTTTCAACATGAATAAAAACCTAAAATTTAAAATATCCAGTCCTGAGATGCAAAATATTGGATTTTAGGTATAGGAAGAAGATAAAATTAATATTGTTCTTATTAAGAAAAGGATAAAACAGAAGTCATAATATATACTATTTTCTGTGGGTTTTAATTGTTCTCATCTTTGTTTTAAATGTAAGGGCCTTTGGCTTTGGTATTGCAAAAGGTCACAGTCATTCTTTGCGGAGGACAGAAAAATCTTGCAATATGTGTTCCAAAAAAGGTGTCCATTGTTCTCACTCAGTCAGCAGCAAGCAAATTTAATCTGCCACATACTTCAGTTTATCAAATAATTGACATCTTTGGAGTCTGCTGGTTAATAACAGTTTTTCATTATTCTTTTTTAATAAAGACAAGTTCAAGTACTATGACATAAATTAGGAGGCTGCACAAACAAAGCACTAATACAGGAGGAGGATGCCAAACTGCACTCTGCTGGGGGCGGATGAGAGGAGGCTTGGCCTGCTGAAAATGATGGTATGGGCAGTTTGACTCCACTACATATAGAGGAACTAAATGCATGTTAGACTTACCATTAGCTCACAAGCACACAATATTACCAATGTTTACCCCAGTATCTATTTCAAAAGTTAGCAGGTTTTATATTTTACCATTTACCATATTATACCTAGAGCTACATAATGTACCAGAGATGAAGTAGCTAAATGAAGGGTTCCTTGGGTTTGGAAGGGTCAGTTTTGTAAAAGTTGAATTTATGAGCCTTCAAAAAGAAATGAGCCTGTGGTTTCTGAATGTTCTCTACTAATCACAATAATCTTCCCTCACATTATGATTTCAATCTTTCATTGCAATATAGTAATCTAGAAGCAGCATGGAAGTGCCCTCATTCCCTGTGCTCCCAGGTTTTGTCATTGCCCATTAAAATTCATGTGCATATACTGCAGGCTTGGATAAAATAGTTCATTTGAGCGTTCACACTACCTGAATTCTTTAATGAGGTCTTCCCCTAAATTAGTTTCACTTTTTTTTTTTTTTTTTTTTTTCTCCCACAGTGGAAGCATGAACTTCTGGTAAATTATATAGTCACATTTGCATAGTGTAAAGGTTTTTTATTTTGTCACTGTTATGGTTATCATGTTAAGACTATTCGGAGTAGCATATTCTCTGTGACTCATGCTTACAGAATTCTGTGCCTCACAACCTCATTTTTCTTTTTTTTTTATTGATCTTGTATTACAGACGCAGCTTTGCATTTTTTAATGTGAGATCTCTGACACAGATTTAGATTCTGTACTGCTTTGAGGAATGCTAGTTATGCAACCTAATTTTGCAAAATGGCTCTGTGTTTGTACTTCCCTGGGGCTTCAGTTTAGTTGTCATCTATCATTTTAGCACCGTGATTGATTATTCTCTACTATTTAATTTATCTGCTGCAGCTTCTCAGCTTTTTCTTCAATTGGTAAACACATACTTTTCTAGACACATTTTCAAATGATGTGTTTTACAAGTGCCCCAGAAGTCATGTAATCATATTTTTCTCAGCTAGGAATTTAACCATTTAAGCCATGAAATTGTTTCAATAAATTATTAGATGATTTTGTCTATTACTTGGAAGTTTTGCATAGGAAATTTGTGTTGTATTTTCCATTTCTCAATGTAATTGTATATACTTATTCTAAAATACGAGTGAGTTTACCAACTGCTGCTTTGTCCACCAAAAAACAGTAAAAGAAATGAACAGCTTTTTCAAGTGTAGGAGCGAAATGCATGGGTTTCTGCTGCAGTAGACTTTAACCACCTTTGCATATTAGGTTTCAAAAGCAAAATATTTATTAGCTTAATTTGCTCTTTGGAATTACACAAGCCAGCTTCAGTCAGTAGGGTTAACATGTGCTTGTTTTCTTGTCTTGTGTACTGTGTTCCTGTACTATAATTTGCTGTTTTTAAACACTACATTGAATATCAACTTGGCTATGATTTTAAATCAGGCTCTTTCAGAGTACCATGAAGTTTCCATTTTAAAAAGGGGTGGTTTTTTCATACTGTGTATACACGTGGCAGCAGTTTTACACAATTACTGAGTCAACTTCCAAGAAGCTACTATAATGAACTGCTTCTGTGATCCACATATCGAAGAAGTTTCAATGTAAAATTTTCTTTTCTCCTGCAGTTTTTGTTATGGCTCTATCTGTGTTTTTGAATGGGGAGGTTGATAATTTGTTTTGATTTTTTTGCTTTTTAGTTACTGACTGTATTCAGTATTTGTGATTAAAATCTCTCAGTAAGAAGAATTACACTGTGTCATCATAATGCAGCTTTGCTGACGTTGGTAACTGCTATTGTAGTCCTGGCTCTAAATACAATCAAACAAAATGAATAGACATCTGCAGTGTTGCACGCCTTTGGGGGGCGGTTCAGTGTTCTTCTTTTTTGTGAGAGCGAGCTTTAATCAGTACTTACCTTTTGTTTGTAATTCTTAATCTCTTTGCACAATCCTCTTTTAAAGACTACGAGGTTAGCTTCGGATATGTATCACAGTAATTCCTGGTGGGTGAATTCCAGCCTATATTTTGTTAGAGAATTGGAGATAGCCAATTCTGTCACTGTTCTTGTAGTGACTTATGCTTCGATTAGGAACTAAGAGGATAGACTTTCTTGCCAACTCCACCGTTTTGTCTTTAAGGTACATGAATATTAACAAAAAATAACTAACATGATCCGAGTGATTACCTACATACAGGTTTAGGTGAGTCCCTAGTATGGAGTTGGTATTAGCTAAGGAACATTATTTGGTAGTTTTGGATCCTCTCCAAGTATGAGTTTGGTTTTCAATGATGTTTTTCTTTGATTTCCTTCGTTCAAAGTTTGACACTATAAATCTTATTTTGAACACATATAGCCGTCATAAACGTCACATTTTGACAGCTTTTCTTATGTGAATGAGACACATTCAAATATGTTTATTCAGAAATGAGAAAAGATGCATCTTAGACCTGCTTGCAAGCATATCTTTAAGTTACTAGTATATTGACACTTATCTCTGAAAATGCAGACAGAATAGGAAATTTAGTTACTTTACCATGTAAAAAAAATGTTTTGCCGAAGCCATTACCAAAGATAGCATATAAAAATATATTTTATGATGTTAATCTGCTGTCTATATATTGATATCTGAAATGCATGAAAATGGGAATCGTAGATTTTTTTCTTGCAATAAATAATTTTTAAAATAAAAAATTCAAAATTAAGTATAGTTGGAAAAACATGATTCTTTGGATTAGGATTTTTGAATGGGGGGAATATGCTTTAGAACAGCTAGGAATTAGGAGTAATTCAGAGTGCTCTGAAATATATCAAATATATTAGGAGTGTGTCTGCAGTGTGTTTCTGCTGCTGTACCTTCAGTTTTGTACTGCAAGAGGCAAAGACATGGTTTTGCTGTGAGAGGAGTCTCTGCATAAGGGCTCTTACAGCAATATTGATTGATGTATTTCATTCTCGTGACTCTTGTAACTGTGCTAGAAAAGGGAACAACAGTGATTTGAGCTGAAGGCACAAGTTTTTGAACATGGTGGTCATAAAGCACATAACATATATAATATAACATGTTTCCAGTCTTGCCAATAAAAAAACCTTAGTTAAGCCATAAAAGATATTAAGATTCTGTTTTTTCCATGAGCCTTGTATTTGGGAGTTTTTCTGATTACTGCCTGATTTCCACTGCTGCTTCAATCCCTCCAAAATCTCAGGGTTTAGAAGTCTATTATTTATTGAAAGGTGAGATTTTCATGCAGTCACATGGATCCAGACCTAGAGCTTCCAAGGATAACTCCCAAACATTTATTGGAAAGTTTGGCAATACTGTGTAAAATGCATGATAGCCTGGAGGTCTCTGCTAGCGCTGTACAGCAGTAGTACACTTTGATCTTTCACATAACAGGTCTCCCAATACCTTTTCATTTCTCACAGAAATAGTGCCCAGGCTGCTCTTACACCATAGGCCTATTTCACTCATCCTTATAAGTTGTGATGTCAAGTGAGAATATTTGTTTTAGGAAGAAGGATGAGAAAAAAAAAGGAATAAGATGTCATTTAGACTCTGCAACCTTAACTATTTTTGATGGGATATTGCTCTTAGAAGTTTGTCTCAGTGTTTGAATCTTTAGTTGAAATGAAATGCTTAACACCAACAGAGTTTATTTAAAGATCTAATTTTACTTCAGGGATAATAATTTTAAGAACTTTAAATTGCATTAAAGTATTAGTCAATAAACCACTAGCTATTAAACTGTTAATAGTTTATCCTGCAGATAACAGTCATTCCTTTTGGAGAGTTATGGTCTATTGGGCAAATATGCATTTAGGGAGGCTTTAAAATGGGAATTACATCTAAACTTTATAATTATGTACCTAGACATTTCTTAAGCAGAAAAGAATCAATAGCTTTTTATATATGAAACCATACGCTCCTTAGAAAGATCTAAATGTTTGCAGTACACAGCTATGCTTATAATAAGGAATTGTTACATCTCACTTGCTATACTGTCGTCATTTTGGTGTTTTCTCTGAAATTTTACTGTTTGCAGCCTCAGTGTCTGGAGCTATGGTCTGTCAGTGCAGACTCTTCAGCTGCACTCTGGAAAACCAGTCCACATCCCAGACCTTGGGGACTAGTTCCATACCCATTTAAAAAAAAGGAAAAAAATTGAAATCTGACTTCCTTTAAAAAACAGTTGTTCAAAAAATTATATATAACTTATATGAAGCCATTGTTAATGTACAAGAATTTTGCAAGCCCTTTCTCCATTTATTTTCATATATATTTTAAAGACTGTTTCTTCCAGAAGTAATAATTGTCATTTATATTACTAATCTGCTGAGAAGGCTCATATTAAATCACAACCTGGAATTCGATTTACGCTAATTGCCTTTGAAGCAGAACCAGTGGCTTCCATGTGGAAAGCGGTGTGATGCTGTCCCACCCCATCATGGGTCACACACAATGGCTTTCACAGCTTTCTGGCATTCACAAGGGTGTGACAGCTGTACTGTCCCATTCGTATGTGGGCTGTCCTTCGTGGCTGGTCAATAGTGAGACTTCATTTCCTCCGGTCTCTTTGTGACAGTACTAGTAGGGATGGATCACACTGTTAAGTTCTGTTCTTAATTCTTGTACTTGCCAAGCATTTTTCGTGTGTTTGTTGGAAGTTTCTTTTTCATTAATGTGTATCTCATGTTGCATTTTCACTGTGCTATTCTGAAAAAGAACTTCACTTAGCTAACTTTACTTTTCATTAATTTGAGGATCCTTTTTACTGTTAAATTTTGCTTCACAGCTTGAGGAGTTTTTACGTAGAGCCCCCACGCACACCCAAAAAGGGGAAAAAAAAAAAAAAAAAAAAGATGAGAAGTAAAGAAAAGGCATAGAAGAAATCCAGATACTGAAATTTTCCAATGATATGTTAATGGACATGAGCAACTTGCTTAAACCCCCTGAGTTGCTTTCCCTTTAAAAATGGATATGGTGGCACATAACAACTTTCCAGGGAGTTTGCAATTCACTGCTGTAGTGAAATTGATAGTATTGTTACTGGCATGTAAAGAATGAGCTGATACTATTCAGTTATTGAGAAGACCTTGAAGAACTACAGAACTACGTACTGCTGTTACTTATCGTTATTCTTGCAGACACTGAGTCTGTTCTGAATATTGATTTGTCCAGCAGCACATACTTCTGAGAAAGTGTCAGTGTGTTCGTCTGTTTGATAAATGTGTTCATCAGTACCCAATTATTTTTAATCTATGTTAAAAGAAATTGTGATTATATCTGTTGTTAAGTAACTATGACTTAAATAAATAAATAAATAAATTGGTTTACATAGTGTTTCCTAATCTTGAAAATACCTGTATAAGACTGTGAACACATCCTAAAAACATCAAACAGATTTTTTTGCTCACTTTTTTTATCATTATAAGCTCTCCTTTGCCTCCTCTATTCATTCTCCTGGGAAAAAAAACAAGAGTGTATAAGCCTCAATAATGAGGTGGGGCTAGGGAAGAGGAAGCTCTGGTATAATTATTCTCATCTGCTACGCCTACTATCACATCTAGCCCCATACTGTTTCTGATTCTCCTTTCTCATTTCATTTCTGTTTATATTCCCATGTTTCTCCCTTTGCTACTGTCTTATTGGCAGCTCTACCTAAATCTTTCTTTCCTTTCTAGAGCTACCTTGACCATACTCTTCTGCAAAAGATCCCTCGTTCCCTAGTGTCACCTAATTTGTTGGGTTTTTTTCCCCTGTAGTTTCCATAGTCCCTGATCTTCTTCATAAGTGCTTTCAAAAGGATAACATTAGGGATAAAATATGGCTTTTTTCACTTACATCTGCTGGAGTGCTGTAACCAGGTTGTGACTGACCTTGCAAAGAGCTATTGAAGCTGGGATGTACTCATTTATGTGATCAGCAGTGTATCTAGATAGAAAGTACTTGTTTTTTATATGTGCATTCCTTCCTCCTCATGCTCAGACACCTTACTGCCATGCTACAGAGCAATGAAGGAACCTGGGGTTTGTACCTATTTCTTCCATAAATATTTGTTTCCTTGACATAAGCTCAGGGCTCTTTGGGAATCTTTTTTCCCTCCCTCAGCAAACTGTATCTTTGCTTCTGCTACTTCTTCCTTTTCTGTATATAATGTTACATTGTTTCAGATAGAACACACTAAATTTGCTTATAGATGGTACCTGAATACAATATCTGTGCCTTTTTGCTGGTAGTTAAACCCTTAGCTTTAGCGTATAGTACTTTCTCCAAATTATCTGCCTATAGCACACTGAGTCTCATCTGTTGGAAGAGCTTCTGTTTTCTGCTGATTAGATATTTTACTAAGAGCTCAAAAAAACCCTCACATGTTTGTGTTTCTTCCTTCTTTTTTTTTTTTTTTGCATGCATGCGTGCGTGCTGTCTCGCTTTTGCTCTCTCTGTCTCTCTTGATTTTTTCTCTGTTTTGCTGGAACATTATGTCCTCGGTTGTCAAATAGCTTTCCCTCAGCTGAAGTTCCAATGCTGAATTGAAAGAAATCAACCAGAAGCTCTGGAAAATGATTCATTTTTATAGTGAAACTCAATTTTAGGAGTTTTAAATGAAGAAAAGCATTATTAAAAATACAGTATTAGACTTGGGAAAAGGAAGGTGTAAGATTTATCATATAAAAATGGAAAAGATATGGTAAAATTATGAAACCATGAGGGGTTATTTGAATGATCTGGTTGTTTATACAGACTAAATCAAGCTCTGTTTTATTAATCCTAAGTGTCCTTTTATTTGTGGCAATATATTAAATCAGGTTTACAGCATCTCTTCAACATTAGCTTCCCAGGAACAATGCCACCGAAGTGCAACTGTCAGTCAGCTGAGTGATAAAGATACAACGCTGCAAATAAATATGGATGATTAAGCAAGTTGTTATTTCTCAGAAACAGCACATCCATTTCTGTGCAGTATCAATAGGAGATTTTAAAAAATGTGTGCAGGGTTCAATAAACTATTGAAAAATCTGTGTTTACTGACTAATAAACTAGTTTTGTGAATTAATCTATGGGTTGGTAAAGGAGAAGGAGACAGGTTCTGAGTTATAGAGTATCATGAACTGCATGGTACAAGGAAAGCAGTTAACGGCAGAACTGTATGACATTGTGAATTATTGCTGCTTAAAAACATCATGTCTATGAGGACACATTAAAGCCTTCTCTAAGGATTGTCTATAAACTTGATGACTGAGATACGAGTAAAGGTTTCTGTAGTGCTCAATGCTGTTGTGTTGCCAAGCTTAATGTGTGGCTTTCGGGAGGTTAATCAGCATACAGCATACCTGTCCCTGTTTAGCCTTGACTATTCCTAAATGTATATTCCAGTTACCAAAATGTTGCTTCATCGTTTTTTTAGCTTAGGACTACAATATAAGTGCTGTTACAACTTCTTTAGCAGAAAATTATGACAAGGTAGTTGGAGCTGTGTCAGTTGATTTTATACTACACTGCGACCGACCTTATGGATGTTATCTCAAACTGGGGATTTAGAAATACTTTTGGGGAGATTTAGGTAATGTTTATAAATACACTTTTTTGAAGTTAATTGAAGTATAGTTAGTACTACTCATGGCAATAAGCAGGAGGAGGAGATGAACCCTGGATTCCAGTCACAATTTTAGAAGTCACAAACAAACATCTGACTGATACCAAGAAAAACACACCAAAATTAGAGAACAGGAGATGTCAGGATGTTTCTAAATAGAAGCATTCATCAGCTGTCATGCTGCTAACTTCTTAAGTTCAGTTATCATGTGTGGACTTGGTGTGATGCCAGTAGAAAGAAGATTTGCTCATTGATTTTTCAGGGACCAGAAGTTTTTTTAGGTTACTTGTAGAAGTAGTTAGAAAATGTAACTATTGTTACTTCTTAGTTCTCTGATTGGGTGAGGTTATTTGGTTGCCTAGAATTTGATGTGACTTGTAACGTCGACTTATCTCAGGGCAAGAGATTGAAATTGAAAAAATTAGGGTGAGCAGGGTAAAATAACGGTGATATTCTTGATGATCATCTTCGATCATCAGAGGGCCGGGGCACTCCTCCTGTGAAGACAAGCTGAGAGAGTTGGGGTTGTTCAGCCTGCAGAAGAGAAGGCTCCGGGGGCACCATATAGCACCCTTCCAGTACCTAAAGGGGGCCTACAGGAAAGGTGGAGAGGGACTTTTTACAAGGGCATATAGTGATACGACGAGGGGTAATGGCCTCAAACTGAAAGAGGGGAGATTTAGATTAGATATCAGGAAGAAGTTTTTCACTATGAGGGTGGTGAGGAGCTGGAACAGGTTGCCCAGTTGTGGATGCCCCATCCCTGGAAGTGTTCAAGGCCAGGCTGGATGGGGCTTTGAGCAACCTGGTCTAGTGGGAGGTGTCCCTGCCCATGGCAGGGGGTTTGGAACTAGATGATCATCAAGGTCCCTTGCAGCCCAAACCATTCTATGATTCTATGATTGATTGGTAAGGTAAGAGGTAATAGCAGTATAGGTAAGAAAAGAAGAGGCCCAAGAATTATGTTCTGAAGGCTGAATATTTCTTTAAGAATGAATATTTATTTATTTACATCTGAAAGATGTACAAAAGGTGTAATGTAAAGGATGTTTGTTACACATGTGAATTAGCAGTATTGGTAAGCAAGAGCAATGGCAGCTTAGAATGGCATTCTTCGCTAGAAGAATGAAGGTACAGATTTTGCCAAAATACTGTAAGCTCCTCTAGATACCCTGATGACAAATTGCCCCTGGTTGTATTTCTCTTGTGGTTGCCTTGACCTCCAGTATATTTTCTGTAGAACTTCTGTCATTTTCACCCAAAATATGAGTAGCCATTCAGAAAGCCTTACATTTTTCTTCGAGATTGTGCCTGGTAAAAAAACAGTAGAAATATTTTCACTGACAAATGGTGTCTGATCTGTAGGCAACAGTTGCTGTACTCTGAAGTGATGTAGAATGATGTCTCAGATGATTTCACAGTTACGTGTCTGTATCTTATATTGAAGCTTATTCACAGGTTAAATGGCTTCAAGCATGTAGGTTTTGTGCACAATTAATGACCAATTGTAATTTGGGAAACTGATAGTGGTACATGCACATCACTCCATTTCAGTACCTTTCTGGAGAGCATGCAGAAGCAGCTTGACTACTTAAGAGTGTATGTATTTCTGTGTGTTAGGACTTGACTGGCTATTCAATTTAAACAAATATCTTTTCCTTGGTAAGCAAAGTCTTCTATTGCTTTTAAGGTTTTTTGACAAGAGCTTATCCACAGTTTGACTGCCTTGTCATTTTCTGATGCTGTTGGTGCAGTGATGCTTCTCTGCTGGCTGAAATTCACTGACACATCACTTTTTTCCCCGCCCTGGAACAATGAGTTCAAATACAATACTTTCCTTAGTATTGAGTTTTGTTGCTTTGGTTTTGGGTGGAGTTTCATATATCAACTTTACTAATTACCTTATCACCTTGTGATAGATGACTAATAAAATACTGTACAGTCCATAGAAAATTCACAAGAATTGACATAGTTACTGTAAACTTAACATGCACTCTGCTTTGATTCTCTTACCTTCCTTGGACGTGGGTACCCAAGTGCCTTATTAACTCATGTGAACAAGGCAGTCTTCACAATAGCAGTTCTAAAACTAAGCAGATATGAAAGCAATTACAGTCTTGTACGGAAGAGGCAAATGCTTTGAGTGGTGCTCAGCTATACTCCTCATGTATGGAGGAGAGTCTGGTAGATGCTTTGCCGATAAAACAGTGGGGTCTGTGGCAAGGAAATGATCCTATGCAGGACAGATCTGCAGGCAGAGCTCACAGTCTACAGTAATGTCCATTGGAAAAATGCTGGCTTGAACGGGGAAGTTTTGTGAGGAAAGATTCATATTCTATTCTCTTGTGGCTTTGCAATGAAACTCATATTAAATTTTCCAAAAGGAAGAAATTTCTCTCCTTTGGTGGAAAATAAATCACATTTCTGCTGTAGTTAAATCTGTTGTTGCTGGGTAGGAAGTGAATTCTAGCTAGGTAAATCTTGCTAATAAAGAAGGTGGGTCAGTTCTAGAGGATCTTACTCTCCTCTATTATGATATGTGGGTTTTTTCCTCCTTGATTGTTTTTGTATTTTTTCTTTTTTGTTTTGCTATTTTTTTAATGCTTGATATTACATTATTCTTGGTGTTAGGCACCTTACTATGTATATTCCTTATATTTAATGTTTTATTCTGTGTTTATTGCATTTGGGTGTGCAGTTGGCTGGTAAATATTTGTTGATGTCTATATTGTCTAACCTTATGAGCCTTGAAACTTGAGACCTTGGAAATAGCTTCAAGAATTTTTCATGGTCATCGTACATGCCAGGAGTCCCTGTACTTTAAGAAAGTTACCTTTCCATACAAAATAGTTAATTCTGTAATTCTGTCATAGCTAAAGCAGGAAGTCAGATGACATGTTGCAGTTTACTTTTGTTTAGTCACGCACTCGTCTCCCACTTACATGATTTGTCTTCATGTCTGTTTGTGAAAACTCAGCGTTTTCTCTAGTGCTTACAGTGAATAACACTTGTCATCAGAACAAGCAATCACTTCACCCCCAGGTTACAGAAATGCTGCTTTTTAACATAGCAGCTGAGTGTTACTTCCAGAGACCCCCTTTAGATTGCCCTTCCCCAGAGCCTGAGCCTGTCCGATAAAAAAAGCTATGTGATGCTTTTGAAATACAATTACTCAAATGGACCCATTTCTTCCAGTAGAGCTGTCAAGATGCACAGGTAAATTTTTTAGCTTTGTAATTAAAGATGCATATCTGAGGTAACCTAGCAAGAGGAGTTTGCCTAATTAACTCCCTTTAGTTCACCATTCTGTCTGTTGCTGACAATTAGTAAATACTTGGTTTCTTTGAGCCTGATTTCTGTAGGTAGGTGATTTAGATATTTATAATTATGGCAGAAGAGATTAGTTAATTTCTATGTCTTTACTATCTACTTGGACTTTCGAGGTCACAATGCAGCTTAAACAAAAATATTTAAGGAATACAGAGGAGTTCACACACGGATAGGTGAAACTTCCAATCTTGTTCCAAGATCATATTTTATCTACTGCCTATGGAAATAAAAGAAACACCTACTTTTCTGTACAAAATTGTTGAATTCTGCAATTCTGTAATCTTTTGCAAGTGACACTTGAAAAGTTGTGGGTTTGTTTTTTTAATTTATGACTATGTTTTTAAAAGTCTATTTACTGTAGGGCATGTTCATGGTCTCTTGAAACTTTAATACATAAAAGGGAGTGAATAATGGTCTTTAATAGAACTGGGAATAATATGTAATAGCCCTATATCAAAAGTCACTATATAGTGCTGTTGTTTTCTGGACTGTGTATAATTATCCCACTTTCAGTGGGGGTAACAGGCAGCTGTGAAAATGATCAATTATTGCCTACACTGTTATTTTCTGTTCCACAGTAAAAGTTAAATTCATTCTTCGTACCTAAATTAATATTTTATGTCAAAGCTTGAGGAACAAAGAAAGGGCTTTGGGGGGGGAAGAGATGAAGTTTGTATGTATAATTGAAAGCTGCACTGAAAAGGACATTTTGGTTAATGCCAGTTCCCATGGTTACTTGCAAAATAATTATGCAGTTTTGAAAACACAAAACTTTTTTTGCAGTCTGACTTCCAGGCAGATAAGTGTCCAGCAGTTAGTTATAATTAGCTATGTAAGAAATAAATTATCAGCCTTGATCTTCAAAATTCATCTTAGCCTACATATTTTGCGCCTCTATGTTCTGCATTTTTATTGACTTCACTAAGATTAGGTTTCTAGGTTAGGCAATTCTGTCCAGCTTGAATAATCTTAGCAGTTCACTATCAGAGTTTATTCTTACCTCACAAGTTTAATGGTAGGCTATGAAAGCCTTTAGAGAAACAGTTTGGGTTTTTTTCTAAAACAGCATCTATTTTACATTTAAGAACTTCCCTCTTTTCTCTTAGGGCTTTTTTTTTACTGTGTACCTAATTTTATTAAAATCATTCAGATCACGGAAACCAAAATGATGGAACACAGCCTGCCATGAAGTTTGGTCATAAGAGACCACTGTTCTTTTTTGCTTCATTAACAACAAATGTTTATCTTATTAATAATAGTAGTAATATGATTATAGTATTTGTAATACCATATTAGCATGGTGCGAAAAATAAACAGATTAGATTCAACTGCCCAGGTTTTTCTAAATTAAACAAACCTCTGCCACTGTTTTGTTTGCATAGCTGCCCTACGTTGTCTGCCTTGGAACTGCACCGTATATGTCATTGCAGAATTAGGGAAGCACAACAGATGGCTTAAAACTTATTTGGTCACAATTCTGAACAATAACAAATCAGTCTGTCATGTCACATTTTGACCTGAATTCATATATGAAATGTATAAATTAAAGCGTATAATGTATAAAATTAGAAACAGCTTTTAAGGTAAAATCCAGAAATTTTCTCAATAGAAAACTTTACAAAATGATATTTTAATTTTAAATTTTCAAATCTCTTTATTTTATGGCAGTTTTATCAAGGTCAATATAATTTCATAAACATGCTTTTTTTTTCTCCACTGGAAAGGTTGCTTGGCTAGAATATGCACAAGCAGATTCTCAAAAGATGCTCCTCTTACAGCTTCTCAGAGCTGCTGCTTTATGAGAGTACAACATCTGGGCTGTATTATGAAAAATATATTTGGAATTGCCATTCAAGCAAAATGAAAGTCCTTTATCACAATAGATCTTTTATAAGTCTGGAAAGCTTCCATTCTGAAACATTGGAAAAACAGATGTAAAGCATGTCTGGATTTTAGTCATATTAATGAACTCGAAAGGCGATTATATGCTTCTCTGTCTTGCCAGTTCTTCAAGTAGGGTCTAATAAGAGTGACCACACAGTTATGTAGAGTCAGTTCCGGAGGGCAGTGTGCCATCTTTTCTCTGCCAAAAGTCATCAGTCTTCTTATGGTCTTGTTACTAGAAGTAGCTAGATTTTTACTAAGTCTTAAATTCAAAAAGCTGGATGAGGCAGCTTCCTCTTTAAAAAAAAAAAAAAAACCAAAAAAAAAAAAAACAAACAAACAAACAAAACTTTCTATATTCTGCCTTTGTTTTTCTACATCTTTCCGTTCCTATTCACACCAAATTTCCATTGAGGAATCTTTTTGTTCTCTTGTTCAGTGGCTCTATTGTAAATGCTTATTGTCCATTCTGTACGTAATTTGTTCCTGTCTTTATCTTGGACAGTGGTTGGTTTCTTTCAATGGAACATAACTCTTACTTCTTTGCACATATTAGGAAAACCCAAGCAAGGTAGAAAACCTCCTTTTCAGCTACTACTTCAACACAAGTCAAGGCATTAAAAATTTGCAGACTGAGGCCAGTTCAGTTTCAAAAGACTTATGAAGAAACACAATATTCTTTAATTAAGTGTCCATAATTTGATTTGGAGTTGTTTGGATTGAAATAATCTCGGACAAATTAAATGTTTAAAATGAGCTAACGGGTTACAAATCAATACATTTTTAATGGCTTAAAAAACTTAGCCTTCAGCTTATTATTCATGTGTCTGAATAAATGCAATAATAATCTGATACAATGACTGCTGCAGGTGAGAAGACACGTGGAGCAGTTTCCAAAAAAATCTAAATATGAGTTCAGTATTGTCTAAAATAATGCAAGTGAATTCTGTGCTGTCATAACTTATTTCATTGTGAATTAGTGTTATTCTGCATATATGAGTAGAAACAAAGTAGAATGGAAGGTTAGTGAATATATAATGATTATGAAAAGGCCACCAGTACAGAGAAGAAACTAATTTTTTGCAAAATATTTTTTGTGTTACTGGATTTTAAAAGATCCATTCTGAATTCTGCAATGATACTAGAAACAGGAGACCCTGGGCCTGGGTCTAACATGTCATAACTGACTGTATTATCAAGTAATGTTCTATAGATGATTCGGAGTGCTATCTTTGTAAATGATGCTTTCATCATATTATAGTGTTTCATTATCCATTATGTATCCAAAAAGTACTCTCAATGAAAAGGACAACATAGGAAACAAAACACATTTTCAGTCCTGTGCAAAAAAAAGTCAGTGTTCAGTTACTTCTACTTGTCCTTGGGAAAAGATTAAATGTAGATTGTCATTGTGGTTGTGAACCAAATGTACTTTTTCCCTTTTTCCCTTTTCTTTTTCCCTGCTGTGGTTTAACCCCAGCCAGCAACTAGGACCATGCAGCCACTTACTCACTACTCACTCCCCAGTTTGGGAAGGGGGAAAGAATCAGAAGAGTAAAAGTGAGAAAAAACTCATGGGTTGATATAAAGACAGTTTAATAAGTAAAGTGAAAGCTGCAGATGCAAACAAAGCAAAGCAAGGAGTCCATTCACTGCTTCTCATCAGCAGGCACGAGTTCAACCATCTCCAGGAAGGCAGGGCTCTATCCCTTGTAACAGTTACTTGGGAAGACAAATGCTGTAACTCTTGATGTCCCCACTTTCCTTCCTTTCCCCCAGCTTTATATGCTGAGTGTGATGTCATATGGCATGTTGGGGTCCTTTGGTCAGTTGGGGTCAGCTGTCCCAGTTGTGTCTCCTCCCAGCTTCTTGTGCACCCCCAGCCTGCTCGCTGGCAGGCCGATGTGAGGAGTAGAAAAGGCCTTGACTGACTGGCAACATCCAAAACCCCCAGTGTTTTACCAGCACTATTTTCATGCCAGATCCAAAACATAGCAGTATACCAGCTGCTAGCAAGAATGTTGACTCAAACCCAGCTGAAATCATGACATTCCCATTGAGATATCTTCATATAAAATTGTGGCTGAAGTGTGTGTGCAGGGAGAGAGACAGGAGAGAGGGAGAGGAGTTTCTGCATGTTTATTTTTCGATTTATGAAAATCTATAAGTGTGTTTTAAATTGTTCACATGTATCTTCACATTTATGTACATTGATAATGTGTAGGTTCATGTCCATGAGATTGAACACTTTTTCCCGTTTTGACATTTAAACTTCAAAATAATAAGCTATAGCTAGGCAGTGGTAACAATGCTAAAAGAAGAAGCAGTTCTTAGCATTTAACGGCCACAAGCCAAAGTCTGGAATGGAAAAAATTTACATGAAAAAGCCTTTAACAAATTTTTAATATATTTTTCATACAATTAATTCAATTTTATTATAATGTGGTATAATTGGAGGTGCACTGTAGATACCACAGTGTGGTACCCACACATGGGTAGTAGACTAAAAAGTACAGTTTTTAAATCAAACATTGGAAAATAGAATTATTATTAATAAACAAACCTTTCCATTGGCTTCAACATATGCAATCTTAGTTGTGTGAGCATATCCTAAAGTAACTGAGGCAGAGAATTCCAGAATGTAAGCCACATGTGGAATGCTCAGGGAAACAGGAGATACTCAGACTTTTATTTCAGCCTTATTGTTTAGTGGGGTATTTACCTGTGCTATTCAAATCTTTCTCTGAAGATGGGTTTATTATATTTTTCTGTGGGCTTTTCTGTGATACTTAACATTATTATCTAGTAAGAGTAATGGTATGGTACTTGGATGCTGAACAACTTGCAGCATTTGAAAAGAGGAGAAGATTTTAGTTCCATTTTGTAAATGGGTCAGTAAGGCACATAATGCACAGGACTGTCCGTTCATTTTGTTTGTCCAATGAGCAGAAGACCTTTAACATCTCGATTCTTTCAGAATGCTACATTTGTTGTAGCATATAATGCATTAAAAGCCTCCCTCGGAGGGATTTTAAACTGGAAGGAGGCAAGACACACTGTTAGCAGGTTTCTCAGTTATTTATGGAGAGCAGAAAAGTACTCAGAAGCTGAGTTCAAAGCGAGATACTGGCAGGGGGAGTGCTTCTATATGGCATTGCTCTTTGCTTCTGTTTCTGCAGCTGCTGAAGCTTTCCTCTGGATTTCTTCCGCCTATGGTAGTTCTTGTCTTCTCCACACACAGAGTCTTCCATGAGCTCTTCATGCTAGCTTGCGACATCCACGTGTGCTCTCTTCTAGTCCCTATCCACCTGTCTGCTCCTTTGTGTTTCTCTCCTGGTCTGCCCACTTTCTATCTCTTCTCTCCCTTCTCTGGCTCACCTTTTTTGCCAGGCTATTGGGCTGGCCATGTCCATTTGGACTGTCTCCAGTTTCCATCCCTTCTCCCTATCCAGGCTCTTTGCCCAGCGTTGGTCCCAGGGCATACAAACACACACACTCTGATCAGCCATCCCTTTAGAAGATGATTCTGCTCTTCGTCTGTTCCTTTCTTTTTGATTGAAAGCCAATCAAGTCTTCTCGTTCATGCGTTTTCATACTGTCTGGTTGCCTGTAAGACTTCATATAGAAAAGATGGTTCTTTTATTCTGAATTCCTGTGTGTAGCACTGCAGCAATAATCCTAAAGTTTTCTCCTGCTCTACAGCAGAAATCGTTGGTCCTTCCAGTTCTAAGCTGGAACAAGTTTATTGCAGATGGAAGTTTGGTGATAGATATGTAGCTGCTGATCTTTAATCTCTTCTGCAAATAGATGAACTCAGGATTTTATTTTTTTTTCTGAGGGCTTGTTGATTAGACAGACTTAGACACTTCACAGAAATCAACACATTTCTGGTGCCAGGGTGAACCTTCTGCCTGACTGGAAATTGGTGGGCAGGTAAAACTTCTTCTTGAGAGATTTGTGAGGAAAAAAAACCAAACATGTCCCTTTTCCCCCTATTATTATATTTTTAATCAATTTCTGGGAATTTCAATGGCCAACAGATTTGGC
Source organism: Calidris pugnax (assembly GCF_001431845.1). Lineage (NCBI taxonomy): Eukaryota > Metazoa > Chordata > Aves > Charadriiformes > Scolopacidae > Calidris > Calidris pugnax. The sequence continues at coordinate 16,915,497 of NW_015094506.1, read as the reverse complement.
ACAGTTAACAGACTCACATAATCAGAAGTACTGACAGCTTTTAAGAATAGGCCTGAGGTTGTTGCCTATCACACAGTGTTTGAAATTGTTTCTTGTAAATTTCTCCATATGACAAAATTCAGAAGCTGCGGATTGAAGGTAGACATCTTTTACAGAAAACTGCTGAATTTACTCCTTTATCAAAATCATACATAAATCACACTCATTAAGCTGGAGGACAAAACAAGAAAAAATTCAATTATAGGATCTAATAGAGCATTGTGTTGGGATTTAAATGACTGCCATGAAAGGATAAATGAAGTATTTGTTAGACTTCCAATAAGTGACAGTTTACTTCTATTGAAGAACTTAAGCCTGTTTTCATAAACTCGTTTAATATTGTGCCATCTTCCTTTCTCAAGAAATCTGGTTAGTACATGTTTACAGCAAGTTGTTTTGCTGTTTTGATTGTCAGAACCTTGGTAAATATCGAGGTCAAATATAGAATTGCAAATTAATGCAAAAATGTACTTAATATACCGATAGATGATCTACTCAAACATTCCTATTTTTACACTTATAATTTTTTAATTGTAAAAGAGAGTAGTGAATTTAATGAGTTGAAAATGATGTATTAGTGTTACTAGTTGGAGTTGGAACACTTTACTTGAGTGATATACAGGTTTTCTCATGGAACTCTGCCAATATAATTCAGTCCAGAAATGGAAAAACAATTGCTAACTAAATATTTAACAGTCTTATTCCAGTATTGGCTCAACAGATGATACAATTCACTCAACATCATAGGAGTATTGTAGGAAAGGAAGAGAACAAGCGAAGAGTAATTTAATATAGGTCATAACATTGATTTGTGGGTATTTTGATGAGGCTGAAGTTAGAAAATACCTTTTTTAATGGTAGAGACCGTGACTAACAATTTTATCTATCCGAAGAGAAAATTTCTTCGTCTTTATTTTCTAAATCTCCTCTTGAAATTTCACCATTTTGTAGAAGCGTGTTGTAGAAGATACTATGTTGGCTTCTTACACACACACACATGTATTTTAAGGTATGTTTCGGTTAAGATTGTCTTTTCTATTGAGGTAAAAGTGTTCAAGTCCATGACTGTGAATTCTTCTGCTTTCCATATTTGAAGATATAGGTTAAACAAAATGTGAAGTTCATTGTTTGATGTCACAAGGAGATCCTATTATGATGTCTTTCAATATAAATAGTGTAGATTATGAATCTATGGTAGTATCGAGCTATTTCCTTTGTTAAATTTTAAAAATAAAAGCACAATATTAATTAGAAAGTAACTTCAAATATGTTATCCTACAGTGGCAATTGTGTTGAAGGCTTGGATTCTATAATATCAAAGGAAATGTGTAAGTAAATGTAAACAGGCACAAGCTTGGGATTGAATTAGCAAAAATTCTTATTGGAACGTACTGGCTTAAATCCTTCCAGCAGTACAGAGGCTGGATCTGGGATAGTGGGAAGTGACAAAACTGCTGATCTACATATTACAGAACAGTGGGAGGTTAGAAGTTAAGAGACTCGATATCAGACTTTGAACAAATCTGACAATGTTCTGCTCCTTGTATTAGCCCCTTCTACTCTCTGTTGTACTCTGATTCCTGGAGAAAAAAAAGTAAAAATGCTGTGAGCTATTTGACTTGTCAAAAGGATTCTCATAAACGAAAATCTACAACTCTGGTTTAGCAATTTGATGTGGTGATCTTAGGTTATCTTTGATTATGGGCTCTGTGAGATGCTCCACAAAAATCCAAACAGTTAATCAGCGCAGAGATTTCATTCTCACCTCATCTTTTTATTTAAACCCTACATCCTGTTTGCCATATGTGATAGTGAAGCTGGGAGGGAGAACTGTGTGAGACCGTCCTCATAATGACTGTCTGAAAGTACGGACTGTCCCCAGCCAGCAGACAGAATGAGGCTGAGCTGTCAGTCAGGATACAATTTTAAGTTAGAGATGGGATAATTTCAGACAAAATGGAGAACAAAATCACTTGGGCACAAGTCAGATGTCTTTTCCTGCTTCCCCCACAAATAATAGATGATCTCAGTTTCTGGGCACACCTTGTGGTCTCATCCCTCTCCTCTCCTTCCTGCTACTCCCTTCTCCCCTGTACCCTTCCATACCATTTGAATAGGGGAAGCTGCACAAAGAAATAATCTTTCCATGTTCTTAAAACAGTTGTGGAGGAAACGCCTAATCAGTCTGTGCTTCACTGTAGCTGGACAAATTTTACCCAAAGACTTGCACCCAGAAATACTGTGGGCCTCTGGTCTCTGTCATCAACTGATGTAGTCAGCAAAACCCAAAGGTAATTCTTTTGGACTGTTTCTGATCATGGTTGAGCTGGTTAGATCTTGAGGGGAGAAGTTAGGCCCAAATTTCTGCAGTCCCGCTTCTCATGCAGGATTCAGCCTTCCTAGAATGAGAGCTCCTCTTGCATGAAAATGATGTAATCTAAGTGACTGTTAAATTTTTGTGATTTTGTCATAGTATTAACTGCCTGATGCAGTTAATACTATGGTAATAACTAAATAGAATTAATTTTAAGTTGGAAGTATGGTAGCTTAATGCTGATTATTAGTTATTAGAACACCAGCTTGAAGGGCTGCATATAGTACAACACTGTTTTGTGTCCATGCATGAAGAAGGGAAGATGAGCAGGAATGAGGAGGGAGATACACACTGCATGAATAGAGCTGGGCTCTCTTTGGCTCCGCACACATTAACCAGATATTGCACAAGAGGAGAGGTTTCCTTCAGCCTGGTTGCATTTGGGAGCCACTTTTACGCTCCAGAGTTCCAGAGTGGTAACAGAAGAATAGGAAGGATTCCTGGGAGGGGTGGAGTAGAAGAGTTGGGAAGAAGCTGTATCGTGATCTGTCACTACATCAATTAAAACAGATTTGCTCTTTTCTTTCTCTCCCCTCACCCTTCAGGTGAGCACCCTCCCTACTGCTAAGGGAGGAAAGGGCAACAGAGAACAGAGATAAGGAAAGATTGATTTACAGGATATTTAGAAATAAGTTGTGCTTTCTGAACAGTGAGGTTGTCAAGCACTGCATGAACATGGTGGGTCACGATTGGCTGCGTGGTGGAGTGGTTTACACTAGACACAGGCTTTTGAATCCTCTGCTGCTCCAGCTGAGTGGTTAGTCATATAAGCATTGCCATTGATTTTAGTTGTCAGGATCATGAAAAGCCACACATGACTGCATGTGAATTCTTGGAGCTTGGCTGCTATTTAAATCTGGGCTATCTGAAGTTAAAGCTTAAGCCAGAGGGCTCCCATGCAATTCCTGGGGCTGCATGGCAGTGCTCCCATGCAGATGAAGAAAGGCTTGTGAGTGTGAAGCCATTCCCAAGCTGGGATTGTGGAGGTGAGACTGAAGATGGATAAAGATTCTGGAAAGAAATCATCGGTACTGGGAGCAGTTAAAGCCTCTACCTCTTTGATTTGCTCTGAAGTGGTATGGGAGAACTTACATATTGTCGCTATCCCCACACAATAACAGAAGCATGATAACTTTTTAAAATTCAACCATTATTTCTCAAAGGACCACAGAAGCTCCTGCAGCTCTTTGTTGATGTGCTGCTTCAGAAGGAGCTCGGTCTCCACCCGGAGCAGTGATGCTGTGGTCTCCTGCTGACTTGCCCTTCCTGGCTGGGCTAAATTAAGTTTAACCGCTCAGGCCAAGCAGTTTGGCACGGGGAGGGACAGTGCCTCTGGGCTGAAGCCCTGGTCAAACATCCACTGTTTCCAGGCTCCTCTACTGCCTCCAGAAAAAAGAAAATGTGAAAATTTCTCTAGCCCAAGAAAACAAGTACTTTTCTTGAAAAGAAACTGAATTGATTTATTGTTGTGGCTGTGGAATTTGTGAAAGGAGTCTGTCCCTTCTTGACTTTCTCACCCATCATTCTCAAAATGCATATTCATCCCTGCTAAAAGTTAGAAAAAGGCAGCTGCCAAACTAAGTGCTTTGAGTTTTTGGTTGTCAAATGTAAGACTTTTTATTCAAACCTCTGTCCAGACGCAGGAATTTTGCTCTGTAGTTGCAAGGGGGCAGGGAGGGTAGGAGGGGAGTGCATTGGAAGAGATTGGAGTGCACTGTTGAAGAAAAAGAAGTGCTTACCGTACATTGAAGTTGAATGTCAAGCGAACGCCTGGTAATTTTGTTTTCAAATGATGTCTTTTTGTTGACCTGAGGCTAGTAGCTTTCTCTTTTTCCCCTTCCTATTATTTCATCAATTCAAAGCTGAAATGTGAGGTATGTTTATTAGGAAACCAGGGTGGCCATTGCTTTGAAAGGACAATGCTGACAGTGTAGCTGCTTATAAACTATTTGTGTGCTTTGCCTGGAATTTGGACAAGCTAGCCACTGAAGCAGAAAAAGCACAGCCAGTGTTGTCAAATATTATTGGTGCAATGTGCCTTTATATGTGCCTGGCTGAGCAGCATCAAACGGCATTTGACATGGCTCTTTCCCAAGGCCATAGCTTGCTGCATACAGCAGACTCAGTTAAATCATTTTTATATTTTATATTTATACACACACATACACACATCGTGTTAATAATCCATCAGGGTGATTTGCATGAATTTGTAAAATATTCTTTCCACCTACCCTACTTAATTTTTTCATTTCATATTAATAAGCCACTTTGAAAAAATCATGGCATCTCTCCCAAAATAGTATCCTTGAGTTAAATAAGCCTCAATGCATCTAACTATGATATAGAGCAATCACAAATATGTTTTATGAAGCAGTAAAAAAGGCCTAAAATTAGTGATTTAGCATCTGTTAAATTATACAAGTGTGTTTTTTGTTCTCAATTATTTCTTGGATGAAGACTTTCAGACTTTTAAGTTTGTTTTTTTATGAAGCACTCAACTCTTTCTATTGGCTATAGTTATGAGGAAATATAAATATTTGTTGTCTCTGCCCTCAATTCAAATAGAAATCCAGCTCCATTATGTAACAAGTTCTACACAGAAATCATGGGGAAATGCCACAGTGTATTTAAGAAGCATTATTTTTGAACATATCGGTGCTTTAAAAAGATTTTTTAAATACTACTTTCCTTTCCAGCTAGAATTCTTCTGTTGAATATTCCATTTTGCAATTCATAAAAATAGTATTTAAGAGGCATAATAACATTGATGCCCTAGATGTGCAAAATTGAAGTGAAATATATGTTTGCTTCTCATGTTTTATCTTTTGTACAGGTCTCATTCTACCCCTATAAATTATGTAAAGAATAGATGTCGGCAATGAGAACAGACATCTGGTATCAGTGTTTTCACCGTGGATTTCTATTTTAGTTAAATTTTGACTAATCTAGACCAAATAATAGTAGCATCTTTTCTGCATGCTGTTTTTATTTTTCTGTTCACTTTAGACTGAGATGAGAAACACCTGCCAAACCGTATTGAAACGTTTGTGTTTCATTGATTGCTACCTGCAGGGACTATCCCAGTAATGACTGTGTAACAACTTGGGGGTGAAAATGATCTCTCTGTCTAGTCTGGTGTGGGATAACTCCCCACGGAGAAGGACAAAATGGTCAAAGCCTCACTGCTACTCTCCCCCTGACTTGTCTTTTCAGTAAGATTTTGTTCATCGTACCTCCTACTTGCTTCTGGCAGCAAACATGGTTTCTTTTAGCCCCAGCTTATGAAATTACAGTTTTATTAAAGCCTGTGCGGTATGTTGTTAACTTGGTAAGAAAAATCTCTGCATTAACTTTTAACTCAGATAATAGCCTAGCCTGTTTTGTTTTAATTCTTCCAAAATCAAATTCTGAGGAAAGAAATATGTAATGGATTTTTTTACAAGCTAGAAATTAAGTTTACTGGGGACATGTCAGACTATTTAGGATTTATCATCTTGTCACCTGTTAGCTCAACTGAATTACAAGTCGGTAATCATAAGTACACTATTAGTATATAACATGTTGCCAATTTAATGATTTGTATTTTAAAGTAGTTTCAAGAATACCACTGCTACTTGAGTTTCCCTCCTAATTTAGGAAAAATAGTTCATTGTTTCAGTGTTCTTTTTCTTTCCTTGAAGAGTGAAAAAGGTAAAGGAAGGGGAGAGGAAGGAAAAGGAGGAAAGGGGAAAGAGTATATGGCAGAGAAACTATTCATCAGCTGTTGTCAAATGCGCAGAATAGACCAGCTGGATCAGAGCAAGAGAAGAAACCTATAACATTTTCCAGTTATAGTAATATTGGAACATTAGTTGTAGAGTTAGTTAAAAATATTTCAGACGTAAACTTAGTGTTCTCTTGAAAATATTGTATACCCTGATAAATATTGAAATAGAAATAATGATTCTTTAGTTTGAACTTACTGTGGTTCAATATTGTTTAAAAGGACTACATACCAATGGTGCCACTGCTGAAGTTTTATATTTATTTTTTTGCCTAAAGAATAGGCAGTCTGTTATCCCTTCCAGAAGATATCAGAACTTCCAGACAATCTTTATTCTAACGATGATAGCTGTTTTCAACTTTTATTTAGCTTGGATTCAAGCTTCAAAATTCTACTTCTTTTCTTTGGGGTTCCAAAACAGAAAGCATATTTGCATCGGATATATTCTGTTACTTTTTTTGTACATGGCCACTTATGCATGAGAGTTGTAATTTCTTATAAACTACCATTTTTTCTATTATTAATATGAAACTATATTTCCTAAAAAGAATGGCATTATTTAATTTGGTTTAGATTTCTCTCCCTACTCCATTATTCCCTTCATCTGCCTGCCTTTAGTCTATTGTGGCTGGGTCTCTACCAAGAGATGATTTCATTTTCGTTGTTTTCTAATCACTTAAGGGTTAGGCATGCTTGCCAAGATGTTCAGAAAATGTAGTGATTTGTGAGTATCCTACTTCTGAGGCTTTAAAGGAGCATGATTGTCCGTGCACACTGAACATTAGTTCTATGAAAAACAGCTCTGTAACGTGAGCTAAATGATGCCAACAGTCATTAGTTCAGAATGTGGTGGATGTAGCACATTTGTTATTGATCAGGTGGAGAACTACATCTTGTCATTGGTGGCTTCTTAATGATTTTGTAATTCTGTTGAGTTCTTCTCTTCTTTTTTGAGCTAATATGCATTGTCCTAAGATGGATCTGATTTAAGAAAAACAAGACTTCGTGATCTCGAAATTGATGGCTTGCCACATATGACTTTAGAGCACACTAAACAAGATATTCTGGAGAACAATTTTGAATTTGTCCGCTATATTAGTATTGATTTTTTTGTCCTTTTGAGCTTCCCTGATATAAATGTGGAAATAACTACATTAAGCACAAACCACAAGCCACTATCTGTATAACTGCACTACTTAGTGGTGGTCTGCTTATGTTTAACGTTTGTTTGATATCAAGACAGCAACAAGATGAAATCAGGATTAGTATTCAGTCCAGCTCAAAGCAGGGTCTTCAGCAAATTACATAGATTTCAGGTTGACAAATATAACCAGAGTACTGAAAACTGCTTGCTTTAACAGTGTAAACATTTTTTCTTTCATTTCATGACAACAGTTTACCCTAGACAACATTTAATGGGAAATTTTCTACTACTTCATTCAAATACTGCCTCCCATCCAAATCCTCAAATATGCACTAAATTGAAAATTGAAAATAATTTGCAAAAAAAAAAAAAAAACCAACATCATTGCAAATGTGCTATTTTGAGAATAAAAAATATATGGAGTTAATGATTTTTTTCATTCTATGGGAATAGAAGCTTGAAGTGTGTGATTTCCAGGTCTGGAAACTCCTTGCAAACTTGCCCTTTTAAGTACATGGAAGTCTTGAGTAATCAGTCACCCAAGAATGCATTTTTTGGGAATATAAATGTATTTATTATAGTAAATAATTTCTTATGTCTGAAGAAGAAGTTTGGAATTACTTTTTTTCCTAATTTAATTTCAGTCATCAAATTATTATGATTCTAGTAACCTTTTATGAAATACATTAGAGAAATACATCCAAAATGTAGAAGTGCATTAGAGAAGAATGAACTTTTATGATTAAATTTTGGGTTTGTTTTAATAACTCAGACCAAAGAAAATGGGGTAAAGTAAACATCATTCTTTTTAAATCATCACTGAATTAATTTTAGTATTTGTGAAATTGTAAAATGCATAATTCTTCTCCATTACATCTGAACGCTGCAAAGCTTTTCCATCTCTACATGCATCGACTGAGCTTAAACTTCCCTGTTAGACATTGCTCTGAAATAAAAGGTAAAAATACAAGAATGTAACTATCTGAAATACTCTCATGGTAATATTTAGTCTTTGCTGCTTTTGAAATATATTTATGAGTGTGAGAAGAGTGTAAAAATCAGTCAATAAGGACATGTGATTTTTTTTGGAAGGAAGGTAAAATTCCTTGTTTGTTCTTTCCATTCAGGGCTGATTTGGGTGCTGAACAGACAGCTGAGTTTTCTGCAGTTGCATTGCTTCAGGGTCTATGAACATGGGCAGGTGGAGGACTTACAGGACTTAAGAATCATTTCACATGTTCATTGGGGCACCTTCATATTCCTCAAGATTTTTTATCTCTAAATAGGGTGCATCAGAGGATTGAATATCAATTACCATTAGAGACCTGAGCATGCGTCTGTATATTTTGTAAATTTTATTATCTGTAAATCTTAAAAACAAAAAGGAAAAGATCACTGTAGCTAAATAAAATTAGCTGGCTTATAAGGCCTTCACCTGTATGAAGCTTACTGTTTGACCACAATTCAGATGTACTCTGAAACAATACGGTGATCTCCTTTCTCTAGTGATTAACAGATGATCCCATCACTCTTATTTGTGAGTTCCTAATCCTCTTCACGTGTTTTGGGATTGTGTCGGGTGTCTGCAAGGACCAAGGAATTCTCTTTGTGACACTAAACTGTTCTGGACAAAGTGGATTCAGCATATTATGCTCTGGAAGTAAATCTGGTTTGTTACCTGCCTCATAGTCAACACTGCAACCAGTAATGGACAAAAAGGGGAACGAGGATTGATGACAGTAAGAAGAGATGACAAGAGAAAGGGTTAAAGACAGTCAACCCTTTCCTAAGGGTTGTAGGCATAATTCTGTTTGGTCTGAAAATCTTTTCTACTCTACCTCATACTTCCTGTGAGAGGATTAGACTTTGAAGTTTCTTGGGGAAAAAATGAGCAGCCTGAAGAGAAAATAGCCCCACAGAATATTGAAATTTTACTGTACGGACAGTAGGTGGATGTGTAAAGAGACTAAGAGCAAGTTGACTCATAAAATCCTCTATCAATTAATCATTTAAAAATATTTAAATCCTGAAACATGTATAAACTTTAAATTGCAGAATCTTATCCACATTATTAATTTAGCAACTTTTCTTAGGTTAAGTCTGGTTTTGATTTAATATTTCAGTACATATGTTTATTGCAGTTTTACTCAGGTATCCCATTCAAATTTAAAATACATATTTTGTGCTGTTTTGCAGACTTAAAAATCGAGTACTAGTGGAGCTGTCCATACAGTTATTATAAAAGCACTAGATAATAACTGATAAACAGTTTGGGGAGTGCGTATTAAAGAGTGAGACACTTTTAAAATGAGTTGACATGTATGAAACTGCTTTGATTTAAATTGCTTTTTTGCACTTGTATTTTCTGAGGACGTTGCATACCTTAAAATACCACTTGCGATAAACTGTAATTAAACAGTATAGAAGAGATTAATGAAAGGAGTTTGAAATATTTATGATGGAAGAAAAAAGTCTAATATTCAATATGAAGCAAATACAAAGTTGGCAAAAAATGATTTCTGAAATAATCCATAGCCGTTGTAAGCATATAATGATATTTACCATTGTTACTTTTGTAAATTATATTCCGTTTCACAGTGAGAGGAAGGTGGAGGTCTAAGGCTGCAACTTTTAGAATTTCAAAAGAAAATTATGTTAGATTAAGTCTAAAAGTTGGTCTGCACTATGTATTTTCAGAGAGTTCAGATGAATTACATTATTACAAAATTACAATTCTGAAGAGAAGTGAGTTTATCAGAGCCAGGTAGAGCTGCTCTTTGTCCTCCATTCCTCACAATAGCTGGACTGTTCATGAGTTATTACCCTTAGATTTGGAAAAGATAATGGGTGCAGTGGAAAATGTGTTTTCTAACTGCTGTAATCCACAATACTATGGCAGTCTTCATGTAACTGATGCTGAGAGTGCTCTGTGTATATCTTTCATGTGGCAAAATCCATTTGGAATGTGGGACCTTTCTCTGTTGTCTGTCCTTGTGCTTTCATTTTGGAGTGAGTTACGGATAAGTGTGATACTGAGCTCTCATTAAACATGATACTTCTTTATTTATGTAGAACCCCCACTACAAAAAGGTGGAAGCCAGATGCATCAAGCTAGTTTTTGACGTTTGCACTTTGGTGTGTTGATAACTAAATAACAGATCACCTGGTGAGAGACTTTGATTGCCTGTCAAGACCAATCAGGAGTCACTGGCGGAGAAAACACTTATTCCAGCAAAGTATTTCTAGTGTAGACATGGTCAAGTAATCACAAAACCCCTCTGAGATGAAAACAGCCTCCATGCAGGGTACTGTAGTTGTTAGCAGCTAACTTTTAAAGGAATAGGCATGGGGAGAGTGCTTTTGCCATGACTCATCTGCCGTTCTGGGACTGTCTTCCTCAAAGGTCGAAGATGGACCTTCACCTTATCCTTGGTCTTACTGAGTTGAAGGCAGGGTAAAAAATGTACTTTAAAATCAAGTTTGCCAAGAAGGTAATGGTGATAATTGTAGTGAATTATCAGAAGAAGGAAGTAAATATCTGTCTTCATTGTAAGCAAAGCAGAAAGGTCATGAATGGAGTGAGCATACAAGGAAATAACTGCTGGTAATTTTCTTCAATCAGCATTAAAGGAGAAGGTCAGCTTTGAGTGGAGAACATTTGCATTTTGGGTGTCCAACCAAGGCTTCAAGTTAGAGGCCTGGCACTTCATACATTTATTACTCCAAGCTCTCAGGAATACCAAATTCTCTTCTTTGTTACCTGTGAATAGATAAGTTTTCCCCTGAGTGAAAAACATTTCACTGTGATCTTTTTCCTTTCCTGAAATTTAAGCAAAAGTGATTTAGGCTTCTTATGATGATGCTGTGCTTTCTTTTTGTTCTGAGCCCGTTATAAAACCAGGATAAATGGCTTTCAGCAGAAATTCAGTAGTTGGGCTGAATTTTACCTCCACAACTGATTATTATTGTGGTAGCAAGCAAAACACTTATGATAGCTCAAGAGCCATCTCGTGCAAATGCTATAGAAACTTGAAACAAAAAATGCTGTCCCTGTGTCGAAGAATTTGATGCTGAAGTACACGTTACACACAAATGCTGTATTAAGTCTTGCAGGAGGGCATAGGGAGACAGTGAACTGATACCTCTGTGATGGTTCCCAGATCACAGATAGCACCATGAAGTGGAGAATGTCTTCGGTTCTGCCAGGTTGCTACAACACTTTACAAAGTGTTGGCAGATAAAATGGACATCATATGGATCAAGCCTGACTTGCTGGTACTTTTGGCAGCTGGCACTGCAGTACTAGTGAGATTTTGTAATGTGATGATCTATACCCATACAAATAACATGTAACAGGATTTGGTTCCCTGTTCCTGGTCTGTATTTAGGATCTTTGTTATTTATTGTTGTTTTAGGACACAGATAATCAATCAAAGCTTAGTTACAGTTTCTTCTAGAGGGCTGCTGCCATGCGTGAAAGTTAGTTATGTATTACTACTGAAATCTACCTTTTTGTATTAAAATAAAAGCAAGTACAAGGAAGCCACAGGATGCTGTTGCCTCTAGCAATTGTTTGTTTGAACTGTCCAGGTGGAAAATTGCCTAGAGGCTTCATGGTCATTTTTTCAGATTATGGCAGCCTAAAGGTGAAGGTGTGAGGTGGAACGCCTTAGACTTTGTCACTGTTCCAGTGCCTGTTTGCTACTGAAGACAGTTTCTTTCTTGGTGAGAAGATAGATGAAGTGGAAAAATCCATAAAGTATTCTCTATGACAACGTGAATTCTCATCAAAGGGTGAGGGTGGTAGCTAAACATTTTTGAGTGTATAGACACTACACTGCATGTACTGTTAGAATGTGAGAGAAATAATACATTTATGCAGTGGATTCCAGAAAGCTTTTTCCAGGTTGGTTATTTTTTCTGTCTTTTGTACTAGTTTCAGAAATATTTGCATAATGTGGTTTTTTTTCTGCCAGGATTAATAAAAATTAAGATATAAATTACTTTTGTGGTAAAAGTGCAATCTGCTTTGTTCAGAGAGTAGATTAAAAAACCATGTAAAGAAGGGAGATAGAGCTAAGAAAAATGTAAATGGGGAGACAAACGACTTGGACTAGAAGAAAGATATCTATTGTGAAAAGGGAATGAGATCCTTCGCATTTAGGTCAGTCTATTTTAACTTCAACCTTCTGTTAAAATTCAACCAGCTTTCACCCACTGTAATAAAATTTTGAAGTTGACTGTTCTGAGCTAGAGAAACATTTTTGGTTACATGGATAGAAAAACATTTGTGAAAAACATTATATAGACATTTAGAATAACAGACCATCCCTTATTCCAATCCTGTTATGTAATTTAGTACATAACAACCTCAATTGATGACAACTGAAATTATCTCTTTATTATCTGCAGAACAATTTCACTATAAACAGAATTAATACAAGCTTCTGCTGATTGCCATAGCAATATGCTTCATCTTTGCTCTTTAGGTTCAGCTCTTGATGTGAAAATAGGTCAGTTTTTGTTCTCTACTATCTATCAGCATGTGTGTCAATCAAGCAGGTGATGAACATACGCCCATTAAGGGTTATATTTAAGATCATCAACTCATTTCATGTAGGCTTCTAACAGATGGTTTCTCTTGGTCCCCAGAAACATTATCTGGATTTGAACCACTGATATGAGTGCAAAAGAATCTGTTTATATTCACCAATCTCCTCAGCCTAGCTTCCTTCTATTAAAATTTTAAAGGCACAGATTTTATTCTGTATGAACAAAGCATATAAAAAATCACTGTACTGGATTAATAAGTAATTAGTAGAATTTCCTTCAATTAAAAGTGAACACACAAGCCTGCAGCCTTGCATATTGAGTACATTCTTTAAACCAAAGTAGGAACTAGTATAACTTGAGACAGAGCTGTGATATAAAATTTTCCAGCATAGATTAGTCTGATAAATTAAGAAGGTGATCGCTTTTTATGCCTTTCTTTTTGTGATGGTTCTTTTTAAGCTTTTCTAGGTTGTGTTTTCCACTGGATTTTATTAAGTTTCTCAACCATTTGGCAAATAAGGAAATAGCTTTACACTCAGAACAGAAATAAGCTGCCTAAATTATTTATGGTAATGCAAATAAAATATCAAAGTAATCTCATGGATTTTACTGTGAATGGGAAACCTCTTTCGATTATGAGTACTCTTACCATCCAATATCAGATTTAAATTACATACCGTGGTCCACATTTTTTGTCTCCTGATTTTATTTTAATTTTTCCTCTCCACTAGCAACACAATACTCTTGAATATTATTTCTGCTGTCTGATTTGCTGTACCTCTTAAAAGCCATTGTCGGGATGAACATGCATAGTTAGTCTCTGTTGCTGGATGCAGTGTAATATAATGACACCAGAGCTAGATTTAAATGAGTTATTGAGGCTACCTGGAACAGTCTATCAAGAAAAGCATAGGTTTTAATCTGCACTTGTTTATTCATTTAGCTTGATATAGACATACTATCAATGCAATTCCTGTGAGACAACCTTATGGTTTACTGTTATATGCATTACACAAATATAAATGCAAAAGTGTTTCTAAATTGTCTATGCTACGTGTATTTATTTCATTGTATAGTTATTGTAATGTAATACAGCATCTTGACAGTTTTTGTAAGATTTATTATATCTAAACATCAGCTCTGAATATCAGAACTTATCAAGCACTCAAAGTAGCAGAAGCTACTGTTACTGCTGTTCTAATGGAAATCAAATCTTCTTGTGGAAAGTAGTTAGTAATGACCACAAAATCGTTATGAAAGAGCACATATACTTGGAACTGTGGGAAGGAGAAGTTGAGTTAAAGAGCATACTCTTAACATTAGCACGTACTTAGCCCTTCTTTGTGAAAAGTGTTGGTACTATGTTGAAGTCAAAATGATAAGTCTGGATATACAAATAAGGGATCAATACATGACTATTTTCAGAATTAAATCTGCAGAGTGTTCTAGGTTGATTCTGGCAAGCAAAGAAGATCAGATTTCTCTGTTGATAGGCAAATGTTTTGGAAGCTCACCAAAAAAAAGCACTTGCATGTAGAGCAAGTAAAAAAATGACAGTTTTAAAATCACATTTATGTGGGGTTTTGTTTGTTTCTTTATTGAAATATATGTTTTGGTGTTCCCTCTGAATCTAGGTTTTTGGGGTTTTTTGCTTTACTTAGCTAAATGGAGTTCTCTAAAAAAACAACCCATTTCTCCATATACTGTATGGAATTAGCCTTACTTTTGCAATTAGGACTTTCTTTAACACAGGACAGCAAGATAAAAGAGGTTCTCAGTCACAGGTAAATGGAGAGGCTATTACTTATTACCAAATGCAGAGGAACATAAAATGGTCATTGTTTGCAGAAACGAAAAGTCTATGGTTTGTTACAAACCTTTTAATTTTTGGAGTGAGAAATTTCTTAAAGCCTTACCTCCTGGAATTAAATTGTTTACATGAGAATCACTTCTCTCTTTAAGGTCATTTTCTAGTTCTTTCTGGGGACAAAAGGAAACAAAACTTTAAGTTCTAACTTTTTTTTGCAGCTCAAAAACCTCACATGCACAGAGTGATCACATAGTTATACCTTTTTTTTAAAAAAATAGAGTTAAAAAGTTTCAGTATGCCTGTCTTAGTGATTTTTGGGATTCTTTATCTGTAGCTTCTGAATACATAGGGATAACAGTACAGTGTTGGTTTTCTTTTCTTGGCAAGTATTTCAGCATTCACGGTTTAAGTAGAAATCAGGAGAGCACTCAAGCTACTTTTTAAATCATATCCTCATAAGCAGCTTCTGCAGTGAAAAGATTTTCTGCTGTCTGTTGTGTACTTTAATAGTTAAGCAGGCTCCTCAAGGCAGACACGACCACAATGTGCATTCATCGTAGTAGCGCTTCTTGCTCTAGAATAGCAATCAGATATGATGCTTTTACCACAGTTAGCCATTTCTGGAGGATGATATGTATCTATAAGGAAGGATTCAGCACCTGAACCATTTTTTTGTTTACTTGGACGTTGACTTAGTGAATTGGGAAACTATTATCAGTGCTGGGAGGAAAATATCCAGATCTAAGTTATTGTGCAGCGAGAGGATGTGAAGCTATCACTAGGAAGCTTTTCCACACTGCACTGCCAGAAGTTGTGGTTGACTGATGATACTTCAGCTTTTACAGCTACAAGGGATCTCTCTAATTTTATTGTCACAAACTAAAACTATAAGCTTTTTTCCGTAGGTAAAGTCTTGATTTCTGACCTGAAAGGAAACTTTCATTTAAAATCCTGAAACAAATCAGAATGCTCATATTCTTCTTACTTTTCCTTTTTTTTTTTCCTTTGGTTCCCTGTCAATTTGGTTAGAATGCGGGAAGATATGAAAATGAAAACTTAAAGGCATCAGCAGTCTTAAAAATGTTCAGCCCCGTTGCTGTTCAGTTTAGGTTGAATGGAAAACAGGGGTTTACTCCAAAGTACAGCTCACTGTTCCTACAGAAGCAACAGGATAGCACTTCATGAGGCTTCACAGTTGTGGTTTTAAGGCAGACATTTTTCAATACATGTGATATGTATATAACTTAATTGCCCATAGTTTCTTTCACAGTCATTTAGGTAGGCACTTCATGTCTGCTTTCAATATTTACTTTAGGAAGAGAAAACTATGACTGTAAAGATCCCCTTGGATGGCTAGGTCAGATGAAAATGCCTGGCTTGTTGACATCTATGGGGAAGATAGCAACTTGCAGATTGAATTAATCACCCTGTCTTAGATGTATTTCTTACTTACAGTGGGAGGGATTGTGCTCTAGGCACTATTAAATATATTGATTAGGCTTCTATTAGTCACAGTGGTGACTAGTTCAGCTGCAGCTGGCTACATGGTAGGCATCTAAAATTAAGAAAGATGAATTGTTGACTCTTCTATTGTACATTTACGTCCTTTTGACTTCTTTGAAAATACTAATTGATTTACTGTAAGGCTTTGTAAGAATAGCATTTAATTTGTCTTCATCCGTTACAAAATTATGTGGCTGTTGTAGCCACTGATAGTTCAGAATTTGGAGTACAATTCTTGTGTTTATGTATACTGTTGTAAGTCAATAGTTCTAACTCATTTCTAGCCAAGTTTACTTTGACCTTGGCTTGTCTTGATGCTGCTTCAGTAATGTAGGCTGTTATGCTATATCCAGCACTGATTTGCTTATAAAATCTTGTTTCTGTCACACCGGAAGTGGGCATGCTTTGGAAATGTGCAAGTGTCAGGAAGATTAGAGTGAAATAAATTGTCCTGTTCCTTAGCATATTCAGAGCATATCTCTTTTTTTCAACTTCAGCAAAGATGAGGAAAAGTTCTATTCTTTCTTTCTTTCCAAAGCATAAAACATTGATTCTCTTTAGTCAGCCCCAGAAAACGTATTTCTTGTGGTGTTCACCTCCTTTCTTTCCTCCACATCTGGCTCTGCTTTTCTCTTTTTTCTCTTTTTTATTTCCCAGAAAAATTCCACAGTTTAAGGGCTTTGGGCCACAGATGTTCTATTGTTATTCTTGACACACCAGGAAAGTAACTTTGGCCTTACAGGCTAGACCCAGCTGTCCAGATTCTGCTTTCTCAGAATGGAAGACCTGCTGCCTCTTTAGTTCACTTAGAATTTAAATGATGACATGTTAAGGTGCTAATGCCTTTTGAGTGTCAGTTACTATCACTCATTAGAGTGGTAAATGAAAGAACATGCTGCTGTCTCTTGAGTAATACAAGTAAGTAACTGAGCTCACATCCGAACTGAACATTACTGGTTATCTTTTTTTTTTTAATTTCTTCGTACATTACTCAGCATTGTTAAGCACACTTGATTCTCCGAGATGTTACAAGAAGCAGTACAAAGGTACTGCTTGTGTCAATAATTGTATAGTACTGACAATTGTAGTTGAAGATGTCTTTAAGCTATCTATCTTTTTAAGAAATGCATTCTACTTGGCAATCTAGTTCATTCCCATAAAAGACGTGAACTGGACTTGAGAGTCGTCCATTAATGAGTTTTCGGGGCTGTACAGAATAGCTATTAAGATGAAGAAACTGTGACTTAGTGAGGTTAAATTAGATTTGTTACTCCTCACAACCGTACTCCCTTACGGTAGCTGGAGCGGGCTTCTAAAGCAGATGAAAAAAGGAGAGCAAGAGGCTCACAGCAATTTTTCATTGTTATTACGTGTGATGTATCTAAACTGGCAATATGCAGGCACAGAACGGGCATATAAATTAGACCAAAATAATTTCTTTAGACTTTTTTCAAAAGCATCAATGAAAGTAAGAAATGGAGTGAACTTCAGTGGGACGTGTGAATGAATATCTTCATCATCTTTACCTAGCTATCTTTCAATGCCAAAAATAAAAAAAAAGGTGTTGTAGAGAAAAGTAGTTTTGGACCTTTGTTCTGCAGTAAGTCAAAAAACAAATATGACATTCAAGGAAAATCTGTACTAACTTGCCTTAGTTCCTAATATTGTGTGCATATTACAGTCATTTTTCATTTTGAAAAGAATAAGATTACTAATGACCAATTCAAGGAAAACACAGTGGGCTGCATCTTTCCGTTCCAAGGGTATTACTAAAAAACTGTGAATTTTCTGCCACCTTCAGTTCCAGTAATATTAGATCAGAAGTAAAGTTTGTTGGGTGCTAAGAACTACTACTTTCTGCCACTGCAAGATAGACTCACTTGGCACCATTTGGGATAATGTTTGACCATTTAATTATCAGATTGTAACTGAAATGAGGCTTTTGTGGCACAAAAACTTCTACAGTACTTGATAAAAATGCATAACTAGAGCACAAATAGATTTGTACAAACTAGACAATGCCTTTTTGTAGACTAAAAGAAGAAAAGGATTTTTCCTCACCTTGTTCTAAATTTGTATTAGGTCAGGCATGCACTTTTGATGTACTGAACAGGTACAGTAGTCATATTTTCAAAAACCCTGTGATCTCAATTGCCTTTTGTCTGTCCTGCAAGAGGTTATAATGGAATTTATGATACAGAGTTACTTTGTTTACCAGAGCGTTCTCAGTATATATGGAGGCAAACTTCCTAACCTCACTGGTAAGCTCATTGCTTGTTTCTGAAAAGCTTTTACTTTTCAGTATATCAGACTTAGACAAGGAAGAAATTGTGTCCAAGAAAGTAGGAGAGTGCCCCCATTACAAGTGTGAAACTGGAAATAATTTATTTCCAGCCATTCTCTTCATTTCTGCAGTATTGTCCTTTCCCCCTTTTCTCAAATGCAAGTATTTTTCCAAACAAAAGGGGAACTATCTATCTTTGTTCAGCTACTGTCATGGTAGTACTTGAAAACGACAGCGTTTGGATTGTAGCTACTCCTGATAAAGGATAGGACGATAAATTTGTCATGGGTGAACATGAAAGTTTCACAATAATAATAGTAGGGTGAGAAATACGAGACCTTGCCTCAGGTAGCCTGCCCCCATAGTGTCACAGACCATCGCCATTACTGCCTCACAGGGCACTCGTGGACCTGGCACACAGGCATCGGTTTGCAGCTCTATCGTCTTCAGCACCTTCCACCCACACACTGTACACCTGCTGGTGTCATGGTCTACTGTGTGGGTGAGGCCATGCCAGTGACAGAAAAGCTTGTGCTTAACTGGAATGTTAGCATGCTCCAGAAGTGTGGTGAGATGCAATTCCACTCTGGTGGGAACCCACCTGGAGTACTGTGTCCAGCTCTGGAGTCCTCAGCAATGGAAGGATATGGAACTGTTGGAGCAAGTCCAGATGAGGGCCACAAAGATGATCAGAGGGCTGGAGCACCTCTCCTACGAGGACTGGCTAAGAGAGTCGGGGTTGTTCAGCCTGGAGAAGAGAAGGCTCCAGGGAGACCTTATAGCAGCCTTCTGGTACCTAAAGGGGGCCTACAAGGAGAGATGGGGAGGGACTCTTTATCAGGGAATGTAGTGATAGGATGAGGGTTTGCAGTTTTAAGCTGAAAGAGGGGAGATTTAGGTTAGATATTTAGAAGAAATTCTTTACTCTGAGGGCAGTGAAACACTGGAACAGGTTGCCCAGGGAACTTATGGGTGACCCATCCCTGGAAGTGTTCAAGGCCAGGCTGGATGGGGCTTTGAGCAACCTGGTCTAGTGGGAGGTGTCCCTCCCCATGGCAGGGGGTTTGGAACTAGAGGATCTTTAAGGTCCCTTACAATCTGAACCATTCTGTGATTCTATAATATTTGTTTTACTAATTAATATTAATAAGACAATATCTAAAAGTAGTAAAGCAGTAATACTGAGAGGAACTCTACCTAAACAACAACCATTAAAATAATAACACTTAGAACACAGACAAAGACATGCCCCTAACTGACTCACAGCCTGCTAGAGTTGTATGTTGCCTATAGCCCATGCCCCAGCTACGCCAGGGAAGCCATGGACCATGCACCTCTCTCAACAGGTGATTCTCCATGCTTCCTCCTGTGAGGCCATGCCTCCGCAGAGTTGTCACGCCTACAGGAGGCTGCTGCTTTGGGGTCTTCAGATGATCTTCCTTAAATGCCTCATGGTCTCATGAACATACTATTTGCTTTACCATGCTGTGTTTATATCACCAGCCTCCTGGTCCAAGCATGTCATGGTTTCCTGAATCAAATATCTGATCATGATCCCATTCATTTCCTGCTGCCAGTTTCTTCCTTGTGTTAATTCTGAGTAGTGGTCTCCAGGCAGAGTTCACTTCTTCATGTTACTCAGTAGTCTTTGCAAGACTCAAGGCAAACATGAGTTCCTCCTGCTAGCGGCACGCCAGGTCAGACTTAGTTGTCTCCCTTCTTACAACTCAGAGCTGCTGAGGTGAGCGGACTTGCTTCCATGTGGCCGCCTCCACACGCAGCTATGGATGAGCTTGTCAGGGGGTACCCATGCCCCAGGCTGTAGGGGACTCTGAGGGTGAAGCATTAGGAGAGAAGCAAGGGATGCATTTATTAATTGCAATTAACTTTACTGGGAGAATTCCAATCTATCAGTCATTTTGTAGCCTTAACCTTATATCTCAGGTATTCAGAAGACAGTATAGCCTCAAAGAAGATCTAGCCAAAGTTTCTGTGAAGTTCTGCAACTTGAAATCAATGTGGTGGTTAGATCTTGTTCTGGCTTTTTCTATTAATACAATTTGTTTAAAAAAGTAATGAGTCCATTTAATTCCATAGTTGTAGCATCAAATTATAGTCTTGATGTTCTCATCTGCCATTTCATCAACACAAATGTAAAACAGTCGGATAAGATTAAATATCACACTGCCAAAGGACTACTGCTTCCTAAGAAGAATGGAAAAAAAAAAAATTGGCAGTTGCATCAGTTTTGCCGGACTGAAGAACTTTTAAACTTGCACTGAAATGCATTATAAACAGCTTTTTTTCACTGCCAAATACTTATGGCATAGTGGCAGATTGGCTCTTGATTTAAAAAATATTTTTACCCAGTTTATTTTAAAATAGAACCATAATTCTTTCCTGTTGGGTGGCACTAAAGCAATATTACATGATGTAAGCAATTAAAAATAACTGCAAAGACTTGAAAGCTAAATGCTGATATCTAAAGTCCAAATTCTGAATTTTTTGCTTCTCTTTCCTTAGACAAAATTCCTACTTTTTTCACTGCAGTTTTACTCTGTACTTCCTGATATAAAGCACACACAGGACCAGATTAATAAAACAGATAATTGTGCTTTGTCTGCCAAATCTGCATCTTTTGTTGCGTGCGGTTATCAGTGCCCCAGATAAGTTTTATGTGTAAAATAGCCAAGTGTGAGCATACAGTGTTGATGTATCTGTATTTTGTATTCTCAATTTACTTTGTCTGGATGCAGTGTAAACTCACCTTAAAAATTCTCACCCAATATGATTAAGTTCTTTTACAAGCAGTATTAATTAGTGATGCATATTTCTGATACGTATGAAACTTATTTTGTCAGTGCAATATATTACAAGCATATTCTGTCCCTCCTTCAACAGCATCACTTTCTAGAACATTTATATATCTTCTCAATGCTTTCACAAGATATTTTCAGCCATTTTCTTGCCATAGGATAGTTTCAGTTGCACCTCGCCACACTTCCGGAGTGTGCTGACATCAGAACATGGATGGGATCAGGTAGCAGTGCTGGCTTGACATATTTTAATATATGAAGCGTGAAGGTGAAAACTGCAGTCAGCAATGCCAGTCAAATGGATTAATACTGTTGCTGAAGCTGGAAAAAAAATTACTAGAGCAGGATAAACTGATCATTTACAGTAAATTTTTAAAAATCATTCTCTCATCTTAATTTTAATGATTTGAGAACTAAGGAATGGGATTTTATCAAGTTGTAGATACCTGTAAGTCAGGTATATGAGTTTACAGTACAGACCTCAGCTGGTTTTACAGCCAGTGGAAGGACCATTCATCTTATTTTATTTCAACCTTTATTATAGGATGGGATGACTCATCTTCTAAGGGAGCTGTTTCTCACCATTGACTATGAAGGAACATAGTGTCTGTCAATTAAATTAGGGCAGAGGAACTTGCCATGCAGCTTGCAGTGTCCACCTCCTGGAAATATAAATCATATCTGAAACTCAAAATACTTAAGGAAAATATACAATTAGTTCACAGAAGTGGAAACAGCAAATGTTTTGGTGGAGTTGTATGTGTACTGGTAGTGAATCAAAACTTTCGGTTAATAGTTATAGAAAAGATTTTATTTGTTATCGTTATCTGGTTTTCCCCCACTCAACAGTGTATGGCTTTCATTTCAGGAGGAAAGGAAGTTAAGTTACTTTTCTCCAGTTAAGCAGAAGGTTCAATGAATGGGTCAGATGTGCTTTTACCCCATGGATACATGGTATTCTGAAAAAAGATATGGGAAAATGAGAAGTGTAAAATTATTTTGCTTGATGCGGATATATGACACCCTCATCTGCTGTAAACATTAACTACTTTTTTTTCCAAACCAAGTTGAGGTGCTACTTTAAGAAAATAAGTCTTCAAAGCAGAAATCATTAAAATTTGATCAGGTGTTTGGTGATGTTTAATATTTAGATCTCAGTGATCGGTTTCTTAAAAACTGGTGCCCAATAATTTCTTAAAATCATACCCATTTAATTTGTTTTATAGTGGAAATTTAAAATAAAAACAATTAAAATTATCTTTAAAAATGTTACTATACATATTTGGATAACAGCAAGAAGTGTGGCTCCGCAGTAAGTGCAACATGACCTTAGTCTTGTTTTTTGTGGGGAAGTGATTGTACTGGTTACTGCAAATCTGTGAGTCTGAGGGGATGGCTTGATATTTATATAAGATCATAATTAGAGAAAAAAGCTTCTACGATCTGACATTCCAAAAATTAGCCTTTCAAGGTATTTTGCGGCCAGGCAGGGTTCACAAATCATTTGGTTTCTCAACCGTTTCTTCTCTGTGGAATTTTGATAAGGGAAGTTCATTAAATGGAAAAAAAACTATTAGGAATTGTGTATGATGTATGATAGTAGGAATAAAGACAAAGATAATGTTGCTAGCAATCTATTTATGAAATCAATCATACTTATAATTTGATTTTTTTTCTCATGCCTTCTTGGAATCATTTTACAGTCTCTTTAATTTTGCTTGCTCTTCTCTCTTTGTTTTGTTATCACTGGACATTTTTCTCCTGCCCCTTTTCTGCCTTCTCTTTTCAATTTCCCAAACACATTATGAATCTAGTTAGAAACAAGGTGAACTTTTGAACCTAGTGTTCTTCAGCTGATTAGAAAATGGGCATAATAGGGAATCTCATTTTTAACAATGATTTCATGAGAGTAATTGAATAGCATCGTTCAGCTGGAGATCCCAAAGTGCTTTGTAAACGTGAGGCAGTATTATTATTGTTCAGCAAATAATAGAAAAAGTGGAACAGATAAATTTAGGCATGCTTTTAAAAATATTCACCTTTGAAGTAGGGTTCTGAGCCCTTTAGGCACGCAAATTCTAGGTCAAGTTTTACCAAGGTAACTACCTTGAAGCCTCCTCTGAACTTGCTGAGAGCTGTGGGAACTCAGTATGCCTAAAAATCAGGAAAAAAAGATGAGGAGAGAACAATTGCACATTTATGAAATGAACAGATAAACTCAATACACAGGAAGTCTTCATCTTCCTGATGTATACATTTGTCTTAGCAGCTAACCTTTTCATGGTACCATATCCTCAGAGGCTTAACATTTTAATGATATTTCAGACACTTGTCTTTTAGGGTCTTCACAAAAGTAGTGTTCCTCAGGTCCCAGAGCCCTCAGGCACACAGGAACTTTGCATCCCTACTTTTCTTTAAAGGCATTATATACAAAGCATCTTGTAGAGTTTGATGGGTGAAAGAAAGAATATGGCTTAAAACTAAGCTATAAATATTTCATGTTACAAGAAAGAAATGGCTGATTTAATTAAGAGATTAGATAATGCTGTTACCAGGATTGGAGCTGTGATGATGCAATGGGGTTGGGGTGCTATAAAAACTGGAAGCTATGCCTGTTCCTATTCAATTCAGCTTCAGTTGGGATCATTCAGAGATTATTATGCTTTCAGTTGGGTCCGAAACAGAGTCCATTTTAGTATTATTTTGTTTTGTATTGCCACATGAATGACAGTACGATTTTACAGTGCAAAGTATTTATAGCAACAATAATGATGTCTCTCACTTTATGTTCAGGGCACTCAGCCAGTTGCAATGCACCAGTTGCTATAAATCTACCATTTATCACGTTGTAACTTATGAAATACATTTATGTTCTTCCCAGAGTAGATGTGTGTGTATATAAAGAACTAGGGCATGCATGTCCAAAACCTTTGCAGAAAGGTTTATCTTCTGTGTAAGAGAAGAAAATTTGAAGTAATGGACAAAGTAGTGATTTTTGTGTGAAAAGTGAGTTAAATAGCTTTGATTATTAAGGAACTCTTTGCACGTGAGAGAGAAAATTTACGAAGATAGCAGACGAGCTTAATTGTCCAGTAATGAAGCATTTTCTTTACATATAATTCCTGTTGTATGTTTATTCATCATTTTTAGGTGACTTGTCCAGTGTGAAAAAGCTTTCATTAACTGTTGTTGCTTCCCTTGTCTCTAGCTAATATCTAATAGCAAGCAATTACTTTCCAGATCATGAGATAAAACAACCCCCTCTTTAAAACAGTATTTGATTTTGAAGGTATTAATGATTAAAGAATACTTTTTAGAACATGAGATACTAAACAGGGAGTCTGACCTATGTTCAGTCCTCTGCCATCAGGCTGTTACAAAAAGGACTTTGTTCTTAAAGAATAGTATTGCAGATAGCAATAAATGCTCTTTGTAAATACAGTAAAATTTGCATGTTGTGCCCCCACATTTATCAAGACGTTTGCCATTGACTTCAACAGCATTAATATTTCTTGAATAGTATGTGTGTTGTAAAGAATATACATAGATTTCTTCTGTGTGGCATGTGCAGCAAAATTTAAGAAACACATTTGATTTCCCCGCACCATATCTTGTCCTCTTTTGCTTAGTATTTTATTTTTATGTGCTCATTCATTATTCCAATACCTGGCAATGATACTTAGCTGTATTACAAAGAATGATTTTAAGATTTAATCTACATACAAAAGTAATCCTATCAAAGAGTCACATGTGGCTTGAAAATATATAACCTGCTGGTCTGATTCAGAATGAAAACTAATTTCACCCGATTAAAAAACAGATTCAGGGTACATGTGTTTTATGTTGAATATTGGTGAATTTTTTGTAGCGTGCATGCAAATCTCAGTGTAACCTAAAAGAAATTAAGGCAATTATTGAGAGGAAATAAATCCGTAAGTAGTGATAAAACCTTTTTGTTGCTGTTAGTAAAAACTAAAACTAGTGGAAAATGAAAACATACTTTTAATTTTTTAGACAATATGAAACAACATTGTATAGATTCAATACTTTCCATCTAATTGAAGAGCTAGATTTCACATCCATGTTTTATTGTAGAATCACCTTCACTGTCTTCCCAGCATGTTCTCAGTTGCAGCCGAGTGTTCACACGACCCATGTACTGAGATCCAAACTCCTGCCAGCCTCCTTAGGTGGTGTCTTATCCTGCTGTTCCTCTTCCCCAGCACCTCAGTCTTACCATAATTACTCTGGCCCTTCTTAGTGCTGCCCCACCTCTCTTTTCTTATTTTTTACTGCATAACTCCAACTTGCCCATTGTTTCAGTGCATTCATATAGATCCATTAGCTAAATGCCTTTTCAATTTGATAATTCAAGTGTAAATATTCACGTAAAAGTATTTGGTTTTAAGAAAATTTGATCGAGTACAACTTCAAAATTTAAATTCTTTATAGTTGGATTACATTTAAAAAACCTGTTTGGAGTTTCATTGCTTGCTTCCCTCAAGTAATATATTGGAAAAAAATGAAAGGAAATAATTTCCTTAAAGACTTTGTAAAACACAGCTATTTTTTATAGATCTCTGCTTTTTCCTATGCAAAAAGAAAAATACATTTTGTGTATTCTAATCTAATT
The DNA here is from genome assembly GCF_001431845.1 of Calidris pugnax. Classification (NCBI taxonomy): domain Eukaryota; kingdom Metazoa; phylum Chordata; class Aves; order Charadriiformes; family Scolopacidae; genus Calidris; species Calidris pugnax. Next base: position 16,889,578 of record NW_015094506.1, on the reverse strand, counting down.
CAATAATGTGCTGTTAAATCTAAGTAGAACATAGAAATAGAAAGCTGTCACCTTTTTGAGTGTTAATCTCCTGGTGGTAATATTTTTTAATTTTTTTTTTCACATGGTATTCTTAGTAAAAATAAAATATTCCTCCATCTGTCCTGGTTTGGTTTCAACTGCTGTTAGCTGTGGCAGCTTCTGAGAGTGTTTGTGTTTGGGAACATCCTTCTGTAGAACATCCCTTCAAAGGAACGAGGTGTCACTCGAAGCCAAGTGCATGCAGGTGCACCTAGAAAAAGGTGTTTACTGATGTGTCTGCCTCATCACTTGCAGTTGACACTCACATTGTGGGATTAAAAGCTTAACAGCTTAAAGCTCAAAAATAACACATCATCAGATGAATAGACTGGGAACTGGAATAGTTCTCTAAATCTTTATATTCTTATTGTTGCTGATGATTATATTATGAGGTTTGCTGTTGTCAGTAGTCTGTTACTAGATAATAACTGAGGGTACAAAATTTCAAGGCAGGAAGTATATGTCTTAATATTGCCAGAATTGCAAGGAGTAAAGAAATTGTTAATTCAAGCAGTTTAAATCTTTTTTTTATTAAAATGGAATAGTATCAAGCAGAAGGTTTAGAAAATAGTGTCTCTGAATATGACTAAGTTTATATGTAGAGTTTGCACATGCTCTGTGTTTGATTTCCAGGACATACTGAGTGAGGTAGGGTGCTTGAAAATACCTGTAGCAGAATAATGCTCTATTCTTAAAAATATTGCTTTGCACTTGTATGCATAGGTCTAAATTTGCAACCTAGCGTAGCAATCTCTTCTGCTGAAACTTTCAGTGAAAACTGAGGGATTTCATGATCCATTAAAACGATTTTTGAACATCACAGAATCAGGCTATTGCAGCTAATATTTCTGTTGAATGATTGTTTATTTTTCCACCATTTGTAATAAATTCTTTACCATTTGTCTAAAAAAAATTAAATACATGGTTGACAGACTTTTGCCATTTTTGCTGCACATCATGTGCCCAATGTTATTCCAAAAAATTGTCTATTAAACATCCACACCACTTTTGAATGTCACCAATTCCATTCAAAGGTAGTTATTTCCATGGTACAGCATCTCTATTCTAAAAGCGTTTCCCTGAATGTTCATGCATTTTGAATTTACTGATGGGAAAGATACATTGATTGTTATTTAAAGAGTTCTCTTTTTTAACACATTCTCTCCATCTGCGTATTGCCAAGAGTTTCTGAAGTTTTGCAGTGCTTTCTATGCCTCTGGGACCTCTTTAATTACCATTTCACAATGCCAGAGGTCCAGCATGAGATACTATTTTGAACCTTCCATAAAATTCACTTGGCTGTAACTTGGCAATAGATTTACTGCTATTCTGCTAGGTAGAATCTTGAAGTATTTGCTCTTTTTGCTTTTGTAGATAATTAGGCAGGGGTTTAGCTCTTGGGAAAGAGGGGTGTCGTATTTTGCAAATGTAAGGAATGAGTATAGAACTGCCTGGCCTGGACTTCAGAGTTCTTGAGGAAAACTGATCTTTGTCATGATGATTCTTCTCATTAAAGTCTTTCTCCTCCCTTAAAAATATCTTTAATTATGGTTTTCTGTGGCTAACCTCTACCACTTGTATACTATCACCTACACATAGATGTTTAGAGTTTACCAAGTTTGATCTGCTTTGGTCCCATTTCTGAAGGAGACTAAGCAATAATAATTCAGCCAGCATTATAGAATTGGTGGCTCTTATTGAATGAGCAAACAGTCTGTGACAGACAAAGAGGAGCTAAAGCCAGGAGCATTCATAAATACATCTATTCGGTATGTGAGGATAAGCAGGTTGCCATACTCTTATGAAATTCTTTCTACTCCAACAGTCACTAAAGCTACTAATGCTGGAAATCCTAAGTCAGTACATTAGGGTAACTTATATTTAAATATTTTTAAAGGGTTGGCAGAACTCGTCTCTGGATTTTTTATATCAATTTTCATTATAGCTTGGAGCACTGAGGATGTTCCAGAAGCTTGCGGGAGTTAAGGTCACACTAACTTTTTTTTTTAAAGGGTGAGATAACCTAGGTATTTATAAGCCTGTCAGGCTGACATCAGACTCAAGCAAAATAGTGGAAAGGCAGGTGTGGGACTTTGATAATAAAGGATGGAACTCTGCTGAGGCAAACAGTATGTTTTATAAGCACAACTGTTAAGATATAAGGAAGGTAGCTCAAGTTATAGAACACAGGGTGCTACCCAAGAAATGCATTTAGGTTCCATTATTATGGAACCTAATGGTAATAATGGGTAATAATAATGGATAGAGCTTAGTTTTTCCATCCAGAAAAGGAGCCAACAAGAGCTAATATAATCATTGAATGTATAAACAGGGCACACAGTTACTGTGAACTCTTTATGACAGTAAGTTTATAAATCAAAGTCGTGGTTTTCTAAGACAGATTCTCTGCTACAAATAGGCATTTCTTCTGGGAATTCCCAAGCCCTTTGTAATACTGCAGGTCAGACTTCCTGACAGCAATAGTCCCTTCTGGCTTTCTAATCTGCCTCTGTGAGTCAGCAAAGCAGGTACAGCTTTGAGCTGTGCTGACAGTAATGTGTGGCTGTAATTGGGTCTCAGAGCACATGGTGTCATGCTATAAGAGGCCTCTATACACACCCACCGGCTCATGGGGTGATGCCCTCCAGCTGGCTCTTGATCATGAGTATAACACTGAAAAATCATACTGTTTTAGCATTGGCAATAAAGACAGTATTTTAATTTCAGAGATTTACCTTCAGAGCCAGGAACAAGGCAAATAGGAAATCTAAGTGGAAATAGCCATGTGAGAAGGTCTGCTTACTCCTGAAGAAGGTTTTTCAAGTATCAACACCACCTCGCAGAACATGTGTTTAGTTTAGTTTAGTTCAGTTTAGTTTCATTTTATTTAGTTTAGTTTCGTTAAGTTCACTATGGATAAGTATCTACAATTCTGCAGGTGACCCCACTACCAAACCTTTTCCTGTCCTGTGTAAGGAATACTTGGCCATTTTTACATATAATACTAACCTTCACTGTACCAATACTAACCACCAACTGTACACAGTTACCAGGCTGTGGCATTAGAATAAGACATTTTCAGTCACTGCTACTTACATCATTTACAGTAAATTATTTAAAAATTATTGTGAGTTCTTATTGATCACAGTATAAAATTAAAGTCAAAAGTGTTACAAAGAGCAACACCCGACACATTTTACTTCACTCACAGAAATATATTAGATTGTCAGAATAAACATAAGATATTTTAGTTGAAGTGAAATATTTTAATGTTTTTCATTTTTAGCCTAATACTGTAATGTTTTTTCTTTTCAAAGCAGTTTTAAATAGTACCATTGCAAGTATCTGCATAGATCTCTGAAAAGATGTGCATAAACACAGAAAGATAAAGAACTCACAGCAGCATTCAGAACAAACTGCATTTTATTGTTCATGGTACAGAGATTTGCAACCATCTGCTGTAAACTACAGACCTCAAGTACACAGTGTATCTATCTCCTCCATTTAAAAGATACTCTTTTACTCTAATGTTTATTTTGTTTAATTTACCATGAGACAAAAATAGATATGCACAATGTAATGCTTGTGCCTATGTGTGTATATTGCAGTACCTTCTAAATGAATCAGAATATACTCCAAGGTATGAGCTAGTATTTTTAGGAATTTACTTTTGCCCTGTCCCATATTAGATCATTGTAAGAATTCTGCAAGTGGTTAAGTGAGCAGGGTCTCAAAAAGACTGTGCTAAGTAAATGTGCTTAAATGAGAAAATATTCAAGAATCTTTCAGATTTTTATGGGCTATTGTTTCTTCCACTCTCTTGGCTCTTGAGTAAGAAAAGGTAGTTAAGTGACTTCTTGTATTAATGTGTCGTTATAATTAAAAGGTATTTGAGCATTCAGCAGATTAGTGTTGGCCTTGAGGCAAGAAAATCCATTGGCTGAGCACACTTGGTTATCATTAATAAAATTTACTTTTATTATCTTTGTTAACTTTTTAGTGTAAAAACCTGCCATAACTAGGACCTTGCTGAACTGATGTGACTGGTGTAATGTCAGCTCCCCCACTCTGGGGGCAGATCGAGGCTGTGCTGAAGCTGAGTGTAGGTCTGAGCATCAGGGGGACCATATTAATTCATGCCACCTGGCCCTAATGCCATCACATCTGTGCAAGCTGGTGTGAGGTTTGCTCTGGCTGCTCTGCTGATATCAACAGGCGGGAGCTATGCTAGAGTGCAAAGGGAATTCACTCTTTGTCCACATCTGGTTGCTTTTCAGCTTTTTTATGCTGCTCAGGCAGGTTTACCTTATGCATGGGCAGTTTCTGCATCAATTATAAAAATTACTTATGATCATCTGTGAGACCACTGGCATCTTTATCTACTTTGTGTACTCTGTTTACCAAACAAGAACTTAATGAAGAAGGAGCATTGAAAGAAAAAAGAGAACCTGGAAAAGGACAGAAGACAACAAGATAATGCTTAAGAATAAATAATTCTGCAATCTCTTGGGGTTTTTTATTGCCCCATATTTAGAAAAATATTATAAAAACAATATTTTTATTACTTATTACTGAATATTCCCACCTTACTTATTTATTACTGAATATTCCCACCTTAATTTCAGGCTCTGCAGAAGACATAGATGTAGTCGCACATTTCAAGCAGTGATCTCTGAATGGTTAAAAAAAAAAGAACCCAAATCACTATAATAATATCTGTAGCATAATAAAAAACTTCACCCATTCACCCAACCTGGTCTCTAAGTAGCTAACAGAGTCTCTGTGGCACAAAATGGGATGATATGAGTGGCAATCAGAATTTGATATTTGTGGCCTCAGTATGCAAGATTTTCTCCAGGTTCTTTAGCTCTTGTTGATGCTTCTTTTGTGAACGAGGCAGATAAAGTGTAAATTGACTGTATTTCTGATGTTTTTGTCCTGATTCCATTTCCTGATGATGTTAGTTGAGAGAGAAATGGGTAGGGGGTTACTGTTAACATCACCAGCCACAGCTGCAAGTCTGGCACAGGAACCATAAACCCATGATGACTTGCTTCAGTTGAATTGTTACAGAACCCAGGGAGCTGTAGGACGTGCTGTAGTACCCTGCATTTTCTCTTCAGGTGCTTGGGTTTTTTCATTAGTTCTCACAAAAGCTCTATCTGAGCACATAGCCTATGACAAAGTATTTAAGGGAATATAAATGGATATCTTAGATGTATGAAACATTGTTAAGAAAACAATAAGTTTTCAAGATCTCATGACAGCGATTGGTGAAACACTGAAATCTTTGCTGTAGAAAATGATTTGAAGCTACTGGAATGGTTGAGCCATATAATATACAGCAAACATGAAATCAAAACAGTGCTTTGCCTAAAAACATACTTATTTATATGTGCACCACAGCAAGAGCCCTTCTCTGAAGCTCTCTGAATCACCCCACTTTGCTGAAAAGCCATGGAGGCTCTTCTTGTGATGAAGTGAATGTGGTCAAGTGAGCTCATCTCCAGTCTTCTCCACTTTACCTGTGGAAGATACAGACTGACTTCCTGACTCCCCACAATATATGTTTTTGTGTATAAATACATGGTATAGAGATTGCTTTGTTCACTTGAACTGCAGTGGGCTTCACAAAAGAGCCCCAGACTTTTGTGATATCTGGTCTATGCAAATAATTACGTTCTTAATCATGGCACTTCATTGTATTAATTAGTTTTAAAGAGTAATTGCTGTGGTAAGTGGCTGCTTACTTAAGTATTACTAAAAAAATGAGAACATCTCTGATAAAAGGCTAACTGAAAACAATAAAATGGAGGAAGCAGAATGTGACATATGAAGGCAAAAAAGTAAGAACAGAAAAGGCTAAACACTGCAAACTATGATCTGGTTTACTTACAATACATCTTTGATTTGCAGTGTTTGATGTTTTGCCTGAGCGGTAAGAAAAGTATTGGGACTTGTGTAGCCTGCTATAAAATTTCAGCTGGGGTGTGAAAGTAGTGTACATCACAGGTGTGAGAATGAACACACAGCTTTCCTTGCAAGAGGAGCTGTGGGCAGACAGACAGCGAGTCACAGCGTGCTGCTCTCATGCCAAGTGGCCGTGGTTGCCTTGTAGCACTTCGTCACCGTGTGGTAAGTCCCAACGCAGTGCCGTGACATCTTCACTTGCTGTAACCCAGGCGTGTCAGCACGGCCCTGGGAAGGCATGGCTCTGCTCCACTCAGTATCTGCCTTCTCATACGTTTTGCTCTCCTTCCTGTCTGAATAAAAGGGAGAAAAGATACTTCATGGAGTTTGCCTCTCATGTTTATAGCCTGGCAGGGTGGTCCAAGCCATTCTTTGGTTTTCCTGAAGAAGTGCTGTGGAATTGCTAAGAATTACATGTTTTTAGAGGGCTCAGGTTAACTCTGCAACAGGTGGGGAGGTTTACAGGGTATGAGTCAGAGTACACAAAATCCTAAGGCATTTTTGACATCACTATGTAAAGTTCCCAATACAAAAAAGAAACATCTTCCCATCCTCCCCTCAGTCAAACATTTCCCAATAGGTATAGAAGTTATTAACATTAGTTGGTGCTTCATTTTGTTTGCCTATTTATTTGTTGTTTCTGTCTGTGGTCTAACAGCCACCAAAGTCAGGAGTATCTAGTTTCCCTGTCTGTGCACTCACCAGTTCTCGTAACTCTGGGGACTTCCTGTGAACCGATACGTTTTCCTAATCCAGCAAAAAAGAAAAGCTAGCAGAAGACGGATACTTTACAGGTCTACTAATAAGTAGAATTATTTCATAGCAGGGACCACTGAATAACAAGGAGTTTGTTGGCCTAAATAGCCAGGACAGGCAAGGGAATAAGGACCTCCCCTTTTCAGTATCAATAAGCCCTTAAATCAGGTCCGTTCCTTAGAACCCCTGTTATGATCTTATATATCCAAAATCATATATCCTTTTCTCAAAGTTTGTTGTTGTTTTTTTTTCCAAACTGTTGTCTCAGTTTGTCATGTGAAAGCTATTTCCTCTCAATGCAGTATTTGCCTCTCCTTCCATTTTCCACAGTTATGGTACTATGCCCTTAAACACTAGAGGCGAAGGCAGATACACATATTTCCTTTTACCAATAGTTAATATTTTTTGCATTCATAACCAAATGTCTGAAAAATAATAAAATCATGAAGAAGACACAGCTTTGTTTGCAAAAGTTCCAGCTTCCCGTTTTTATCCCTACAAATAGGAATGTGTAGTTTTCCTGAAGAGAATAATTGATTGACTTTTTTCATTATAAAGTACCTTTTTTTACTGCCCTTGTGTTTCTGCATATTAATAACACTGCAACAGTGTTCAGTAAGTGTAAATATAAAACATAGGTGAGCTTCAATACGAAACATAGAGACAAGCTCCAGGAGAGAATAAAACCAGCCAAAAATATGCTGATGCTTTACCCCAATATAAATATTGAGGAATTGTGAGTTTGCTGCAAGACTGTGCTAAAATCTTTAGAATCATGTGGGTTTTGTGACTCTTTGATGTTAAAATAGTAAAGTCTGTAAGTTTTATAACTTAAAAGAAGTTTGCATTATAAATGAGTGGACTAAAATCAGATCTGTACTAATTTTGTAGTAAATGTGTAGCATAGCTTTGCACTCTTCAACACAATTTACTTGCTTATTGATAAAGCATATCCATGTTGGCATATGTGTATGTATGTGTAATATGTGCGATACATTGATATGGTAATAATATATTACCCGACCAGTACAGTTCATTATGATATAGTCTGTATAATCCATTTTAGTTTCCTTTGTTGGTGTATTTGGATACGCACCAGAATCCAGCTTAGCTAGAGATAGGGAATTAGCATATTGTTTCTTGGGGAATGCCCTTGAATGTGTTTGAGTCGCTGTCTTGTGTGAGACGTGAGCAGCATTGCTTGCAGAAGGGGTGGAAGTTTGTTTCAAACAGTATGAAATAATCCTGTGTTGCTGTGCCTTCTTTAAAACCTCAGGAAAGCTCTTCAGACTGCCAGGATCATTGTTCAATGAGCAGCAAGCAGCAGTGATGGGCAGGTTCGTCACCTGGAAAGTCAGTGCTAGGTCACTTTACAAAGCGTTTTGGTAGAGCTTCAAACAGGGTCCTCATGGGAGGCTGGGTAAGAATCTGATCTCACTTTGTGGCCTCAAGATATCACCAAGGAATGAAAAGCAAACCTAAGGCCTTTCTATTGCTTCTGCACAGAGAGTGAGGGCAGGGTGGGATGTGCTCGAGGAGACATGCGATGTAACTTATCTAAATTTGGCTTTTTTTTTTTCCATAGATGTATTTATTTTCAGCAGTTTATTTCAAATTGAAATAGGACTGTGACTGACAATCTAACTGAATATTAAATGCTACCAAAAATCAACCTTGGTGTGACCAACCAACAGAGACAGGCAACATGACTTTTTATTAATATCACATGCCAAGGAACATTGTGTCACTTGCTGAGATGAATGGAACAAAATGTTGCTTTCCGGCACAAAGCTTAGAAATGGAGAAAATGGCAATCAATCAAATACAGCAACATTAGTGAAACTTGGTTGAAAAATCTACTAGAAGCCTAGGAACCTAACTGTGTAACTATCTCCCATTATTGCTCATTCAGCTCGTGTTCAATCCCATTGTGAGATTTAAGTTTTATTCTCATCACACTTTTAATCAAGACTTTATTGTGAAAAGTAGAATTCCATTGAAATGTCCATGAACTGTTGCTTGAGGGCTTTTTTTCCAGTGTTTTTTCTAGCATTAAGATTTGAGAATATCTGCATGTACATACAATGAGGCATATTTTAATATATTTATGGTAGTCACATTAGACATGGAAGGAAGTATAAATTTTTTCTTTGACCTTGGTAGTAAAAGATGACAGGCTGCAAAGTTGCAAGGAACACTGGTCAAATGCCATTTTACCCAGCCAGTGAGAACAGCTTTGAGTGCAACAGAATTAGGGACATAAAACAAAAAGGCAATCATAGAATTTGTTTATATACTTACTTCTCGGTTGATGAGATCTTTTATTGTTGTATAAGTTATTTGATACATTTTGCTGTATCTACAGATATATATAGCATCCTAAACAAGTTTGGCTCCATGAATTTTGTAGTAAGTAATATTGCCAGGAGCTTTTTATTTCCCACGTGAGGAACAGCAACTGTGTGCGCACATATGCCTTTCTGTGTATTAAATTGAATGGCCTCTTTTTTTTTCTTTTTTTTTTTTTACACATATTGCACTGTCTTTTATGCTGTGTTTTCAGTATTTCTTCCTGTTTAAAAATTGATATCACACCTGGGAGGGAAAGAAGAGCTGATATTAGATAAAACTTGCAAACAAATAATGATATTTTACTTTTTTTTTTTTTTTTCTTACTTGAATAAAGCAAATGTTTACTGATTTTAGCTTTCTTGTTAAAGAAAATATCTCTGCCATTAATACTTGTGGTCAATAGCCTTGGAGAGAAATCAAAGCAGTTGTCACTGATGAAACTGCAGCCACCTTTTTGCCTTGAAAATCAAGAGGACTAAACATTACTTAGCTTTATCTTTGTCTACAAAAAAAGTAGGAACAAGAATCAAAAGAGCTGGGAAAACGGAAGTTAAACAGATGATAGAAAACACATTAAGGCTCAGACTCAAAAGGCATTTCTAAGTCTAAATTTTAATAATTCCTAAATGGAATATGAGTCATAATGCTCTAGCAGCAAAAAAAAAAAATCACATTTCTAGCAGAAGACATTTTGACCATTGCTGTGGAACAAATCCTGGTCTCCATGACACTAGAAGAATCCAAAGTTACCATCTTGAATTAATTGTTATGTGGGTTTGTTTTCTTAGGGTAAATAGGGGCAGGTTCTTACACTGGTGTTATTGCATTGATTACTGATTTTAATTACTCCTTAATGTAAGGAGTAACAATGCAATGTTACAGAAAAGTCATTTATGTACACGTGAAGTTCTGATTCTCCATCAGACAATATGTAATATACTGGGATAGATTTTGCTCTGAGTTATGTAAGTATAAATCTGGATTAGCTCTATTGAAATCAATGTCATTTTTTTCAGTTTATGTGTTTTAATGGTATTTCTGAGAAAAGAATGGAGCCTGCATTTTTTTAGATAAAAAATGTAAAAGGAGACTCTAGAAACAGCACCTAATATTTACTCCCTCGTAACCTCACTTGTTTAAATTAAGTAAAGTATTTCCTTTAAGTATATAATTTCATTGCTGTTAAACTGGTTTTACAAGCACTGAGACCCAATAAAAGTGCTTGTTTGCTTCTTTCTGTATTATACAGAATTCTACAGAAGGACTTTCTTTTTGTCCTACAGATTATTTCTCTCATTTGGAAGTTTATATCCTTTTAAATAACTTTATTTGCCTGTTCTGCGTTGCTGATTAACTCAGAGAAGTCTTTCACTTAATTTCCTGTGTGACATACATCCCCTGGCCTCTACCTCCAAATCAAAGAATTTCCACTAATTTTCATCACTGTTTTATTTCTTCTGTTATGAAACAGCAGGAATCCTTGCTTATGGGAAAAGCCTATATTAAAACAACAGTGCATTTTATTTTATTGGATATTTATTCTTTTCTGTCCACTTCCATACAAACTCTAGTTTACTTTGTTCGTATACTGTAGGTTGCTCATAACTTTGGTTATAAGCTACGTATCAAGTGGATTTATCTGTGTAGAAGTTTAATGTGACATCCAGTGATTTTCACTACCACACCAAATGGGACATCAAGTTTTGAGTTGTGTCAGTCTGGCCTGCTGTAAAATAGTTCCATCCATAGATCCATCCATGAAAGTTTAGGGGGAATGTTTGCTCATTGTTTACAACATCATTAGTAATCTATTAGTTGTATTTTGAGATAAATAAACAAGTAAACATACATATATACATCTACATACATACATACCTACGCTTTTATTTTATTTATATATAATATATATATTTGTATAAAAATATTCTCTATATATATTCCTTTGCCTTCAAATAAGAGATTTCCAACCACAGATTCACTTAGCTGTTGCAGAAGTCCGTGTATACCTGAAATATTGTGAGCTACTAGACTCAGGGATGTAAACACTGTGACAACAAAAAAATTTATATATTTTAGCCGTGTATCACCAGTCTGAAGGGACTGTATTGTTATGAGTATTACTTTATTGTCTGTCTCATTTAATCATTCCCCTACTGATTATATATAGTTTATTTTTCTCACTTTAAAGACTATTAAGTCTGAAACAAATCTATTTTGCATTTTGTAATATGACGTATGGCTTTATATTGAAAGATAAATTTGAAGAAAAGTATAGCAATAATATTTATCCTTGAAATAATATTTAATATTGTGGTATATGTAATAAATAACACTATAAAGCCATAATAAATAACACTATTATGAAAGGTTAAGTATTGGAACAAAGAGGGAAATTGGAGGAAAACAGTAAATATTAAAGTAAAATATATTTGGCTTTGGCTATTTTTATAAAGGGGTGGATGACTACGAATTCTGATATTTCTCTCCTAATTTTGAAAGCCGACAGACAAGAGGGCTTTAAAATCTCTTTTGAAAGATCATTTATTGGTTAAACTGAGTCATAAAAGCTAATACTTAAATTTTTTTTTAAAATCAGAGGCAAGGAACTCAAAAAAATTTAGACAAATGGTGGAGTACATGTCTGCTGATGGCTGGTACTATTTTATGTTGAAGAAGAGCAACACAGTTGTTATTCAAAATATGACATTTTGCCTAGTGAGATAATGAGAATCAATGGAATAGGTGCTAAACTTTATCATCTCATCTTTTTTTTTTACATGAAAATTCTTTTGGGAAAAAAAATAAAGATATGAGATTCACATGTAAAGTAAGGCAGTCCCACTCAGCAAAAGCAATGCTGTGGGAAGGGCAAAAAAAGAAAAGTTCTTCCTGTGGAAAGATCTATGTGAAAATCTTTTTGGTGATAGAGGAGGAGGAGGAAAAATTAACATCAATATTAAAGTGCAATTGGTTTGGATCAGAAGTCTTGATGATGCATCTGGGAGCAGAATAATGTAAATCACTGCAGGTATAATTATGAAGGTAATTGCAATGCAGTATAAGTAGTATCAAAAAATGAAATTAAAAAATTGCAAAGCAAATAAAATCACGAGCAGCCAAAAGACAAAAAGTTTGTGATAAATGGTTCATTTAGACCTGCAGTGCTGTGTGGGCAAAATTGGATTGCAATCATAGCCATTTCAAAAATGAAAACATTAAGAGAAAAGGAAATTGGACAGAAATGGCATGGAAATTACAGCCTTTGATCCGTTTTTGAAGAACCTTTTATGAGACATCATCGTGAGTGGGCAGCAAATTCTTTCCAATCTCCTCTTAAAGCACTCGTGAAAGCTTGGAGACCATGAAACTGAAATAAACCTTTTAGCTTAGATTGTGGGAGTGTATCTCTGCTGACCTTTTTTAGCTTTTATAAGCAGCACAAAATTGCACTGAATGTTTAGTGCAATAATATAGAATGTATATAATATACGCAATTATATAGAACATAGCTTAGCACAATGGTGTAGAAAGGAAACAATATTTTTCTGTAGTAGCACTAGCCTTTTATTAATTTTCTGCAAAAATCCGGAAATATAGGTGGGGATAGACTGCATGTTGTTAGATAGAAGTGCGGATGGGGTTTGCAGCTTATGATTTTGAGGGCACATTTAGTCTGGTCTGAGTAAGTCTCTGTCTAAACTTGCCACAAGTTAAATTCCCGAGGAATGCTGTGTCTTTTTCTTCTTAATAATGCACCGTTTTGCACCTTCCGGGTTATCCTGCTGTCTTGGGGGAATTGTGATGTCTCAACGTGGATATTCAGTGTATATACAGAGAAAAGAGGTAAATTTTTAACATGAATAATATACTGTAATTGCCAAAGCATAGCCCAGCTCTGCATTAGCTAAAATTAGATTAAGCTCTGAGGCTATAAAACAAAGATGATCATAGACTTGTTCAATCACTATTAAAATATCTGTAATTCTGTTGTAAAACATTGATATATGGATGTATTTGGCAGTGCTCCTTATTAAATACCAGTAATTAAAATCAAAATACATTGGGTTAGCTGTCCTGTTCCGTAAAGTCTGAGTAATTAGCTTTCAGGTAATTGGTCAGATTAGTAACTGTATATAAAATCATTATTGTCCATGGGAAGAAATATGTTACATCATGATTTGAAGGATCATGAATGCTGTCACATAAAAGAATATGCACACTATTTTACATTTCAGTAAACAACAGCTGGATTCTTCCAAGAGTGCTGCTTAAATCAGATTCAAGCTGCCTGAAGCAAAATCCCTGTTTATTTTCATATTTTATTTGACTTGACTGAGTTCTGTTTTCATTAACATTTTCTATCTGACCTTTTGAATTAGAGAACCTTTTTATTCTGCAGAAAAAGTCAAGTTTTCTTTGAATCTGTTAAATTTAGGATTTCTTCTTTTTTAACTTTCTGTAGCATGATTAAGGTGGAAAATGCTCTCCATTATATAAAAAAAATATATAGGAAAAATTAATTTAAAAATAGTAAAAATGTTTACTCCTTTGTAGACTATTAGATTATATTTTTTTTCTGGGTTATTGGATTATTAAATGGGAGGTGGAGATGGAGCTGTATTTGGCTATTGTGCTGCTGGTATTATCATTATTAATCATTTATATATTTTGCGTATAGCTGCTGTTCACATCTTAGGCAAATAAAAAGTCATGCATGCCCTGAAGAGTTTTGCAATCTAAAATTCGACAAAAGAGCAACAAAAGAGGTAACAGATGACAGCAGTTGGCTGTAGGAGTGGAAAGTTTGGAAGAATATCTTATTGTTTATCTGCTGTCCTCTCAAGGCTTTCAGTTTGAAATGCTTGCTTTTAACAGACTGCAGACTAGCTGAGGGTACATTCTGCCCCATCATCCAGAGCATTAATGAAGGTGTTAAACAAGACAGTACCCAATATTGTCTCCCAGGGTACAACTGCTATTTACTGGCCTCCAACTAGACTTCATAACACTGATCATCATCTTCTGTGCCTGACTGTTCAGTCACTATTGAGTCTGCTCATCTAGTTCATAGTTCATCAACTTCCCTATGAAGATCTTACAGGAGACAGTGTTGAAAGCCTTATTTAAGTCAAAGTTGACAATAGCTTCTGCTCTCCCTTCATCTGTAAGGCCATGCATTGCATCATAGAAGGTTTTCAGGTTGGTTAAGCATGACTTCCCTGTGCTGGCTACTCCGAATCACGTTCTTGTCCTTCATGTGACTGAAAATGGTTTCCAGGATTACCTACTGCATCACTTTCCCAGGGATGGAGGTGAGGCTGACCAGCCTGTAGTTCCCTGGATCCTCCTTCCTGCCCTCCATGAAGTTGGATGTGATATTTGCTTTCCTCCAGTCTTTGGATACTTCTTCCAGTTGCCACAATCATTCAAAGTTTATTAAGAGTAGGCTTGAAATGGTAGCAGGCGACTCCCTCAGCACTTGTGGGTGCATCCCATCAGGGACCATGTCCTTATGTATGACCATTTTGCTCAAGTATTCCCTCACCTCATGCTCACTATATATGCTCAAAGGTGCATCTTCCTTGCTTTTCCCTTTGGTCTCCAGGGCCTGGGATTCCTGAAGACTGGTCTTACTAGTAGAGACTGAGGTGAAGAAGGTGTTCAGTACCTCAGCCTTTTCCATGTCCTGTGTCACCAGGTCTGCTGCCACATTCAGCAGTGGGCTGACATTTTCCCTATTCTTCCTTTTGTCACCTATGTGCTTATGGAAGTTCTTGTCATCCTTAACATCCCTTGCCAGGTCCAATTCCAGGTAGATTTTAGCTTTCCTAACTGCATCTCTGCATGCTCATCCAGTATCTCCATATTCCTCCCAGGTTGCCTCTCCCCGTTTCCACCTTCTGCATACTTCCTTTTTTGTGTTTCAGTTTTGCAGGAGCTCCGTCTTCATCCATGCAAGCCTCCTGCCATTTTTATCTGGCTTCTGACTTGGTGGGGTGGAGCACTTGCAGCTCTTGCAGGTACCAGTTCCAGCTCTCACAGTTCATATGACAGATGCTCCAGTCTTTTTATTATCTTTGTGGCCCTTCTCTGGATTCATTCCAATAAGTCCACATCTCTCTTGAACTGGGGAGCACAGAACTGGACACAGCACTCCATATGCAGTCTCACTAGTGGGTTTTTTTTTTACAGATGATCATAGCAGGGGTTTTAAGTAATGGATGTGGCAAGAGGAGATTGTGCTTACCATGTGACTAGCACTTTCATAAGAGTAAGATGAGTCAAGTTTGCAAGAAAGAAAAGGGAGTGAAAAAAAAAGCAGTATGAAGAGTCAACAGAGGAAAGCTAGTGGGGTAGAAAGCACAACTAATTGGAAGCAGCAAAATAGAGCAGAAGGATGAGATACATATATTGGGAAGGTGAGTGGGAGGGTGACGATAAGAGAAAGTAGCTAAAGCTTGATAAAAAGTTAATTGAAGGCAATGGGAATCTTTTATGTTTATTTCAGCAAATTCTGGTTAGGGAGCAGGTTGTAGAAGTGGCAGGTTGTTAGAAATAAGATACGCTCTGTCTAGACTTCAAAATTCCTAAAGTTCAGCCATAACAAGTGCTTTTGGGGCTTTGAACCTGCTTGCTTGGGTTAGTGGCTGATGATTGCTTTGGTACCTCAGTGGGATGTGCTTGGAAGAGGAACTGAGTCTAATGACAGCTGGTTCAGAAGGCCATAATTTGCAAAGGTGGTTCCTTTAGCGGAAAAAAAACTCTGCCTGGCTGTGGCTGAAGTAGATTACACAGATGTTCCAATAATTGAGTATATTAATGTATCTCTTCAGAACACAGAGAAGCTGTGCAAAATGAAAACAGGGCCAAAGGGATGTTTTAAATTGCCAAGTCCTCACAGGGAAGATAAAAGCTAAACTTTGATTTACTGCTTAAACTATACACATTTTTACACTGAACCACTGAACTGTTGAGAAACTTAAATGGTCCTAATAAGGGTAGCATGAGATTTGAGCAGGTTTATTGTGCACTTGGCGTATCTGTGCACCAAAAACTCTGATAGGACCACCCTTTATCCTTACTTTCTGGGGGATTGTTGTTTGGTTTGCTTGTTAAGTATTTCCATATCTTTTTTTGTTGTTGTTTTATAACTAACTTGAGATTCAGTGCTAATGTGCAAAACACATGCCAGTTATTTAGTTCTGTCGCTATAAGCTTCTTCAACCCTAAATCTCCAAAAAGTGTTTAGATTCCCTATTCAAATGTCCTTGTTAAGGAGTGTGGTTGGTACAGTCATCTCCAGGTAGGAAATTACTAACTTGATAACATGTCCAATGCTAGCATGTCTGTGTTTGTCTTCATGAAATGCTGTGATAAATAGCTATTTTGTTTATTATAATTTATAGAATCCACCAACCTCTGCATAATCTTTGGTTTCCAAATCATGACAAGCGTATTCAACATAAAAAGCAAGAAAGTTTCTCAGAGTCTCATTTTCCAAACGCCATATACTGTAGTATATGTAAGAGTTTTGTGTAATGTGTCCAAACAGTTGACAAGTCAGGTCCCCTGTAAATGGGAGAGGAGAGAAGGGAATGAATTTCAAAGGCTAGGAACAAATAAAATACTTGATAGTACTCCCTTGGCTTCCTTTCCTTCAAATCAAGAGAGTTGTTATACCATTTTTACTGAACCATAATTATAATCCCATAAGACAGACTATCTCCAGTGTAAAATACTTTCTTCTTGGACCCAAATATATTAGCTGTAATAGGTATTAACATATCTATCTTCTGAAAGCAAGTAATAGGTAAGTGGAAATGGATTCACAGATGACAGATTGATAACTAAGGCAATACTGTTCAACCAAGGATTTCATATACTTGCATAGGATTGCATGGCGATAGGGAATGAGGTATATTTCTTAGCCATTTCTCAGTTTTTCATATCTGGGTCTATATGAAAGCATTACGGCTTTTGAATACAAAATGGGGAATTGCTTTCATGGTAGCCAAAAACTCATTGTGTTTTATTTGTTTTGTTTTGGAGAAGTGATGGAGGTGATGGAAGACTGGGGTCAAATCCTTTTTTCCCATTATTGCTAAAGTATTGTTTTACGTTAAGGGTTCTTATCTTCTTTTCAAACTTCAAGAAGAATATATGAAAAATAGCTTTTATTACCATTCCATGATATATGTAAGGATGGTGAAGGAATAGCTCCTAAAAAGATATTTCTCAAGTTTTAACGTACTGACTTTTTCATTACCACAGGAGGTGGTCATTTTCATATAAATGAAACTTGTAAATAGCAACCCACCTTTTCACATAGATTCAATTACAGTGAATGCTTCCAAAAGCTAAATGCATGGGAAAAAACCTTCCTTTTCATTCTCTCTCTTGCTAAATAAAATGAATCTTTAAATTTTTTTTTTTTTTTTTTAATGGTCATAGTCTAAATGCAATAATGTATAAAATAATACCAAACTTCTATATTTTTTTCTGGTCTTTTTTTCTTCTTTCCATTTTTCTTCCTCTTTAGTTGATACTAAAGCTATACATAGAATAATTTAAGCCAAAGTGAAATTTACTTTTTCTGTTTATATGTTTGTAAAATAGCTGCCAGGTTTCTCACCAGCTCATATTGACCTGTGCTTTTCCACTTTCCTCACTGAATATTCTCATAAAACTCACCCTCTTCTTTTGGGGCGATCATTATTTCCCAGGCTGCTTTCTTCTGGAAAATGAATCACAGTGCAATGCATGACGCCTTATAAACTTGCCCAGATTTGGATTCATCCTACCTAATTTTAGATCTAGAAAAGTTAGGCATTATATAAATACATTAAAAAACCAGATAGAATTGTATAAACTTTCCTCTGTAGGTGTCCCTTTCCAATCTGTTTTTTCTTCCTAGTCTGCTGTTAGCTCAGACGTAGTATCTGAAGTCAAGTGAGACAAATCCCACTCTGAAAGTCCTCAGTGCCCTAAGAGGTCCAGTGAAAATACTAATCTATCTAAGAATTATTGAAGTTACCTGAAAAAGAGGCAACACAGAGTACTGACTACTAATGATGTCACTATTGTGCTTGAAATGTATTGCAAAAGTTCATAGTATTTTATGGGGTACATAAAAATTTAAATAAAATATTTCCAAGTAAAATGAAATGCATCTTGAAAATGCATTTTAAGGTGCCTCAGCAACATTTTAAATAACAAGTCTTAAGCACAGTTTAGGGGATGAGAAGTATACCTTATCTTAGAAGTACAGCTTTTAACCTGCACACCACTAATACCAACAATGAAAATAAATACTGCTTCTGGTAGGATTCCCTAGCTGAAGGGCATTTACAGAAATTATTCCCCAACGTGAATTTCCAAAGCCATTATTTGTTTAGGCAAGTGGAAGCAGTGTCCTGGTGCAGTGCTATAGCTGCTATCTTCAACTCATTAGGTTCTGCTGTAGAAAAGAGATAAAATAACATGAAGAGTTTTCACAAAATTGGTCAATTTAACTGAGGGTCCTTACAACTCTTTAGATCTGTCTTTGTGTCCAGCAACCTGCTGGCAGGCAAAGGCGACGATTTAAATCCTTGGCATTTGAGATCCTTCTAATCATGACTGATGCAGACTTTCTCTATAAATATCTATTCTGTTGTACTTATTGTAGTGAAGAAGGATTCTAAAGAAGTATGTATCTGTTGTGCTTTGGCAGAGGTGATTCCCAAGATCACCAATATATGTAGTAATTAGATTTCAGTTTCCCTGTCAAAAGCATTGTGATTAAAATTGCTATGCTTAAAACTACTGAATTCTACCCTAAGCACACTTGCAAGAGTATGAATGTTGGCATGCATAAAATAAGAGTTCATGATGGCTTAGTGATTATTTTGACATACAGTTTGTATCTTTTTTAAATTACAGTTACTAAGCTCAACTGCTGATGGAAAATATGTATGCATTAATTAGTACAAGGACCGATAAGCATATTAAATCAGGCACATTATTTTTTGCATATAAATTATGAGATTATGGAAGAAAGGTTGTTGAGCTGGACATAAAAGTGCTAATAGTGATTTGTAAAACAATTTTTATAGTGGAAAGATATTGAAGTTGAAGATAAAAGGGAGTCTCAGAAGAAGGCATTTAGCTTTAAAGAACTAAAGAACTTAACATCCTCATCCTATAGCATTCCCCTTTTTTTTTGCAGCTACTCTCTTTGTACTATTATAAGCACAAGAGATTGCATCTGAGTCCTCCACATTGACTCTAAGTAAAGATTCTGCAGTTTCATTCCAGATATTTTTGAGGTACAGATTTCTCCTCTTCATAGACATGAATGAACTTGTTTCAGTGCCTGTGATAGGGAGGGTTGATATTATTCTGTTTTACAGTTTCTCACTACAAACAGAACATGTAAATCTATTGTGCTTTC
The DNA here is from genome assembly GCF_001431845.1 of Calidris pugnax. NCBI lineage: Eukaryota > Metazoa > Chordata > Aves > Charadriiformes > Scolopacidae > Calidris > Calidris pugnax. The sequence continues at coordinate 16,870,008 of NW_015094506.1, read as the reverse complement.
CACTTAAATAACCCATAAACTGGTACTTGAACTGCAGAGATAAGTCTCAGTTTCTTATTCTTCTCACATGAAGATTTACTGAAAATTAAGCCATAGGCATTTTTCAATATTACCTTAACACCATTTCACATAATTCTTAATTAACATCTTTCAAACCTTTCAATAGAAGTGTAAAACAACTTTGGCTTGTCACTAAAGAACAGTATCAATAACTTATATGAAGTGTTTCATGAGTGGACATGGTTCTATTAAAACTAATAGCCATTATTATATGTATATAAAATTTTCAATTGAAAATACACATAGAGAATTTTACAAGTTACATATTACTGCTTACTTTATGGAAATTATGTGTGTGTAAGAATTGCATGTTTGTGCTCTCTATACTCATCGTGTGCTACTTAAATAGAGTTTTCTGAGGTCTGAAAGCTAAGCACACAGAAGCTGCCCAAATGAGAAACCTCCTTTGATGTAATGGTGGGAACCTAGAGAGAGCTGCCTGTGCACAGCAACTCTGAATAAGACATTGTTTACTTAAGTCTTTAGCAGTCAATTTGAAAATAACCATTTTTAAGATACCACTTTACTCATGTGTTTCTGTGGTCTAGAAATTTCACATCTGAGGATCACCGCCATACTTTTGCCTGACAGGAGGATTATATTAAAAAGAAATATTAATTTCCTAGAAAAGTAAGATTAAAGATTAGCTATTTTATATTTTCTGAGTTTTTGTTATTATTTTATATTTTCTGAGTCTTTGTTATTTTAAAATCAGCAAAATTAAATAATTTAAATATGTATTAGTTTTAATATAATCTGAATAATGAGCATTGATAATTGCCATAAATTTTCAGAAATTATAACATTTGATTTTTCTTGTTGTTTTCTTTTTGATTTATCGTGCATATTTTCATTTCCTATTGCCTATGGTTTTTCAAAAACTAAATAATTTAGAGATGTCCTAGATTTAGAAAATGATGTTTTAAAAATCTATGATTTAAAGTGTGCCTGGAAAAGGCACTTTATTATACACAAAAATTGTTTTCTTGCTTTCATATTAAAAGATGATTTGGGCAATGATAGACCATTAGTCTGGCCTCAGTAATATACAAGGATTTAAAAGATATTTTAATGAAACAGTAATTAGGGGCATGGAGGTAATGGAAGCCCACATGGAGTTATCAAATATGGAGTGTGCCAGAGTAAACTGAACATGTTCTTTGATGAAGCTGTTTTTTCTTGAGAAAGGAAGCTCAATAGGTTTTATCTATATGGACTTTCTGGCATTTGATGTGGAGACACATTTTTAAAAGAGGTCTTGGTTTTGTTGTAAATGTGTATAAAAGCTGTAAAGTGATTAACTGTCAGAAGGGGTAAACATGATGATGGGCTGTATTTAAAGTTATTGGATAGGAAGGAGGTTATTAGTGTTTTTCTTAAAGGAACATTCATCTTGAATCAATATTATTCATTTGACAACTGGCCCTAGAAAGTCAGAAAACTTAAGAAATATGCTTCTGATATATATTGTAGAGTTTTGGTAGCTTGTAGAAGGAATGATATTTCTAGGGAAAAGGGTTCAGATTGAGGAGAGAATCATTAGAAATACATAATGTGTATAAGTTCAAAATGAAAGGTAACCAGTGATAAATAATTTCTAGCCTGTTTGGGTTCTCATCCCTTGAAAACAACAAAGAAGGAAAAAAAAAAATACCAGTTCATGGGTGACTAGAGATACCACCATGGAAAACCAAAAGATTTCTAGGAGTTATTGGGCAAGATACTAAAGAAAAATTGAGATGTGTCAATTTAGAAAGACACAGGTAAAAATCCATGAAATGTTCTATACGGTTCTTGCCATCAACTTCCAGGGAGATAAATCCATATTAGAGCAGACAAAGAGAAGGGTTATTAAAATGATCGGGTGAAGAAGGAAACTCATTATGTAAGCAAAATCAGTTAATGATCTGATGTCCATCACAGCTGTCTTAATAGCTAAGGGTTGGACAGGGACTCTGGAGGTCAGCACAGGCTGGAAAATGAATTCCAATATATCTCAAATGGAAAACATAACTTTCATGTACTGTTTGAATCCCTATATTATGTTTTCTGTGTTCCTTAGTATTCCATATAAGAAATTATATGATGCCAGCTTTGACAATTTCTTAATCTTAGCTTTATGCCAATTTTTCATAAACCCTACATTAAATTAAGTGCATGTGTGTGTCATTTAGCAGTATCTTCATGGTCTGTCATTTTAGTAACTCTCAACAGTGAACAGATATCTTCCCAAGATATTCAGCATCTACTAAAACATACTTAGGAAGTCAATCCTTTAGTGACCCAAACAGTTCATGTGAGTTCTCTGTGATATGTCATTTCTGTGACAGAAAGTTCAAGGCTAGCATTTTCACTGCTAGATGATTTGTTTTCTGATTGCATTTATGCAACTTCATTAGTGAGAAGGCAGCAAGTAGAAAATCCCTAGGAATTGTCTTACCCTTTCTAAGTGTTTCTAAGTGTTGTATTGCCTAGCAGTATGATTTCAATATTTTTATAAGCGGCTGATCAGTACAGCTTAGGTAAGTTATAAAGGGAAAAGCTGCGTTATGACTTGTTGGAAAAATACCCTCTCTACTAAATAATTACATTTCAGAATAATATTAGGCTACTCTTGGGGATAGATTTTGGAGTAAGATGTAGTCCAGTAATTTATTTATTTAGATATTTACACTGATCTGGCCCTCCTACATATTATTTGTTGTTCAAGATTGCTCCAGGACTACAGACTCTGTATGAATCACATTATGAAGCTCTGAAAATGCCAAATATGAGTCAATATTTGTGGTATTTATCTGCACAACTCAAGCCAAGTCTTCTTCCAGAATAGCAAATACCTCTGAGAAAAGATTGAAATTCAGCTGGCATAAAAGGTTGTATCAGACTGAACCGCTTAGGCCTGGCCTTTCTGAGGAGATGCAGTTGGAGGAAGGAAAAGGAAACCCAGAAAAATAAATAATTTCACACAGATAATTGACCTTATTGCCCTGCTTCTCTGTGGGAAAGGTCCTGCACTTTCTAAAATGCTTGCCTTCATCTGGTAATTTGAGTTTGTTTCACAACTCTTAGAAAGTGATATTAGCTGGGGAGCTTCCCCAGTGTTAAGTGTGTAGAGCTAGGTCTACAAAGTCATATATAATAGCCTAGTAATGTTAATGTGCACATCATGTGAAATATTCTGGGTATTCAGATATGGCACTAAATTTTCAGCAGATATTTAAGTCATTGAAAATTGCAAATTTGGAAACGACTGCCAATTAAAAAAACCCTTTCATCTATTATAAAGACTGTCAATTCATGTTTGAAGAGTTGCTGGGGGGCTTTTTTCTGTTTTGAAAAGACTCAGGGTACTTGTTTTATCTAATCATCTCTTCTCTTGTCCTAATGTGTGTGGAGGTTTTATTGTCATTGCATTGTTCGGGGAATGAAGTATATAGGGATGATTATCTGTCTTTATCAAGACATGCATTGGTATCTGAGATGGCTTGATATTTTCCTGCTTGCCTTGAAATTTTATTCCTTCCAGTTTTCCTTCTAAAATATCAAATACAAGTTTCAACCCTGAAAAATATTTCTAGAACAACCATTGCTGTGCGTCTCTCTCAATTCTTCACTTCCCTTCAGAACTGGGTCTCTTCATTTGTTCTTTCTATGTTGTGAGTTCTTAGGCAAAGTTACTTTATCGAGCTTTCAGTGTCATTGGATTTAAGAACTGCAGCTCAGGCCTTCTGCCAAGTCAGTGTTTTGGGACTGAAATTGTCATTGTTTTTCTTTGTTGTTGAAAAAAATATGGTGTTCAAACTTGAAGCCAAAGCCCTTTTTTGTAAAATAAATAATTATCCTGACATAATTTGCCATTTGTACATGTGGCATAAATTTTGTGAGAACAGAGCAAGATGGGTTACAGTCCTAAAGAATCCTGGTTCTGTTTTCTCATTTTATTCCAGCAATAATTTCTCCTGGTGTTTAACTGGGAATTCCATGGGGGGGACAAGGCTTGTATGTTGTGAACTCACTAGCCTGATGCCATGTTTAGAATGGCAAGAAGCTTTATGCTTCCGGTATTGGATATTTTAATGACTGGAAGCAGAATTTTGACCCTTGATGAAACTATATCCTGTGTTTCTGTATATATAAAGACTTTTTATCCTAATTCTTCTCTATTTCACGTTACTGTCTAGAGAATTGACTATGGAAAAAGCAGCATCAGACCCTTGAGTTCTGGCTGACTGGCTGTATATTAATGTCTCATTTAAACATTAAACCCATGTTTACCTCCAAGTTATGAAGATGTTGTGCTACACTGCTAGTCATTATAGAAAACTGAAACATCAGAGATGCTGAAATATGAAGCAGAGGAAATGTGCTTGCTAGGAAAGTGTGTCAGGCAGCATTTTAAGATTTGTCTGTTTCACTGTGCTGCTGATTTTGCTTATTTGTTTTTATGTTCTGGCTTTATCTTTCAGTGTAACATTTTTGTTTTTTATTGGCACTTAGAGAGCTATGGATAGCAGCATATTTGCAATATTTTGATGTAAAGATGCTGGCATGGGAAATTTGGGAATAAGCTTTTCCATTATGCTGTGTACAAGCCTGATAAAGTCCTTTAATTTTTCTGTGCTTCAGTTACCCACATACAACACTGCGATAATATTTTCCTGCTGCCAGCCATACTATTCTTCCACTCCTCCTGCAGCAAGAGAATACTCTGAATAGTTAGGAAAGGGAATTCAAAACATTTATACTTAGATTGCTAGAAGAGGGTAATCCTGCTAATTCAGAACTTTAAGAAAAGGGGACATTTGTTACTTGTTTATAACTGATTTGTTTCAGTTACATTCCGTGCTGGTTTGCAAAACTCTAGCTTGTTTTGGCATGGCATTTGGATATCACAGTATGAAATAATGAGGACAAATTTATATGAGCCTCTGATTGTGCATACCTGGACTAAAGGTACAGATGCAGTCACTTCTTGATTTGCCTGAGCATATAATCATTTGACTAGATAAGGATTCACCTGTGATATATGTCAGTAATCAGAGCTGGCAAGTAAGATATAGAGGTCCACTTTTGACAGAAAACTATTTTTGCTGTAAAATGAAAAACATATAATATGCATATTCAATGTGAATTAAAAATATATGTTCCCAAAAAAAGTCATTACATCTGTTGTTCAAAGTTTGCTCTGGTTCTGATATACAGCCAAAATAAACACCTGAAATTTCAAGAGAACACTAACTGCAAATGAGAAATACCTATTGGGTGTTGTTGCCTTGAAAATACAAATGAGAAAAATCCAGGAAGCCATGTAAGAAAATCAAATATCAAATAGAAAATTTGAGAAGTGTGCTTGAAAATATTGTTTTCAGTGTGTCCTATAACACAGTGAAAGCCAGTTATATCATCTACCCATTTTCCCATCCCCAAGCCCTCCAAAAAACAAATCCCTTTCCACAAAATACAGCCATCTTTTCAGCTCTGTGACTAGCACCTACAGACTGAAAACAATCAGCAAGAATTTATGCACTGATTTGAGAGGGCTGAGGAAGAAATAGAGATTTCCAGACCACAGAGTAGCCGCAGCCCAGGCTGGGTGGCTCGAGCATACGCAGGGGTGTGAGAAACCCACTGATGCATCTCGCACATCCCTGGTGCACGTTCAAATCACTGGCTGTGGGAGTGGGGAGTGGAAGTATTTCAAACTTTGCCGAAAAGGGCTTTGAAGTTTGTCAAATTCATCCCAGTATGGATGGGGAAAAAAAATCTGCTTGAATTATTTTTACATGAGGAGAGAATTGCTTCCTGCTCAGCACTAGGCAATTTCAGATTGTGGGTCTCAAACACGTACAAACACACTTTCATGGTGTTTAACTGCAGGGTTTAGGTTGGAACCACTTCAGAGGAATATTTGAACGTTCCCATTGGATATTTGAATAATACAGGATTAAGATTTTTCGTGTATTTTTACAGCCTAAGCTTTATCATGAAGATAATTGAAAAACATCCTTTTTAAGAACTGCTAGATGTAAAAAATCTGCAAAATATAAATCATGCTGGTCAGTTTACATCTAGCTCTGACATCTAATGGGTCCCTCTCTTTATTAATAGAAGAAGCTGGGAGGAGTCAGGTAGAGCAGAACGGTCAGAAGAGGGTTGGAGCTGTGTCAGCTGTCTTTCCCCTCGTGGCTTTGAGCAGTTTTGCTGTCCTCACTGGCTCAGTGCAGCCCCCTGTAATCCCAAGCAATGCAGAAGGATTTGCTCTCTGAACACAAACGCTGTGCTAGCCTACCTACTTCTTACACCATTGTCTGAAGATACATGTCTGCTGTTGGATCTGTTCCTTATTGTCTAATTATATTGTCCAGTGAAACAACTAAAATATGGCAAGAGTAATTAACAAAAGAAAACAAAATCTTCTTTTTTTTTTTTTTCTCAGCCTGCTGGGAACATACACACAGCCACAGGCTGTGGCTGACCCACTTCTTGATAAATCGCATAGCAAAAATGACACTGAGGCAGCTAATGCCATCTACTGACTAAAATAACACTACCAACAGGATAGTCAACCTCAAAAAAAGCTTGCAGGGCTGGTAGCATTAAAAATAATCAGAACATTATGTACACCTCTTTGATTAAATATAAGCTGAGCTTGGGAAGTTAAACCAGATGCTTCAGGAATCAGGATTCATTTGTCCTAAGCTTGTTCTGCAGCAAGAAAGCTAAAATAATCTGTTGTTAGAAAAACCTTTCAGTAACCTGATTCTCAAAATTGCTGAATACCTTCTCTTACATTGTCTTCAGTGAGATTTGTGTCTTCTCAGAACATCTGAAAATCCATGCTGACACTGGTTTGCTAAAGATACTTTATATGCTGGAACTAATTTAAAACAGAAAAAAACATATGCCTTTTCTCATCCCCATTCATCATTGCAATGAGTTATACCCCAGTGTGTCATAAAGCTGATTGTTTTCACTTCAGAGGTGAGACTGGGCTTTTTATTTTTGATACCTCAATATGAAGACCTAATCAGTCTTAGCTATGACTCTGCTTTATGATATCTGCAAATAATCGCTTCATTTAAAGTATCTTTTCCTATGTTTATATTAACAAATATATTGCTTCTGTGCAATGTGCAGAGAAATTTGCTTTTGGAATAAAACACACATTTCCTGCTAAAAATCATTCACTGAGCAAGGTGGATTACATAGAAGATATCAGCATCCTCCAGGTTAATAACAGGGAACATTCTCTCTAATAATGAATAATCACCTCTACACAGTAAAGCAAATCAGTGTGCTCAGCTCTTTTCTTAGACAATTAAATTATAAATCAAAGTCTCATTAAAGCAGATGAGGTACTTCAGTATGTTTTTAAGTGGGGTGGTGTCACTTTAACTGGTGTCACTTTTCTGCATGCTGAAATATTAACACTTCTGAGGTAAAATCCTATTGGTTTTGTGGAGCTTGGTAACTTCACAGAAAGAGGTGCTGCTTCTAGTCAAGGTGAATCTGCACTAAATGCCTTTCACCCAACAAAATACTGGCGGGATCACTCTTTAGTTAGCTTACTCTGGCCTTTTTTGTACACCGGTTATCCAAAGCTGACTGGGACAACAACATTGCAGCACCTTTGTACGTTCCCTCCTGTTCCACAATGGACCTGCATCCTTCATTCACGGCCTCCGGACCGCTGCCACTCTGTAGCTTTAATACAGAGGCAGTTTAAAATGTTATGGAACTTTCCAAAATTTATCCACTTTTCCACTTCTTCAGGTGAAAAGGACCTTTGGTCATTTTGAGGAAACAAGGTTTTTAGCTAAAAAGGAACATGATGAAGGAGGTGTCATAATTTAATGGGGCATGGACTAGTATACAAGACACAATGTTTATAGTTGATACTGTTCAGGTAATCTTCTATAAATACTACAGTTCAAAGAATAAATGCAATTAATGGAATTCATTCATCATTTCCACTTTCACATAATGTTGCCTTTCTGTGCCAAAATAATTTTCATTCCATTATATTAAATCCGTATGACATTCTACCAAATACTCTTCATTCTTGACTTTAAGTAGTGTTTGCCAAGCTACCTACTACATTAGATCAGAATAACTTTTAGTTTGACAAAAATACTTCTATGGCCTAATTAATTACTCTTTTTAATTTATTCTACCTAACATATATCATAAATAATCCAAGTTTGAGGTGATTATATAATCTTTAACATTTTTAAAGGTATCTTCCACTACTTCCATGTGATGTTTTCCCATAAGTCTGTTTTATAGTAGATGTTTAAAGACTCATAGAATCTCTTTACAATTCTCAATTTTATTACAGATTTTTAATTCTGTTTGGTTTTATTTACACAGTCACTGTAGATGAGACCAAGTCAAAATAGTAGACTTAGACTAGATATCAGGAAGAAATTCTTTATTGTGAAGGTGTTGAGACACTGGAACAGATTGGCCAGAGAAGCTGTGGGTGCCCTGTCCCTAGAAGTGCTCAAGGCCAGGCTGGAAGGGGCTTTAAGCAACCTGGTCTGGTGGAAGGTGTCCCTGCCCATGGCAGGTTGGAACTAGATGATCTTTAAGGTCCCATCCAAACCAAACCATTCTATAATTCTATGAAAAGTTATGTAAATTTTCATTAAAACATTCTGTAGTCATTGTTAAGATGTTTTTCACCCCTCAAGATTTGACTGCTAATTACTTTTAAAGTATAAAATACATGTTGTGGACAGTACATCTCAGCAGTAAGCATATTGAATAGCAGAGATAGCTTTCAATCTGCCTCCATATAAGGGAAATGTGTTTGTTTTCAAAATGTCATGGATTCTACTGCTTCACAGGTGTTTACAAAACAGCAAGTGAAGATATTCTTGCATTGGGTTTCACTTTGCATGAGCAGTCAACTTCTGTTGAACTTGGATTAAGATCTTATTCTTTCTGAATAAGTAAGGTTTACCTAGGAGTAGTGAAGACAATTAAAATGCTATTGCAATTTGCCTAGAATATCCTATTAAAATGATAAATTAATTTTTTTCTGTATAATTTTTAAATTGTTCAAATGGTCATGTCATTCTCTATTGTGTGATATCTATGGTGGTTCTGAAACTCTGTATTTTTAGTCTTTAGGAGGGAATTTCTTGTTTTCAGTTATATTCCAAGGACTCAACGAGCAATTTCTGTAGAATTTATTGCTTATTTCATTCCTTTCATGTTTGATTGGACCTTTTCTTTTAGAGATTGAGGATGCATTTATTTGGAAGCTTGACAAAGAAATATATCTATCTACATATAAATCATAATTATATATATTTTTACCAAGATACCATACTATCTATGGGAGTTTCCTAAGCAGAAAGCATTTTTTGAGACAAATGTACAATGTTTTTCTTGCTTTTGTGTAAATTTAAAATGTTGTCTAGTGTTTACTATGGTTAACATGAAGTCTTTGGTTTCTGGCACTGATAAGATTTGTTCCACATTGGTTTAGTAGTTAAAAACAGTAGTATTGGGATAGGGGGAAGTTTTTTTGTTGAACTGGTGATATGGTTGGTTTTGTTTTATAAAGTCATTTAGGTTCTCTAGTCAAGTTATTTATATTCCAAACATTTTATGGTACTCACAGAGGACATATAGGAGAAAATATTGGCAGCAATATATGCAATAGACAACTCACTGTTGTTTGCTGTATCTAGGAATTTTTAAACAGCTCCATTGCAAATTGTGCAGCATGTACTGGTACTCACAGAGGACATATAGGAGAAAATATTGGCAGCAATATATGCAATAGACAACTCACTGTTGTTTGCTGTATCTAGGAATTTTTAAACAGCTCCATTGCAAATTGTGCAATACCCAAAGCCTGGGTATTTTATTAGCTGTTATAAACTGGGGTACTGGTTTCAGAAAAAAACAGCTTAACATTATGTGATAATGGCTGACTATGAAGGATGGAGATTATGCAAAGAGCATGCATAAAGAAGCTGTATTTATAAATAGAATATGAAAGCCCATTTTAAATTGCTTCATAAAATTTGATGGCTTTAAATGAACCTTTGTGCCAAACAAGCCAGTCTTCTTGTTTTCTGGAGGCATGGATTAGAGCAGGATTACTCAGCGGGCAGGAATCACAGACCAGAAGTAGGTCACAAGGATCATACCAGCTAATGGGCAGAATCCGGCAAAAATCCCCCAATCTCTGTGACAGAGCAGAAGCTTTGAACGGAGGTGAAAAAGCTGCCCATCCCTCATAGATATCCTACTCTCACTGCTTCTCCTGCTTTTCCTGCTGCAAACCAGCACCTGTGTGGTGCTTCCTGATCCAACCTGCTTGCATGTGGGGCCTGTTTCTGCCACGTTTCATCCATGCTGAGATGATTACCAAAAACTGCCTCCTGTAGCCACTCCACATTACCATGCAAACTGGGGAGAAACTGAGAGGATGGGTTTTGTGTAGAGCCATGGCAGATCATGGTGTGAACCCAGGAGACCACTGTGGGCTTCAGCGCCTTACTCTCAGTGTCACCACATGGAGTTACTGAATTCTGCGTTCTCGATGGCTGCCCACTGCAATTTCTTTAGTAATCTGTACAAAGAAACAAAAGAGTCTTATCTTTGTTTGTCTTTCTAATTAATGTTCCTCCCTAAGAACCAGGTGTTAGTGCTAGAACTGGAATTCCTTGAAGTCAGTCTACTGCTGGGGTGCCCGTGACCACCTCATTCCTAAGTCTGTATAGATGCATGCAAAAAAAAAGGAGTCAGAGGGAGAAAAGGCACCTTCCGCAGGCTTGTGGAAGACTGTTCATCCTGCCTAATAGTCTGTATGTCAATGGAAATGGAGAGCTGCTCCATATTGGGAAGGTTCAAAGATTCCATGGAGGAATCCATTGTTGTCCTTTGAATGCCTCACATAGACACCTTGTACATGGCATTAGACAACAAGGGGCATGCCTTCTCCTCGCCTCTCTCTCCACCCTGGCCCTGTTTCTTTTCCACAAGGAAATCTGCCTCCCGGGACCCTGGGGGAAAGGTCCTCGCTGACAGGCCACGCTGCATTGTATGCAGTGACTTGTATGAAGAAAAGTTCATACCTTTGTAAGAAGATGGCAAAAAGTAAAAATAAATTATGATTTCTCTTTCTCCTTCTTCCACCACTTAAATATGTAAGCCAGCATATTAAACAGTATTGTGCAACAGGAGGGATCAAAACAAGACTTCATACTTGTTAAATTGGAGATTGGTAGTATGTGTTCTAATTAAAATGTGTAGACCACATGAGAGAGCCTCAGCATTGGGTAATTTTTATTTATTCGTTCCTTGCACTTTTTACTTTCCTTCTTATGACCTTTCTTAGGACGTGTGACTCATTCTTTTCTAGCATTGTTTTCCCCTCTTCCGGATTTCACCTTTTCTCTTAGAATCTGTTCTCTCACTTTGTTCTTCTCCTTTTGTTTTTCTTTTCTCTCTCCTGAATTGCACTCAACAATCTCTCGTGTCTGTCTGTCACCTTCTTCCATGAGTATTTTACTACCTCTAGGACTTTCTAAGTGCTTTATCCTTCAGTTTTGTCTCTTGATATGATACTTGCCTCTTCCAGGATTTCCTTTTCCTTGCCATCACAAGCAGTTTTAGTTTAGCGTTTTCCCTGCAGATTTGTCTCCTCCCCATCAGCAGTAGTATTGAATTCCCTCTGCAGTAGGAGGAACAGGAGTGGGCAGATGCTAATTCTGTCCTGAGGTAGCATCACCTGTAAAGAGAAGGAAACCTACATCTGAATTCAGCCCAGACTTTTCTTTCTTCTGTGGTACTGCTAGTGTCAGGGAAAGGAGCTGACTTCAGAAGACTGAAATTCCAGTCTGAAACATCAATTAAGGTCAAAGAGGAACACAGCACTAGTCCTTTTAAATGCTTACTGAGTTTAAATGTTAATATTGAGATTTGTGAGATACAGGGTTGGGAGATATATAGCCTCACAGGTTTTTTGATTCCATGCCCATTACTATTTAATTAGTTGTTTCTCTTATGAGAAGTTGAGTTCTGCTTTTGCTTTTTCTATCGTTTGATCACTACACTCCACAATCTTCTTATCCAGTCTCCTAATAAATATTACATAGCAACAGAAGATGGTGGCAAAAGTTGTGTTCTAGTGAGGTGTACTGAATATTGTAATATTGCTTGGCCATTCCTTAGTCAAGTCTTCATTGATTTTGTATATAGTATCTGGAATTTTGTGTACCTTTTCTTTCTTCTCCAATAGAGGAAGGGAACAGTGGATAAAAATCTCTCTGCCTTTTCAGATACGGCTGAAAAGGCGTTATTTGGGAACGCCACTTCTGGATAGAATTGTTCAGATGCATCCGTTTCCATGTACAAACCCAAACAGATGACTTCTTTTTTTCTTTCCTTTTTTTTTTTTTTAATTTAAATAAAGCTTGTCATCAAAGGGAAGGCTATATTTAGGTCAGAAAAATGTTTAGCTTCAGGCAATAAAACTATTCTTCAGCTTTTAATGGTTATTTTCTATTCTGTCAGACTTAGAAACACTTCACAAAGCCAAGCTCCTGAGGTTCCAGGATCAGACACTGGAAAGGGGTTCAGCACAGAGGTCCAAAAATAACACTTAAACATAGGTGCATAATGAAGAGAGGATTAAGATGATCATAGGTAGCAGCTGCACAAGGAAAAACTACATTTCACAGTAATTGTAGTGGCCTACTTGTGTCATCATAGGTTCAGTGCCATCCATGCTCTCTACTTCCTTCTGAGGCTCTGTTTATCAGTCTTTTGGCAATGACAGCAGATGCTCTTAGGAGCGTGATGTGTCCAGATTAAGAACAGAATGCTGAAAAATAGGAAAATACATAGTAAAATCACCAGGGGACTAGATAACTTGAATTTTACAAAAGGAACAAGCTTGTTCACTCTAGTAAAAAGAAGACTAAGAGGAATATTGAAAAATATTGATGATATAAATACCAGCAGGGGAAAAATACTGTTGAAGCTAAAAGTCGACTCTGGCCATGAATAAACTTAGACTGGAAATTAAAGGAAGCTTTCCAACCATGAGAACAATGAGACTCAGGAACAATCATCCTGTAGGTGTGGAAAGGGAAAAATCCTGAACTGAATTGAAGAGAATTTTGAAAAATTTCTAAACATGCCACTGTCGAGTACTGGAATCTTGCTTTAATTGCCTTATCTCCCAGCTAACTTTCACTTTGGACTACATTCTTAAAATTGAAGAGTTTTAGTGTTTTTGTATTTGGGAGCATTTTTTTCTAAAATGCTTGTTTACACACGTATGCATCGTCTCTTATAAAAGGTCTCCTGAGAAGCATTTTTTGTGAAGTCTGTCTATGCAAGCATCCATTTAACCCTTTTCGTGTCCTCTTGAACTATTTTCACAGGTGTTTTTCTTTTAGTTTTTCTTATGGAAAAGTTGGATTTTCTTTGTTCTACCAGTTGGGATTATATCAGGGCCTGTACAAAACTAGACAACTTTTTCTAAAAATCAAAAAATTATTTGCTCATTCATAGGATCTTACCCATCTGACACAAGTAAACTGAGTTCCTTTAACATGGAAACAGTGAACTAAGCATGCACACCTCTATGAAGCAGTCATTCTCAGTAACAGCAGTTTTCAGAAGTTTTATTCTTACCCCTTTACTTGCTTATTGGTGTAATTGGGATGAGCATTGTTTCAGTTTATCCATATACGCCACTAAGACGTTATATTCCAGAAAATGAGTACTTCACTTTTAGACTGTACATCTAACAGTCTCCAGTCTGTAACTCCAGTGCATGACCCTATTTTGTCTGCCATTGTCACTGGGTTGCCCTTAATCATATTGATATATTCAAAGACTTCCCATATGTAAGGGACTAAAATGCTGCATCATATTTTGCTACTATGTTTTCCCTTCCATTTACATTTCTTAAAATGCCTTGGAATTTTGTCACAGTGCCTTCATACATATGCATGATGTGCCACTGCAGAAGACAGAACTCTTTATTTTTAGAACTTATGAAAAATGCATCCAAACTTCAAAGATGAATTAGAAATCAAGATTTCTGATTAGATATTTTGGGATTCAAATCATATGAGACCACTAGAATGTAGACAATAAAAAGGGTACTATTAATGTGTCTTTAGAGAGAGAAAATATCTTCCATAAATCCCAAGCAGTCTTCTAAGCATTTGGGAGACAGGAAATACAAAACATAAGCTAAAATGACAATTTTGCTGCCTACAGTTTGTATCTTGTGATAGTTTTAATATGATTGCATATTCTTTCTTTCCTGCTACATCACTAAAAATGTGAAGTATCCTGGAATATACTGTGTTCTATGTGTCAGAATTCACTGAGACACAAACAGAAACAAAACATGATGATGTGTCATGATTTAGAATTTATGTAAGCGTTATAAATAAATTTTAGGATTGAACTGCGTTATTTATGCTTTTATAATAAATGTGACATTATTATCTTCTCTTTGCCTGTTAGCAAGTGAAAATCCACTAGCAGTTTTTTTAAAGTTGGAAATTTTTTTATTAACTTTCAACTCTCACTGATGTACAAATTTAAAGTCTTTACAAATGACTGACTTTAATTAGGAATTTAAAATGTAAATCAAATACCACAGCCCATTGCTAATCTCTGCTTACTAAATTTTACAGTACTTTATATTACAAATATTTTGTCTGACTTCTCAAATAAAAAAAAAATAACAGATTCTGTTGTGAAACCTATTATACTTACATGTTTATTGAACTGAAATAACTGAATAAAAACCTAGAGCTAGTTGTATAAAAAAAAAATTACTAAATAGAAATTATTCTAAATTTTGAAACATAAGCATCTTGGGATGAAAAATGGAAATCTAAGAACTGCATACCCAAAGTTAGCATTTGCCAACAAACATTAACACTTTTCATTTTATTCTTGGTACCTATAAGTCTTATATTTTATTTTCCTGTTTTCGAGGGAAAAATCCAAGGTTGTTAAATATCTGAAGGCTGCAAGATTTTTGAACTATATCCAATGCCTACAGCTTGTGGAATTCATAAGCTTCACCATTTGAAAGTGATTCACCCATTTGCTCATCAATGACTATATAGTATGCCAGAGAAAGAAAGTCTCTCTTCTGTGCTTAGTAATTTAACCCACCAAAAAACCCCTGCTGTGCAGTTTACAAGCTGTGCAGCAGAACAAAGATGTCAAAACAGAATCTGCTTCCTTTTTTTACCAAAAAAAAAAAAAAAAAGCCCAGCATTTTCTTGGTTCAAAACTGTCCTTCTCTGTATTGGGCCAGTTCATTAACAGATAATGTTTGCCTGCCCAGAGCTCTGCTCTTTTACAAAATCTGCATATTAACTGTAGTATTTACTTAGTTCTCATTCACGGTTCTCATAGCTCCTCCAAAGACAAGGAAGGTGATTACTGCAAACAAGAAGAATCCCATTTTTAACTACTTATAGTTTATTCTCTTTAAACAGAAAAACATTTCAATCAGATCTACCTGAAACATAACAAATTTGCTACAATCTGCACCTTGAGATCTGCTCAGAAGGTATCGTCTTCAGGCATTCAAAACAAGAACTGTGATTATTATTGAGTAGCTAATGTGAAGAGATTATTTTCAGACATTAACTCTTCCTTTTTCCTCTGCTTTATATCACTGCCTTACTCAATAAAAAATAAAGCAAAAGAAACAAACAAAAAATTCAAGACCTGGCTATAAAAGTGATAAGTTTCATTTAAAGGAAGGGATGATAGACGGGAACATACAAAAAAACCTCATGTGTTTAGCCTTGAATATACCAGGCACTAGGTGGTGACCATTAAAATGACTTCAAGGCAATATGCAATACATTACCATAGGATAGAAGAAGCAGTTATTTTAATATCAGAAGTGAATTGGGTTGTTTAACTTCTCGGCTTCTTGAACATTATAGCCATTTTAGTATAATTAAAAGAAGATGAGTTGGATGACTATTACTTTCCCATGTTTACAGGGCCGAACCATGATTCATACTTTGTGTACAAAGTATGCAACAGAAATGTAGTAGATCTTGGAATATGGCCAAGTGCTGTTCTGTGTTTATGAGTATGCAGAAATATACAGATTTACTATACTAGATTAAACCTATATTCCATCTAGTTTAATGTACGCTAGTACTCATGCAATATAGTGTGTGATGTCTGGCAGTATTTAGAATCAGATGCTTCAAACAGGCACGCAAGAAATTCTAAACCAGCTGGTTGTGGAGCAATCTGTCAAATGGGAAGTGACTCCTAACCCTTGACTGCTGACAGTGCAGAAAGGAATGAGACTTGGGAGCTTTCCAAGGGTAGTGAAGGTAGTTTCAGAAAAGAGTGTGGGAAAAGACTGTTCAGGTCACTTTGCAATTCACTTCCCAAAGGGTACATCTGATATCTCTCTGTTTACATAGAGTACTTTTTTTTTCCTCTCTCTCCTGTCTCAGGACAGTGAGGTTCTTGGTTGTGTATGCCTAGAACATAATCAAAGAAACTTGTTAAAATATAAACCGAAAAGACTTTACAGAGATTTATATTAGCAAAAGTTAAAAATTGTTCCTGATAGGTTCCAAGATACAATTTCCTTTTACTTTTTCAGTACTGGTTTCCATTGCAAGTGGAAGTGGTGGGCTCAAACTATAGCCAAATAAATTTTGTACAGCATCATTAGGCTGCAATATACAATGAGATGAACTGGTTTGCTAAAAAACAGTCCTTTCTTTTCTATGCTATTATAATGAATTTTCTTACATAGATCTTTTAACAGTTCTGTGTTCTAATGAGACAGTCATTTTAAATTAAAATTTCCGTCACTCCTAAACAGTTGCAACTTATGAAAAAGACCTGAAAAGAATTGGTTATTATTCACTCCAGCTATGCTAAATGAAGAGATTTATTTGCTTCTGCTGCAGTTTTGAACAATTGAAGTATACTCTGCAAACTGAACCACTTCCATAGCCTGTTAGATAGTATCAGGATCTATAAATGCATTCTATCAAATATTTATTTTGCACTGTAATTAGCATTCTTTGTTGCTGTTTTTTGTTTTTGTTTTTGTTTTTTTTCTTCTGGTTCTAAAAGGACAGTCTCTGCATCAAGGACTGTCTGAAGTCTTGTCAGCTGTATCTGTGCTGACCCGTTCCCGGTTGTGTAGGTAGAATGAGGTGCTGATGAGGAGGCAGGTTTGCTGGTGAAGTTACACTGTCTTCTGATATTAGGTAATGCAGGCTGACGAGCTGTTTCTATTAGAGTAACAGCATACCTTAGAAGTTTTGCTGACATGTCTGCACTGCAGAGATCTGCTGGCATCCTATGGCCTCAGCTAGGTAAGCAAAACCAAATAAAGAGAACAGAGGAAGGAAAGCACAGTTGATGAGAGGAAAGGGAGTTAAAAGTAAGAAAGGGTTTTGCTGCGTGGAAAGAGAATTATGAAGGTGTAGGAGGAGATTTTTCAAAGGTGGGAATGATAGCTAAGTGTCTAAATTTCCCTTTCTGCTTCTGAAAATCTCTTACTAATATTACACAGAGACTGAGGTAAGATAGAGGGGAAGATTAGAGAACAGGAGAGAGAATGTCTGGGGGAGGGATCTAAAGAGATAAGCTGAAGATGGTTAATGAAGCAGAGAAATGTGATTCTTGGAGTAGCATGACTCACACGCCAGGATAAGGCAAAGGGGAGCAAAATAACAGCCATGAGCAAAGGGAAGAGGTGCGGCTAAAAAGACCAAACAAGTAGAAGAAGAAATTTAGCTTATAAAAAAAGGTAAAAATGGTTTATTATAAAAGAAATAGACATTAATGCAGGCTGTGCTGGGATATCAGGTGATGATAAAGAGAGTGTCTGTGTCTAACCTCGCCTGCACGTAGATGCTGCTGCAGTGCACCTCAGGGTGCTAGTTCTGATTATCCAAACTGAAGGCCTGAAAGCCTGTCACAGCTTCCACTGAGGCTACATGTGTAGATTTAGGCAGCCCTAAATGCCTTTTAGGCTAGTATGTATATTTTCACACCATTCACAATCTTTATTATTGAACAGATTCTCATTTCACAGCAGGTATCACTTGCCCATTTTGTCACTGGATGGCTTGTCATAATAAGTGTGAGTGGGCTTCAACAGAAAGCAGATTTCACCCACAGTACCACCTTTGCCTGTCAGAAAGAATTAAATGGGCAAATAAATGTACCTAACTGTCATGTTTTTAACCACTGCTCTAAATGCTAAGCAATAGTCTCCTTTGGTAAGCAGAATACAGGTACCTAAGACCCCAGTATCCATTATTTCCCTGTTGTCTCACAGCTGGTTTTGTATCAAGGCAAAGTGTGTGCTGTTCTCTTCCTGTGTAGACTAGGTTGAGAAACTGCTGCTGCTAATACTAAACTGAGCTGGAAAGTGGGTGTACTGTAAATCTAAAAGTTCTTGATTCAAGCATTGCAAATAACCCAGTGAAATAGGTAATGGTCATAGAGGTGCTTGATACGCTAGATGAAAAGCAGAAAAATAAATGCCTCGGGTGTCATTTGAGAGTTTGAGATGATAACTTTAGTATTCTTGTGCACAGGTGTGGGTACATCACTTCCCTGAGTTTTGTTCCTTAAACTGTCCCCTGCTAAATTCATGGGACTGGAATGTAGGATAAACAAATAGCCAGTGAAGAAATCACTGAGCTTTGGTCAGGAATCTGCAAACAAATGTTTGAGTGAGAGAGGTAAAGAATACTTGTTGAGTCCAAACTAGTGTTTGGATTCAACTAACCAAAAAAGCATCTTTACACTAGACAGTTTTGACTAAAGTTTCACCTTGCATGCAGGCAAAGGCATCCCAGTTCTTCAGCCCTCCTGATCCTTTCCTTCTCTTCTACTAAAGTTACAGCCTCCCACTTGTTCCCATTAGCAGTATCCAGTGTCTGCCAGTGCCTGGCTGATATTGCAGTTCTTTGCTCTTCAGCATTTCTTCTACAAGAGCCGACAATGTTTCAGAGAGATGACACTCTCCCTCTTTGGAGACAGCCAGCTGCCACTATATTTTCTTCTCTCCCAATGGTGTATTTTGGCAGTAGATTTTCCTTGCAGCTGTGACTACAATTTGCATTTGGAGAGTATTGCTTTATAAAGAGAAGGTATTTAACAGAGCTAACAATTATTGTTTTCAAATGGTTGGAAAGGTGATGAAAATTCCAGTCAGTGCTTGTGCTTGTGGATTAAAAACAAGTATCACTCATTGCCATAAATGCTGCTTTTGTCTCCTGCTGAGACAGCTGATAAAGGCTGAAACACAAATGCCACATTAGCCCAGGTTTCAAAAGGAAGGGACTTTCAGTGGGGCTTTACTTCTCAACCTGGCCCCAGGTTTGTTAAACTCTTCAAGGAAAGCCGGACTGCATGCGTGTAGGACAAGGACACTGCATTTGTTCCTAACTTCCAAGGAGATACCTTGGCTTTTGGTTCTTTAGGTAGTCTGTGAACTTAAAACTGATGGTTTTATAAAGGGCAGGAGAAAAAAAAAAAGTGCTATTTAGTGTATGCAAACCATTTGCAGGAATAGTCTCTTTTGTCTTGGTTGAAACAATTTTAATTATGCTGTTTATTTTTTGGCAGCAAAAATATGAACAGGATGAAGTTCAAATCTATGTTGTTTCAAGCTTTTATCTCTTTTTTTTAATAGCAATTAATAATAATCAAACAGGAATTACAAGCTTATAATTAAAGGTTTAGTAGTTGCTGCTTGGTTTAAAATGCCCTTGAAGTGGTATTCTTCTTTTCATCTTTCTTTTCTCTTTGCTCATGCCCATTCCAGCAGGGCTAATTCCCTTTTTTTTCTCCAAGGACTTTGTTGAAGTGAAGGCAAAACTTTGACTTACGTCTCTTCATATTTATGATAATCTTTTTCTTGTCACATTCTTAACATTTTACTGCATCCCCTTTTATTCCATTGTGAATGTCCCTTGTGCTCCAATTTTCTGCTTTTACCTCACAGTACGTAAACTATCCATTCTATTCTGCTCTGTTTTCATCAAGAACCAGCCCTTAGCAACTAGATAACACCCTGATACTGAAGATTTCTTCCTTTCACACACTATAATACATCTTTTCTCTTCCAAAGAGATTTCTGGAGCTCATCAAACGCCCGTGCTACAGAACAATGCATCCGTGTGCTTTCGCTCAAATATCTTTTCTCTTCACAGAACTTTGAAATGCTAACTTATTTATTACTCTATTCTAAAGAGAAAGCAAACAGTTTCATCAATCATGTTGAATCCTTTTGTGCTCCCTTTTTGTAATGTAGGTATAATCACTGGAAAGCTCTCGGCTGCAAGTTTTTGAGAGAAAGCCAAGGATTTCTTTAACAATTAGTGCTACGTTCATTATAGAGGACCAAGCTCTTGCAAATGGTGCTGGCATTATCGTTTTATTCCAGTCCTGTATTTACGTGCTTTCATGAAGACAAAATGCCCAAGCCACAAAGCAGACACACATGTACTGAAAGGATCTTAAAGGTCATGCAAGCCTCTCTAAATCCAGCTTCTGTTTTGGCTCACTTTGATTTACAGATTGCAGAGGGCAAAAAACAGCTACCAGAGGCTGAAAATGAAGTTAAAATTATGACTTGTCTGTCCCGGTCACTTCCTCCTCTTGAGCACGTGGAGCAGCAGGGAGCCTGAGCCTCTGCCTTGTGTCACCCGCCTTGCTGGCCAAGTTTACCAGCCAAGCAGTGGTAGCACACGACCTTGGAGGATGTATATCTGTAGTGCTGAAGCTCCCCAGCTGCAAGTCTGCTATGCCACACAGTGCTCAGCAGGCCACAGACCACATAATAGCAAAAATGGTGCTATTTTCAGCTGGAAGTTTGCTAAAGTTGCATAGTTGTACAGCAGCTATGGTGACCTAAAAAAGTGGGAACTGAGTGCGGAACTAATTGTCCTTATTCCGTGCTCTGTGACAACAGAAAATCTAGTTTTCCTATGCACATATGAAGAATAAGTTTTTTGTTTTCACTTTTAAATGGATAGTGGTTATAGGTTAGGTTTTGTGACCAATAGATGGTTATAATGCCATAGCTGCATATGGAGCTTAGCAATAAACAAAATAGGGGAGAAAAAAAGAAAACTGAACAAACAAAAAAGCATTATCACATTGAAGCATTCAATTAGACAACATGATCATCAAAGAAAATAAGATCTGAAGCAGAACAGGTTTTTAAATTGTATCAATAGGATGTCTATACACAGGAGAACTCTCAGTTTCTCTCTTTCATTTGCTCACTTAAAGCTGTTGTTTTTCGGCATGAATGTTAACTGTGTAGCACTTAGCGTACACGCAGCCCTTCTTCTTATGTCCCAGTTGGACAATTAGCTCAATCAGCTAAATCTACAGAAAACTAGAAGTACGTGACAGTGTGCACTAAGATGCTTAAGTGCTAGAGATCTAACTGCCGTACCTGCTGCACTGGGTTAAAAAACAACCCGAAACCATCCTTTAGCCAGTGAGGTGTTCAGGATGGTCCGGGTTTAATTACCAGTAAGTTAAGTAAAATTTGCTCAAGTTTCCATCCACAAACTTGAAAAACTGAATTATCTCACTTACAGGCTTTTGATGAACAACACTTTTCCACCGACGAGCACTGAGTCAATGCTTTAAAACAAAGAGCACTGTACTGGGCAGAAGAAAGAAGTGCTCAAAACAAAATTGGGCAAGCCAGCAATAGCAATAAATCAGCCATGCCTATTAAGTAGGATTTCTATCTCCCCAGGTTGTTTTGGCAATAGCGCTAACCTTAGTTGCCCTCCTGCAGCAGTAAGTGGCTAATGAGGCAGAATGGTCTATCAATCACTGCCTCAGTCAGGATGCTACTGCAGACTGGTGTCCAAATTTAGGGAAGATCCAACCCACAATCTAAAAGGACATGACGCTCTGGGACTTTACCTGCCATCCTAGATGAGGCACTCAGGAGGACTGCTTTCAGAATGCAGCCCAGGCATCTCAGTTGGCCTCAGTCCACCAAGTTTCTTTCAAAGCTGTGCTGAACGTCCAGATGGAAGTGGAGGATATTCATGACCTAGAAGGGTCATACCATCAGACAGAGACACCAGCCTGCTTTTGTCATTCTATTTATACAAGCAGAGAAAATCCAGGTTGTGGATTTGATTAGAGGATCCCTGATGCTGTGCATATAAATACCCCTACTCTCTACAACCTTGGGCTCTTTCATAGCTTCAGGCCAAGCTTCCCATATTATATCCGGAAGATGTGAGTACCTCAAAACGGGTTGCTCAGCAGCCAGCATGCTGAGTGAGAAGCTGTCTAATCAGCAGGGTATGCTAAACACAGGAGTGACTCATAAATCCTGCTCCTCCTCTGAACTGTCTCCAGCACCTTCTTCCGGGTGGTGTTTGTGTTCTCTCCTGAAGGCGGGCATGCAAGTCCTTTTTTTTTTCAAAAGCTGAACAGCAATGACTTTCAGCATTTCAGAGAAGCACAAATGGATGGAGGCAGCAACATTTTTGTATGCAAAACTCAGTGATGGGAGAACTCACTCAATGAAGGTAACCTTAGGCTAAGGTTTGTCATCTATCCAAAGGAATTCAGAACTACAACGTGAGCTTTCTGTGGTCTAGAAAAGAGAAGGGAACATAGCCACACTAAGCATTTCCATGTGCAAAAAACCTGAATGTTTTTTTTAAATTCATTAAAATCACTAAATTACCATTCAGTCCTTAACTTTATTTAAACAAAAAATATCCAAGTAATTTTCTTTTTTCCTTTTTTTTTGTTACTTCCTCATCTTTATTCTGAAGCTGTTTTCTCTAGTATTGCTCATGTGTGAGTTGGATACAACGTTCTTGTGAATGGCATCCTTCCTAAATTGCTCATCTACAGAAATAATTGCAGAACAATAAATAGTTGCACTAACAGCAGAAACTGCCTCAGCTTACAGTTATCAGTTGTTATAAAAAAAAATCAGATAAGTGTAAGGGTATCTTTTAAAAAGATGGCTTTCCAAAACACTGTAAGGAATGCATGATTATTAATCTCAAATTAGGATCTTTTTTTTTTCTTTTCAGTAGAAAAATGTTACAAGTTAGGAATTAATTGTCATGTAATTGATTGATAATTTTCCCTCCTGCTGTGTGCAGAAAGTTATTGGATGATGGCATATCGTTCTCAACAGGAGGAAAAAGTATAAGTCATTATGGGACAATTAGTTCCTATTTCTACTTTTTCTTCCATGTGCTGATAAGATTGCCTTCTAAGTGTAAGTACAGTAATTAACCATAAATATCATATAACTTTTTCCTTTTTATTTTTTTAACTTAAAATGCAAATCTAAATGCCGGTGCATCCTGTGCCCCTGTGCTCTTCTTTCCTGGACTAGTGACATTCATGAAACAGTAATTTTCACGTAGTTGCAATTAACAAAACCTGTCACAGTTAATCAGTTCATGGTTTTTCAGCATTGTTCCCGATTTCATTGCTGGTATGATATGGCTGAAGAAAACCCTGAAAAATCTTTTTATCAACATCACAATTTATGAAAATTGTGTATTTCCCCACAAACCCACCATCTGTTTACAAGAAAATTCTTGGCTTCAAACTGTCATTGTTTGCTTTATTGACAGTGAAATCATAATACTTGGTTACTCACCTTACAGCGAGCATAGTAGCATATCATTAATGCACACGTGGGAGGAATATATCTATTATATATACCTATACAGAGAGCTGTATTTGTGTATATGCAGGTACTTTACATGTATCTGACTGATATCTGTGTGAGGAACTACTGACATTTTTTAAAACTAGAATGCATCTACCTGAAAAATCTGAATCTTTTATTACACAGAATTTGCAAAGCTTGATCTATAGAATTCACTTACATGTGAGTATTTTTCCCATTAATAGACTTGGGTGATGCATCTTAAAGCTTTAATGCCAAATACCAACTGTTTACATTTTTCTAAATGCCAACCGTGTAATTTTATCATAGGATCTGAAAAACTAGCTGAGCTGATTCCTTCTTCCACCTACCACCAAGTAATGCAGCCCAAATTTCATGTGCTTGGCTACAGGGATATAATCCCATGCCTTCAACTCTAACTGTGTAATCTGCAGTGGGTTCTCAAAGACGTCATCAACTGGTCTTTGAGATTTAGTTTATAATTGCATTCATGATGCAGAGGAGGAATACAATCTTATTGTGTTCTCCTTGTTTTCTTAGCTTTTTGAAACTGCAGATGTAACAGGGAAAAAAAAAAAACCACTTGATGCTGAAGTTGGAATGTAGTACTCATTAAATTTAGCATATATGACTGAATATACATAGAGAGCAGATCTTTTTCAGAAAGAAGGTGCCATTTTTCTGTAATCACTTGTCAGAGTAGAATCACACTCTGAGGTGCCAATTATATCACAACCTAAGTCCAAGACTTAACTAATCTGTGAGATAGTACTAAATTGTACATCTCGGCTCCCCATATTTGGTTCTTTAGTGCATGTACCATCCTGCTTGTTCTTAATTGATTTCACTAACCCCACGGTTACTGAATGCAGAAATTGGGACACATAGGAAATCTCAGTAGAAGGAAAATTCAAAGTGGAAATAGTGAATTTAGAGCTATGACATACAGATACCAAGGCAAGAATAGTGTTTCTGCATATTATTTTACAATTTCTGTTGTGTTGTTCCTTATGAATTTTACCACGTCATAGTTAATCTGTATGGCACTTTACTAGTTTATAGGCTTTATTAGAGCCATTGATTGGACAGGAGCCAAGTATGTGAATATAAATTGATTTTATGCAATGTACGCAACAAGGAATTTATTGATATAAAGGGCTTCATTATTTGTAGGATTACTCTAAAATGATTTTGGAACAGCAAGAATTCTCTGTGGACTGTATTAGAATTTCATGCTTAAATGCAGTTGAACACTAATTTTTATATGAATTCTTCTGTCTTACACTGCTGTATAAAGGAAGACTGGAAGTAAATACCAGGGGAGTAGAAATGCAGATTACAGCTTCAGGAAACAAAATGCAAGTGTGAAAGATGACAGAATGATCATGTGGGAGGAAATTACTGTAGTTTCTTTCTTTCCCTTATTCCTATTCATAACTAGCTATTGTCAAGGACCTCAGTCATTTTGAAGCGACATTTGCAGTAGTAGAGGAAGACAGAGGGGTTAAATTATACATATTCTGACGCCTTGACAGACTTGGTAACCTCACTGCTGCTGAAACATGACAACAATGTCAACATCCAGGGAGACAGGGCTGTCTCCAGCCCCATTACCTCTAAAAATCAAAAGAAATACATTGCTAAGAAATATCGTGTACTTAGGGGAAAATAAGAGTTTCAGAACATGGTCAGGGAAACAGGCACTTATATAGTGAATCTATGCAAGGGACTCACCACTCTTGACTTGCTGCAATGCTCTTTGCTCTTGAATTTTGTGTTTCTCTGTAAGCTGCTGTGAGTCCTCTGGCTCCTGTGTGCTCTTCTGCATTGCAGGAGCAGAAGTTTGAAATGCAGTCAAAAAATTATGGCTTTTAGCTGGAAAGCAAATAGTGTTGGCTTCACTGTTCTCACTTAAATGAACAGCGGTCCTATCATCAGCTTAAGGAGTGAGTCTGAAAATATCATTTTGCATAGCTTGGTACTGCAAAGTATGCAGTGATTAGCTGCTCATAGTTTACATACCAGACTGAGGTTCTTTCTGAAAATGCGAGCCAGAGTTTCTCATGCACAAACTCTGCAGCGTAAGATATTTCACAGCCCTGTATGTTGAACAGTTCTGCAGATTTAATAATGGGTGACCAGGAAGCTGAAAGAGAGACATGTGGATTGTACAATGTACCAAGGGATTTGTCTTCTTCCGATGTTCACAGTGTCCATATCCCTCCCAAAATACTCAGATGATTTGGTCTCCACTGGGCAGATCATTTTCTATGACATTGTATAGTTAGCTTTGAAACATGCTTAGAGATGAAATCATACATTGTGATGATTTCAGTTAAATAAAATGTGTTTATTGTGACAAGAACCGTGAACTATTATATGCTTATTCTCCATATATTCAATGTT
This sequence comes from Calidris pugnax, assembly GCF_001431845.1. NCBI lineage: Eukaryota > Metazoa > Chordata > Aves > Charadriiformes > Scolopacidae > Calidris > Calidris pugnax. The sequence goes on along the minus strand of NW_015094506.1, from coordinate 16,843,823 downwards.
TATGAGGTATACAGTGAATTTTAAAAGCGAAATAAGAAAAGTACACAAAGATTTGGATATTATTTGGGTATAACTCAGATAATAGGTTTTGAGTGTGAATTTTAGACTGGAAATCTTACAATATTTCATTTTCTCATTACAATGAATTTGGATTTGGCCATCAAGTTAGTGTCTTTCAGTTGTTTTTCTAAAAGTATTTGTTCCTTTTTTAACCAAATTCCAGTGATTGATACTGAGCTCATGTCTAATATTGGGAAGATTTGTTACCTGGTCCAGGACTGTGCTGTAGATATCTCAGCCTCACTAGCAATTTTGACTTAACTGTCAAAAATGTTCTTGCCAAGCTCCTCTCATCTCTGCTACCTTGCAGTTGCAGCACTTCTGCCTGACTTGGTACGTGACTGCTGTCCTACCCCCACACTTGCTTAAGCTTGGGCTCAGGCATGTCCCCTTCCATGTATGTGGGATCCTTATCCCTACTGACTTGCCACCTCTTAGTCCTCTTCCTATCTGCAACACCGTGTTCCTCCATCCTGCTGCAGGACCAGTGATACTCCTTTGGGAGGAGACGCATTTCAAAAACTGAGCATTTAAGTTGCCATGGGCTTTTGGGGAGAGCTTTAGGTGCTTCATCTTGTTGTTTCAGTCAAGCCAATGAAACTATTGGTAGGGTATTAGTAACAAACATTGGAAGAGAGTTTTAAAGAGCTCATGTACAGCTGGCATCTAGAAAGCATCAACTGATTTCACATATGGCAGCAGGAGAAATGTCTCTCCTCCACTAAAAAAGGCGCAGGGGTGATTCTGGGGGGGGTTTGCTGGGACATTTCTTGTGCATCAGTAGCAGCACAGACAGAACACCTGAATTCCCCCACCAGGGTTCTTCATCAGGACTGTTTTTCCCCATGAAATGCTGGGCCTTTCATGTACCTTCTCTAAAGCAGTACTAAATCTGGATTGCATTGTAAGCCTTTGTGGTAGTGGTGAAAAGGCTGTTTTGATATGACATCTTTACCGTGACCTTCCATTCTTCTGAAAATGTAGTTACAGACCCATCTTTATAAAAAGCCAAGAAAGTCTCTTTTCTGAGCTTGTCTTTTAAAATAAATGTCCATTACTGAAGCTAGAAAGATAGCGTATTTCATTAACAGGAAGATGAATGAGTAAAAAATGTATTATTAACATCCCAGAATACTTAAATCTAGGAAGAGATCGCTTATTGTAGGTATCTTTAGACATTCTGGTAATGTTCCCATCTTCTTAATGATGAATTAATTTCATCAAAACCAGTCTAATGGAATCGGGTAAATTTTCAGTGTGGTGTCAAGACTTTCTCTGGTAACACTGCACACTTACCCTGGACATACCAGCACTGAAAGCTCATCGTTTCTTTCTCTTTCAGTGCACAGGAGCTGTAAAAAAAAAAAAAAAAAAGATAGAGGAACAGAACTGATGTTAACATGTGATTTTTTTTCTTTCTTGGATAAGTTTTGTGATTACATTCCAAGCTGGATGTAACTGCTGAAGTGAACAGGTTTGGGATGCTGAACAGCTAAGCTGTCCAGGAAATATCATTTGACAGTATAGATCCCAATTTGCAACTTTGCAGGCTTATTGAGGTGCAGTGACCAGCTCTACTACAGTGGCAATTACTTCTGAAAACTTGTACAATTACTTATATTTGCACTATATTTTTATGTTTTGGATAATTTTGTTGATTTTAATTTTTAGTATGGCAGAAAAAATAGAGAGGCAGCAAGGTAAAAGGACACTTTCCAGAAAATTTCTCATTGGGAGGGAATGATTTAGACAGCATGGGATGTCTGACCTATTTGCTCTCTCACTCCACCCAGTTTGTATTCAGCAAATAAGAGGAGTGAGAAAAATTAAATTGTTTGAAATGCACCATGACAGAGCAACGGCACCAATTTTATTTCCATGGGATTAAGTGTTCCCTAAGTCCTTCAGCAGCTGCTGTAGTATACCTGCTGTAATTTAACTCTACAGAAACTGTACAGATTTGCTTTTTGCCCTTTGGCCTTTGTTGGTTTTGGTGGGGGGTTTTTATTCTATCTAAAATCTCCCCATGATTTGCCAGAAGATGATAAACTACTCTGAGTTTTCTCTCATTCTGAATCCTGAAGATGCCCTTTCCATGTGAATAGCTGTGAACATCCTACATCTCTCTCATTCATTTTCTCACTATTCAGTTTATTTTTCAAAAAGAATGTAAAACAAACAAAAAGTTCCCATTGGATTAGTCCCACCAAGGTTGTCCACATCTTACTTTGGATATGTCTGAATGTTTGCAAAGAGAGTCTGTTGCCCCTGGAACACATGTTTTCAGGCCTTATTTCCAGAGGCTACTCCATGCTCTGTAATCATCCATATTTGAAGCATCCATCTTCTTCTTTACTCCTCTCTTAGTAGTAGTTGCTACTTATAGAGATGCATTCCAACAGGATTCTTACAAGATGCATTCCAACAGGACTGTCACCATGACGATCCATACCAGCACACTAGGCAGTTAGCTAATGCTTTGTACTTCTGCAAAGGTTCTTGTTAATCTCCACAGTGCATTTGTATAGTATTTATGATTCCTTTTCAGAGGAAATTCTGTAGAAATTCTGTAGAAGTTTGAGCTGATACTCATTTTAGTCAGGTTTTTTTGCACAGGGAACTGTAAGACTCTAAGTCTTACTGTTAAACCTCCTCAAGGTTTCAAATCATCATCTCTGGATTTTCAGTCAACTCTTGATGCTTCTGTATAAAGACAACAAGCATTACTTTGAAGCATTCCACGTATTTGTTCATTGTTTTGTTTTACATCTGTCTTACAATGATTGTATGGCACTACTATGGATGGGGAGTGGTATACCAAAGAATCAGCATGCTCAGGGAATACAGTCTGTGCTGTGTTTTATAAAAGTATGTAAATAAAATTGTACTTTTATTTATAACTGCAAATGTACTCTTATTTATGACTGCACGTTGCACATGCAACATGTAGTGTTTCATACCTAGCAGTATAATCATTGTATTGAACACTGAACTGGAAATCATAATGGAATTTTATGACATTTAATTTTTTTAACCTATAAGAAATTTTAGCTTGCAACTGCCATTTCATAAATGGCAGATAATCTCCTAGTATTTTGTAGATCTTTACCTTCAGTGGTGCACTGCAGCATTAAAGTACCACCCCTTTTTGTAAAAGGCCAATTGAAATCTAATTATTCAGTACTCTGCAGTCTCTAATAATTCCACAGTGTTTATACCATTATTGTGGAAAGCTGTAGCCTTACAATAATAGAAGCCATCAGATGTTATCTCAATAAGGGAGTGGGCACGTGCTCTTCAGAAAATTCTTCATTGCAGAAAGCTTTTTCTGAGACAAGATTCTTTTTCAGCCCCTTCGCACCTTTTTAAATTATCAGGACAGTGTCACTGGCGTGTAAAGGTCGAAGGCTCTGTAGCAAGTCTCAAAGCATTTGGGCATGCCTCATTACATGTAGTGACCTCTAACTGCACTAACACTCTACCGAGGATTGTTCCTGGAGTACAGAGGAATACTCTGGTTTTTTCCTTTTTTAAAATAAATGAAAATGTAACATTTCATATTTCTTCTCCTAATATATTTTCAAAATATAGCTCCAAAACTGGAAGCAAATAAATTACATTTGCTGTAATTTTTAATTAGCTGAAAGTCATCACTGCAAATTGTGTCTTCCATTACAAAATAAAATAGTCAACTGCCAGGCCTGAAATAATTAAGCAATATATTATAATTAAGCAATTTAATTTCGATTTAATTATGATATATCATACAACTTTTCTTCTGATTTAACTGACATTCATTGACAAAATGCTATAACATAAAACAGCACTAATGTTTATAGCTGATGGCTCTGCATGTTTTGCTTCATAGTATTTGGCATTCATCAGAGCATATGGAAAAAGTCTTATAGTCTGGAATAGCTGGCACGTTATTTCATACTACCCAAATTATGCACTACATGTTTTTCCCAATTGTTATTTTGAGAGGTAAGTGGGGAAATCTTCGCAGACATTGGGCTTGAGCCAAGGTTCATGGTTATTAACTGGAATCTTTCCATCGACTTCAGTCTGCTTTAAATAGTGAACTGATCCCATGTTGTTACAAGCAAATAGATAAGACTGCATGCTTATGAAATATTTATAGAGCTGTATCATATACATATTCTGTGTCAACATCAACATGATTTTATATTAGGCTAGGGACCGTGAGGGCAAAGGCAAAAGTGATGGGCAGGCAGGGAATACTGCCTCATTCAGTGCTGCATCAATAAAATTGCTGCGAAATAGTCACTAAATTGCTTCTTCAGAACAAGACCAACCCACTATTGACTTAAAGTCTTTTTCATTGGATGACAGTATTGGAGAATTGCTTTTATTCCAGACTACACTTGCATGCAAACCCCTGTTTAATGACATGAATGGTGAGGGTGATTTCAAAAGGTTCATTCTGCCAGCAGTCAGGTCTGTGCCTCCAAGGTCTTCGTGACTGCAGGCTCGTAGTAGTGAAGTTGAAGGACAAAAAGCCAATTCTCGTCTTGACTTAGTGATTTAAGCACTCTCAGCAACATCCATGAAAATGGTCACGTAAGGCAGGAAAGCTCATGATTCATCATATTGCATGCAGTCAGATGCTCTTATGCCCCTTTAATTTGGATGTCTTGTCTTTTTTTCCTATGGTGATGTTTAAATTTCTCAGCAAAAAGTCAAAGGCCAAATGTCTTTTGGGGCTGAGAGCAATTGTACACTCAGAGCAATAATGAATGTTTGTTCTCTTTCAAACCATTTCTCCCTCTGGTTTTCTGAAGAAAAACAGAATGATTATTCAGATCAGTGATATTTAGGATGCGGCAGAAAACCAGAACAATGTGTTCAAAACCAATATAATCATTTCAGCCAACCTTCTTGTGACATTGAAATTGCTTTGTGCATATCATCTCACCTTCACCCCACTGGCCCAGAATTCTTTGCTTTATAATGTACGCTCAAGTAAAGGTTTTCCAAAATGCCCGTTAAATAACATGAAATTAAAAATATGTTGATGTGGGATTTTGTTTGTGACAGCCTCTGAGATATTTCAATATGGCTCCATTTAATACCCTTCAGATGTCGTAGGTCCATGAATACACCAATGAGACATCTGAATAATTTAAGAGAATATTGTCAGTAGCAAATGTCACATGAAATAACTGGAAGGAAAATTGCCTTCAATAAGTGAAGATAAAAATGGATGCAAATCAATTTCTGTTTAATTTACAACTTGCTTAAATAGGAAACAATAGGTTAATACTTTGACAGGAAATCTTGAAGTGTTTTTATTATATCCATATCACTTAATTTATTATATATAAAAGCTTTGACTATGATCCACACCTCTGTAACTCTCACAGAAAAACAATTCTGTAAATACACTGTGAAATTTGCACATAGGGAGCAGTTATTACCCAATTTGCTTATACTTTCAAAATTGAAGAGCAAACCATAAATCTGCATGAGAGTTTTACAGGAATTTCGAGGCTTCAAATTCAGCAGTTCAAAATGCAACACTGTTGGAGAAGAACTCTCAGCAATGAAATTATTCTGGCTGAAATTAACCCTGCAAAAGACTTTTCTTTCTTGTCCAATAATTATTGTATGAAGAACATGAAGCAATATGCTGATGTAGTCACATTAGTAAGCATGAGGACCAGGTGATATTCTGCCTCTTTAGTCTTTTACTGATGAGAGATCCATTTCAATGATCTAAATATTATCTTTTGGGGTTTTGTTGTGTTTTTTTTTTGTTCCAACAGCTTATCCAGGGGTTAAAATGGTGAGTGAAAGTCATCATGAGGCCCTGGCAGCACCGCCAGCTACCACAGTAGCAGCAGCCCCTCCAAGTAATGTCACCGAGCCAGCCAGTCCCGGAGGAGGGGGAGGAAAAGAAGATGCATTTTCTAAGTTAAAAGAGAAGTTCATGAATGAACTGAACAAAATTCCACGTAAGTAAAACTTGATTGATTAAAAAGCTCCTGTCGGCAGATTAGATTTAACTTGACATTTTCTTCTTTGTCATGTATTTAGACAGTGAACTAAATGTTTTCTAGACAAAAATAGAAAAATCAGAAGATAAACCTGGTTTAGTAAGCTCCTCAAAATTCATTGGAATAGCAAAAATAGGGTCTAACTCATATGTAATTTGAGTCTATTCTTGTTATGTCAGATTGTCTTGGTAATTTTTACTGATGAATTATTGCTGAATCATCAAAACTGGAATGGCAGAACTTCATGGTGGCTGTGGGACCGATAGCCAAAATATTTCCTAACAGTAACATGGTTTCATGTTTCTGATAAATATGCATGAGCATAATACCTTAAAGCAAACCTTGGCCAGAACTCATAAATATTCAGAAAGTAAGGAAACTTTCTATCTTTGCGGATTAGAAAATATAGAAAAAGTGGGAAAATGCCTTTTTAACAAGAAAATAGCTCTAATACATGAGCAACGTATGAAGATAGCCATGCTTTTCCCACTCAGTAATTCTGTTAGATCAACCATTGAACATTACTTGCATGAGTTCCTGTACCTATACAGAGTAATTTAAACATACCAATGTATATTTCTGTGAAGTCAAAAGGGTTAAAGTCAGCAGGGTTCTTTTGTTCTGTGCTAGAAAGTATTAATTCAAAGCTGAGGCTTCAATTTGTTTACATTTGTAAAAACTATAAGCATTAGCTTTTTACACTCAGTTATATTCCTAGGGGTCTTGAACTTTTTTGGTATGTTTTAGTATGCATACATCGGTATTAAATACCCAACTAATTCAACATTGTCAATGTAGCTTCATATAATATTTTGCTCTTGACAGAAAAATTACCTAATCATACAAGCAGATAATTTTTGCACTTTTGTAGACAAGAAGGTGAAGGCACTGTCTGTATGCGTATTTTAATAGAAGGTTTTAGAGAGACATTTAATCTTTAAGAATTTTTACTTCAGAAGAATTAGTAAATATAAAATATTTTCAGGGAAGCATTTTAACATCTGTAGAGTTTTCATTTTTAGAAGTTTATCATTTGTATAAAGAAACATGTGACTGATTAAGACAGATAACAAATTAGAATATTAATCGATTTTTTATCTCTGAAATGGATCTTGGCAATCTGGCAGATGTGGGTTTTGCAAAATTGATAGCAAACAGCTTTGCTCTGTCACTCGAAATTCTCACTTGCGAGAATAGAGGTGTTACAGTGGTAAGAAGTCCGTATGTCATTAGTTTGGGAATCTGCACAGTCCAGTGCAGACCATCCTGAAATGAAATTGCCTGATGATATCATGGGAAAAAACAAAACTACAAGAAGAAAAAGAAGACGAAAAAAAGAAAATACAAGACTTTTAGGGAGAAACAGTCAGCATTTGAAACGTTTTCTTGTGCCACTGACATGTTGGAGCGTTTTATATCCCAAATAACTTTCGTTTTTCCGCATTAAGAACAGTAGCAAATACTATGTGAATGGGCAGTAATTAACAGCTCTAAATGTGTTTGTCATTTATAAACTAACACAAACAGGTCACTAAATAAATCTAAGTGGGTTGTCTCCAAAATATTGGGGGTGGGAGGGAAGAGGAGACCTCATTAACCTACTAGAAGGTTATAGCATTTCCTTATAGTTTGTTTTGTCAGTAGGGCGTTGTCAGCGAGGTGGTGGTAGCCTATTGCAAAGCTGAGGATTTAATAGTGGTAGAAAAGTTGCCAGACCTTACCTCTTACAGCTGGTAGCAAATTTTTTTGAGAATCTCTCTTACAACAGAGAAGAATGTAAATTTGTTCCAACCAAATCATTTTTATAGTGTCTTTCTGGGAATTTCTTGCCATCTGAGAGAAAATAAAGATGGTGTATGGGCAGCATTGAGACAGCACAGATACTTGGATCCTGGACCAGGTTTTTCCTCTGGTAGATTCAAGCTGAAGACCTGGGTTCAGGTCTTCCACGTGGCGGAGGAATGGCACAGTCAGCAGGTTCTCTCATCTCTGCAGATCAGTGATAGGCCTGTTTCTAGTTCATGTACTTTCTCGTTTAAAACTTCCAGAAGTCTCCTGTTCATCCCCACGTGACAGGGAAGACTTTGAAAGCTTAGTGGTTAATGGGAGAGAATTATTTTTTTTCAGTCCTCTGTTGCCTGTGTGCAAGAGAGAAATAACTAAATGTTTTAGTTGCCTCTGCCTAAGATGTCTGCAGAAGGAAAATAAGCCATCATGATTTAGTGAATATATAATAGGATAGAATGTGCCCATATTGTGAGAAAGCTCACCTGCAATCAGCTCGGCTTGAGTGATAAAAAAGCCCTGCCCTTGGAGGGGCTAATTTATATAGTCTCCTCTTTCTGGTTTGTCATAGAAATTACATAATATCAAGTCATGCTTATTTAAAAAAAAAAAAAAAAACACAACAATACTACCATAGAGGAATACAAGATTTCAAAAACAAAGGTACTGTAAGTTACACTGAGCTGAATATGTATCATTCCTTCCATGTGGCTTATAATAGAACAGTCATCTGTTTAAAAAAATGTTTTGTAGAATACATAGAAGTCACAAGTTAAACAGTCTAGACATACTTAACTAGCTAAAAATATCAGGATTCCCATTAAGATTTCACTTTGCAAAACTCCAAAGTAGGGTCTGGGCTATTTAAATTGCACTGATGTTTCTTCCTGTAATCTATGCACCAGAGAAGTCTTACTTTATCAAAACCAGATTAATTTAATAGAATGAGGAAATAAAAGTTCCAAGAAGAACAGAAGGCTCATTTGTATTAGTATACATTTATTACAATAGCAGTGATACAATATGTAAACCCAGTTAAAATTTTCATTGATACAAGCAGAAATTCTGTTTTTTTCATTGATTTGTATCTCTTTAAACTTGAACATACCCCACTTTTTGTGGAAGGAACGTGCAGGCTTCCAAAACCACACAAATCATTCAGAATGGCAATGTCCTAACATATATTTCATTCTGGGTGAAGCACGTAGGATCGCTTTATTACAATGAGTCATACCATTAAAGTGCAAAAATCCTGTAAGGTTACTGAGGCATAACTGTGAAGAATTTTCTTCTCCGTTATGTAAATCCCTGCATTTTGGTTGTGAGTGGCTGATTTGCATAATCACAGTACAGTTGTTTTTCTATAGCTGCACTGTGTATAAAAGTCACTCTATCTTAATTGGTTCCTATACTTTCTATCCTGGTTTATCTTTAATCTGCAGAATTTTTAAGCTGTTTACCAGAAGAAGAAAAAAGGCACCATCTCTGCTTTTACACTTTGCATTTTAAACACAGTAATTCCAACACCTGAAAAAGGGGGTAAAACAAAGCAGATAAAAAGGCACTTGCACATCTGAAAACAAAATTGCATTAAAAGACTTTATAAGATACGTTGATTCTTTCCTTCCTCCCTCTCACTGATCTTCCATCTGGGCCTTTGTCTAGAAGCTAGGAAAATATCTGCCATGCATTTACAGTAAGCGAGTTCTAGCAAGACTAAGGCAATGAAAGACAGCAACAGCTTTTGGGCAGAGGCTTTAAATATCAAGATACTGACACTAACCACAGAAAATTAAAACTTAACATCAATCAGTATTAGTTTACTTAATAAGCATCTTTGTAAAATCAAAGTGATCTTGATGTATTTCCTAAGAACACATTCCTGTGTGAACAGAAGACCTCATTCTGCCAGCAAGGTAAATAAAACAGCAAAAATCCAATTAAATTCCAGCATACATCTGACTGAATAATGATACTCTGTTAATGCTCCTCATATAATCTTGAATAGCTGTAATAGCTGAATCTATTGAATGCAGGATACTATCATTACCTCTTTAACAGGAAGTTATTGCATATTTCTAATGCTCTTTGCTGTCTTACATTGTAATTGAATAAAAAGTTACACTTCCCTACCAACCTTACTCTGAAATGTTTGGCTGGCTTGCAGCTCCATTTGGCCTCAGTAGCTGGTGCTCAAAACCCCTAAATTTGATTAATCGTGTACAGGTGACTGATAATCCCCCAAACCAGGAGCTCAAAACTGTGTGATGATTCAGTCTAAAACCCAATGTTCTGTGCAGACTTGTTTCACATTCTGTTTGCAGATATTCAGAGAAAGGTTTATGTACCTCCCCTAGGTTTAATGAGTAACTGTCAAAACAAAATGGGACTGGAGGCTGTAGAGGAAACTAATAAAAAATGTAAAAATAACTGTAAGACCCAGGTCTGGGTTAATTCTAAATAGTTGCTTAGTAAGCTGAAGAACAGAGTTGTAGATATCTTTCAGTAAATTAACAAATAAAATAATTCTGGATTTATATATTTAGCCATTTAAGTTAAAGTTTCAGCATTCAGCAGTCACTCTAGACACACCTCATAATTTCTTTCTCCCTGCTGGTCTCTGCTGTTCTGCCCTTCTGCCTTTCTCGATTGACCAGCTGAGGTTGTATTAAGAGTTCTTATTACCCTTTATAAATAGCAAAGAAGTTCATTTCTTTTTTCTTTTTTTTTCATTCTTATTTGGCATCAAGATTATCAGGAAGATATTATTGAATTTTGTTTGTTATTAGACAATTGAGGATTTTGTGCATGGGGTCTTCCTGAAACGTATTTTTTATGGAGCTGCCAGCTTGATCATTTGCAGAAAATAAATTCAGGCTGTTCATTTCACTGCTTCTTCTAATGGTTCCTGCAGTACAGGTGTCACCTCACAGGGAGGAGAGGGCAAGTTCTTTTCTAAGTTCATAAAAAAGAAGTAAAATGCTGATAATAGAATCTTTTCAGATTTCAAAACTGGATTAATAGAGAGAGAGAAATACCGTAAAATCAGAATAAAGTTCTCAGCAACAGCTATTTTTTGTATTTCCATGGCACATACCAATGTTAGTCATTGCCTTAGATCTTCTTAGGTTAGCAGGAAAAAAATTGAGTCTCTGCTTCAGAGACCTTCATGTCTAAATATAAGGCAAGGAATTTTCTGCCTGCCTGCAGAAAGTGAGGACTATGTGTACCTATGTTCATATATATATATATACACACACATATATTTGTCAATACGAGTCATCTCAGCTTAGGAGCAGTCTGACATTGTCAAACTCTATTTAAGTATCCCGGCAAAGAGGATTTGTAAGGAGAGATTTAAATGAGAATAATAAATGAGAATATGTTCATATATATATATATACACACACATATATTTGTCAATACGAGTCATCTCAGCTTAGGAGCAGTCTGACATTGTCAAACTCTATTTAAGTATCCCGGCAAAGAGGATTTGTAAGGAGAGATTTAAATGAGAATAAAGAAAGAAGTTTCTCGATGTTCAGGAGACTCTGAAGAACAGGGCTGGTGGAAGAAGGAAGGCATGAATTCAAGTCATTTTAGTTCTCTTTCTATCATCAAATCGTTGGCAGTTTCTCATGCCAAGCAAATACATGCAGCTTTACACTGGGGAAGAAACAGGGGAAATGAGAAATAAAGATTTATTTTGGAATACAGAACAAGTACAAGAAAGAGCTATTACAGTACAATAATAGACAGGGGAGAAATCATTATTTCTAAATATAGCAATTTAAATGCAAATTTCAGGTTACTTTGTTTTGTCCCCAGTCCAGAGTTCAGTGATTACATGAGAACTTAAGCATTATTTTTTTCTCATTAAATAAAAGTTTCTAGATCACCTGCTGGTAGGCAAAAGCTTGAAAGTATTACCCACACACATCCAGAAGACACAAAAATAATGAGACAAAGAAAAACAATTTAACTCTGCTGTTTTATAAACTCATCATATGAAAATACCTTCATTATTTTTAGGGGTCCATCATATTTTGAATGCTTGAAATTAGGACTCTGAAAATACAGCTTTTAAATCCAAAGTATCTAAACAGATACTGAGAAGTGGAAGAACAGAAGTGAAAAACTCAGGAAGTAGAACATGGATGAAAATCCTTGTCTGGAAGGAGTAACACGTGGTCTGAGATCCTCCTGAGTTACACTCTGTTGATATTTCAATGATTGATTCTGTCATGAAGAAATATTTCACAATCCATGATTTATTTTCATATGCCTTCTAATAGGTTCCCCTTTACATGTCCTGTACTTAAACTTTTGGATCTGTGACTGCCGCCAGTTTGAGGCTCATATGGCCCTGAGCTAGGAATCTCAACCTGTTAGAGGTGTGAGCTGCTCTAACATGACCCAAAAGTGCTGCTGTGGACCATAGCTGGATCCAGCACCATCAAGCACAAGCGCTTGCCAGGAGGTTACGCATCCCCTCCCATCAAAGTGAGCTCAACCCACACGTCTGATGCACATAGGTCTGAGGACCCTATTCCTATGCTGGCCCTTATCTTGGCTCCTTGGACAAGCCAAGAAGGAAAGGAGCAATCAAAAGGGCAGACTCCTACAACTTGCAGCACCCTCCATCCCCAGCACAGGGGGAGCCTGTCGCATGCTAAACCCATGTCTGCTTCTCCAGAGTGCACTGTCCAGTCTGAAGGGAAATACTGTCTCTTAACCAGAAGCATACTGGACCGTAACCTCAGTGTCAAACAGAATTATACATTATTGATTACATGTGTCTGAAACATCGTTTTCAGAAACAGCAGTTCATGTTGAGTTGTACAACCTGAAAGAAGGGGAAGGAGAAGCAAGTCCTCCTGTAAAATACATGATGCTGAGAACATTTCAATAAAATATAGGAAAACAAAAAACCCCATTCAGATTAACCTTTACAGCCATGGGGATAAAATTCATCTATAGCAGAAACAGGGGAGAGAACCTACCTTTGGTTTGGTGACAGGGTTTTGAAAAGGGGTGCTAGAGTACCCCCAAGAGTCTCATCTAGCATATCACTATGATTATTATTTCATATGTTACAATGACTCTGGTAGGTATTTTATTGCACTATAGATATGTCAAGTTGTGCCAGTGCCTTATAAATTGAGTAGAGAATTCAATTTACAAGCAGAAAACTGAACATGGTTGCTAGCTTCCTTTCAGTACTGGGAATGTATCTTAAAATTTCATTACTTTGCATGAGAGAAAGAGCACTAAAATTATGTTTACATGCATAAAATAAACACAATCTTTGCTAGTCTTTTTCAAACTTACCTGCAGATGAAGTGTCTACAGAAATTACCCATTATCTGTTATAATTCACTTTGTAATCTCACTCTGAAAATGAGAGTTCATGGAACAATTGTTCTGAACTTAAAATTGAGAATACATTTAAAGATTGATGCTCAGCAGTGTACTGCATAAAAGAAAAAAAGCACTTGGGACTATGGTTAATAGATTTGCTTTTTAAAAGTATGGTATAAATGGGCAATGAAAATATAGGAATCACTGTTAAGATCGATATTGCATCCTTACCTCAGCTACTTGTGCCTAGGCATTGTGGTAAGCTAGAAGATATTCTCTTGCATTTTTATAAGAACCAAGAGTAGATAATTGCACCTCTGTGATTCTGAGACACTCTTGTAAGTTGGCACAGTTGAAGAATAGAATGTCATTCTTTGTTGTTATTATTAACTATTCTACATAGAACAAGGCGAGTTTATTGCTGAGAATTATACAAACTAAAGTCTTCCCTGAGTGATTATAAATATATAATACCCTCCTTATTTTGGTAGATATATTCTTTTTAAAGTGTTTAAACTTTTTTAAAGAGATAAGAATTCCTTTATTGATACATGAAGCATTTAAGGTATCTGGTCATCGATACCAGATTGCCAAGGTGGGTGAAATACTAAGCCACTGGCAACCACCAGGAGCTTTCAGGAATTCTGTAAGTCCATAGCATCTTTCCTTGCATTCCTTTTATCTTTTTAGTCTTGGCTTGTATTTCAAGTGAGATTATGAACTGGTCTAGCTCTGAAAATCTCTGCTGCTTCCAGAACACGCAGCCAGTTTGCAAGAGCTGTGAAGGTGGCCTCAAATCTTCAGAAGGATCTTAGTATGGGTAGACTTTGCTCTGACTCCACAGAAGGAAGCTGTGCTGCTGAACTTGAATGACTGCCTTATGAAGGCTGAGTTCCAGCTGGCAGCTGAGCGAGCCATCTGCCTACTCCTGTGCAGGTTTCTGAATCTGAATCTAATCTTAATTATCAACTTCAGCAAGAGCTCCCTAATTTGCTCGCAGCCCCTATATCATCTGGGGGCATGTTTCAGTACTGTAGCTGGCACTGCTTCCCTATTGCAGCAAGAGCCACCAAAATGAAAAATGAGGTTTGTTCTATCAAATGGAAAAGGCATTTCAACCCACATCTAAAAAGGAGCTCCAGAAATGTTCAGGGTTTCTACACTTAGCTTTTAGGAACTAGACTCTGGGAGTCAAATTCACAAATCTGAGTTAAATGCCACAGTTCTCTTCAGAATGATGCAGAAAGAAGAGGCCCAGCTTTATCCAGAAGGCAAAAATGGAGGGAGGTGTGATTGAAATGGTGCTGGTGTACAATCTGATGAAGAACAAAGGGACTCACTGGACCAGAGAGCTGACTGAAGGGCAGCAGATGCATTTTGCTGTCAAATGCCGTTGGACAAAATAAGCAAACAACAGTGGGTACTTAGGACTCCTTACTCTTAAACAAATGTCCCACAGTAGGCTACAGAATCTGACCCCATGAATCCTGCATTTCTTGCCTAGCTACTTCTGCAGAAAAGGCAGATCCACATTAGTTTTCCAGCTTTAGTCTCAGGAAGACCAGAAACTTTGGTATTTTAGGCTGCAGCCTGAATGATATTCCTCAGCCTTTGCTGGCAGCTCCTACATGTTGCGACTTCGAAGCAGTCACACAAACCATTTGACACAGTGGAATAGGGGTGGCAGCTCCTTGAAGAAGAAGGGAGAAAGTGTATCCTCAAGCTGATGAGCTGGCAATAGAATTGAAAGACATTTCCACATGAGAAGCTTTCTCCCTAGAGCATCACCCATATGGGTGTGCCCCAGTGGGGAGGAAACCTCCAGGATTAGGACAGGCATCAGGTATTTTTTTTACTTGAAACAGTTTATAGAGAGGCAACACATTCTTCACATAGTCAACAATGTTGATAATAATTTCTGTACGTTTCTTACAGGTACTTTTATGATCCTTCCTTACCAAAGCTCATTGCATTTCCTGTTTTTCTTGTGTGTTATTTCATTTATGTACTTATTAAAACTTTTATCCTAGCCAGAACTCACATGAAAAAATTGGCATGAGCAGCATACTTGCTAATCCAACATTCAGTCTTGTTTCTTCTTTAGATTTCAAACCTCACCTCCTCCAAAGACAGCTATTTTATCATGTTTTCTAAGACCTCAGTACCCAATTTTCAGCAAACACATGCTCTAAGCTGGAATATAGCATTTCAGATCTGTGCCCTAGAGTCAGTTGTTTGTAATATGCCATGGGTGCAGATTTACTTGTAGCACGAGCAAGGGAAGGAGGACAGAAGAAGATAAGGCAAGCTTGCTATTCATAAATTTCAGTCTACCGTAGCATTTTAGATTACAACCCAGTGGTGGTAATCACTTTATAGGAAACTGTTCCAGAATTGCAATTTCTAAACTTCCTTCCCTCATGAAAAAATTACTGATGAGTTTTAAGTCCTAGGACAGTGAGGTGGCCAAGATGACAGAAAATAGTATGGGGGATGGAGAGGAGTAGTGGGCAAACAAGAAAGCTTGGTGTTACCTGAACTCAGGACATAACATTAATGATGATAACATAGCATGAAAAAATGTCAAAATCAACTTTACTATTCTAAAACAGCCATGCATTTATTTAACAGTCATTGAACAATACAAAAGTATTTATGCACACTGCTTTTCTTGATATAAATATGGGTATGTAGGAGAAAACAAAATGAAAGAGGGAAACTATTTAGAAAAATCTCTTTTATATTCAGTTTAATGCATTAACTGAAGTGTTTAAACTGGGCAACACCCTTGATTCACAACAGCTCATTTTTGTTAGAAACGTACTGACAGCTGGGCTTTGATTCTGCAAAGTGCCTGGATCTGTCCAACATCGTTCCTACTTCTCACTGCCACCTAGAATAAGAAAACTAGCTATAATTTCATAATGATAATGACAAGAAGCATTTTTATCCTGTTGAACTGAATATTTATCTCAGTAATTCCTGGTAGAAAAGGAACAGAAAATATACGCTCTTTAAAAACAAACAACCAATAGCCTGAATTGCATCTACAAGAGGTAAAATAATTTGTGATACCAAATCCCTGATGGCATAGCAACGCTAGCTGAACCCTGCAGTGCAGGATGAGTGCAAATTGGTGAACAAGTTTTTTCTTGTTTTCAAGTCTTTTTCTTGACTGACCTACACTACTCCTGTAAATAACATAAGAGGCAACAGAAGTACATTCTTACTTGATACAGCCATATAAGTATAACATGGGTATGCAGGCTGAGTTCAGGTACTGAAATGGTACACAGCAGATTTTAGAATTTCAAAAGGATTATTCCAGTAAATTATTTAAATGTGTACTAACCTTTAAGCTCCTGAATAGTGCATGGAATTAAATTTGTTACACACAAGTGGTTTGGAGGATCAAGACTGTAAACACTTACATTTCTAATACATGCTGCAATTTACCTGATGAACTGCTACATTAAGTCATATTTTAATGTAAATTAATTTTACTTTAGCTAAGGTTATTTTAAAAGTTTGTAACTCTATGAGTGATGTAATTTTAAAGATGTACCACACACAAATATAGTGATACTTGCAAATTTCTTTTCAGACCTTCATATATATAAGTGTAATTTTTTTACCTTCCATTTCATTTTAGTAGGCTTCTTGCTGAGAGTTGTACCCTCTTTTGTCACATGGCTTATTATCACAACACACATTTTCATGACTGTTGTCAAAAAAAGACAGCATTTAGGGCAGTTGTTTAGTTTAAATGATCAGTAGAGTGCTACTTTGAGATCATTTGGGACGGGGGTGGACTGAAATTTTCCAATGGAAGCCGTTGGAAGAACGTAATTACCTCACTTGGGATTTGGGCCAACCTTGCAAACATCCAATTTCCACAGAAGTGATTGAGGTTCTTTCAATTTAGTTTAATGAGAGTTGGATGGGGCTGTAAGGCATTACAATCCTTTTGGGAAACTCCCAGGGGATCTTTCATCACCACGAAAGCTGAGGACGTTGGTTTTATGCTTCCTCCAAAGTACAGCAGCCCTTGCATCGGCGTGTCTCCGCTGCTGTTCCCCAGCATTACTGGCTCAGGGGGAAGCAGACCACCGCGGTGCCACTTTCAATGCCTGAGAGGGAGCCAGAATACTGGCAGATGATGTTGTTTAGCTTGCTTCTGGGTTTAGGTCATCCATGAGCTTTAGTGTTCAGCTGTTTGGTGGGTGTACTGGAGCGCTGTCATGATGGGCAGGGAGTGGATGTGATGCCTCACCGATTCCTCCTTTCCTTTCAGCTTTGGCGCTGAGAAGCTGCTGCGGGTCAGCATCAGGCTATCACAGGGTTCAAGACTTTTTCAGTGGCTGGACCCCAGCAGCAGTTTAATTCTTGCAGGCAAAATTATAGGATTGCCTCCAATGCTACTGATAGTTTTCTGTTTGGGCAGACTTCTTTGATCTTTCCCCTGTTGTCAGGGGGAATTATAAAGTACCAGGAGCATACATTCTATCAGCCATGTATATTAAGATGGATCACTTTTAATAGATTAGAAAATGGTATAATGCCTCTCTATTTCAAAGTTGATTTTGCTTTGGTTTGGTTTTTGTAAGTGGTGAAGACAAGCTGTAATACACTTATGTCAACATAGGACTAAATTAAATTATTTCCATCCTTATAGTTGTTGGGGACTGTACTTACCATCCAGTTCCCAAACTTAATGAGACTATACCCAAATTGTGAGGATGTTGAATTACAGCAGTTTGTTAATCATTCAGCATTGTCAGAATGAGGGTTGGGAGCCATTAGAAGACTGTAGTGCCAGTGATGATTCTTGATGTAACAAAGCAATGATGATATTCCCTGCTTTCCCACAATATTTTATGGAGCAAGGAAGATAAAGGGGTTTTGGATCAGTATTGTGTTTGTACTGACATTTAGGCAGTGGAGAATGGAGAGCTGTAACATATCTGTGTTCCTGTCCTGATGTTAGGTGAACTTTAAATTGCCTTTTTTACTCTAAAAAAATAATAATACTCAGTGATTCTTTCTCCAAGAAGGTGCAACATTTGCTTCTACCAGACAGATGATCATTAATGATGGTATATGTCTTCACAATCTCTGTGTCAATAGGTCTGATGTTCTGAGAATTACTATTAGAGAGCATGTTCACGAGATGTATGTCTTGTAAGCATTAGAGGTCACATCTGTGATCTGAAAATAAACAGTAACCAATTTGTGTCTTAAAACTACAGTTCTTCTCACCATCTTTAACCTACTGCCTTTTTTCCTTACTTTTTCCTGGTTCCCTCATTACAGCACCTTCTCCTCTCATTTACACTTTCTGTCTATCCAAAAGAAAAATTGGTTTTGCCATGCTAAGACTTTCATGGAGAATACAGTTACAGGAAGAAAGAGGAAAGTTAAAGCCTCTGACATTTTTTGACGTATGGCTGAGAGAGGCATAAGGATCCCTGCCAGTGCTAGTCTCTGCTCCGTTCTTCAGGCCTTCTGTCTGCCATAGGATACTTCTGATGAAAAAGAATAAAATAAATATAAAACAATATTACTCTACTTTACCCTCTACTTCACACAAAGCTTGCTAAGGAGTGAAAAGCCTTCAGCTAACATTTTAGCAAAGCAGACTGAGTACTGATGTTTATTTTTTAGTAACTTCAAGACTAATGTAGTGTAAAATGTACATTATTTTTTTCTTATCACAGTGGCAGAAGTCATGAGGGTAAGACTAGCTGTTTTTTTGCTCGAGAGTAACAGGTCTCTTGTCAGTGGTCATTCTTCACCCCATGAATATGTTGAATTTTCCTGCACTAAACCATGAACTGAAAGCCTCGTATGCCTGCTCAAGGGTTTTCTAACTGCTACTAACTACAACACTTGTTTACCAAGAAACATTTTTGGAAGGAGAGTCAGAAAAGTGTGTTGTGTATGACCCTGCGGTGTCAGTGTCAGGCAGCAGAATTGTGTGTGACCTCAGATAAGGATCAACAATTGAGAGAAGCCAGGATAAATCACAGCTTTGCCAAGTTTAGAGAGAAGCCAAAGGAAAATTGGTTACAGTGCTGGCTTCCAGAGGTTGTTTCCTGGTATGAGCTGACTCAACTTGAAGGCATGTGAGGACAATTAAATAAGTACTAGCCACTTTTTGTCAGAAACTGCTTTCATAAGGGGATAAAAGGGCTAATAATCAAAATATGGTCTACGTGTTGGCCATAATTAAAAGTTTTTTATCGGAGAGCTGTTTAATGGGGTTTATTTTGGAGTGGTATTTTTAACTCTTCAGCAGTTGAATCTGTGGAAGCCACCGCAGAAATATTGGATCTCTAAGCCATCAGCAGTGAGGTAAATGGCCTTTAGTTTTCACTCCAGGGAAGGATTTCTTCTTTCATCAAGTGTCACCTCTACCAAGATGTGCCTGAATAAATATAACTACTCTTACTTTAGTAGAGTCTCCTGGGACAACACTGCCAACATAAGTTATTTATGATTTGGGATGGGTTGAATACTAGTCACAGCACAAAAATACTACCTTCCAAGCTTACTGCATATTGCAGGTGATGGAGATAAAAACTTTATTCTTATTGAAGGACTATTTCACCGTAACAATAAAATTTATTGGCCTATTTTTACCTCTGCCAACTGCACTTCTGATATACTGTAGTGGTCCTGTGTGTAGTCATAACTTTGTCTCTGAAGCTCCATTGAAAAGGGGAATTGATGTCTTCCTTTTCCTCAGCTCAAGGACAGGCTGCTCACCACCTAGCAGATCTAGAAGTGTATGACAAGTCTGATTAGAAACACTCAAACTGTCATCTCAAAATAAGTTTAGTGGTTTCTGGAAACCCTTTTTGAGATTTGACCAGATGAGTCCTACTTTGCTGTACTGCAGAGTAATATGTTAGTTTCAACAATCAGAAAGTGAGGAAAATATTCACAGATTTACTTCTGAGGTAATTTCCGCAAATCAATATTAGCGTGCTGCATTCCTTGATTATTGAAAATATAGCAAAGGCAGCACAGCGTTAAGATTCAGATTTTATTAGATGGTGTGCTCACCAATATAGTTAACTTTCAAGTCTAGAAGTTAGAAACTTTGCATCAGATGTCCTCTGTGGTTTTTTTAAATAATTTCCATCTTACTGTATTTCATATCTTACCTGTTTTTTACCATCTATAAATTACCTTTCTATATTTATGGTGGTTTAAAGCACTGTTCTGATTAAAAGAATTCACAGGTGGCTGACCCTTCATACATTATAAAAACAGTTTGGTTTATGAGTACTATATATTGAGTGAACTATAGGAGAAAAGAGTGATCAAAGTAATACAAGAGTAATAATAAAGATAATAAAATATACAAGCAATAAATAATTAATGACTAATTAGTAAATTAAATCACATGTAGTAAAGAGTAAAAGAAATAAATGCGATGTCCCTAATGCAATATATATACAGCCACATGTTTGTACCACACTCTAAAAGCTCCAAATTGCACTGAAATCAAAAATAAGATGCAAAAATAACATATTTCATGGTCCCCTTTTCATTCCTTAGGAAATCTATGATCTACCACGATAAAATACAACATCAAGAAAATGTAGATCTGAATAAAATTTCCCTTGTATAAAGTTAAATGCTTTTCATTTTGAACTTTTCTTCATGTCACGTATTTAGGAGAAAGGAAACACAATTTTTTGGAAGCCTGTTACCCTGAGGCTTTTTAGTGTAGTGCACAGTACTGTTAACCATCAGTGCACATACTCGCAGAGGGGCATATTCATTCTGCTGCATGGGCCTGTGTGACAGCCTGTGCAGCACATAAACATCACCTTAATGTAGGTTTTGAACTATGAAAGATGCCTTTTGCAAGACTCTACAATGGAGTAAATCTCACACCAGCATATAGAAAAATACCATGAAAATGACTATTTGATTAGCAATTTCAGACTGACATTTCATTTGAAAATTAGTTATGGCTTACCAAAACATCCCTTTTCTATGAATCAGCACACTTATCTTTCCTAGGTTAAAGGAATGCTGTCAAAAACAAGCAATGCTTTTTTCCTGTGTATTAGTAAGTTCACCTCAAGACATCATCCTACAAACATTGTTCAGCATAGTTTTTCTGAAATTAATGGAACTATTTACAACAGAAAGGACTCAAATCTGAGCTGTACTTGTCTAGAAACATCAGGCAGCAAAGAAAATTACTTTAATGGGACCATTTTGAGAATTTTCGTCATTTATGATTTCTTTTTGATAATGGAGCCCTCCATGTACATTTTTTCAAACAGCAGACCAAATTTTCACTATGGGATTTATCTGTCTTATCTACTGCTCTTGTACTTGGACATTGTATTTTCATTCTTGGAACTAGTGGGACTACAATGGGGCTAAAGAAGGAAAGGGGAATGCTGATAGTGTTGTCACCAATTTTATTTTGTAATAAGGATAGTTGCTAAGGCACTATCATGAAAGGAGGAATAATATGGCTGGCATCTTACTCAGCCTAAATATCTCACCCCATAGAGAAGAGAGAGAGCCTATGTGTTGTAGGTTGGACTGCATGGAGAGTGCACTACTCATCCTTCTCGCTGAGGCTGATACAGAAATCCTCAGGGGGGGAGCCAGGGACTCAGGAACATTGTTCTGTGGGAGAAGTGGCTTAGGTATGGCTTATGTGGGATAAATAGCTCACCAGACAAGAAAAGAGAAGTCTCCAGAGCTCTATGCTCAAGCCTATTTCACACAGTAAATATTTTATCTAGAATGGTAGCAAGAGTCAATTTGCTGGCCTCTAGGAGCGAGTCCTATCTACGGTATAGTTCTTACATGCTGTCATTCCATGAATCTGCTCTAACACAAAGCATGGCCTGATGTGGAGCATTTTCCAACAATACAGAGCCATGCCTGTCCCACAGAGTCAAGGACATATTGGAATTCAACATTTTAGAAATCTGATGAGCCTTGAGAAGGGGAGAAAGAAGGAAAACAATGAGATATGGAGAACCACTTTACCCTGCTTGAATTCAGACTCCTGACAAGCACCGTACCTTCCTATCTTTGCCTTTCTACAAACATAATGGTTTTAGGTTGCAACAAGATCAAGGCAGTTCAGGCTGTTTCTCTAAGGTGGGAATATGTCAAGTATCTTTGTCTGCTGTAGTGCCTCATGGAAGTATGTTCTGATGAACTTTTCATCAAGATTTGTCCTCTTTTGACCTTCTTTCATCTGAGAATTGCTGATATAAGCATTTTAAGACAGTTGTCTAACATGAAGTTTCTAACCTGATTTTTTGAGAGGGAAAGAAAAAAGATAAAACACTGGAATTTATTCTTTTACATTGGTCTCAAAGCCTGTAGCTGTATGCTGGGTAGAGGGTTATACACATTATTTTATTACCTCGTGGCCATTTTAGTTCTCAGTGCTAGAATCGCTTATGGCAGAATTTCAATTGAGAGCAGTAAGTTTTCATACGGAATACAATGTCTGTAGAATGTTTATTTGCTGGGAAAAAAGGGATTTTGTAATAAGAATATTTTAAAAGAAATCCCTTGACAAGAGAAGGTTTTGATCACACCTGATTTTTCTGGGGACAACTCACATCAGTAACATAACTACATGTGCAAAAGTGGTTTTTGAGTTGAGTTCTGCCTTAATAAGTGAGGATGAAGGATGATTTATGGTTTCAAGCTTTTTTCTTTTTTCCAAGTGTATCATTTTGCCTAATGAAAGGACATTACCTCCCCCAGTCAATGTAGTCTCCATTGCTGTTCTAATGTATCTGTGGATATATTATCGCTGCTTCTGCTTCTGTGAATGAACAATTCCAAAACAGCAACAGAGAATTTATTTGCTGATTACTCACCTGCTATTAAAGTGGTTCCAAATAAAGTGAAATGGCAGACACACTGGCTCTTGGAAGCTCTTTCTAACTATAAAAGGAATTCTCTGTGTTCTTTGCAGTGCTTAAGCAGCTTTACAGATGCACCATATTTAATTAGATTAGTTTTAATTAGACTGCAGATGCAAAGTTGCATCTGTGTATCACTATTAGTCTGTTTTGAGGCACTTTCAGCCAATAACAAACTACCATCTCATTTGCATTCATTTAAATGTGTTAACCTGTTGCTTGCTGGAATAATCACTATGGAAGAACATCTCTAACTTAGAGATTAATGTGTTGTTATTGTCATATGCAGAAAGTGAAGTAGCCTAAAAGACAATCATGCAAGGGAAGCAAAAAGGAAATTGCACTTAAGAATTAATTCACTCTTAAATAAATCTGCCTGAGAATTCCATTTATACTTATTTAAATTCCTTTAGAGTACTTATTTTCCAAGACAATCTTTGCAAGCTTTGGACTTCATTGATTGCTCTTCTACCCTTAATGTTTGTTTTCTTTATGATCTTTTCATTTTTATTTCTTCATGCTTCACAGAGTCCATTTTCTTTTGCTGCCTCTCCCTTTCTGTTCTGAGCTGAACTCAGTTCTGAGGAGATGGAGGATTAATTGTTCATTACTGGTGGTGCTACAGGTTTGAAAGAATTGTCGATTAGTTATTGCAAAGTCCTTATTGGGAGAGAGCACAGCTGCTTCTTTAGTTAATGGCAGAGTATTTGCAAGAGGAATTGGGAATCAGAGAGAAGATCCTTGCTGGACAGAAGTCATCAGGACTGAGGCCATTGATTTCAGCAAATGAGCTTTTAACTCTCAGTTCTAATTCCTGAAGTTATTCTTTTTCCTGTGCTTAGTTACAGCATTCCCTTTTAATTTTTATTTCTGTACTCTGGCCAAACTTGGGGTTAGTCCCTTCAGTTTCAACAGTATTTATATAGGGACAGAAGCAAGAACTCTGCTGTGTACTTTTAATTTTAAGATTTGATCATTTTGTCAGCCTTTTTGATCAGTAGCAATGAAATTAATCCAATGAGAAGAATGGGTTTTAATTTAATAAGTGGGATGCACTTTTGAGCAACAAGGGGATGCAGTGGTTGTTAAAATAGCAATAAGAAAATGTGTCAATGTAGAGCATCTGCTAAGGTTGACTGTAAATACTGGAGCCAAATTTTCCTGGAGTGAAAATCAGGCAGTCGCAGGAGAGAATTGTACACTGGGCATGGGGTTAAAATGACCACTCTCGAGTTTCAGTGACATTCTTTGTGATCCTGAAAGCAAGTCATAGGTCATCCTCTCCCGGCTTTCCTTCTTTAAAATGAAATTAATGCTTTTCTCTAACTATACCAATTAGCAAATTCTCATTCAGAAAGCAATTCAAAGATAATAAGCAATTAACATGGAGTGTTTAACCAGAGGACTGTAGATCCAAGTCTAGTGTAGAACTTTTGAGTCAGACCCTGATGACCATTTACTGCAGGAAGGTCAAACAAGAATGTCTAATAATTGGTTTTCAGAGCTGGCGTAAGGTTCTGTTTCCTATTCTCTTCCCAATGAATAGAAGAAGCCAGTAGCATTTTAGCATTGAGTTTTCAATATGCCCTTACAGGAATGCTTCACTTAGTGGAGAGAGTCTGGCCTGGACATACCTGTAGGATCAATCTGTGCTGAGCACACTCAGTGTCAATAGGACACTACAGAAGGAGACAGAGGAAAAGGATGCTCTTTCTGTGAATCGAGCTCATAGAATTAGGTCCCATAAGGGATGTAAGTGCCTAGAATGTGTCTGATTTTCATGTGGGCAGTCTGAGACAAAACTGACACCTAGTGCAGGTAATCAAAGCTGGACTCTGGTACTGAGAGAGGGGATTTATTTCTTTCTGTCATACCCAGGAAAAAATGACTGACTGAATTTGATAAAAGCTTGCAGCCTGCGTTCAGTATTGCATGGCTGGGCTTCAAACTGAGCACAGTTGGGAGTCAAGGGATATCAGAATGATGAAGATCCTCCCAGGCTGGCTGTCCAGCAGCAAGCTGGATGCAGGGGTTTCAAACAAAGGACCCTTAGCACACGTCTCAGAGTGTCAGACTGGTTCACCTGTGCACATAACTCTGGGGAATGAAAATTTCCTTTCGAAGGACAGATGCCTACAACCCTTCTTTTTGGGGCAAGGGGGTAGGAGTAGAACGTGGCTGAGTCTTCTGATGCTACGCTGGTAGCACACTCACCACTTTTTATATATTAATCTGAAAGTTAGAGTGCTCCTCCAGGAAATAGAGAGACATAGATTAAATTCCTTCATCAAGCTGGAAGCTCTAATGTATGACAGCACTTCTAACTCATGCTGAAGTCATGGAAATACGTAGGAATGAAGTAGGAAATAATTCAAATTGTAGGCCAAAGTAAGAGGGGAGAACAGATTTCCAGTTCCCATTCTCAACATTGCTAAAGTTTAGAATAAGCAACAATCACCAAATAAAATACAGAAGTTAATTTAAGGAGTCTTCTTTTTTCATGGTTCCTCCTCTGTCCCAAAGCTTGCAGAGTCATACTTCACCTCTAGTTTATGTCAGGTTTAAAAAAAAAAAAGGGAGTGATAAAAGTACTAGACGAGATTTTTAGGGAGAGTTGCTGTCTTAAGAAATAAACTGATAGTAGTACCTTGTCCTGATAGCAAATAAGATTAACAGGACAAAGAAAGCACCAGGGCAGACTGCCTGTATTAATGCACACCATGTGAGAACATTTTGTGCTATCCTTCAGGATGATATGTGTGCTTATAAAACAGTCCTTTCCAGGCTTCTTTCAGATCCGCATCATCCCCTAAACTAAAACTATCAACTTTGTGTTACAGCTGTAACACACACTCACGGCCTAGCTGAATGTAGGGCTTGACTAAAGCTCGTGTAAATTAATTATTCAGTCTAATTACCAGAAGACTGAAGCACAGCATGAGAGAAAACATATTCCAGGCATGCTAAACTAATAATTTCTAACATTGCTAGGTAGGCAAAGTGAGAAGCCCAGCAACAGTGAGGAGTGTGTTATACTTGTACCTTACAGAGGTAGAAAGGAAGGAAACAAGAAACAAATTGTAGGTAGTATGTAGGAATTGTGGATTAGGAGATCAAATGCAGCCTGCAGCTGTTTCATTCCACGGAACTGAAGAGCCATATCTGTGTATCAACTATATAATTTTGATGTAGATTTCAGCATACTAACATGAAATTCCAGACATGTATATGCAAAGGTTGTGTTCTTAGTTGCTTCAGCAAAGTGACCACTTTTCGAAGAAACACAGTGTCGTGGTTTAACCCCAGCCAGCAGATAGGACCATGCAGCTACTCCTGAAGCTCCCCCTCTTCCCCCAGAAGAGCAGGGAGAAAAGGGGGAAAGGAGAGGAAAGGGAAAGGAAAAAACTTCATGGGTTGAGAAAAAGGGAATATAATAGATACAATAGATACAACAGAAAAGGACAATAGCAATAATAATGATACAAGTCATACTCACCACCAAGTGAATTGGCACTGTCCCAAGCAGTGATCAGAAGTACCTGCCCCTGGGTCAACCCCCCCATATATATACCGAGCATGATGCCTATGGTATGGAATATTCCATTGGCCATTCCATCATTCTGTCTAAGCTCCTTCTCAGCTCCTATGGGAAGCTGAAAAAAGTCCCTGAAAAATAGAAACATCACCTGGCAACAACTAAAACAACATGCATTATTGACATTCCTTTCATACCAAATCTGAAACACAGCAACCACTAGAAAGAAAATTAACTCTGTCCCAGCTGAAACCAGGACACACAGCTTCCCTGGGCTTGTACAGGTAGCTTTTAATGCCTCCTAGGAGCAGTTTTAATTTCTTCCAGAGTGAACAAGAAGTAAGGAAAACTAGAATGCCTAGCATTTGCACAAAGCATTTTGGAGAGAATTGTGACCTTACCTCAATGGGACAAAATTTCAACTTTTTTGTTTATGGAGACCAGAAAAAAGCCTCAAGAGTTCTTGGCCTAAAAAGGATAGTCTTCCTTCTTAGGAAGCATAACTCCAGATTTGATTAGATCTATTAATGAGGTCAAATGATGCTTTTAGGCCGGTAGCTAATGTAAACCAAATCTATTTATCACTTTGGCAGTGGTTCCTGCAACAAAGTTAATGACCATTACAGCATTTCTAGTTAGCCAATCAGGAATGGTGCTTTTGAGCAAAAAGGCAGAAGTTAGTAATCAATCATCATCATCCTCATCATAATAGTGCTGCTAAATGAGCTTCTGAAAAAGAAGAGCAACATGGCTATTAACCTTAACCGTACCTTGGAAATAGATTTCTTCCTACAAAGGCCACCACTGATAAGTGGGTTGCAGCCTTGATAGCTTCTTGCAGAATAAAGGAGGTCAAAATACTCGGCAAGGGCACAACCCATATTTAGATTCTTTGCTTCAGTCTTTTAAAATAAAACTGAACACTTAAAAAGAGAAAGGTCAAAGCGTGCTATTTTTTTAAATAGCAGGTGAAAACAAGATTTTGTCCAAGGGACTTGAGTTGCATACAGTCAGTGAATAATCAAATTAAATTTCTTTATTCTGTATTAGCAGTGTAAGTGTTTAATAACACACAGATTCCACAAAACTGTATCTCTATAATATCTTCTGATACACGTCTTCATAGTGACAACCGTGTGCTGGCGGAACAGAGCAGACTGAGGTGAAGAGAGCCAGCTGGGGGTGGAACAGCACAGCCTCAATGGCAGCGGCCTGCTCTGGTGCACTCTAGGACTGACACATGGTATGAGCCCTTGCCTACATATGGTGCACCTGATCAGGCATTGGTGGCTGTGCACCAAGACCAGGATTACCCACCAACCCTAACGGCCAGTTCCATCCGTATTTGAGCAGACCAACAAAGTGTATCTTATTGACGATCCCCGTGAACATGTGCATGGCTCATGCTGGTAGTGCCTGCCAACAACTGCACATAAATGTAACAGGGCCATTCTTGGTGTTACAGACACCCTAGAAACAAAGGTGACAGACCATGTGGGATGTTTCAGTCGTGGTGACTAGGGATAGAGAATTTCATCTCACAGTGAGGGTTCAGCATGAAAGTGCTTACCATGCAACCATTTTTGCAAAAAATAGACAAGATTGTGGCACCTAAAGAATTACTGAATGTACCATTTTTTTTTTTGTGGGGCATTCCTGTTAAAAGCTGTCACCTGGAACACCAGAGCAAGCCATGGTTGAGCCAGCTGGTATGTCTGGGGCTAACTGCTGCTGCCTCAGTAACACAGTTAGCTCAGGCACTCCTTTTGGAGGATCCCAGCCACAGAATCTCTTCGTTTTCTGCATCCTTTGTTTCAAGGCCCTGTCTCGGCCATAACCTTGGCCACTGGTGAGTTATGGAGCTGCCAAGCTGACTGTTTGGGTTCCTTCCAGAAAGAGGGCATTCGTGTCCTAGGGGGACACAATCCTAGGAGGATCTTGTTGAAGTGATAGAAGGGGTATTTAGCAAGGGCTGTGCACAAGGGAGCACTAGGCCATGTGCCTGGACAGACTGGATCTGGTAGTGAACAAGCCTGGTGCATTCTCATGGGCTGCTGAGTGGACAAGGGCACAGCTCTTGTGAGCAGTCAGTTAGACCAAGATGGGCGCATCCCCACCACACAGACTTGGGACCTTAATGCTGTAAAGCCTCTCAGGCGAGACTTTTTATTTCATCTGTGTGCACTGTCTAATCTGGTGAGCCATTTCTTCTGAGTCGGTGCCTTTAGGCACTGCCCACACACAAATGAGTGTCTATTAATAATGATATTTAATGAAATAATCTGTTCAAAGTTTTAACTCTACATTTAAAGTAGCAGATCAAGAAATGCAGATATTAAGTTGATTTCATTGGGTATGCGCTATTGCCCAGCAACAGCAATATGCTTTTACAGATACATTCCTGTCACAGAAAGAAATATGGCTTCTCATATGAGCAGTTGCTATGTACTGCAATTGGCCTAACATACAGTGAAAATGTAATTTTTTAAAAAGCTGTAATTCTAGCTGGAAGAAGATTGTTTTTGGTTTGCTCCTTGATTGTTTTTATAATTGATTTATCACTACTACAGCTATGCAATTATTTTTTAAAAAACATTCTAGACATTGATCAGAAGAAAAAGTTCCTGAACCTATTAGAAATTAGCCTTTCTCACCGTGTACCATACTTAAGTATGCGAATGCTTTCCTGTTGAAGCAATTTTAAAAAAATGAGAAACACGAACAAAGGCTTTTATGTCTGAAAGTATTAATCAGTTTTAGAAGTGGATTGTTCCCATGATTCTTAATTGCAGAAGACATATGTTTCTTGAATACGTGCATGGCAGATACAATGCATATATATATATAATGCATATATATATAAAGCATATATATATAAGGTGAGTTATGGAGCTGCCAAGCTGACTGTTTGGGTTCCTTCCAGAAAGAGGGCATTCGTGTCCTAGGGGGACACAATCCTAGGAGGATCTTGTTGAAGTGATAGAAGGGGTATTTAGCAAGGGCTGTGCACAAGGGAGCACTAGGCCATGTGCCTGGACAGACTGGATCTGGTAGTGAACAAGCCTGGTGCATTCTCATGGGCTGCTGAGTGGACAAGGGCACAGCTCTTGTGAGCAGTCAGTTAGACCAAGATGGGCGCATCCCCACCACACAGACTTGGGACCTTAATGCTGTAAAGCCTCTCAGGCGAGACTTTTTATTTCATCTGTGTGCACTGTCTAATCTGGTGAGCCATTTCTTCTGAGTCGGTGCCTTTAGGCACTGCCCACACACAAATGAGTGTCTATTAATAATGATATTTAATGAAATAATCTGTTCAAAGTTTTAACTCTACATTTAAAGTAGCAGATCAAGAAATGCAGATATTAAGTTGATTTCATTGGGTATGCGCTATTGCCCAGCAACAGCAATATGCTTTTACAGATACATTCCTGTCACAGAAAGAAATATGGCTTCTCATATGAGCAGTTGCTATGTACTGCAATTGGCCTAACATACAGTGAAAATGTAATTTTTTAAAAAGCTGTAATTCTAGCTGGAAGAAGATTGGTTTTGGTTTGCTCCTTGATTGTTTTTATAATTGATTTATCACTACTACAGCTATGCAATTATTTTTTAAAAAACATTCTAGACATTGATCAGAAGAAAAAGTTCCTGAACCTATTAGAAATTAGCCTTTCTCACCGTGTACCATACTTAAGTATGCGAATGCTTTCCTGTTGAAGCAATTTTAAAAAAATGAGAAACACGAACAAAGGCTTTTATGTCTGAAAGTATTAATCAGTTTTAGAAGTGGATTGTTCCCATGATTCTTAATTGCAGAAGACATATGTTTCTTGAATACGTGCATGGCAGATACAATGCATATATATATATAATGCATATATATATAAAGCATATATATATAATGCATATATATATATTTAGTGTGTTCAATGCTGTAGGTGAGTCTTTTTAACCTGTCTTTATCTTACCTATCAGAGGGGGAAAAACAAGCTCATCCCAGGCCTTTTCAAGGGCTGGATAAAAGCAGATATATGAACCCGCTTAGCATCTGTTCAAAGTCAATAATATGGCTCTACCGGGCTGTGTAATGGATAGAGGCAAAAGACCAAGTCCTAAGGGAAATGGTATCATACTTTTTATGAACAGAAAGGGTTTGATTATTTACAAGTTAGAAATACTTCACATTTTGACATTTGGTCTTATTTCACATGGATACACAGTAAATTTCACTGAGAATTTCACCAAAAAATGTAATAAAGTGGCAAATGAAAATCTGAACTGGCAGCAAGGCTGAGGAATGGGAGGATTGTTTGAATGGGCAAGTTCATCAGTTTGGTATATATGAGGAGCAAATTCTGTTTACTCAATGCTACCCCATGCTTCAGTGATTTTTCTGAGTGTATGTACTCTGGATACAATATTGCTGGTGGGATAATAAAATGGTAGGAGTCAAAGAAAAAAAAAAGATTGTTTTTAAAGCTTTAAATAAGAAGCGAAAAATTATTATCAAAGTAGCACATCATGACATATGAAACTTAAGTCTTTTGGTTTATCCTACAGGTCTATGGGGATAAACAAAATTAAGTTTTAAGGTCCCAAACACTCTTCAAGCCTGGAACATTTTCAGAGCACAGCATGTCATTATGCTCTCCGTGGGACAGTAATTATCCTGCTGATAGTAACTGTTCCACACCAGGGTAGGAAGTGCAGTGTTTCAGTCCTTTCTGCAGCATCTCTGTTTTGTATGAGACAGCCATGGATAAAATCTGGAAGCTGTCCTCTGACATGCTGCTTGGGAAGAAGCAGGATGAAGGAGGTGCCCTATGGGCTGAGCGAGGCTCCTGGTGCTGCAGCAGCTGAGGTGCCAGTGAGATGTGCCAGAAAGATTACAGCCTTGAGGGGCCTGGCAATGGGGACCTGGGACACGTCTAATGTATGCTTGGCTCTGGTGTCACACAGGGTGCTCAACACTAGTGATTTAGTGTGCTGGAGGTGTTCCTTCTGGATGTGAGTTTGTGTTGTCTCTATAGTACCAGGAGCCACACAGCGTGTACGCACACCAGTCTGGGACTTGAGGTGCCTCCTCTGGTGGGATCTGAGGTTGACACTGCACCCCAGGCTGCTATCTGGTGCACTCGGTTGCAACATGCACATGGCATCATCCAGCACTTAGCTCCCTACACCTGAGGGGTGCATGCCTAGGACCTGCAGCTCACATGGACCTCGCTGCTGGCAAAGACATAGCAGGGACTTGTGGTCCTGGAAACATGCTCACAGCAAATGAAGCCCCTGTAGTTTCCTGTGCACCACACTAGTCAGCAATGTAGACCAATGCTCCCACGGTGTCTTCTGTATGATGCTAACCAAAGTCATTTAATTTGGTATATATTAATGTCAGCATCTCTGCAGTTCAGGTCTTACTGCTTACCTCCTAAGACACTTTGTGATCTACTGATAAAAAGTGCTATATACGAGCCATTTTTATTGGAGACCTTCTAAATTAATATTAAATCTCAGCAAGGAATCAAACTGCTTATTACTTTCAGTGGGAACTTAGTCTATTTCTCCGATGGTTGCTAATTCTTTAGTAGTAGCTGTTCTTCTTTAAACCCTAAGCCATCATGTAATAGCATCCTGTGTTGTTTGTATATGTTAGCAGAACATTGGCTTACAGACAGATAATAGTTTCTCTAAGTTCATCTTGTCAGAAATCAAAATTCAGTTCCTTTTTTTAAAGGACTTTACCCCTGCATCATGTTTTGTCAAAAAATGTGCCAAATTACCTTTTCTTTCCTTGCCAATGGAGGTTTTACCTAGTTTTGGAACCTATAACATTCAGCATGTACTATGCATGACTGATTCTGGTGTGCAAGAAATGAGATTGAAATACAACCCTGTTCCTCATATTTGCAGGGCAAACCTTGAAAATGTGACACAAATGCATTCCCAAATGTTCAAAAACTGAGAAGGAAAATAAAACAAAAAACAGTGTTCATTGCATACAATGAATGAAATCCACTAAGAAAATGAAATATACATAGGCATAATTGATTTTTCCCATCAATTTCATTACTTTTGAGTCTTATTCTCTTGATTTCTGAGTCCTGGGATTGAAACGACTGTCCATCTGAAAATTGCAGTTCCAAGTCAGAGGATGGCTTTATTTTTAACTGTTTTTCTTTAGCTGTTTTTCTTTCCTTCAGTCTATAAATTGAAGTTTGAAGTGCAACATATTGTGTATGTCACAGGAAAAGTGATATGTGTTTTAACCACTAAATACAATTGTCCACATGATGGAAAGCAGTCATCTCAAACTTCTACAGATTTGTTCATCAGAGTTGAATATTAGCCCCATGGGTTGTTTTGTCCCCTCTCAGGAAAGTATATGGCCTCAGCTGGTGTTGGTACATAGTGTTTTTGGAAAGCCTTCAGCAAACCTGTCTGGCTTCCAGGTCTGCTTAGAGGCTCCAGCTTTCTTCATCTTCCCCAGCTGCTCAGTGTGCCCAGTGCTCTCCCTGGCAATTATCTGGAGCCTGAATTCATTTATTTTATTTTAAAAGCTTTATGGCAGCAGATATATGAACTGATAGGAAGCATCAGTCTAAAAATATTACCTGCTTGATTAGAAAGCATCTTCCACTAAATTCTTTCCTTTTTCTACTCTGTTTTCTGTAGTAAGTGACCTGGAGGTTTTGCCGGAAAGGGGGGGTCTGTTTTCTTTGTCACCCTGGCCAGTGCTGTGGCCCTTCACAGGCGACACACTGTGCAGCAGGGAGCTGGGCTGCTGGTTCTTCCTCTGGGCCGTTGCGTGCCAAGTGAGGGAATATCATCCCTTCATGGAGGGCACTGGAAGAAACAGCTGTATTTGATGGAGCAAGGGGGAGGCAGGCAGGAGCAGGCAGGAGGACTGGTAGTCCAGGAGAGTGGCCCCAACTGGCAGTGGCACAGCTAGCAGAGGGGAGATCTGTGTGAACTCTCTTTGGCTCATATTCTGGTTCCTTTTGATGAGGGAGGGGAATGGGCAGGTTAACAGAGGAGCTATTTTCATTTTAATATTTATACAGATGAAACCTGATGTTCGAGCTTGAAGGCCTTTGCAATCTCTCTGAGGTAATTCCTTCAAGAAGGAGACATCTCAGCAGCTTCGCTTCCTTGCTCTGTCTGCCTCAACATCCCATTTCACCTGGCAACTCCCCAGCTTTGCTTTCTCCCAATGTGTTCTGAGAAATGAGGGGCAAAAGGGCTGATGAGACTGAGCAGCAAGGAGCTGGGAGAGAGAGGGAGCAAAACACGTTGGAAAGGAGAGAGAGATAGCAACAGAGACAGAAATAGTTCTGCCCTGGAGAAAGAAGATACGCTGTTGGGTAGATGTGTTTTACCATGACAAAGAAACTGTCACATGCCCTAAAAGGTGAATTAATACCAGCAACACTAAACATAAATGACCTGCAAATTCTAACAGTAGGTGTGGGTTCACCTGAAGGTAAATATTTTAGCCATTTTATGCATTTTGACTTTCAGTTTTGGGGGCATACTGTGGGCACATCAGGCTCTTCAGCAGCCCAAGTACCTTGGCTAAATTTGTAGCCATATCTTGCATTACTGCTAAATTCAATGTCAGTTTATTTGCAAAGACTGGAATGTTCAGTAATGCAAAGTTGGCATAATTTTGCATGAAAATGTCTAACAAAGAAGTTACAGGCAGGAGTGTATTCAATGAGGGAAGCCAATCTGATCAGTGCACTTTCACAGACTGTTTTGCATGTGGGGAACTTTCACTGTCAAAACACACATCTCTTAGCTCAGTTAAAGCTTCAGTAACTTCCATAAACTATTCATGGAGATAGTCTTAAGCAACTGCACATGCTCAAAAAATAGGGGGGACAAGGGGGAATGGCAGCATGAGAGCATTCACTAAGATATGTAGTAATCGTTCCTCTAGTGATAGGTCAAAGGTGATGGGTTAAAGGGAAAGTTGAATCACATAAAAACGTGAATCACATAAAAAATCTGTGATAGATGTAAGAAAGTGAAATTAATGTTTTGCAAACATGCTATTAAAGCAAGACATTATACATAAGAGTGTTTGGGATAGAAATGTAGCTGTATAAGCTTAAAGGCTAGTACTTAAATCATTGGTATTTGTATGTATTTGCAGTTTTTCTCTTCCTCTTTCACAGATAATTTTACCATATATCAGCATTTCCTTTTCTTTGTATTGATCACCTTTGTATTCCTTCTGCTGTGAATAGTGGTATCTATTATCTGGGTCCTTGCCCTCAGTACATTTTCTTTAAGTAACTTGTAATGAAAGTCAAATTGATTCCCAGAACGTGGCCCCTGTGGAGTTTCTATACAGAAAGTCTGAATATGGCTACATATGCGGTTTGCTTTCTGATTAGACACTGAGTGCAAAAAGCTAAGATAAAACTACGGCTTAGTAACCAAAAACTGCCAGCACACCCAAGTTCAGGCTACCAGAGTTTTATATTCATGCAGTGTGCTTCACATCTTCACATGTAACTATTCGGCAGTTGCAGCTTCCTGTTAAGTATTATGCCCCCTATGAAACATAGATTATTAATATTTATTTATCAGTTCCGACATGCCATGGGCCTCCTTTGCAGAATAATATGGAAGCTGCCATCATCTGACAGTCCTTTGCTGTCACAGTTTAAATGGGGCGGCTTAATTGCTTAATTGGGCGTTGTCAGTGGACAGCATTTTTGGTATGGAAGTCTTCACTTTTTAATTCAGCTCCTCTCTTCAGTTCTTCCTGACCTTCCCTCTCTTTGGGTTCTAAGTTAATAAAGTTTCCTCTAACATTGCATACAGAAAGGGAAGAAAATTATTAGGATGAAGGATTCTATTCTGTTTTACAGACTGTAGCACTTTGATGCTGCTACGCATTTTGTGACTTCTCTCTTACTGTCTTTCCTCTGGAGTCAAATGTCCTCCAAGGCATTTGATAATTTTAGACCATGTTACTGGAATGTCAGTTTTAGACCCAAGGCCTGTACCTCTCCAAGCATTTTGTGTAAGGCCCAAGTAAGGGTATCTTTGTATAAAGGACATAATTTTTAGCTCATCCTTTCCTTTGAATCTAGCACATTCAGTGGAGCGAGATTTAATGACAGGTTGGGACACAAGCTGTATTTTGTGCAGCGCAGTAGATGCGGATCAGTGCAGTGAAGCAGTGGGTCCTGAGGACCCAGCCCTACACTGCAAACATTGTGGAGGTAATGCTTCGGATTTGGTTTGCTCCTGTGGGCCAAGTGTCGTTTGCAGTTGGAGCACTGTTAGGTGAGCTCTTGGAGCGTGTATTCACATTTGGTCCATCATGCCCTCCAAGATCTCTGCCTAACATGAGGCCAAGCATAGTATATGAGTATGGTCTGGAGAGCTGCTTCATAAATGCACTCC
Organism: Calidris pugnax; assembly: GCF_001431845.1. Taxonomy (NCBI): domain Eukaryota; kingdom Metazoa; phylum Chordata; class Aves; order Charadriiformes; family Scolopacidae; genus Calidris; species Calidris pugnax. Next base: position 16,807,710 of record NW_015094506.1, on the reverse strand, counting down.
TAAGCCCAAACTAAAATGATAATGTCAGTGTACCACAGCTGCTGTATTTGTGAAATGCTACAAATGCACCAAATGACCCAGAGTACACACACAACCCTGGCTGGTATTAGTGGTAGGAAGCAACAGAGAGGGATGAGAGAGCTCACAACTTCTTTAGCTACATCCATGTCTGACTGATGTTCAGTATGAGTGAAAGATGCAAAATTGGTACCCAAAATGCCTCCGTTATCAACACAATCCTAGAGCTTACTCTTTTCAGTGCTTAGTATTACTCTGGAGCAAGCCATGCGTTTCATTTTCTCTACACTCTCCTTTTACAGATAGGCTTCACTCCTGCATTTCTGAGTAAAATCCTGGAGCATACCCTGTTTGGATTGGATCAATAAGACTAAGTCAAGACCTTATTTCCTAACTATGCTACTCGGCAGATTCAGTCCTATAGATTTGTCTCTAAGAGCCTTGCAGAATCACCAAATCATGTAATGATTCCCGAGAGCTTCTTCAAAGTATTCTGTATTTGCCCACAGGAGCAGAACAAAGAATATAGCACTGAAATACCAGAAAGTTTACACAGGTATTAATTATCCTTAAACCAATAGCTTTTCCTTGATCGAATGGGTAAGTATTGCTTGTTTCAAAGCACCCCCTTGTGCAGGCGCTGGGTAAGACAGGTTGTAAATAAGCTTCTGGCTCACTAACACCTCGATCGCTTGGTCAGAATTTGCGTTTTTAATGTCACCCACCTTCCTTCATCTGCCACAAATGTCTTTTGTTCAATGGATCATGTCTGAAGACCTCCTGAGATTTCAGACTCTCCTACTAAAGCTGATAAAACTGATTTAATATAGGTGGAGGTGGTCTTCAACCTGTTGTCCATTTAAACACTGGAAAAATGAAATTATTTTAAAATATTGCATATGTGTGGGAAAGTCCAACTGGAATATGAATCTCCAAAGTGAGCCACTGTGCAAAACCAAGAACGTTCATACACCGTCAGTAAGATTTTTGTACATATAATTCACAGTTGGTAAAAAATCTGAACAATTACAGGTTGTAGACTTCAGTCTTCCAAAGTGATTAGTGACTTCAGTTGTTTCATTCTAGCCTGTCCACCTTGAGACAACTCTATAGAAAGCTAATTTTTAGAAACTTATCTTTTTCTGGATTTCAAGCTCCTCTGGCAGTGTCATGACTTGGGGAGCACAAATATGAAAACCCTCAAAGTCTTCAGTAATTTTTAAAAATCTGCTCTATTGTGTAAAATGATTAACATTTAAAAGTATGTAAATAATGCTTTTGAAAGGAAACAAAAGCTTTAAAGCCAGTGATTATGTTTCACTTAACTTAAATATGACATGCACATTCACTGCTATCAATGTTTGATTGGGCAAACTCTGTCAATGGCAATGTTCGTCTCCTTGACAGGGATAGTACACTTTTATTGAGAGAAAAATCCATTCCTTTTTGCTTTTTCAGACTTGAGCATTGAGGTCATTTTGTAAATGCCCAGATTTTGAGTTACCCCATTTTTTCCCTTTATTACTTATGTTTTTTTTAATAAAAAAGGAAATGTACTTTCTTTGAGGAGATAAATATGGAATTCTGCATAATTCTTTTTCTCTCAGATATTAATTTGATGAACATTTAATTGTATCACAAGAGCTATTGGGTGAAATTAAATTACAAACAGATGAGAGCAGACAATGCATTATTAAAAAAAAAAAAAAAGCTGAGGTATCTGCAAATGTTTCAAATGCTCCCCAAGGCACCCTACATTGTTCATGCTCCAGAGAACCGAGGCAGCAGTGCCAGAATACCACTTTACACAACAGTTGCAGCACAAAGGCACCTGACTTCTACTACCTACACAAGCTTTTTCATCTGTAGGATGCATATGCATATATCCTATTAACGCCCACATTCCCTGTCTCCTCAATTCCGTGGTTCTCCTAGCTTACCCACATTTGATGTGCCCCTCCTCTCTTTCCTCCCACAGTGCCATCCTGCTGGCAGAACCCCATTCCATATTCTTGCTGCTCCCCATATTCACTGGAATCATGCTTCAAGCACTGCTGACAAGGCAGCAAAAAATAGCGGATAAATTTGGGCACAGCATTCATTTCATATTGACATAACTTCTGCAGATTAGCTCAGATATAAAGTATAGTGTTATGAAAATACCCTTTCAGATGCTAAGTGTCTAACAGATCAAGTACACGTGTGAAGTTTAGAATTCGAGAAGAACACACATTGCCTGTGAAAGGCGTTGGTTTTATATTGGTGAATGCTGGATGAAAAAGAATTAAAAATTTGTAGAAGAATCAGTTGTGCCACAAAGTGTTACCACACCAGATTTGAAGACAAAATGGAATCATTAATGCATGAAATACAGATTTTAAGTTGTGATAAGTGCAGATCTAATGCAACTTTAACTGCAGAATTGCTGCTGCTGACTCCATAAAATACATGCCATAAACAGCTGTTAATCTGTTCACTGTGTATCTTTTAACATTCATTTGTTTAGTAATCAGTTCTCATTTGTTCTACATATGGTACAGCTTCCCTTTTACAGCAGCTGCATTTAATGAACATTTGGAGGCACAAAAGTATTACAGAAACTATTGTTTGACTATTTTCCTGCATTATTTTTGTATCTGTCAGCAAGGACATTTGAATAAAAGTTAGAAATATGGTCATTAAATTTAAAGTAAAGAAGATGTAGGTGCTTTGTCCTATTCCTGAATGGTAATTTGTAGTGGAAGTTCCTGTGACCATGCTTCACACTCTGCTTAACTCCTTTAAGCAATTAATTTTCTCTATTTATACTGTCCATTCCCTTCTGTGATTCACTGACGTCAACATGTCAAATTTGATTCACTCTTCAGTTTTGCTCTGTATCATATTAGAGACCTTTAGGTAATGCACTGAGAGAGTGTCTTGCAGACCTGATAGACTGCATGTCGAGATTTTTAGAAAAGGACAGTTTACAAGATTTAAAGGTTTGTCAGGTGCTCTAGTTAAATGAGGGGATCAGTGGTCATTAAAGCTGATTTGTATGAAGATAGTTCCATTCTGGAGTACTTATATTTAAGTGTCATCTTAATTCCTTTTTTTCCCAAAATTCTGTTCTTTAACAAGAACATTTTATCTATCACAGTAAGTGTTCTCTGTTATTTATTCATGCTTCAGCCGCGTCCAGTATCCTGGACTGAATCAATAAACAGAACATACACTTTTCTTTATAGGAAAGTATAGGTGGCAATGTAGCCATGTACTGAAACTTCACTAGCGTTAGGGCATGATGACAAACAGGACAAATGCCCCTGGATTGGACAGCCTTTTGTCCTTGGTCAGCCTTTACTGGTGACCTTGACCTGCATCTGTTGCGAGGAGTCTGCGAGCCTGTCAAGTGCAGCAGTGGGCAGAGGAGAAGGGCTGTTCATTAGAGCTGACTGCTTGCATCGCATGCCGTTCCGGAAAAGGGGAATTCCCAGTCAGTTCCACCGATTCAGCCACAATGCCAGGTGGGTTGGGGAGATGATTAAAGAAAGGAGCAAGTAATTGCCTAAATGTGCCGAGAATTTTACAGATTTGCACAGTGTAAATATTTTGGACATACTGTTTTCGGATGGTTGATTAATCAAAATAGCTGCAAGTGAGTTTGATAAGTGTCACCAGGCATGTAAATAGATAGATGTGTTAAATTGGCATTGTGTGTACAAATGCTCAGTTGGGAGAAATATACAAATGATGACAGAATATTTTAGAAAGGATTTCATGTATTTCTGCAAGGCAGTCTCGTTGAAAAGGGCTTAGCTGCAAGAGAAATGTGCTTGTTTCTAAATTTAACCCTACTAACAATTTACCACCTTCTTTTTGTGTGTGTTTCTTTTTCTCTTTCAGTGCCACCTTGGGCCTTAATAGCCATAGCCATAGTTGCAGTCCTATTAATCCTTACCTGCTGCTTTTGTCTCTGTAAGAAATGCTTGTTCAAAAAGAAGAACAAGAAGAAGGGAAAGGAGAAGGGAGGGAAGAATGCTATTAACATGAAAGATGTTAAAGATTTAGGGAAAACCATGAAAGACCAGGTAAAGTATCTTTCCTTTTCTTGAACTCTTGAGTTGCATTTGAAGGTTTCTGTAGGATGTTTATACAAAAAGTTCTGCTTGTTGCCTCAGTGGTGGCTCTGTGAAGAGGGGTCTGAGGCATCTTCTCGGTGGTATCACAAAAGATTAATCTGGGTGTGGCATCACTTTATCAAGCGGTCAGCCAATTTCCCCACTCTGCCCCCCCCAAAAAAAAAAAGAGTGGGCATATAATGACTCACCTGAAGGGGCAAGTTGATTGAGAGTGTCTTGGTTGTCCCAAAAGTGAAGCAATTGTGTGCAATTTTCACTGTCCTTTTTCAAGACTTTGACCAGGACTTAATACAGTATATATCTTTCTGGAAGTACTTCTGAGCTTACATGATAAACAAAAGTAGCTCTGAACTCTAAATCTCTTTTTACACAAAAGCAAAATTTCAGCAGAGAAAGAAACAGTACCGAATTAAAAATGAGAAGCATAGAAGCAAGGGAAAACAACCAATAAGGAAGCATTTCAACACAATGATGATAGTAGAATTCATTTTGTAGTAGAGAGGACGTTAAAGAGGACAGGCCATACTTGTAAGTCAACTGAATAACTTGGAGGAAAAGATTAGCATAATGCCCTTTGAGCAGCATCATTTTCATAAGGGCAGAAAAACTTGTCCTTCAGATCTGCTTCAAGCAAGAGAAGCAAAAGGGCCTGATCCTCAGGGACACAGACTTGACTAATTTGTTCCTGAAAAAAAAAGTAAAGATTTTTTTTTTTTAAACAGGCTTTTTATATTGTCCTTCCTGAAGCAAACTGTTGAGAATAAGGAGAAGAATGAGGACATGAACGTGAAGTATTCGTGTGTCCTCACTGCATTCCCAGATTTATTAATTTAAGAAAATAAAGGGTGGTATTTTTCAAACATAAAGTACTGAAGAGATTTAGAGAACTGCTTTGCAGAACCTGTTCAGCAGGAGCCAATAACTTTAAAGATATTGCATGGTCAAGTCTGTGCTTCCAAGACCCCTGGTAAGGTTAAGCCAGAGCAGCCCAGGAGTGTTTATCTAGACAAAGAGTGAGGATAAAACCATGGTCAGGAATGAGCAGTTCCTTCCACAAGTTGGAATCTAGTGTATGGAGAAAGCTGAGCTGAAGGCAGGTTGATTAGAAGTACAAGCCAAAACTGAGAACCCAAGGACTATGGCCAGCTGATTGGGAACAAGATCCAAGAAGAAGCCCAGAGCACAATAGCTAAGAAGCCGATGGTCAATCCAGAATAAGTGGTGATATGCCACTGTACAGTGATGGAGCAGCCACTAGTGTGGCTCATCAGCCAGTCTTAAGAGTCCTCGAACAAGTTAGCATGCTTCTCCAGGCACGTAAGACATGATGGAGGAAGAGCAAAATCAGGAGAGTGGATGAGGAAGCCTTACAAGCCTGATAACTAAGTGCAACTGGATCACCTGAGGGAAGTCTGAAAGGAGCTTAGATAAGGAGAGGAAAATAATGGATGAGCTTCAAAGGTACAGACCTATCAGAGCTAGTTCCAGTTTCCATTATCAGACAGAAGGACACTTTTTTGTTGTGGTTGCTCAGTAGACAGTATGGCAAGAAAATAAGTGAAGATCTGGTTGTTTTATTCCTGTTCATGCTGCTCAATTACAATAGCCACTACCAATGGCTATTCATTGGACAGAAGTTAACTGTTCTAGTCAGTACATTACACCAACAAAGTAAACCTTGGCTTGATGTAACACAATTTATTTTGATTCTCAGACCGTAAGTACACATTGCATGCTTACAGCTAATGAAGTTCACACCAGTTGCCCATCCTAGGTGTACTCATGTGTCTACATGCTAGTAGGCAATACAATATGAATTTCTCTACACCCCAGATTGCCTTACCGCAACTAACACAGTCCTGCACAGGCAGAAAGAGTGAATGACTGGAGACCTTTGCGTCCATATTGCAAGTGGAGCACTGTAGTTAGTGCCCTGGTGCACAGCTTCAACCTCAGTTCCAGCAGGAGAGAAGGTGCTTCATGTGCCACACTGGTGTATTGGAGTGTGTTGCATGAACACAAGACAAATTCACACCTGAAACAAACCTTATCAGGACACAAAATCACTAATATAGATGCAGCTATTCCAAGGTTAGGAAGATTAGTGAGGTTGAGCTCAAAAAACAATAGAGCAGAAATTTTGAGTTCTCCCTTGAAAAAGAATTTATGCTGATTCTGTTTTCTCCATATGATGAATGTGAAACAAACCCCTTTGCTTTAAACACTTTGATTTAGCATTCGTATATTTCCTGTATTTGATTTATAGACTTTGTTCTGGGCTATTGATACTAAGTAATTGTGAGATATTTCCCCATCAGCAATGTATGGAAAATCGGATCATCAGTTGTTGGGTTACCTTAGGCTACTGTTAGCGAACTTCCTGCCATTGAACCAAGAATAATTTGGAAGAACTGCTTGATTATGCTTGTGGAAAAATTCCTTGAGACGTTTTTTGTGTTCTGCCAATGATAACAAACCTAATACTTTCTTGTAGGACAAAAAAAGTGCAATTTGTTGATTGCCATTTATGTGGAATTTGTTCCATATTGTGTAAGGCCATTGTTGTATTTACAATATATTATTAAGTGTTTTTAATTATATTCATTAGGACCTGGATAAATGACCATGGATTCTTGGAAAATAAATATTTTAACTGCAAAATTATATTATGTAATTAATACTGAGTTTCATTTATATCTTTTTCATGGGAAAATTTGATAAAAAGCTGAATCATGAATTTCTTGTCTCCAAAGAGAGCTCAAACATTGCAAAGATAGCTATTTTAAGATTATTCCATTCAAAATATTCTCTATGGTTATTCAAATATACTTTTGCCCAAATATTTTGGAATTTAACCAATATGTTTTCTTTTTGCACAGTTAAACCTAAGGAGGGTAGGTTCTCAGTTGAGAAATGTAAATGTTAGACCTTTAATAAGTGGATGCATCACCAACTCTCCAGCCAAGTTTCCTCTTCACTATCTGGGATTTCAAAGATATCTTCAAATTTCAAAGCAAGCTACTTAAATTAACCCCTTAAATTCATACTTAGCAGTCTGATAGTGTACAGATTTTAAGTCCTTGGCCTTCAGGAGCTTTTTTCCAACTTAATTCCTAATTTGCAGTCTTAGCTGTCTTTTCCTTTTTTTTTTTTTTTTTTTTTTTCCAGTATGACTAATTGTTTATTCTGAAAGTTTGGTCTTGAATTATCAGTGCAAGTTTTAATATACCTAGCTGAACTCAATGCAATGCTAAGTGTAGAATATTTCAGTTAAGAGAGTTGAACCCCTTTAGGGTCTCTGGCATAAAACAGAAAAGGGAAAAACAAAAATGCCTTTTAGCATTTTTAATGTTAAAAAAAAGTAGTTGAAGATCAAGATGTAAATCTAATGCCATTATAAAGGCCGACATACAATACCAAAGATCTGAAATGTTGTCAAAAAACCCAAAAAGCTTAGTTCAGTTATTGTTAGGCCTGAAACTGCAAGTGCTAATTACCTGCTGCCTTCAGCTGAGAGTGCATAATAGCAGTTGATGGGCACTTGGCATCTTGCAAGATTGTAGTTCCCCGGGCACATGAAACTTAAAAGGGAGTAGCATTTGGTAAATTGAAAGTGTCAGCCTCTGGAAATATACTTTCCACCTCGGTCTGGTTTTGCTTATCAAAGAGAACTTCAGACCTACATGTACTCATGATGACCTGCACATCCATGCCAAATCATTATAGAGCCATATAGCTTGACATAGTTTAAGATCCTTTTGACATAGAGACTCGGTCAGATCCGTAGTCATACATGATAGCTAGATATTACAGAAAGTGGAATAAAATTTTAGTCTCTGTTAGAAGATTTGGGCTTCCAAAGATCCACTTTCCTGAACACTACTTCTAGTATGGTATTTCAAATGAGAAACTGTTTATGAAATAATAGCAATTATGAGCAAGTCTAGTTGAGGTAAAGTGGAAGAACTGAAAATAAGCTTAGGTTTTCGGTCTTGAAACCCGTTTCCGTTGCAGGCAATGCTTACTGTTTCAAGTAGAGCATACAACTCCACCAAAGCCCACTGGGAGGATTAGATTCCTTCTAGGGGAGGCAAACCATGAATGAACGTACTACTGTAAAAAGGTCATTTCTCCATGGTTTTTACTAATTTTTGTGTGTGGATATTTTAATTTTTATTTCTTCCTTCTATGTCCTCCTTGTCTATGTTATGTCTCATGACTGTTCTGGATTGTCACTTGCGGTAGGTTTATTTTGCTATTTGGACGGACCTAGTCTAAAGCTCTGATACATATAGTCTTCTGACAGCTCTGGCTCCTCAGCTGAGATTTATATGTAGTAGCTTTGATACACACATCAAGAGGCTGAACTAAATTGATTGGTTTTTTTTTTTTTTTTGGTTGGGTATATATTTGGGGGGAGGCTGGAGGAGGGCAAAAAAAAAGAGGTTGTCATTCTTTCTGTAGTTAAAATATTAAGTCAAACTGTACTAGAAAGCTCAAGTTTAAAATTGATAAGCACGTAAAAATAACTTGCTAATTTTATTTCCTTTTTGTATAAATGTCAGCATATCAAAAGTATATGAAAGCAGTATGTATTTTTGATGTCTTGTTTTCTAAGTGTTGCTAAAATGATTACTACCTCATGAAACTTCCTGTGGGCTCTCTCATCATCTCAGTGCAGTGCCCACACTTAGTGCTCCATACCAAACTTGTTTAAGTGCTCTTACTCCAGATTTCTGTCAGTGCAACTGAATGACTACTAGCGTCAGGGTTTTTATGAGATATTCCCATCACAGTTTTCATCTTCATAACTTTCCATGTCCGTGATTTCTCCCACTACTTTTTTCTCTAGGGAAAAAGAAAGACCCTCAAACCTCAACATATAATGGTTTTCTTAGACTATTTCACTTCATGATTTTAGCTGTTGAACAGTAAATACCCTTGCCCTTATGGAGACAAAATACTGAAAGAACAAACTTTTTAGTGTTAGGTGCCCCCAAATATTTCAAAGCAGCATGTATTGATCTGGCAGCATGAAGACCATAGCCAAACTGAAGTCAGTAAAATCCACACTGACATCCAGAGAGGGTGTTTTTTGCCAGAAATAATCCAAGAGGATCTTTTTGAGGGACAGGACTTCAGAAGACCTGGCAGTGGTCTTTTCTTCTGCAATGTTTGCTCATGTGATTGTTTTCCCAGTTGAATGCCTAGAGAATAGTGAGTCTATTTATTCCATGATGCCACCTGTGTTGATCTCTGCGTGCCAATTCCCATTTATTGGCATCTTCAGGCTATGGTGACATTAATGCTCGCCATGGCTTATCCACAATGCCATGAGACATCCTAATTCACACCCAGAAAGACAGTATGTGCTGCAGAGCCATTACAGTGCAGAAAATGAGCCGGAAACAATGGGGAAAAGTCTTTCTTAGAAAACAAGCGCAATAACTATGCTGTAGCAGCCAAAATGGATTCACTGATTCCCAATTGTACATTAATTCAACCTCAGGCTTGACCAATCATCCTGCTTTTCTACCTGCCTTAGAAAACAACATGCAGACTGCATAAAACTTCTTGAAAAATGTGAAAATAACATGTTTATGAAGATACAGTGTTATAGACGAGTGTTTGTGTTCTGCAGGGTTTTCTGCAAAACTCTTTTGTAACTCAGATTTATACTAGACTTCAGAAACCTGAAAATATGGAAGCACCCGCTGTAAGCCACAAGGCTGGGTTTATTTCCGTTCTGTCTCTTCCTTTCAGTCACTCCCAAGAAGACATAGGATCTTGCTTTTCATGCTTTCTGAGTTTCTTTTACCTCCTTCTTTTAAAATATTTTTCCTGTAAAATAATTTGTTTACTATTTTTGTAACCTATTGTACAGTTAGCATGATATGAAGATATAGATCCTACTCATTTTACTACACGTCTCGATTTCTATACTGAAGGTCCTGCCACTGGAAGCTTCTATTATCAAGGACTTTTCTTTCTTGTGTTCTCTTGATTAACAGACCAAATTTTGAATTCTTTATTCAAGACCAGAGTCTGCAGGTTCCTAATGAGTGGTGTCTAGGAAGTATGCAATTATTCCCTAAATTAAGTAATGTGAATCACACTCTTGAGACATTTACCTGTATCCACTGATTATATGGAGAGCCATACTCTTATACTAAGTGCCTGAAGTTAGCAGTTCATATCAATGAGGTATACATTTCAAATCCTATTGGGAATGCTTATTGTTTATGTTTTAAGGAAAGACATTTATTCTTTACAAAATGTTGAATGATAAATATGAATAGCAAAATAACCTTCAAGCATGAGAATATCAGATACTTGATAAAGCCCTATGTAGAGGATGGTCAGAGGGTGATCTTATCTCTTTTTGAGCATCTGAGCCAAAAGAACAGTTCTTTGCCAACTTCTAGTCCATACATCAGAGTGGCACCAAATAAATCATGTCTGCCTATATTTAGGTTAATTTTCACTGTTAAATAGGTGTAGTCCTAATTATATAGTATGATAAATTTTTCAAACAGAAATAAATGTAGCACTCGGAGCGGTCCTACCATGTTGAGGAGCCAGCTCCGTCCCAAAGCACGCTTCCATCTGGCCTGCTGCCATTCATGTGGGGAGGATGGAGAACAATTGATTGAGCAGCACGCACCGGCCAAGCAGCCTGAAGCTGCCTCCTACTCACAGCCTGCTGCTTCGTGCAGCCGAGCCCCACCATATGGGAAGTGGGGGCAGAGCACGCTAGCGATCCTGCAAGAGCGCTTGCTTCTTTTTGTTCTTCTGCATGGGCCCCGTGTTCTAAGCACAGCCCTGACCCATGGGGTGAAGTTCAACATAGGCCCCCAGCCTGAGATTGGCTGCATCTTTTTTCAGCAGATAAATACTGGCTACAAGAAAAACAGGTTGATTTGGGGGCTTAACCACTCTAGCTTGAATGTGTGTATTCGTATTGTACATTGAGCACCTCCAGTGTTTGCTATATTCTTCTATTGCACCAGGAAAAGTTGGTATTTTATTATCCAAACAATTCAGTGAGCTCTGAAGCTGAACACAATGACCTCATGTCATAGACCTCCTAAAGAAAGAAAGCCTTTTGAATAATCCAACAGACCATTTAAAACCTGGATAACAAGCAAGGAAGTAATGTCAAGGCATCGCATGCTGGACACAGCAGGGTCTTGCTCGTTCTGTGCATCGGTGTGGCCCACGGCTGGTGTGCGAGGCCAACACTCTTACAGCAGTAATGGCAAAGTAGATTTCACAATGACCAAAGCCTGGCTCAGCCACTGGAAACCCATGCGCAACATGCTCTTTAAATTAATTCATGGAGAGAAAGCAGATGCTGAAAGAATGAAATGTTGCCTTTCCTTCTGAGGGGCTCTGATAGAGAATGTGCTACAATTGCAGGTTTTTCTGCTTTGTGATAGGGAATCAGGTAGGAATTTTTAAAGGCTTTTCTTTTCCCCTGGGATAAAAATTGGCCAGGTGAGAATTATGGTGTTTGTGAATGTGAAAGAAATTGATAAGAGGTGCACCACCATTAGTGGAAATGCAGCCATTCCTAGGTGCGGAGGAAAAATTGCCTTTCTGATAAATTCATTGTTGGACATGGCACAGAACATTCTCGCTACAAAACAATATTGTTTTCTTCCATTCAGCTCAGCAGGCATTGCACAAGCCTGAGGACTGGGCATCATTCACACCTTAAAAAAATATCCCCTTCACCATGTGAACAAAAGGAATGATTGATGGGGCAGGCGGAGATGGAACTCGGGACGGCAGCATGCACCGTGCAGCAAATAAACATACAGGCTGCAGTCAGCGTTAGGTTTTCCATCCTAATGTCTTTCCTTCTTGCTTACTGGCAACTTGTTTCCTTAAAAGTGAGGTCATAGGTCATCCCATGAATGGAAGGAGCCCTAAAAACTGATAATGAAAGTGTTTCTTTGTATATGACAGTGAAACACACTTTGCTTGCAGTCCTAAATAGCTTGTGGCATGCAGTAGGCGTTAACAATGGGATGTGAAGATAACTCAGACCAGAATCAATGATCAAAATACACCTTCATGGGTCTTTGCATCCTCCTGGTGACTCAGATGCCATTGTGGTCTCTGCCTCGCTGTGCAGGAGGCAAGGAAGTTCACTTGCTCCCCCAGCAGCTTTGTTACCCAAGTCCGTATCAGTTTGCTTTTCTGGAGCTTCTTCCACACATGTGGAGTCTGGAGGCAGCCAGCAGACCAGCTGTGAGAAATCCCCTGCAGACCCTCTGAATTTCTACACATAGCTTTGGGAGGGATTAAATGAAAGTGTGCATAATGCTGGTTTAATCTCCAGAATGTCTCTTGTAGTTTGTGGTGACTGATAGTGGGCTAAACCCAGTGACAGGGTGCAGGGCTTTTGGTGGAACAGAGCTGGAAGGAAGGGATGTTCACTGTATCAGGGGGGCTGCATCACTGGAGAGAGAGGCTTTTGTTGGCTGGGGGAGTGAGAGAGGAAGGAAGCCCAGAAAATGTAAAAACCCACTGCAAGGCGCAGAGTTGCCAGAACTGCAATTACAAGCAGTTTTGTTTTTTCTTTTTTATTTTTTTTGTGCAAAAGATGAAACTACAAAAGATTTGAAAATGGAGCATTTTTAATAACCCAGAGAAGACTGTAAAACCACCCTTAATTATGTTTCAGAAGTCAAGAAACAACCAGCAGATTGAACTGTGGATCCCAGATTGCTGTAATTTCACCCTGTTTGTTGTAGGAACCACTACAGAGTAGATGAGCTTGAAAACAATTAACTAAACATGGCACAGAAAAGAAAATCCTAATGCCATATGTGGATTTATGTCTGTACCCCCAGTTAGAACTAGTTACAGTGGTCACTTAAATAGGTATTAAATGAAAGGTTGCTCAAAAATTCATTTTGTCTTCCAGGTCTAACATATATTGTATATTGTGTGGCTTGCTTAAGGTCCCTGGCACAACATAACTTTTCCGACTTGCTGATTTCATTAGATATGGATGTACCATCGTGCAGGGGTTGTATTGGATTAATTCTTTTTTGCACATTCCTACATCTGCTTACGTATAAGCCTACATTTTTCAGATACTTACACACATGTAAGAGGATATGGAGGTTTCATTGTTGTGTATTTCTGCATATGTTATGCAGAAATGAAGAAATCACTTGAGTGAACTTCACAGTCATCCCAAGTTAGAAAAAATAAATCTGGTCTCCACCACAATGTAATAATGGATTTCTATGCTGTGTATTTCACAGAAAAGGCTTTTAAAATGTCATGGAATTAAAAGAAATATTAGGAAAGGAAGGGCTTATATTCCTCTGCATCTAAATCCAGGCTTTCTGATCACAGTTGTGTCAGTTGAAGAGGCTTGAGGAAAAAGCTGGCTCATAATTAAAAATATTTTATTATGTCTAAACCCAATAAAATATAGCTGCTTATTTTAATTGATTGTAGCAATACAACAGTAAGATCCAATATAGTGTGCTATAAATTGAGGGTTGCAGTACTATTCCATTAAATATTGATCTTTTAGAGAATCATAATACAAAATGAAAATCCCTATGGGGTGTTTCAAGTACTTTGAAGCAATCCAATTCTTCTTCCTCTTTGGAGCTCAGCATCTGCATCAAACATGAGAAACTTCTGTGCTTCCTTTGACTCAGCTTCTTGAAGCACTGGCATCTAGTTTGAAAGCAAATAAATACTTTTCTTGATGGTAAAAACTATTATGTACAGACTGCTGTAGGGATAATACTTTGTAATTTCTTCCCTCCCACGACCTTGGCCAAATCCGAACACTGTCTCATTCTTAGTGTCTCTTAGCACTTCATTGTTTCTGAGTCAAGGTCAAGAAGAATCATATAGGACTTCAGCTGATGTGAGCAACAGGCAATGTTTTCCATCTCTCCTGGGCAATTGATTTCACCTTCCAATAGGCCTCTCATAGCCTGCAGAGAAGAGTTTCCCAACCATGCAGTGTTTTCTGCCAGCACTTCAACACTCCCTTGCAAGAGGGACATTAGGTTCTCATTATATTTTCCATAGTCATAGTAAGAACTTTTTCACATTGAGTTACCCACGGCTCTGGCATATCCCAGATTGATCAGCTATGCAGAAGAGTATATATTTTTTTCTAGAGAGAGTATGGATAGGTAACTATTGCCTTGACACAACAGATACAAATCCTTCATACCTGAAAATGAGCATATAAGTTTCTTTTTGCATCCTCCCTTTTATTACCAAGGAATGGCTGTAGGATAGTTCATCTCAAACAAAATCCAGGTCAAAAGTAGGTGGTACAGCAGAAATTCCAGTACTTATCCCAGAAATGGTGATATACCAGAGCTGTTTATCACTCTTCTGTCATGGAAGAGTGCCCGTCTGCTAGGGCACTACTGAGATGATTGCTGCCTGTTGTCTCCAGGGTCAGGCAAGTGTGAGTGCTTTGTTTGGACTGAGTCATGTTTTTTTTCATTTTTTTTCCTTGGTCACAAAACCTCAGGCCTATTTTTATTACCAATGAGAACAAGGTGTTTGGCATAGTCACATCACCCCGTATGCTGAAAGTCCTGTGTAGGGTCCTGCAGGGGCTGTGCCTCAGGCTGGCTTTGCTCCAGCACTATCCTCTTGCCATTGAACCTGCTGCTAATGAAGTGTCACACACGTTGTTATACTGACTAAAATGTTGTGCTATATCCAGGGAACTCACTAGCAGCTTGATGATTAAAAGGTCTCAAAATAATTTTCGTTTCGGGCATTTCCAAATAGAAATGGTTTAGTTCAAAAAGTAGTACTTCTCCAACATCACAGGTGATTCTCATCCACTGTCAACCCTTCCCACCAATCTCATCCAAGTACACTGTAATTTATGTTCCTAGTAACGAGCACATCATTCACTAACATCCAGATATTTAACCCAGCTCCTCAGCTGGCATAAATCAACGTTGTTGCATCAATTTCAGTTGAGCTATGCCAGCTGAATTTCTAGCTTATTTCAATAAGTAGAGAAATAATTGCTTAATACTGTACAGTTTTGAGTCTGACCTTTTGAATTTAGATCTGGCTTCTGAAAAATAACATTTTCTATCTCAGAGATCAATCTTCCATCTTACCACACCCATCCAACTGTTGCATTGCCCCCACTGCCTTCATGGCTGAGTGAGAATCTTAATGCTTTCACATTCTTTCTTTCACTAACCACGATAAACTATGGGTTTAGCTACTTTACAGCCTTTCTGTCTCTTTGGATAGAGCACTCCAGCTGCAACCTGTTGTTTATATATGCTGTAGGTTTCTTCAGACCAACTCACATTGTGAAAAAAAGAACATAAAAAATCTTATTCTTGCACTTGTCTGTTTCTGCAAGCAGAAGTTCCGTATAGAAGGAACTTTCATACAAATAGGGGTCTTATAGATAAGCATACTGATTACTACAACATGCAAATAACAATTCTGGATGAATGCTCAGTACTGATTTCTTGTTTTCACACTCTTGACTTTATTTTACATTTTCCGCTATTTTCCACTGTTTTTCTTATCACTTTTGCCAATTTTTCAGTTCTTACTCAGGTAAGAATTTGCTGGAATAAGATCTACATACTTAGTTATGGTCCATATGGTTTAATAATTGTATGAATTCCCTTTTGCACAGTGCAAATACTTCTGCTTTCTGGTACAGAAAAAAAAAATTATTGCATCTTTTAGTATTTTAATTATGTACAAAATCTAAGATAACTGCTGTGTCCTTTAAAAATAGCAGGTTTTATGCAATAGACAAAGCTGTAAGCAGTTCTGTATCTCTTTATTTTTGTATTTCTTTCTAAGCAAACTAAAATCAACTTTCAATCAATTTGGTTCAGCCAAGCTTTATAGCGAGAATGAATAAAAAGGAAATTGGTCTTGGAAGAGGGGGGGGGAGAGGAGAAACATGCATTTGCTAATGGCATGGTGAAAACTTTGCTTCCATATTCATTCTAAATAAACATGAAAAATGTTTGGCATATGATTGTAGGAAGAACTCATCCACAGCACACGCTCTTTATCATAGTAATCCTACAGAAATGTGATGCCAATTGCAAACAATTCACAGCATGCACAACCAGGTTTGACGTTGCCAAGATATTCTTAAGTTGAATGAATGTGTGACTTTGCTTATTTAATAGCATGTTTGCCTCCTTGTGCCTCTTTAAGAGCCAGTGTGAGCCCAGAAGAACTTTTGATATCGAGTTGATACTTTGCTTCTACTTTCAGGTTTTTTTACAATCGTTGCTTGTAATAGTCCAAGAAGCTTTCTTCCTACTTCCATTGCTTGCTTGCTGGTTTATAACATCTTCTTGAGCAACCTCAATAGTATAAATTGATATGTAAACTGCATATTTGGATTTCTGCTGTCATGCTTGCTTTTAATGGCTTTAAAATAGGTTTGAGGACACTGTCTATTTTAAACTGGTACTTAAGAGTTTGCCTTATTTATGAATATTACATACCTTCTTTCCAGGCTCTTAAGGATGATGATGCTGAGACTGGGCTGACTGATGGGGAAGAGAAAGAAGAACCCAAAGAAGTGGAGAAACTAGGCAAAATCCAATATTCTTTGGATTATGACTTCCAGAACAACCAGGTTTGAAACAAGCAACCTGTAACTTTTCATTTCTGTGTGTGCAAGGGGAGACTGAAGTAATACATTTAGTTACAGTAGATATTTCTGAAGTCCTTGCTGCTTACACAGAGTAAAGGGGGAAAGCAAGACTCAAGATTCATGATGAGGTACTACTAAATTGGTATTCAATGTACTCAGAGTTTATATTACACCTTTATTCAAAACTGAAGACACTGCTTTATCTAATGGTTACTAATAGCGTATAACCAATCAAAGTCAACCCACATTATATTATGGAGTCTGCCTGCAGATGGTAAGAGATAGTTTCAGCCTTCAGTTATTTAAAACATAAGCAAACAAAAGATGCAAGGAAAAGAGAGCGACATAAGAGTAAGTTGATTCATTGTGGGTCTTTTAGCAAGTCAGTAAGATTGCCAGGAGTAGCCTTCTCTCACTTCATCAAATGTGCACTTTGCCTTATTTAATGAGCTGCATCAGGTTCTGTTGCTCTCCATTAAAGTACACCTGCTAGCCAAGAAAATGTTAGTTTGGAAGAAAAGTCCAAATAAAAAGATCTGTCTCCAAAACCAGGAAAGTTGTACAAGAAGAATCTGTCCAGTCAAGGACTGATACTGCTTCACTCTGAAGCTGGTAAGACCCAAGTTTTCAGTAGAAATAGACACCATAATGTGATGTAGACTTAGAAGAGGCCTACTTAACAGGTCTGGCCACATCCTGAACTACCTCCTATTTAATTCCCCTTCCTGGCCTCTTGATGTTGTTAGGATCACTCTTTTCAATTACACCAATTCACAGCCTCACTGTGCTTAACTTTGGATTGAAGTATACCAACACATCTGACTTCCTCACTTCTACTGCATGGCTTTTAGTGAACTTGAGAATACATACCCTGCATTTCATTTTTGACAATTTCAGTCAAAACCACTTCGTTCTTTTCTAGGGAAAGAAAGCATTACTGAACTTAAATCCCTGTTAATTCCTGTTCTTCATTTGAACAGACTTCCACATGTACTTGTGATTTATTTCCACATTCATATTCTTTACTTGATGCTGTTCACAGAATGCGGTACACTTACTCTTTTGCAAGACAAATAAAATAAGAGAAATTAAGAAAAATTTCTGTGTCAGAGGCAGAGTATTTACACACAGCTATGACCTGGCATATTGCATAGTATTTCCCTGTCTTTTCAACTATTTTCTGACTATCAGTCCTTGTTTATCAATGCAAGAGCAAGAAAAAAATTCTGAAGCCTTTCAAGAACCCATGGTTAAAGGAGCTTTTCCTCGACTCCCAGAGCAAATTCGTTGGCCATGTGATGAGTCACACTGATCCCCCTTGAAATCAGTATGAAATCACTATGAAGCATTAGACCCTTCAGAAGCAGAAGATCTAAAGAGAGGGAAAGGAAAAGCTGCAAATGTGTTCTGACAAATGGATTTCAGTTTCCTTAGAATATGAAAACAAACTTTCTGTGTGAATTTTATTAAAGGAAATGTTGATTTTGTGAGCTCTGTTTTACAAAGAGAAATAGGACAGGAGAGCAACTAATTTGTAGAAGTGTGTAGCATTTAATTAAGGTAATAAATTATTTTAGTTATGGTTTGCTATTTTATTTTGCTGCTCTAAACTATGTTGCAGCTTGGAATTTGTCAGAGAACAGACAATATAAAAGAGTAGAAAAGGGGATTCATTAGGTTAGTATAGCACAGTGGCATGAAACTACAGACCAAAAATCCAGCTAAAATATTGCATAGGGTAAAGAACGGAGTCAAGATAGCCAATGTAGTCTCTGGAGCACGATGCCTCAGTTTTAGAGAAAAAAATTTAAAAGGGAATTGAATTGCTTTTCCACTCTGTTAACTAAAAGTCATAGATTTGTTTTTCATTCTTTGATGTGAAACACTTGATGTAGATCCTGAGCCTATCCATGTATTTGTAAACTGTTATGCATCTAGCATAAGAATGAGACAGAAAAGGAGAAGTGTTTCTTACGGCCAAAGGAAAATGTTTCATGGAGCTTAAGAGTCCTATAGCTAGGAAAGCATGCAAGCCATAATGCAAATTTAAAACAGGTAAAAATAAATCCAACTTTGAGGAATCTCCAGAAGCCAGAAGCTTTTTTCCTAGATTGACTATATTGTTCTGTATTTCAGTTATCAGAGTTTCTATTTCC
Source organism: Calidris pugnax (assembly GCF_001431845.1). Lineage (NCBI taxonomy): Eukaryota > Metazoa > Chordata > Aves > Charadriiformes > Scolopacidae > Calidris > Calidris pugnax. Next base: position 16,788,751 of record NW_015094506.1, on the reverse strand, counting down.
AATTTTAAACAATTCATCCATGAGAGAGAAACAAATATATTGTGACTGAAGCACTGATTTAGAAGAAAATATTCTCAGTTTTCATTCCCAGTTTTTAATATCTTGCCTACAGATTGACCTTGAAGAGTCACTTGAATGTTTACCTTAGTTCTGTGTCTATGAAATAAGATCTAAAGTATTTCCTTTCTCTTAGTGTCATTATGCTGATGAGGCCTAATACAGGCTAAGATGTCTAGATAACATAACATAACATAACATAACATAACATAACATAACATAACATAACATAACGCTTCATTTATAACACTTAAAAATGGCCAAAGCATTTACAAGTTTAAAATGTGCTTCAGTCTTATTTTGAAAAGGATATAAGAGATTTAAGAAACTAATTTTTCAGTTTTGCAGTGACATTTCAAATTGTTATTAGGATTTAGTTACTAAAGGTTAGTTTTCATGGGCTATTTCTTTAAAATGCTGTCCTTAGCTTACTACCTAAACCCTTGGTATACATAGCCAGAGAAGTGAAATATAAGGAATACTGCAGGTTCCATTTGTTTTCAATAAAGCTCTGCCTGAGGATTTGCATTTGATATATCACCTTTTTGTGTTTAGTCGGGGGGGAAGGTTACATGTTGGGGATTTAGAATACAAATTTTGTAGTCAAAATTAGACATTCTTGATTGTTTAATAATGTGATTTCTATTCATTGTGCCCAGCATAGAAAAATAATGCACAAGAGGAGAGAGCAATTGAAAGTTATTTGATTGCAGTCTTTAAAAAGATGAAGTCTGTATTTAGCTGTAATCAACTGCCCTTTGAAAACCTCTTTTCTGCTTAAAAACAGCCTTTGTACAGTCTGCATCTGCCATAATTGGTTTTCTAAAGTCTATAGTGTTGCTTCATTTGCCTTCCTTGAAATGGGGGAGGGGGTGTGGGGGGTGTGTGTGTGATAGTTTTTCATAGACCAGAAATAGAGTCTGCATGTGTATTTCTCTGTTGCAATTTTTTTATAAATATCTATTTGAAATTTCAGTCTGCTGTTTTTCTCTCTTTTCAGCTTCTGGTTGGGATTATTCAAGCAGCTGAGCTGCCTGCATTAGATATGGGTGGTACATCTGATCCCTATGTGAAAGTTTTCCTGCTGCCTGATAAGAAGAAGAAATATGAGACAAAAGTCCACAGAAAGACCCTTAACCCTGTTTTCAATGAGCAATTTACATTCAAGGTATTTTTTTGATAATTATTTAAAAATTTTTATTTAAGCACTGTGTATCTCATGCTTGGCTACAGTCAGACATCTTAGTTAATTGGTAACTGCAGCGTAGTGATTTTTCTGTTCATGATTTTTCATGAATGTCACCTCTGATATTCAATCTTATGACGAAAATGGAATAACATAGGGTCAGACCTCAGTAGGTGTAAAAGGCACAGTTTGATTTTAGACACTTCAGTTATCCTGATATATGAATACCTGATCCATATTTTATGGCTGGATAAAACTTACAAGAAAGTCAGGAAACAGTGACACTTGACAAATGTCAGCTAAATTTCACTAGACCAGAGTTTTCTTTAAATATCTTTGTACTCCGATTTATTAATTCCAGTATACCATTTCTTTTCCCCTCAAAAATAAATTAAAACTCAGGGAAGGTAAATGGACGAAATGGTAGATTAATCTTGCTAGACTTTGTCATAGCAATTCTTTGCCATGCTACTTTACATATGAAAAGAAATCATGTCCCGGGTTTAATAACATAGGAATTAAATACATGTAGCTAATGTTGCAATATTTAAGTTGTTCCAATAGTATCTATCAACAGCGTTTTTCTAAGATTGTAGCTGTACCTAAACCCAAGTTAAATAAAAGAAAGGAATACCATAGAGCATGTTTCCTATGGCTTTTCCTAATATACATTCCTCTGCTGTTACTTTAGGCCTTTCTCTCTGTGCCCAATCTTATAATGACAGCTGCAGATTGAAAACAGGAACAGTGAAAGACTCAGACTATGTAATCATTCAACAAGAACGATATCCCTGGAGGCCAGAACTACTACTGCATATATAAGCTTATTTTTTCCCTTGAAGATGTTCATCAAAATAATCTTTTGTGGGGAGTTATTTTTTTCTCGAGCTTTCTTAAGACAGTATTTAAAAGAAAACTGAGTTATAAATTACAGATTCCCGTGCAGCTCAAAAAAGAGAAGAAAGAACTATTAATGCTGTCATCTAAAATGAAGGCACAAATTATTAATCAGATCATCCACTCCTGGGCTATAACGTCCACTTGTTTTAAGTCACATCTTTAATATTCAAATGTTATACTCCAGAAGAAAGTTTGCTTTTGTCACAAGACCTGACAGAGTGTTTAGGTGTGTCCCAATGTGGCACTGGTCATTCCCTGGATACTGTGGTCTGTACTCAAGAGAAAACCAATGGAGCATGCCATTGTTCTGGGCATTACAGTGACCATTTAACTAGTGCTGCAACTGTAATAAATAACTTCCGTGAGAAATACTGACAACATCTCATTTACTTGGGCAGAGCCATACTTCTGTGACTGCTTCAGGTGGTGCACAGCTTCTCTTAGCATCCTTTCCATCTCTCTCTTTGGCAGAGCTGCCCACCAGGCAGCCCAGGCCCATTTTGGTACCGGTGAGCTGCCTGCCTTCCTTCCGTAGAAGGGCTAATGGGGATGAGACGGGCTATGTTTGTGCTGTATGGCATCTGGAGCCCTGGACCTCATTCATTCTTCTTTGGGTTGTTCTCTATGTTAGTCCCCTTTTCAGTTCTGTGTCCCAGACATCCATGGTGCTGTTCCTGGGTGCAGGAACTCCATCAGGCTCCAGATGTCTGAATTGTGTACCTGCACTGTGCTGCCAAAAGGGAACTGAGAAATCCCAGCTGGACTACATCAGTCTGGCAGAGAGAGGTGTTCCTCCTCAGGCTGAAAGTGGGAAGAGGGTTCATGTCTGGAGAAGTGACATGTCTGTGTCAGAAAAACACTCCTATACATGTCCTTCTACCAAGGACACCTGCATTAAGTCAGGAGGCTGAGGATTTCTGAGCAGAGCAGAAGGCAGGGAGAGGGAGCAGTCCTTCACAAGAGCTAAAGGCATCCTTAGTTGTCATGAACAAAGCTGTATGCCGAGGCTGTTTTAGAGGTAATGAATGGAGGAAGTACTGCCACTACATCTTCTTTAAAAAGGAAAGTAACTAAAATAAGCCTTACTGAGGTAGAGTTAATGATAAAAAAAGTAAACAATGATAAATGTAGTCTTTTCATATGTTCCAAATGGCCAGGATCCATTAAGTGGTACTGTAAACTGATGAAGAAAGAGACTGTAGAACATTGCTCTTCTCCTGTTTTTGAGGCTGCATAAAAATAAAAGTGGAATTACTTAGCATTTTGCCTTCCACATACGTTTGCCTCTGTAGCTTTTTAGAGGCTACAAAAAATTTACAGAATCAAAATAGATTTTGCTATAGCATTTATTAAAATACCCAACCCTGTACCCACTGAAAGTATTGTACTCAGTAATGGCAGCTGGAGCTAGAGCTTCTTTTAAACATTATATAACATGTTACAAAAAAGAAAAACTACTCATGTTATTAGAAGTATATTAAAAAGCAAGTAGAAGCCAAACAGTAACAAAAGACAACAGTCCTAGGGTTTAAACAGACTGGAACATACAGCGGTTAACAAGGCCAATGATAATGTGATAGTTTCATTTCTCTTTTTATATAGACAATTAATAGAGAAATGTTTACTGAAACCCGTGGAAACCATTTATACTTGCAGAATATATTCAAATTGATGAAGTGTTCAGTGTAAATCCAAACAATTCCTAAATCAGACCTCTCCAGATAGCCACTCAAGTGTAGCTTACCTGAACTGCACATCTTCATCTGAATATTAAAAATGTGACTCATAAGCATCCTAACCCACAGCATCTGTCCAAAACACATCAGAACAGCTGGAGAATTAGTCAGAACTTGGCCTTATGCCACCACAGTTTCTAGCTGTACACTGTGACTTAGAAAGCACCTTAGTGTCTACAGTGTGAAAGGTATAATAATGAAAAATATGCCTTGGTAAGTAATAGGTAGTGGTACTGTAAGAGAACTATTTAGTGTCTAATTACTTTGTGTCAGATACAGTAAGCCAGTTCTCTTTTTCATCAGTCTGGGAGTTACCCATTTCTGAGTGATGACAGTTGATTTATTGAGGAAAAGATACCACTGCGTGAAAAGTTCATGTGTCTTCAGTGCAAATAATTGGGCTTCCTGCTTCAGTTTCATCACCCACAAAATGAAGTAGAATGAGCAAAACCCAGGGAGTGATGAGTGAGCTGCCACATTGTTCTATTGAGTGCCTGAGCCAGGTCTCAAAAAATACTGCATCTGGTGACTCTGAAACAAATACACCTCATAATTTTCTCTGCATTTCAATTTACCCGAGATGACAGCTGATAAACCAAAGAAAAAGATTTGCATTGTAGTGGACTGATCTTTATTGTCTCAGATACGGAGTTTGTCATTTTCTCTTCTTTGCAGGTGCCATACTCCGAGCTGGGTGGAAAAACTCTAGTGATGGCAGTTTATGACTTTGATCGTTTCTCCAAACATGATATCATTGGGGAATATAAGGTTGCCATGAACACAGTGGACTTTGGTCATGTCACTGAGGAGTGGAGGGACTTGCAAAGTGCAGAGAAGGAAGAGGTAAGAAAAATCAGACATTTTTTTCCCCCCAGGACACTTTTCTTCTTAGCTAGAGAAGCAGTCAAACTAACAATATTTTTTTTGCCGAGGCAGCTCCCATCTGTTATCAGCTTTTCTCAGACTTACTTTGTCTGATAAATTTTTGATAAGCATCTTTTCCAATACTCATTGAATGGTACATTCTGCTTTGCTAATCCTATTTTCAATCTTTTTGATACTTTATGCAACATATTAAGGAAGTTTTCATGAGTTGCACTTTTTCTTGAATTGATGCAGTTTGGGTACATAGAATTTGCATTTGAATTATAAGAGCAGTGTACATTTAGGTTTCTTTGTGGCCGTAATCATTCTCAATGTTTGCATCTCAAGGCATCTTATTGTGCATGAGGATAATGGTAGGTTTTCATTTAAATACCTTACAATTTTATTGAGCTGCTATGCAATAATATCCATTGATTAGTTATGCATTTGACAAAGACCTTGGAATGGCATCTCACTCAAATATTAATCATCTTTTTTATTTTCCTCTCTGTGCCAATATCCTGTGGGTTCATTATTTAGTAGGTATAGTGCTACATATACACAAGACACTTTTTGAAACATTTCATCACTAATGCTGTGCATCCTGTGAGGTTGTTCATACTGGCACATCCACCTTTTTGCTTATTATAAGACCATTTTGTACTCAGTTTTACATTATTTTTCCTTTTGATTGCTAGATAATATCTGCCCACTCATAATAGTCAGAGTGCACAGCGTGCTTCAGTTCTCCAGTGGGAGAAGAAGGAATCTGAGCCTGAGTTCCTCATTGTCTAATTTAGCTAATAAGCTCCTTTGGATTCAAACCTTAGTTTCTGTAATTAAAGAGACAATCTCTGAACGAAATCTTTCATTAACTCAAGTGACGAAAACCTGAATATTGGTTTTAGACTACAAGTTGTGAGAAATTCAGCAGATGTTGAGTCATGCAGCCTTTTCAGATTTTCAAAAATGGTAGCTTTGAGTCTTGCCTTTTTGAGGGTTTGTTTTTAAAGACTGTCTTTTCCGATGTATTTCTTCTACTGATTATTGATTTGGAAGCCACTGCTGCGTTGAGCCTATTCTGCATGGCATTGTTTCATAGTGGCAGCATTTGCAGGGCTCTCTTATTGCATGTGACATTGGTATCCATGGTATATGGGGCATTTTTCTTGCACTTCTAGCGCTAAAGATGAAAAAGGAAAAAAAAGATAAAAAGGAAGTTTGAAGGTCAGGGGCCCTGTTCCTTTAAAGCCTCAGCATATCAGAAAGCTAGAAATGTGAAATCAGAGTGTATTAATCCTTCTAGACTTTATTAAAAATCAAACTGGACTTTTATTGCACTATTGTGTGTGATATCAAAGTGTTTCAGGTTTTTCTGCTGCAGAACACATAAAAGAAGCCAAATACTACACAAAGAGGAATTGAACTTTCACCTTTTTAATATAACTTCAAGCTTTTAGAACATAAACAATGACATCCACAGATGCAGGTGGCAGATAACATGGCATAGATTAGTGTGGGGTTTCATCTGCCTTGTGGCACAGAACGTTGCCTCTTGACTTTTCTAGCTCATGCCCATAGTAAGACCTGACTCGGTCCCTTGGTTGCTTCACAAAGTTCGTATCCTGCTAAAAAAAAACGATGTTAAAGTTGCTTGAAATATAGCGTGAGATACTTCCGAAAATGCATTCCGTCTTGGAAAGAACTTTTTACTGAAGAAGGTAATTAAAAGAAATAATTCTCAAAGTATCTAGATATTAGAAGAGTATTACAAGAACTTTGAATAGTTTGCAGGAGGGACGAAACCTAGGTTGTACCTTATTTGTGCTTTCAGAGCCCAAGTAAACTGACAGTTAGGTATTTTTACATGTGCTTGTCATTTGTCTGTGCAAACATATTTGCATAAGAGTAATGTTAACTAGAAGAAAATAGCCTTCCTTAGTTCCTTCTTCAGCCTCTGCCCTCACCTTTCTTCATATGTCAGGTACTATAAACACAGGAAAAACATTATCACTTTTGTAAAGTTTTTTTGTTAGTTTTGGGTTTTTTTGGTAATTTTGAAATTGCTACTGCTGTGTGGCTTTTTTGATTATGAGAAGCTAGGCAATATCATCCTATGAAAACATCCTGAAAAACTGTGCTTGCATCAACTGCCTAAATGTACTGAGTATAAAAATCTTATTTTTACTTCACTTTATGTTGAATTCAGTCACAGAATATACAATTTAATTAATACTGCAATCATTGAGGGCAAAATCATTTTACGAGCAGTTACGCTTCTTTTTGCTCATAAACCTCCACTGCACTTTCCATCCTTTTTTTCTAAATGCACTAGAAACTGATGGCAGAGGATGAAGGTTTAATGAAATATTTTAGCTCTACCTCTTACAGCCCAGCCATTTGAATGGCATCTCTCTGACACTGCATTCTCTTCTGGGAAAAGGTCTTATTAATATATGTATGTTGGTAAAGCACTTTGAAGGTACACGGCTTTATGTAAGCATTTGTTCTGACTGTGAGAGGGGCTTTGGGAATGTTTAAGTCTGTACAATGACTGCTAAATATTGGGGAGGCCACTACTAATGAGCCACATACCTTGAATCCTTTTTCCCTGGCTGCTTTTAGTTCTGCTGTCCTTGTGAATATATGGAGGTGATTTATCTAGTAGTCCTTCAGTCTCATATGACTGAGAGCATGGGAGGGAAGAGTGGTAGATGCTGAAAGATTATTCACTTTTACCAAGTCTGACATATAATGGTTTGGGCACAGAGTGTTAAAAAACAGATGACAGGAGTTTGTTTCTCTCTGTCATCTACCAAATGTCACTGCCATTAACTTTATCTGAGTACACACTGCATTCAATATCTGTTATCACTCCAGTACAGAAGGCCAGACAGACCTCTTCTTTGCTCACAGCATTGTGAATCATACTGAGAGTCATCCTCTGAATACTTCAACTCATTTCCCTCCAGACATTGTGTTATATTGGCACTTAAATTGAAAACCTGTTGTAGCAAACATTCCAAGAAATTTTAGGGAATATAGGGAAGAGCAGAAACAATTCTTTCCCTTGAAAGCTGTGGAGAAGCAGAGCCTTATTGCATGAGGAGAAGGATCTTTGACCTGACAGTATCCACCACCAAGAGTTCTGCAGACCACTTACAATGGCCATCATATAAGACTATGCATTTTGTGATCAGGCATCCACCATGGACAGGTTACATGATGGATGCATGCTCATATCACAGTGGGTTGTAACGAATATATTTTGTACATGGCTTCTGAATTGGAAGTCTGCTGGAAAACACCAGCAAGATGCACAACAGCTTCTCTCCTACATGATACACAATCCCAAGCCGGAGAGATCACACAGAATCATTGAATGGTTAGAGTTTGAAGGGACCTTACAGATCATCAAGTTCCAACCCCCTGCCGTGGGCAGGGACACTTCCACTAGAGCAGGTTGCTCTGAGCTCCATCCAGCCTGGCCTTAAACACCTCCAGGGATGGGGCATCCACAACTTCCCTGGGCAACCTGTTCCAATGCTTCACCACCCTCACAGTAAAGAATTTCTCCCTAATATCTAATCTAAATCTCCCCTCTTCTAATTTAAAACCATTACCCCTTGTCCTGTCACTAAACTTCCTGACAAAGAGTCGCTCTCTGGCTCTCCTGTAGGCTCCCTTCAGATATTGGTAGGCTGCTATGAGGTCTCCCCAGAGCCTTCTCTTCTCCAGGCTGAACAACCCCAGCCCGGTTGTCTTCATAGGAGAGGTCCTCCATCTGTCTGATTATTTTCGTGGCCCTCTGCTGGACCTGTTCCAACAGGTTCATGTCCTTCCTGTGTTGAGGACTCCAAAGCTGGACACAGTACTCCAGGTGGGATCTCACGAGCGCAGAGGTAGAGGGGTAGAATCACCTCCTGCGACCTGCTGGCCACGCTTCTCTTGATGCGGCCCAGGATGTGGTTGGCTTTGTGGGCCACCAGTGCACATTGCTGGCTCATGTTGAGGTTCTCATCTACCAACACCCCCAAGTCCCTTTCCTTGGGGCTGCTTTCTAATACCTCATCCCCCAGTCTGTATTGATAGCGAGGATTGTTCCGGCCCTGGTGCAGAACCCTGCACTTGCTTTTGTTGAACCTCATGAGGTTTACCTGGGCCCACCTCTCCAGCCTGTGCAGGTCCCTCTGGATGACATCCCATCCCTCTGGTGTATCAACAAGACCACACATCTTGGTGTCATCTGCAAACTTGCTGATGGTGCACTAAGTCCCTCTATCTATATTGTTGATAAAAATGTTAAACAGTACTGGTCCCAGCACAGACCTTTGAGGGACACCACCTGTCACTGCTCTCCATCTGGACTTCAAGCCATCATGATTCTGTGATTCTGTGTGAATATTAAGGAATACATTACTGCAGCATGTGCTACAGCACTGCCTTGCAAAGGGGTGAGATGCAAGCAGTCTGCAGCTGGGGTGTGGAAGACCAATTCTATGAAGTTGTCATGCACTATTCATGAGGATTGTTCTTTCCTTCCTTTTAAAAAAATAAAAGTTGAAGGAAGGAGATGGAAAAATGTTATATTTAATACCTCTGTATGCTTCATAAGAGTTGGAGATTGACAAAGTTAGTAAGCCATCCAGCTTACTGAATCCTCAGTGCTGAAACTTGCAGAGAGTTAAGAAGAAAGGACATTTTTGCAAATGTCACTGTCAAATCACAGCAGCAAATCACTGTCATTTTCTGTTACATCAGAGATGGACAGATGATCTAATAGGCCTTTCCCATGTCTAATAATATCACTTAGTTCTTATACAGCTTTGCAGATAGCACAGTGCTTTGCAAAAGAAAATATTATTATCCCTATGGAGATCTTGTCAGAGTGTCAGACAAATTTTAAAATGTGAGGTCTCCTTTATTTAGCTGCATATTATATTGTATCACAGTTTCCTGCATGGTGTTCAAGTTTTCTCAAGTTCACTTCCTCTTACACCCAATTAAAACTTTAAAATGTTCAATCTAAGGGGGGTTTAATTTTCAGGGTTTGTGGCAGAGTTCTGTACAGTAAATGCACAACGTTAAACACATGTTCAACATTGTAAGTGCAGCATCTGTCCTGCAAAGGAACTGAATTCAATCAGGAGATTGGGAACAAAACAGAGATCCTTACATTTGAGAATAAGCAAGTCTGATTTGAAATTCTTCAGCAGTTAATTAGTTGTTTTTCATCTTGAAATTGAAGATGTTGAAATATTGTGATTTTAAAGGTAAAGCCATATGACTCAAGTAGAGCAGTTACGTTACTGTTTCAGGCTATTAGAATTATGCATTTCTTTTCTTGCCTTTCATACTCAAACTGCTGACAATCCCACTATATACCTTTATTGAGTATTCTCTTTCTTAACTCCCTCTCTGGAAGAGACACTTACCTTAGAAGGTCAGAGGCATTCTTGTGTTATAACAAAAAGAATGTAATTGGCTTGAAATCAAAAGGGAACTTGTCTTGATTCATCTCAGTCTGTCTGGCTTTACAGATATTAAATTCAAATACAGAGGATAGTAGACAAGAAGAAGTTCAGTGACAGTGTTAAATTCAGGCTCTGCTGGGGCCCTTCTGTTTCTGGACAGTATTCATTTTAAGATGAGAAAAACTTTTATGGCGTATTTGTCAAAAACATACATGCTACCATTTGATTTTCAAGTGTGGAAATGCATTTTGAGATTAAACTGTGCTGACAAAGAAATTCTACGTTTGGTGCTAAGCATCTAATGATCCATACACAAACTAATAGTACTTACGTTAATGTTGATTCTAGACAAGGTGCATTCCTAAATACCTTGTAGAAAGTTACAAGGCTGAAGAAAGGAATAGTGGACATCTCAGCCTCATAATGTTATTGGGTGGGAGTTTATTGCTCAAGTGTAGGATATTTTAAAATGCTTAATAGAGGAGAGAGGCCAGACCAGCCAAGGAGTTCAAAAACACTGGACTTGGATGTTAAACATACAGTGGCATTTGGAAAGCAAGGTTCTGAATGGTGTTTTTATAGGCTTTTGAGAGGGATCCAAATGATCTTAGAGTTCTTCTTAAAAAGGCTTAAGCAGAATTTATATTACTTAGATGCTAGAAGTATTCTCCACATACCTGCAAGTGATTCATTCAGATAGCTGATGTATCAGTCATTTGCATGGGCTGAAGTGTATTCCGAGTGGAAGGTGCTAATGCTATGCTATGAAGAGATGTTTTGGATGGAAGCTGCAGAAGTTCCAGGCAGTTCAGCCATAACCATGGAGTACTCACAGTTACAAAGCTCTGTAATCTGGGAGGGATTGCAAATGAATCTGCAGGATCAGCTGATTGGTGTAAAAGGCCCATAGAACATGCTCTATATAAAATCTGTCTGCATTGTTCTCCACCTGGACTTCTACATACTTACTTATTTTTCTGACTTCCAGCATCAGTGAATTTGTTATCCAGAGGCAGAAATTGCATTTCTCACTGGGCTTCTAGGCAGAAGATTTGCAGTGGTCCAGGGTAATACTTTATTTCCCTTTTTCCCCTCCCTTTGCAAACCAACGGTGACAAAAGTCATTATCTGATTGCTATTACAAACCAGGATCAGGAGCTCAGGGAAGCTGTAAGACGGCTGTGTCAAAATACCCCATTCTAAGTGTCATTAGAAGGACCCTCAGAACAGAGACCAGCATTTTAACAGCCACAAGGAATGAGCAGCTCTCACAAAGGTGACAGCTTTTCCACTAAGAGGTTGCCACTCTGGTCTCCTCGCTTTGTTGTGCCCGCTCCACATAGAACTAAAAGATCCTGGTTTCCAGGATCGTCGAAGAAAGATGTATTTTTGAAAAGGTTAAAGACAAAGATTTAGGAATAGTGGTCAAAGAAAAAAGGGATTAGCCATTTTCTTCATTTTTTTTCTTCTGTCAGCTCTTAAACACCAATTTAGACCATGTCAGGGATTACCATAGTAACCACTTAACCTCTTTTCAGAGCCTGTTGTGTTTCAGTTTAGTTCAACAACGAGCTTAACTGGCATTTGAAGCACTTTGCATTGTCCCTGTGACAGGAATTAGCACCAAATGCCCTTATTTTAGAGAAATCACAGTTAGAATCTACAACATAATAGCTGTATTTTCAGTTTGGTGGCTTTAGGCTTTTGTTGGTTTTATGCTAATATTTTAAGAGGGAGAGTACATTATTTTAGGATGTATTACCAGGTCTTATTCCTAGGCTAAATAGATGACAGACTTCCATAACTCATTCCTCCAGTTACCTGTCTGATTGTATCATGAAACTCAGCCTTCCACCAAAGGCCAAAGAAATTCCTCACATTGGCTGATGTGGTCTTAGAGTATTACAGGCGATGCAGCTGGGTGGTTTCAGTGCAATCAGCTCTGTACTTCTTTCTTCTTTCTTTTCCATGGCCTTCTGCAGCTTACTTTGTGACTGTTAACATCATAACTAGAGGAACACTCGAGACCTGATGATTTAAATTAGATTCTAAAAACCTTTGGAATAGCAGAACCTTTTTCTCTTGTTCATGTCTAGTTCAGTCTGGGAAGGATGCTGTTGTACAAAATAACAACTTGCAGAAAAGAAACATTTTCAAATATCTCTGTTTCTGCATTTTATGCGTTCTTCCCTTGGAGGTTAATGGAGAACTGACATTTCCAGTTTTTAAGATCTTGCTGTCTGACATATACAGTTCTTTTTGAAGGACTGATTATGGCTAGTCTTTCACTTTCAATCATGCAGATCAAAGCAAATATTATTATTCTTGGATGTTCATAGGTAACTACGTCATACATAAGATTTAAAGAGTTTAACAAGATAGATGTAAATGCTTGTCTGTACCTTATCTGACTATAAACATTTATAGTGTTGGTGCTATACAATTCAATTTTTTCAACCTCTCTGTCATCTAGAATTCTAATAGTGAGGAATTATACTCCAAGAATGATGCCACTGTCTAAAGATCAAAACATCTCCTCTCTATGTCTCTCCAGACTTCATAGCACTGGCCACACAAAGGAGAAAATCATAAAATGCTGGCTGATCTCTCAATTTCTTATTCTTTGTTTTTCTTTTTAACTTCTACGGTCATTCTATACACCTGAGTGAGTCAGTTAATAATTAAGCTGCATTTTTTAGCCTCCACAGTCTAAAGTTGCTGTTGCTTTTTAGTATCTGTGTTGACCAGAGATCAAACTTCTGTGAATCACTCCACCTCTTCACTTCTCAGCATATTGTCGCTCTGCGTGTGTGTGTGCATATAAGATGTAAACCTGAGTAAGGAGCAGAAATATATCTTTCTTTTATGATTTATCTTCTGTCATGAAAGCTTTTGCAGAGTTTAATAGTTTTGTGAGCAGCCTTTAATTGCATTAACTGGGAATTTTTGTTTCAGATTGCGTCCTGGCTGGCTCACTCGCTAGATGGATGGAGCAGTACTGTAATTGTTCTGTTCTTTCCATTGGCAGAGTTTCCAGAGTAGTTTTTTTTTTCTGTGGAGGGCTTGAGTTTGGTCACTGCCACAGAATTACTGCTCCTGCTGTGTCCTTTGAACAGAACACAACTTATTTGCACTACAATCATTGGTGCACAGATGAAATTCATTTCTCATCTTCCTTTTAAACCCGGATATTGTCTGCATGTGCTTTTTGCTGGCCAAGCACTAGATGATAAGAAATAACTGAAACAGAATCTAGTGACATGGAGGCCAAGACATTTTCCTTGACCATTATGTCTGCAATTACAATTATAGAAATAGTGCCAAAGGCAGGAGTTTCCAAACTAGCAGCGAGAAAGAGAGTTCAAAGTGGCATGTTATTGCTGCTTGATCAGCTGGATGCATTCACCTACAACAGAACAGAATTAGGAGTTATTGCTACTTCCACTGTCAGTGATAACAGCAACTAAATTTGGGAGCCCTTCTCTAGTGCCTTTTGCCACTCGTGGCTGACCTTGGGTTCAAATCTCTTCTTCTTAGATAGAGACCTTGCCATAAAATTCTAACCTAAGTCATTCCCTAGACGATTACCTTTATGTGTCATTTATAACTTGGTTTTGATGCCACTGGCACAGAACATGGCACTGCAGCTTCTCAGTGGTACGGGTGTCTGTGGGTAGACAGTGCCTGAGCTTCCCATTAGATCCTTAACCGATTTTAGGTGCTATTTAAATTACTTCTGGTAATCTTCAGAGCTACGGGGTTGTCCGGAATCTAGTTATTTTACCTTTGTTTTTCCATATCTTCCTCAGTAACTGCAAAAATTAACAGGAGGAGCTCAGTTGATGAGTGGAGCTCAGGCTTCAAAACAGGCAGCAGGTTATTTTCATGTGAGTGCCCTGAGGTCTGCAGCTGACATGCCCTGTCTGTTAATGCCCAGCACAGAATTAGATAGCAGTGGATTATGCTGAAAGTGTTTTTATTCATTCAGACTTTCATATTAATCAGTCAGGCTGATTTCTGTGATGTTTTAGAGCAGGCAAGTTTTCCAGGAGGTATGGGTCATTTGAATTAATTTTTTTGCTTGTACTTATTGCACAGAAGATATATTCACAGAATAATTCACAGAACTATTACAATTCTGTGAAACAACATAAGAGCTGCGGTTTTTCCACAGCACATCACTGTAACCCATGGTTTCTTTCTTGTCATAGTAGATTTTTCATCCCTATCACTCTTAAATATACATCAAAGCGCTCCAAAAAAACCCCACCTGTAACTTGGTTTGCCATCTAAATACGCACATGCTTCCCCATCCTCATTTTTTTACAATGAGGACCAATTTGTCTCATTGCAATTCAATATAGCAAATGAAGTTTCTCTACATATAGAATCATACTTTTCTACTTAACTAAATCATTTAAAATCTCTTAAAAACACGATTATTTCTTCAGCATCTCTGTCTGTGATACTAAAATATTAGTTGATTTTTTAATGGAGAACTTTATGCTTTTAGTTTTATCCATCAGCCTGAAGGAAAGTTGTGCACATTTAGTGTATTGAAAGTTGCAACTTTTCTTATTGAAAACATAAAATGCAAAAAGTAATATTATCTGAAATATGATAATTGTAAATGGGAACAGATTTTAATTAAGCTCTACTGCATTTGCTGCAGCAATCATATGTTCCAGAATGACTTGAGAATATTGGCTTCCTGCCTGGATTTCAGCCGTAGAGTTCTAGAGTTGGCATAAGTTCCTGCAAGCACAAACACTGGTCACATTACGTAAGAATTTAAGGCTCTGAAACTTCCCTTTTTATATGCTCCCTATCAGGAAAACTGGCAGTTAATCAGCCTCAAGCACAATCACTACATACAAAGCTGTGAATATCTTGTGTATAAACACTGGGATGTGCTCCTTAAACTTTTTAGCCCACCTGTTTATGAATTACTTGGGTTTATTGCCAGAAGGCACCACAATATGGGCTCTTACTGAGCATGACAGGTCTTTAAATCTGATCTATTTGCATTGAGCCTAGACTAGCTAACATTATTTTTTTTTTCCTGCAGAGAAAGCTTCCATTTCAAAAACCTTTGGGTTTTTTAGGAATACTACTAATTCCTATCAAATTGGGTCTTTTTCTTAGTGAGGTGAGGTTGTCTGCCCTAAATCTGGTGGACTCTTAGATCTTCAAGGAACATTTTAAAGAACCTCATATAATCAAACTGAATCTAGGAAACAGGCGGTATCCAGGAGATAGTGGTGTTCCCCCTGTGCCAAGTTGGGAGGAAGGTGGAACAAGGAAACCCCCTTACAAGCTTGAAAGTTAGACCTTGCTTGGTTTTGGAGCCCATGGTATTTTGTCTTGACTGCATGGCCATAAACTGCAAACTCCAAAAGCTCAGATTTCCTCATGGCATCCTGACTTTCAGCGTTATCCTGCATGTTTTTAGTGGAAGTTCACCAAAACTGTGTCTCCCGTGACACATTTTAATATAATCTAATCAGAATTTTGTGCAAATTCCACTGTAAGATTCTGCATCAGACCTTGCTAACAAAGGTTACAAAGAGAAGCCTGCTGACAGTAGACCAGTGTTCATTATAGGCAGCTTCACACCCCTCCTGGAAGACTCTTAGAAGGTCTTCAAACCCAAAGATTTTGCAAGTTACTGATTTTAAGACAATAGTAGGTGGAGAAAATAACACATTCCTCATAGCTTCAGCAGTTACTCTACCGCTCTGTTATAATGTGTACTTTATTTGTTATTTGGATGTTGCTGGATTCTACTCCAAGTCATTGATTGTTGTTATGCCCTTCTTCAGTAGAGTCAAGCCATTTAATACATGATGCTTCCTCTTCTCTACAGTACTTATGCACTGTAATCAGGACACTTCCAGTCCTCTTCTCAGAAAGCTGCAAAAATTTATCTTTTATGTTTTTCACGATCAGGCTATAAGAGTTGTGACTTTTTACCTTTTTTGTAGTTTTCAGCATTTAAAAAAAATACATACGCAAGAACTGTGTGCAGTATACTTTATACCCTTGCTAGATAGGCAAAGCCACCAGCTGCTTCTGCTCACTTCTACTATTGAGCATTTTGCACAGAATTACACTAGCAGTTCATGGTCTATAGCTTGTGACCCCCAAATTCTCAGCAAGAGGCACTGCCTTGTAAGATGCATTTCCTGATTCAGTAGCTACTTAAAAATAGTTTTGAGTTCTTTGCCTTAGGATGTAGAATTTTTGCTTTTGGCTGCATGAAAATATACTCCGTGTGACTTGTTACAGCTAAGTGACTTAGCACTTTCTCTGTGGCCAGCCTGTTGTATTAGTATCTACCATTACATTAATTATTGTGTCACCTGTTTACTTTATCAGCAGAAATGTCTTTTACATTTGTAAAACAGCAGTAGACCTTGAAAAGAAAAAAAAAATTTCGCATGTTTCCTTCATCAACTAAATTTACAGTCTTATCAAAAAATGAATCTGGGTTTAGTTGAAAGGACCTGTTTTCCATAAAACCATGTGACTTATATTCATTATATTCCATATCATTTAAACCATCATTAATGCAAACTCTTCTGAGTTCTTCCTTTGTTTCATCTGGATTTGATAGAAGGCAAATGGCTGATAGATACCACCTTCATCCCATTTGGCCTTTTTAGAGTAAGATGGGCATAACATAAGCACTGCTCCAGTCTTTTGGAATTTCCCTTGTGGTCTAAGATTTATTAAAAATGAACATCATTGAGCCAGAGATCTCATGATAAGTACAGTCTTCTTTCCTGGATTTTTATAGATGACTGCAGTGACCTCTTTCTTTTTACTGAAGAGATTAATGAAATTCAGTGTCTGCTACTGATTGCTATGATGACCTTTGACGAGCTGTCTTGTCTTCCTAAAGAATGCGTTAAGAGAGTTTTTCAAAATGAAATAGTCAGGGGAAGTGGAGTAATAAACAAGGTTTTTACCTGTTTATATTAATCCAAAAACTTGAATCTATTTCAGTGGTTTCATAAAAATATATTTTTGAATGCTTAGTTTAAGACGTGGATGTGAGCCTGGTAGGGGAAAGCCAATAGATTTGATTACATAGCACTAGTTAGACAGAACTCATTCTTGAACCAATCACGGATTTTTAAAAAACTGAACTTAAAATTTATAATGCAAGGGGTTGTAGAAGGAGATGTGTACTAGTCTCTTCATTTCAACCAGAACCAAAGACAAAATTATTGAAATTATCTGAGAGAGCTTCCCTGAAACAAGGAAACATTAGAGCAGGAGTGGCTCTGAGCTTTTATGAGGGTTTTCAGCTTGTCTCTTTTCCAGCTGCATATACTTTACCTCATCTCATATTTTTAGGCAGTTTGGATGCCTGGGAAAAATCTCCAGTACAAAAATTAGTAAAAGGGGACAATGGAAGAAAACTTTCCAAATGAAGAGCAATGATACAGAAAGGGATTTCAGATCCTGCCTATGCTTGTAGCACAGAAGCAGTAGATGGAAATCAAAAGATGATATTGACTTGGGTGAAATTACACATGAAGGAAAGTCTTCTTCATCTTGATAAATTACAGGTGGAGAACTGTCTTGTGGTAAGAGTTCACCTATCAGCTGTTAACTTACATCAGCTGCCTGTGGTTTTTCTGTTAGCAAATCTAGTTCCTTTTCAGCTTGCTATGCTGTCCCCTGGTCTGCAGCCCTTTCCAGGTCACCACTGTGGCTGCAGTGCAGTTAGGACCCTGACCTACTTGTGTGCCTGAGTTTTCTTTTTTGAAAATAAAGGCACAAGCTTGTTTTGGCACAGAATTGTGTTGCATGCTGCTCCAGAAGCTGGGGACCATGGTAAGAAGGCTGCCGTAAATTCAGTTATCTATCCTTAAAGAGGATAGATACTCAGATTCTTGTCCTGTTCAGGGAAACTCTTCAGCATGTGCCAGGTCCTCGCATAATCTGTTTGGTCTCCTGCTAGCTAACAAGAAAGTTTCTAGTTTTAAAACAATGGCATCATGTATTCTGCCTCTTGCCTAATTGCCAATTTAGGAGATTTTGGAGGAGGCTGCAGTATTGTGTGGAGTTTGTGATTGGGGTCATGGAAGGGAGCTGGTGGTAGTGCTGGGGGATTTTATGGAGGAACATGAAAGCTGAAATGGTGTTACAGCAAGCAAGAGAGGAGAGAAAGGAGGACGTATATCTGCAGGAGTTGAGTGAACCAAGCTGTGTTAGTGCCACTGCAAAAGGAACCATTTATTTATAATGTAACTGGGACTGGTACAAGGTGCAAGGTCATTTTGTCTTGGTAGTTTGTTACAGAGGAAAGGGAAGAAGATAGCTGGCTATGAAGGTAACCCACAAATTCCACTGAGCTTGTCTTTGTAGTTCTTGCAGATCAAATAGAAATACACTGAATAGCTTCAGTAATGGAAGCACTGAATTCACCTGATAGTCTCTCCCTGGGGCTGTTGAATTTCAGCAGAATGTACAGCAGCCAGAGAGGATTACTCATTCCATCATGCCAATCATTCCCATCTACTGGTTTGTTTAATCTGTTTGTTGTCTTTCATTAATCGATAATGTATGATTGTTGTTGCAAGGACTCTGTTCATCCCAGGTTTTTAATACACTACCACGTCCAGTGGCACATCTTACAACTGAGAGAGCAGTAATTTATTTGATTCTTAATTACAGTTCTCTGCTGTCTACCGATCGTATGTATTTTTGGATGTGTTCTGTAATTTCAATCCATAAACCAAAGTTTCAGAGTCAGTTGCTTTCAGAAACTAAGATGCTCTTGGTAGTAGAAACTACATTAACTAAGCATTAAGGTGCCCATACTTACTACAATAGATGTTTTCAAATCAATCAAGGGTGGTTTCCAGTGCCCTATCTCAGGAGGACAAGGATTTTCTATAAAGTGACTGTAATGCACATATAGTATTCTAATAATTATAGAAAATCTTTGTGATTTGACTTCCCACAGTGTCCAAGAAGCCAAAAAAAACCCCAACTTTCAAGTGTATTACATTTCCTTTCAATGTTGTACTTCGACTACTCACTAAAAGGCTAGCCTTGTGACATGCTATAGTTAATAAGTTTTCCATGCTGTCAAAAGTAATAATATTAATGTGCCATTCAGTTAAATTAATTTTGTTTTGTGCACCGGCCTGCATAAATGTGAGTGACATTTAGAAATATGATCAGGCAGGAGCTGAGGAAAAGCTAAGTGGCAAAATAGAACGAGATTCAATCATTAAAGCAGAGCAGCCAGCTGCAAGCATTTGTGGGTAGGCAAAGAGTTACAGAAAACCAAGCTATGATGTTTGGGCATATATATGTTTATTTTAATTCATTCCTCCCTTTCTCGTTTACTTAAGAAATTCAGTTTCTTCTTGTTTAATTAAGAACTCAATATTTTTGGTAGCATGTCTCTTGTTTGGAAATCAAAGAGTGTGTTTCTACTAATCTTTGATGTCAAGTGCCTTCAGCCACAGCGTTTCTCATTTTGCAAGAGGCAGCTGATTGTAATGCTTTTAAACTGATGACCGTGAAGTGTCATTTTCTACTAATAATAACAGTGTTTTCTCTTTCCATTTCCTCTGCTTTTTAGAAAGCAGTAAAAGAAGTGCTTTCTCTAAACAGTTAAAAACATAATGAAGAGGTCTAAAAGGAGCAAGCTGACAAAACCTGACTTGTTAATTTTTTAATAACATTGGCTGGTTCAAATTATTGCCCAACTTGCTTTCCAGTCTGATTTACCATTGTGTTGAAGAATATTATCTAATTAGGGCAGTTAAAAAAAATGCAGTCTACTACCTTTCTATGTATATTACAGTAATAAGACAGGGATTTGTGAAGAATTTCTATGTTGAGTAGTGCTGTTCAGATGGGAGGTAAAAAAGTAGATTTTATTTCCACAGAAAGATCCTGCCAGGTCTGTTCCTTTTAAGCAAAGGTAAAAAGTAGTGCTCACATATAGAAGTTGCATCACAAAGGAGTCAGAGAGTAAGACTGTAGTAGGAAAATCAGTCAAAAGGAATATGCAATTAAAACCCTTCTTTTGGCTCTTCCTCACTCCTACTTTATACCATGACTGTATCCCTACAGATACCACCTCCTGATACCTTTAATAAATTCACTTCATTTGAAAGATTGTTCCCTGTCTGCCCTAAAACTTCTCCCTTTTAAAACTTACCTCATGGACCTTTGCTTCTGTTCTCTGTTCACCTAGCATCAGTCTCCTTTCCATCTCTTCTTTAGCCTGTTGTCGCTGCTAATCCCCTTTTTTGCAGCATCCAGAACGAGTCCTCTGGATTTTTGCCTCAAGAACCCTCTGTTTTGTCCGAGATCTCCTACTGTAACCTATTTCACTTTGCTTTGCTTCTTAATTTACTTGTTATGTGGCTTGTAACTGAACACTACATTAACAGGAACTTCCTTTTATGCTAAGTTTGCACATTTGAACAGGGTATAACCTATGAAGACACTTCTGAAATAATGTTAGTAAAAACAAACAGGAGAAGCTTTTGATCACAGGCACTCTGTACTTCCATTTTCTAAGACAAGTGGGTTGTTCCTGCATATGCAAACTGAGCCTTGAATAAGGAAACATGCTTCAGGGCATTGTCTATTCATATTTTATTGTTTTAAAATATTTTCTTCAAAATTGCAGTAGGTACAGTGATGAAGAAGGTTCTTCCTTCTCTCTAGAGGCATTTAGCACCTATTTATTGCTAGCTGTTTAAGAGTGTGGCTGCTCCGCTCATGGGCATGAAATTCTTTTAGACAGCAAAGGAATTATTCTGCTTGTCAGATTAATGGTTTAGTTGTTGAAGTCCTTAAGTTTATATTGACTGGGTTTATAGTTAACATTTTGCAAGTCTGAAATAGCTACTTCTGTCATCGGCCTTTTGATTGAAAAGGAGGGGAAAACTCTGCCTCTCCTATTTGCTCTCAGTACTTTATCCCAAAAAGGGATACCCCCAAGCCCCATAGGCTTTGGGGTGCAGTGGTACTCGGTGTGCATGCATGTTCCTCTGCTGGGCTCCAAAAATGCTGTCATAATGGGCTGGCACATTAGCTTCAGCTTTTCTTTCTCTTTCCGGTTCTCCTTTATCTTTCCAAGCTGCACCATCTATTTCTAGCCTGTTTATGCAAACTGAGTTTTAAGAGTTTCTTGCTCACTTCCCACTCCTTTGCCTAATTGTGACAGAATCGTCTGCATGTTGTGGGGTCATCTTATCCTGATTTGCAAGCATAAGAGAAAAAGATCGTCTTTCTTTCCTGATTGTACCTACTGCAGGTTTGAAATTTTCCGCTCTGTTATTTAACCATGTATTTATAAAAAATTTGGTGCCTTTGAAACTGGTCTTGTTAAGGGCAGCTGTTGTGGCAATACAATTTCAGGTTTAAAGAAGAAGGGGGAGCCCAACAAACCAGTATTTCCTTTTCCCAGTATGAGCCCTATTTGTCCTGGGGGGTGTGGAGGAGTACTGTTTTCCCAGTTGTGGATCCCAGCTACGTGTATGGGTATGCTAATTCTGCCCACTTGCTGTGGTGGGTTAACTGAAGTTGTGGCCAGTCCATGTCATTCATTTCTGCATCCACGTGATTCTGTTACTGGTATTATTGTGCGACCATTGCAGCTTAGTGTATTCATGGTTTGCATGACAGGAAAAGGATTTTGTTGGATTTGAGATCTCCATGTGTAGACAGAATGTGATGGCCTCAAAACTGTCTAAAGACTGTGGATGTGGTAATTAGGATTAGAGATTCTGTCATTACAGGTTTACCCAGGTTCCCTGAATTTGAAAGGCTAATTTAGCTTACAACCTACCTTTATGCTGTTCCTGTTTTGTCCTCAGAATTTTAAACATTTTGGTTGGTGCAAAAACTATACAGTGAGCATTATGAGCTTCTGTTGAAAATTTGAATTTGTAGAAGATTGTATTTTGGGTCTTGACCCACAAACCACATCGTATTGTGTTTCTCTCTGGCTTATGCAAATATTCACAGTCAAAGCTAGGTATTGAAGTCGGAAACCCACCTCACTGTGCTTGTATCCTTCCTTTACTGACTGTTTTTGAGTCTTAGATCCAATTAGGAAAAAGCATATGGTGCTGCGGCTTGTTATTTTGGTATTGTTTTACCAAGAGAGCTGCAAGCATCAACTTTGTCATAATATCTTCCACAAAAACGTGGAGAATGTTTATGTTAAGAAGATAGATATCGCTGTTAGAGAGTCTGCAGTGCAAATGAGAGTAATCTGCATAAATAGCATTTTTCTCTGTAGCTCATTAGGGCCGTGTACTGTCAAGGCAAAAATGACTACTGACAAACACAAGAAGAAACATGAGACAGGCAAGAGCCACTTAGAGTCGACTCTAAAAAGTCCAGGTTCTCAACAGGACTTCAAATAGTCTTTTCTAAACTGAAGAAGTGTTACCAGCTCTGTCTATGTCATTTATGTTCTGCTCCATTGCATCCTCTTTAAATGCAATGAGGTTATGAAGTTGCTTAGATGGAGGGAGTCTTTTGATTGGTGTTTAGGCATTATACATGAATAGGTTAATGTCTATGAACAGTTGGAAGTTTCTAACGCTAACTTACAGTTTCCATCAGAGATCAAAGTAATTTACTAACATAAATTATTTATATATAGGGCTGAAAGAAATTCATAATAACAATAAGGAACCTCTATGAGCTAATCACCATACCAGAAGCACTCATCTGTACCTCATAGCCCTGCAGGGGTTTGTAATTATCTCCTGCAAACCACACCTCTAGTGATTACTTTTTGTTGCTTCTTTGCAGCACTGCCACTTGCAGTATTTTGCATGACAAATATTTTTAAAATTACAAAAAAAGCAAAACCGAAAACCAGCTTAGGAATAGAAAACTCACTGCAGTCATGCAAAGAGAAAATTTTAAAAGTACGAGAAATATTGAAGAAATGCAGCTAATACAGATTTTTGTTAACAACAAAACATTGCTAAACGTGATTCTGTAGGCATTTAAAGAGGTACCTATGCTTTTTCTTCACATTATTCACTGGAATGAGCCCATCATCTGCTGCCATTTCCCATGGCTTGCTGGGGATCTATGGAAAACTGGCTATTTACATGGTGCTGGCTGCTTCTCTGTGCTTCCTGCAGCTAAAATCACATTAAAAGAGGCTAAAAATGCATTAAATGCTCTCATAAAATTACTCTTCTGTGTAGACAATTGCGATATTTGCACAGAAGTATAACGTGATTACAGATGGAGAAAGGCTGGTGAGAGGTGATGGTCTCCGTGGCAATAATTGTATTTGTAAAGTACCTCATCCAGTACCTCCGCTCAGATAAGAAGCAGCAATCCTAACACAGCTTTATGCTTACTAAGCGCACTCTAGTCTCAACGCAAGTAGAAAAAAAACAAACTAAAAAAAAAAAATCCAATCAAAGGAACAATTAGAAGCCTGGTATTGATTTTAAAGTACCTTCCAAAAATAGATGTTTAGGTAGTCTGTCAGTGAGGTTCATTTCTGAGGAATACAAGGGAATCCAGGTTCCCATGTTGCTACAACTGGAGCTCTGCCTAATGAATCTAGGGGTGAGGGCAGAGCCCTTGAATGTTGGGTGATACATGAGTACAAAGGTCTCCGGGATGGGGAACTACAACGAGCTTTCAAACATACCATGTTTCAGTCTTATTCAGAGCCCCATATAACCAGGCTAATGTAAGCTAAGTGTACCCTACGACAGAACAGCAGCCACAGAGAAGAGCAGGTGGCTGGGTGAGCTGTGATCACGATAACGCAAATCAATAAGCTATTGATTTCTTCCATTTGGAACAAGCTGCAAGTGATAGGTCAACTTCACCATTAGCCTGGCTGATATGGACTTCCAAAACTGAATGTCAGGGGAACAGGAAGGAGTGTGTTTTGCTGTCGCGGTGCCATTGCAGGCTCAGTTAGAGCTGAAAAGGAGCTGTGCAGATTGCATGGCTGAAATCTGTATTTCCGTGATCAGAATCCATGACGGGATTTATAACATTATATGCAGACAGGGAGGAATAGTAAGTCCTTCCACAACAGTGTAGTTCATGGTTATTCTAGATATGAGTTAAAAATGTAAATTTTTTGATATTGGGATCGCTTCTTTTGAGCAGGGTTATAACATGATTATAGCCCTCCAGGGTCACATCGAAGTCTCTAAGTTACTGCTCCCCAGCCAACCCCTTTCCAGCCTGAAGAGTCCTAATTTACTTAGCTGTTCCTTCTATTGAAGCCGTGTCACATCTTTGATCATTCCTGCTGCTTTTCTTGGAATCTTTCCCAGTTCCACCATATCCTTCTTGAGGTGGGGAGGACACCAAAAGTTTTCAAGATAATAGCATGTCTGCATTCTGATGGCATTTTTGTATGTGATGCATACATTTTACATCACGAGCTATTTTGTTTGTTCTTCCCTGAGCATTTCGTAATTACATGTAACT
Organism: Calidris pugnax; assembly: GCF_001431845.1. Taxonomy (NCBI): domain Eukaryota; kingdom Metazoa; phylum Chordata; class Aves; order Charadriiformes; family Scolopacidae; genus Calidris; species Calidris pugnax. The sequence goes on along the minus strand of NW_015094506.1, from coordinate 16,764,059 downwards.
TTGTGTTTATTCTGTATGTTTTCTGACCACTGGTGATCACTGAGCTGATGTTTTGCAGGAGACTATTACAAACCCTGGGTCTTGTTCCCAACTTGTAGTAATCAATTCGGAGTCTCTCCGTTTATAGGTATTCTAAGTTTTTGAAAATGAGAAGGAACAATGATTACATGATGCCATTCTTAGTATATAATCTTCCAGTCCTTTGTTGGAAACAACATAAGCAGAGTCCCACATCCCCAAGGAAGTCTTCTGAGACAAGCCCACACACGTTTTCTTAAGGGAGGAAGATGTAAACTCTGAAGTAAAGCTAAGTATCTGGCATGCATCCTTCAGATGGATACACTGCAGATGCTTATCCAAACCTGGATAAAAAGCGACCATATGTAAGAGCTACTGAGAGAAGAGCTGCTGTTGATGCTGAAAATTTGGGTTAACAAATGAAGTTCAGTTTCTCATAAATGGCTCGGAAGCTTGAGGTCCCAGCTGGAAAGGAACATTCTGATTTGTTTCACATGGTAAAATCCTTAGGACGTGGGCTGTCTTTTTTCTAGGAAATACCCACTACATCCATGAATATGTGAGCACTTGCCCTAAGTAGAATTCCCCCAGCTTTTTAGGTAAGATTCTGACGTTGTCTCTTCGAACCTGCTAAATTGCCATGTTCTTTTTACATTTGTGGTATGGTGCACAATTCCTGCAAAAAATTACCTAGTGTCTTAACAAAAAGCTTGGATACACCTCCAGAACTTTTCAATAGCCAACCTTACAATTTATTCGAACAAAACACTGGAACCAAAGAGTTATATCTTGATAGAAATATACTTTATGCTCTACTGCCAGAATAAATTGTGGAAACAGACGTGTGCCTTAAGCACTACTGTCTTTGAAAGAGAAACGCTGCTGTCTGAAATGCTTTATTGGACTGTTCAGTGTAACCTGATTCTTCTTGTCTCAAAAGCAACTTTTTTACCCCCCTAGAGATACCGTTGTGCCTGAAAGGAAGGAGCAAAGTAGCTCAGATCATCCTAGTGATCATTTCTAAGCAGCACTCCACTCTTTTCTCTCCCTCTCCCCCTCTCATAACAGCAAGTTCAAATCTATTACTCCTCCTTTTAAAACAAAGTTCCTGTAATTCTGAACATAATTCAGCCTTTCCTTCTTTGCTGAGACCAGGAAGGTACTAAGCAATGAATTGCAAAAGGTTGCATTTTGCATTTTTGCATTGCAAAAGGATCCCAGATGATAGGCTGCAGGGCTGAAGGCAAAACCAAATGTCCTTTCAACCATTCCTGATGTGAGGAGGGATGCACAGTAAGCTTTCTAGCCTGTATCTTCCTTATTATTTTTCTTTTTTTTTGCCTGTTAGGTAGAAGACTAGTATTTCTTTATACTGAATCTTTTGTGCATTGTGTTTTTTATACTTTTTGGGTTTGTGACAAAGTGTGGTCATCCATGTTACTCTTTCATGGGAAACAGTCTAGTAGTCATGTATGCGTGTGTGTTAATTGATTTCCACTGAAACACGACTTGGGAAGGAAAAAAAACCATCATGACTTGGTTTAAAGGGCAAACAGTATTGGTGGGACCTTGATGGCCAGGGGTGAAATGCTGAGCAGTATAACTGGGTTTGCAGCCAGCACTTATCTTGTCATTTGGCTCCATACAAGATAGTTGCTGTGGCGTCCGGGTGATGCAACAGACGTGAGGTTATCAAGGATTTAAGCTGGGCAACTTGTGGCAGATGTCTCATATTGTTCATTTGAATGCTTTGTTTAACAGTAGGAGTTTGAGATGTAATCCTATTAATTTTCTGTCAGGCTTTCAAAATTGTTTTTTTAAAAGATACAAAAAATGATTCAAATATAACACCATGTCTTGTTTGCTTTCACAGCAAGAAAAACTGGGTGATATCTGCTTCTCCCTCCGTTATGTGCCTACTGCTGGCAAGCTGACTGTCGTCATTCTGGAGGCAAAGAACCTGAAGAAGATGGATGTCGGTGGACTATCAGGTACGTGCATGAAAATCTGCTTGTAGATTTTGCAGGCTCGTAAAGGCAGAAAATCAACTCATTTTCTATTGGAGATCTCTTGGTTGAGCAGGTAAGGGCTCTTGTTCACCATCTGAAAAATGCGGTTTGTGTTTTCTGAAAGTTGGGGCATGTCTGAGTATATCAGAATTCATTCTAGCTTCAAAAAAGGAATTTCTTTATACATTGCATTCCACTCCAAGACAAGCTCTGAAGAGTTAAACAGTCAGATGACAGTGCGAGCTCTCTGTACTTTTCTTCTCTCCTGTTGCCTGGAGATAAATAAAGACTATTCAGGCAAGAGGGAAAAAAAATCTGACTACAATCCCTATTGTCCGTTTAATCTCACAAAATGTGAGCGTTTCCCTGCAATGTTACTGATAATACATAATAGAGGAACTCGCCGCAGGTCACCATGCTGGCTGATGGTTGAGGTGCCAGGATAATTGTTTCTACATTTGAAGGGCTCAGGTGTCATTGCTCCCATGCGCAGAGCTGGGAGTGCTCCACGTTTGCGTGTACACCAGCAATCAAAATGACAGCCTTGCACTTGTGGCAGTCAGTGAGGTTGATCTCTCCAACATGCTCAGTACCCACAGATAGCCCTCCTAGTCTTTTCCTTGTAGTAAGGCTGTACGCACCGTGAGTGAGATGATGAATGCCATCTCTGATGGAGGGTGCAGTCAGCACGAGTGGCATCAGGGCGGTGTCTCTGAGGTATGGCTGGGTCCCAGGGACCTGGTGGAGCTCCGGGTGGACTTCTGTTCTCTGCTGTGTCTGGAATTCTTGGACGCAGATTGCTGTCGAAATTGCCAAGCAGCTGAGAACAAATTAAATAACAAGATGCTTTATAAGGAGAGGTCTTTCCAGGAGAATTTTATTTTATGTACCTTCTGTTTAAAAGAGGCAGTTTCTACCAACTATTGAGAATATTTCCAGCTCTGCTCTAGAACTGAAAACTTTTACAGCTGTCACTAACATACGCATGAAGTAACTGCAGATTTTCAATTAGCAAATGACAAGAAAAAAGTATTTTGCTTTTATTTTTGTGTCGCCTTAGTACAAGGTAAGAGTTATATCCAAAATACGCAGAAAAACGGGGACCTGCTAAAAGGAAGCCTGAAGGTTTTATTTTCCACTTTTAATGAACTTTAACAGGAGGACCTTCACAAAGTGACAGGAAACAGCCTCTTACCAGGAACCAGTTATCTTTTTTTTTATTTTACTTGCTTCTAAAGTCTTCCACTGCACAGCTACAGACATAATAAAGTAAAAAACATCAAAGTATTGTTGTAGTCATTACCTGAATCAAGTCTAGCTTTTTCTTGTCTAAAATGGACAATGGATGAGGACACATGACTAATAGTTTCCTTAATGCTCATGCTGAACCAATTGCAAATTAATGTTTTTAAGAACATTTACTTCCTAATTGTTTCCTAATGAAAGATTAGATTGTCATCATGAGGAAATGTGGGGGTTTTCTACTGAAGTTTAGCTCTAGGAGCATCTACATTTTTTTCCAAGCTTTAGAAGAAATGTGGTGGATAATGGATACTCGGCTCATAAGAGAAGAAAGGAAGGGGCAGGGGAAGCACTAATGAACTGAAGACCTACGAACTTCAGATGGAAAATATAATGGATTGAGTTGGAAATAACTCCAAGGAAATGAATAGTCTCACTCTCCTGTATGTGCTAAAGCACATAGAGAACACTTAAATATATTTCTAGGGGATGACAGGTTTTGTTCTACTTTTTTAGGGCCATGCCAAACTAGAAACATCGTGTTCTCTCAGAGACAAACAAACCCAATGGGATACCATGGTTGTAGCAGGAATTCAAAAGTCGCTGACAGTGATAAATGGCAGTTAGTACGGTATTCCTGAGGCAGTAATTATAGATGAAATAATGTTGGTTTAAAGTGGATCCAGTATCTTTCATTAGGGAATTTATCTTTTGAATAAATTATGCAGAAATAACTTTTGAAATCAAGCTGAGATTCTGTTGTCATTATTCACACTAAGCAATACCTACTCTCAAAGTACAGTACTGCTAAGTGGTAACAAAGGTGGCAGGATTTTATCTCAATTAGCGAATGCTTTCCCCACTAGTTTTGTTATTTTCTTTAGGTACTAAAATGGCTTTTCGTTTTGCAAAACCGAAAGTTTTGCGCTGCAGTGGAGGTGGGAAAATGTTAACAATCAAATGTGATCTCAAAACGAATGTTACCTATGTACTCAAAAGCACTTACTGTCACCAAGTGAAAGCCATTAGCGAGAGGTGAAAATTATGTGGTTGACACAAATGGGGAAAAAGAATCTTAGAAGTTTGTCAAAAACAGGCAAAAAGTATCTGGGTTTTGAGTTTAGAATACATCTTTGTTACTCTCTCCTATTTTGGAAAAGATGCTGGAAGAGCAGAAGACAGACATTTGAAATCTGCTTTCTCTTGCATCCAGCCTTTATGTTTCTCTGTGGAATTTATCTGCCCTGCAGAAAGGAGGAGCAAGACCCTGCTCCTGCAGGAGGTCTGACATAGCACTGCCAAACATTCACAGCACAGTGGTGGGCAACCTTGCAGTTTCCCTCTGGCTGCTTCTCTCCACATCTTGAGTATGACTACAGGTAGTAAATATCTGTCCTACCTTTGCACCTCAATGACATGGAAAGCTTTAGCGTTTATGTTATCTTTAGTCCCAATATAAAGAACCAGTTGCTATGGTTCAGTAGTCTTCTGCACTTAGTGATTTATTAAAAACTAGAATGTATCCATAGCTGTGGTCAATTGGACTTAAAAACATGCTTGATTTTCAGCATGTGTATTTTATGTTTTGCAGATATAGAGCCTAGTTAAGAAAGTACCTATCAAAAGCAAAAGACCGATCAAATAGATTAAAAGTACTACCTTTCCTAGCATTTCTACAGCGTAAAATTCCACCAATAAGACCCTAATCCTGCTAGTCAGCGTATATATCCCATTTAATGGTTACTACACTTGGAAAAAAAAAAAAGCCTTGATCTCAAGTGTTTTGAATTTTTCCATAAATTTTATTAGCAGTCAAAAGCCAAGTACAAATTACTTCAGCAACAGACAATAAAAGAAAACAGACTAATCATCAAATTCATTAGAATCCTGTAACAAAACCAGATCACCCATCAGAGCCATAAACTCCCAGGTCTTAAACTTAATTGCAACATCAGGCTGTGACTAAGGGAAACCTTGGCTCAAACACTGGAACTGTTCAGCCTGAGCTCATCAAGTCACCACAACAAGTGGAAGTTATTACTTCTTGTGAGCAAGAGCCTCTGGCAAACAATTATGCATGTTTTAAAATGGCATTTTAATTATTTAAATGATATTCAAATGCATTTAATGGGGAAAAAGAATCTTAGAAGTTTGTCAAAAACAGGCAAAAAGTATCTGGGTTTTGAGTTTAGAATACATCTTTGTTACTCTCTCCTATTTTGGAAAAGATGCTGGAAGAGCAGAAGACAGACATTTGAAATCTGCTTTCTCTTGCATCCAGCCTTTATGTTTCTCTGTGGAATTTATCTGCCCTGCAGAAAGGAGGAGCAAGACCCTGCTCCTGCAGGAGGTCTGACATAGCACTGCCAAACATTCACAGCACAGTGGTGGGCAACCTTGCAGTTTCCCTCTGGCTGCTTCTCTCCACATCTTGAGTATGACTACAGGTAGTAAATATCTGTCCTACCTTTGCACCTCAATGACATGGAAAGCTTTAGCGTTTATGTTATCTTTAGTCCCAATATAAAGAACCAGTTGCTATGGTTCAGTAGTCTTCTGCACTTAGTGATTTATTAAAAACTAGAATGTATCCATAGCTGTGGTCAATTGGACTTAAAAACATGCTTGATTTTCAGCATGTGTATTTTATGTTTTGCAGATATAGAGCCTAGTTAAGAAAGTACCTATCAAAAGCAAAAGACCGATCAAATAGATTAAAAGTACTACCTTTCCTAGCATTTCTACAGCGTAAAATTCCACCAATAAGACCCTAATCCTGCTAGTCAGCGTATATATCCCATTTAATGGTTACTACACTTGGAAAAAAAAAAAAGCCTTGATCTCAAGTGTTTTGAATTTTTCCATAAATTTTATTAGCAGTCAAAAGCCAAGTACAAATTACTTCAGCAACAGACAATAAAAGAAAACAGACTAATCATCAAATTCATTAGAATCCTGTAACAAAACCAGATCACCCATCAGAGCCATAAACTCCCAGGTCTTAAACTTAATTGCAACATCAGGCTGTGACTAAGGGAAACCTTGGCTCAAACACTGGAACTGTTCAGCCTGAGCTCATCAAGTCACCACAACAAGTGGAAGTTATTACTTCTTGTGAGCAAGAGCCTCTGGCAAACAATTATGCATGTTTTAAAATGGCATTTTAATTATTTAAATGATATTCAAATGCATTTTTAATGAAGCTGACATCTGGCAGGTGATATGTAGGAATGTAAGCTATAAAGTGATTATTTTTATTTGTTGGAATTTGATAAACTGAGGTTACATGGCTTTATAGGTATCCTATGTCTATGAGGCTTAGAAGCTTTGATCTTACAGTAAATCAAGGGAACTTAGACTCCCAAGACACTGTTGTGTTGGTTTTTATCAATTTCATTTAGATGATTTGCAAAATTGGAAGATTTCAAAATCAGTTTGCAGTTTAATCTCTGCAAACAGGCCATGGAGACATATTCTGACTAATTTCTCGATAAGGACACAATGCAGCTCAGCAATGCCATTTGGTTCACGAGGGTTGTCTGTGAATTATGATACTTTATTCAGGTTTGCTATCCGTTCTGCTCCAGAAAGAGGGCAGTTTCCCTAAGAGATACTCATTTAAATCAAAGTGGTAGTGATTTCATACATGTATTTAAATGAGTATGAAACTTTTATCTAAATTCATTTTAGTCTTGTTTTGTATTTGTAATTTTTCCTTATTTTCTAGAGAAAAAATTAGTTGTTTAACCCTTAGCACATCTGACTAGCAGCTAAATGTCATCTGTGCAATAAATATGGTGTTTGTTTCTATTACATAGGAAGATTCCCAATACTAATACACATTTATGCAGGGAGGTCTATAGATTTCCATGTATTTAGTCACACCCTCCATTTGTATTCATTTTTTTTCCTAGCATGAAATAAAAGCTTTCAATTCCACTTCCAGCAGCTTTTCCTGCTTTGCCCAAGCCAATTGTTGAAATAAATTGCCTGAATACATTGAAAAGAATTTTCCCTCTGAACCTACAGAAGAGGCTGGGGCTGGCACCTGGACAGACTGTTGTTATAGGTGTTTAGCTACCCAGGCCCTTCGGCTCAAATACCTTTTGTTTTTTATTAAGAACTTCAGTGGCTGTATGTATTACTGGCAAAATACTGCTTTGTATTAAAAAGTCATCTCTTAGTAGCTGATAATAAGTGTACACCTTAACATAGCTTATCATTGTCTCAGGATTAATTTCAGTGTGGTTTATTCCTTCTAAAAATCTTTGAAAGCTGATGTGGTTTTGTTCTCTGTGTGTTATTTTAGTATGCTTAGCTTTTAGCAAATCTAATTACCAGGAACGTATCCTAGTAGCAAGCAGTGTGCCCTCCCTCCATTGCTGCTTCTCACCACTCCCCCCGTCAGACTCAAAATTTCAACGAGGAGGAGATGCCGTAGCTGGCATGGGCTCAGGTATTGCCAAGTAGCAAATATTATAGCAAACCCTAAACTGTACCTGTTTATGCCAAATTAAAGCTTAGGAAGAACTGCAAAGAGAAGACTGTCATTGGATCCGGGTGCTCTTCCTTCTGCAGAAACCTGCAGATACAGCCATGAAGAGAAAGCAGTCCATAATCCACTCCATTATGTGTGAAAGCTAATCTCAATATTTATGATTTATAAATAGAAAATACACAGCACCTCTTTGTATCTGCCAAGCAAATACTATAAATCAGAACCACCTCTGGGGACCAATGGTATTATAGCAGAAACAAAGCTAGTTTTCTACAATTAGACATTTATTTTAAATATTGCATTCAAATTCAAAAGGCTGGTTGGATGTCTTAGAAAAGAATTGAAAAATTAAAAGTTGTTTAGAGACCAGCTCTTTGAAGACAGAGTGAATGCTCATGAATTATGCAGTCAGAGCATTCACTTTAATAACTTCATTAAAACATAAGAAACCTTAAAAGCTAGCTAACACAAATGCAATATTATAGCAAGAGAAGTACACCATTAGTGCCGTGGCCTTGCTATAAGCCATATTGTAAGCATAACTCAGTGAATATTAAGGGAAAAGAAAACAGCCTCATTAAAAGAGGAAAGTAAAAATAAACAACAAATACCGCCACCGCAACAGCTGCATTTGCAACTAGCCTCGTCCTAAAGAATCCAACAGAGATCAGTACCGACAAATATTTTAAGATCTCCACATTTCTAGGGATTTCTACAGCATCTACTATCTCAATATCTCTACTGCAATACTTTGGCAGAACTTCCAACAGTAGGTGGCTGTAGCAATACATCTGTGTCTCTTGCAGAGCAGTCTCACGGCATCACAGTAAATTCACTGTGGCCTCCTACAGGATCAGTCACCAAATCCCCATCATGTTAAAATCTTTCTCTCCTGCCAAAAAGAATGTTCCCAAAGAATGTTGGGGACATCTTCCCTGAGACTGGGCAGGGGCTTGTCTGAAATGGTCCTCTTTCAATGGGCAAATAAGGTCTTAGGGAGTTCTTTCTTCTAATCCCAACTCAAACCTTTGACACCAAACCACCTTCTTCCTCAGTTAAAAGCTGAAGAAGGCAATTCTGAAATCAAACTATAGTCCAAATTGCAATATATTCATCACAGAAGCCATGTTAAAGGATACATGAACTCAATATCACAGGGCATTTTGGAGAGTCTTACGAGGAAGCTGTCAAGTAATTGTCGATTTTGGAGTGAGTACACTATTTCCACTGAATCATGGGCTACAAGCTGTTGCACACAATAAAATATTGTATTAGATGAACCATCAAATGTGGCAATTCCTGTGAAGAAACAGAGTTAAATTGTTCTGCTCTTTTTTTCCCTCCTGTGCTTAAAATGAGGAAAAAGAGGTTGTGACTGCTGATTACCAGTGAAGTTGGACAAAATCTGTAGCCGTTTCTCTAAGAAACCTTAGGACAAACACTGTGCTAAAATTGCACCCATGCTCAGGAGGTGTTTGAGCAGCTTCTTGATTTGAGAAAGGAAAGAAAGCTTATTGTATGTGTACATTTCCTTAATCATACATGCTGACCAAAGGTACAGGAGGTCAGTACCCAGCTGTGTGGACTCTGCCAGCCAATAGTCATAATTTTCTGACTTTGCTATTGATTTTTCTCCCACCCTCCCTTCCCCAAAACAGAGAGCAGAAAGACTTCTTATTCTTTTATTTGAATAGCCACATCTAAATAATGCATTTTGCATTTTATGTGTGCTTCCTCCTGATTAAATTATTGTATGTTTTTATTTGGTTATGCAGTCCCAAAGCAAGTGTGAAGTGTGCGTTAATTACTTATATGAAAATGAGATGTTTAATACTTTAGGTTTTCAAGCTCTACAAGAATTTCATAGCAATGTGAGTGGCTGTAAAATGGATGTAGAAATACCATAGGTAGATTCTGGAGTCCTTAGGGAAATTAGTCAGTTCTCTTACTTGTAAGTTTAATTTATTTTTACTCTGAAATTTGCAGCTTTTTTTTTTTTTAATGGGTTTGAAGAAAAAAAGTTAAAATATGAAAATGTCTTTTTTCTTCTCTATAAATACAATTTAGATCAGTGCTTAAATGTTCACAGAAAGTGAGGAAAGTACAATTGAGGGGACTTCCTTTTCAGGACTGTGTAAAATCATAGAGGTTTTTAAGACAACACAATGAGCATTTTATTAGTACTGTTACGCAGTTGAAATTTGATGAAGTTTGTAAGACTTTCTGAAGAAATAGAAGCAGCTTTAAGTTTATACATGCAAACCCACATGCCTTTTCTGTTTGTTTAATCCCATGTGGCCGAGAAAGATGATTAGTTTCTGCTAGATCTTTATGTTGTTACTTCTTATAGGCCTCCTGACTCTTGTTTCCAGTGTGTAACTCCTTTGTGTGCACATCTCAACAGAAAGAAATATTTCACAAATGAGACCCTTGATCCTGATCTGAGTTTTCCCTGAAGGGAGAGGGGGTTGTATACTGAGAAGGGAACTGTGCATCTCTAGTGAGGAGAATGTGATGAAAATACATCTGTGACAACAGAGAAAGTGTTCAGTGTAAGGAAATACATAGGAAAACAGGTGTTTCTAGTTCTCTCTCAATATCATTATTTTATGTATGTGCTTTATGGATGATAGTTGTTCAAATCTGTTCATGCATTTGGCAAGTGAATCTCCCCATGGGCAGCTGTGAGATGCTTATCATTCAACAAAAATAGAAAAGAGGTTTTCCCATTGCCAATTCCAAAATTTATTTTCCCAAACCTTTCTGACTCAAGATGGAAGTCAAGTCCTACCCTCTCTTCTACTGATGCAGTTCCCCAAAAAGGTCTTATCACCCTTCTCAAGGTAACAGGAGAGAAATATACTCTTGTTGCTGATTGAGGTACCAACATTCAGTTATTCTCACTGTGCCTTTTGTGGGTCTCAGGAGAGCTATATTAATCTCAGTAGGATTCTTTCCAAATATTTATATCCCTCACTTTCCTTCCATGATCCCATTGATGAGGTAGAAAAGCCAGCATTTGGGCCCCGTTTCTTCCCACCAGCACAGGCCACGCTGCCTTAGAGACACCTTGTTCTCATTGAGTCACTTATGGGGTTTGCAAATTACCTTCCAACAAGGTGGAAAAATGAAGCCCTGAAGTGCCACTTTTCTCCTGTAAAGAGGTTTGTGTGTGGTGGAGGTGAGAATTTACCTGCGTTTAATTCCTAGCTACTGTTTCTTGTGATTATGTTTATTAGCTGTAGAAGTCAACACAGCAGGTGTCTTCATGGAGGTCTTCTGTATCATCATTAAGGCATCTTTACATCTATTTTGTAATAAACTGAATAACTGAGCTCTTCAGGCACAAGGTGTATGTATTACTTCTGTGAAATTTTCAGATGTATTGAATGGGAAGATGAGGCTGGGTATGGTGAAGTATCTACACAAGCAACACCTTTCTTTAGCTATTTAATTTATTCAGGACTGCTAAGGTGCTAAGCAATTGTTTTACATAGCTAAAGATAAAACAGGAATCTGGTCATCTTTTTTTTTTTTTTTTTTTTTTTTTTAATCCCTTAATAATATGGTTGGTTTCAAACTGAAAACTGTGGGGTTTTTCCTCCATTATACCAGTCTTGTTGATAAGATGGTGCCAGATGTGTTTCTCTTAACTGGTGCATCTGTCACCAATATAATGCAAGAGTAAAACTGGTAATAAAGAGGGAACATCTCCTGACGTTTTATGGTTGTTAGTGCAGTGACTTTAGTCCATAAGAGGAGATTAAGATTTGTTTCCTGTTTTGTTTATTAAGCTATCTTTTTTCTGTCTTGTGGGTGAATATGCTATTGCTCATTCCCTACCTGAATTCCTTTCACTTCTGTTGAGCTGTCTTCAAGTTTACAAGTTTTTTACTCTCTTTAAATCAAAATAATTTCTGTTCAGGGGTTTCTTGCTGTATCTCATCACGTTAGATATTAATGTAATAATTATTGAATAGTAAAATATATAACTCTCATTTAGGAAAGATACAAATAAAGCACAGTTTACATAGCATCTGTCCAGTATGTGTGCTAACAGACCTAAACTTCTTTATTTGACTGCAAAATTCAAATGTTATGTAACACAATTGACCAACGTGCAGTGGGTAACATTTAGAGATTTTCTTGTAAAGCATGCCTAAAAGAAAATCTGTCATAAAGAGTCCCACCCACTGCAAAGCTCAGCTGTTTTCAACTTTTTTTTTTTGTGAAGGCAGAAAGGAGGATTTGTGAGCTCTATATTGCAAGCTTTGTCACAACATATTCTCTCTCAGATTTGACTTTGTCAAAAACCAAATAAAGATAGAAATACATGTTTGAAAACTGTGCATGATCTAATAGTAGGCAGAACCAAATTTTAATTCCTGTCCATTAAGTAGTGACACATGAGGATTTCAGGATCCAAATGTAATCTCTGCAGCTCAGCAGCATCTCTGCAGGAATTGCTTGAGGTCAGAGTAGTAAGGGGTTCTGTTTAATCTCAGCTATCAAGCCCAATTCGTGGGACCTTTTTTCTTCAGATTCCTGGGGGTATCACAGAAAATTTTACATATACAGGTCCGTGGGTTAAAACCACCTTTTCAGTGAAGAGACTATGGTAATGTCCTGATTGAGCCCTGGTGAGAAAGCATCTTAAATTCTGTTTGAGCTTTTCCAGAAATCTTTGCAGTACAGCTGGCTCCAGGGCCAGTCTCATTACACTGGTGTTGTAAGGGGATGCATTCCTGCAGTAAGTTCCAGGAAGATCAGTTGGAGTACTCGGCTATATCGGTTTCTTCCCATCAGCAAACCATCACATGCTTATCAACATTTGAGGGATGCTAAAAGTAGTGATTATGAGACCATGCAACATAACGGGTTTTTTAAATTCGAGAGCCCTGGCTGTGTGGGATTTGAAGAAATGCTTATGTAAGGATGTGACAGTATCAGCAAGTCTTGTGCTGCAAATTGTTTCAGCTGGTTGGGAGCTAAGTTAAGTTAGGCTGCTCCCTCATGGATAAAATATAGAGGGGGGAATGTTTAATTAAAAAGAAATGCATGTTACATTACAAATAAGGTATTTGGGATCTGGATCTGGAAAGCTGGGGGGGGAAGGGTGTTTCTGGAAGAGGTTTCTGCTGTTATCGTTCAAAGTCACTTTCACTGGAGCTAACCAAGCGTAAGGGGTCTTGGACCAAACTCCTTCCTGAATAGTGGAATAGTGGAAGCTGGGGACTGGCTCAGCCATTCCCAGAGACTATCCATAGTGCCTCATTGCTGAGGAACATCTACTTCGGTCTGGCTTCTGCTCAGGAAACCAGCACTTGACAAGAGCAATCTTTCCATCTGCTGCTCTGCTTAGTCTGTGTGTCTGGCAGACCCTGTGGCAGAGCAAGTGAGTGATATCCTAAACTGATCAAGTTCTTTGACCTGAATTAGTCAAGATAAGACACAGGTATGAAAGAGATGTTGCTTTTGTCTGCTCTGGGCGTGTATTGCATCTTTTTGATCAGGGTTTGAATTCTTCTCAGAACAAAATGGAGTAGTATAAGAGAATCCACACCATAGAAAATCATTTGTGCTTTATAAATTAAATTATTCAGACAAGTACATCTTCCACATACACCAGTGCACACTTTCCTTTGTGTAACTAATATGTCTACGATATTATAAAATACCACTTGTAGCTATTATGGTCCTCAGCTTTAGATTCCATGAGGTAGAAGAAGGGATATGGACTTGATAGCTTTTCAACCTTGAGGTGGGTTTTGCACTGATGAAGTGTTCCATTGCATTAAGAGCTGGCAAAAGCCCAAGGCCAACTGTAGTCCTCTAGTAATTTGAAATATAGTTCTGTGAGCAGTGGAATTATAAGATGTGATTTCCTTTAAATTTTGGAGTGTGACTGGGTATTCTGATGTCTAATAAAATACGTGCTTCAATTGAAATTTTTTTCTACTGTTGAACATCCGTAGTATCTCTTTCACACGTATTTTTCTGGTGTGTAGTAAGAGGTAGACCATGTTGCAGCTTTCACCTCATATAGGGATACTTAGTAAGCTCTCTCTATTCCACCTGGCTGCCTCCTTTCACAAAGGTTGTAGGAATTTAATATCCTTGAGAGGCCCGTGATCCTGTCTTGTGTGATTGACACTGGCCAATATACTAAAAAGGTATGGAAAGGGGGCAGTCAGTTACCAAGCTGGTACTTGCACACAAAGAAGACAGAATGATTACCTATACCCTGTTTCCTTGGGAACCCAAAAAAAAAAAAATTGTTTTATGCCAAATCCAGTGACAAACATGCTTTGATGGTTCATATTTAAATCTATTCTCATTTTCTTGTGATGTGGTGTTTGGGTGTTTTTTTTTTTCTTTCTATCTCTGGATAAGGCAAATCAATACTTTTTGGTTTTTTAAATCTATATAGCTGCTCCAAATAATTCCAATACTTCCTCTTCAGTTTTAATTGCTTTCCATGCATAGGAGACTCTGAATCTGCATAACGTAAGCCACACCCTGATTTTAGAAAACAAATTTTGGCGCTGTTGGCATTGTACTTCAGCGAAGAGCATGGTGCCCAAGCATTCCATTGCTGTGCATTTGCATATAGGTTTGCTTTCTGCAGAGCGTTTGCAGGATAAGCACTTTGGCTTTTCTTGTTTACATGCTGTTTGCCGTGTTTTCTCTTTGTTTACAATTCCAGCATATTTGAATCCTGATAGGTTAAATGGAAGGGAAGACTAGCATCATCCGCAGTGCTGCTGCCTGACCTATCCAGCACACACATCTTGCTTTTAGAAAAGCCCAGTCATTTTTCACCAGCACTTTGAGGTACATTCAGATCTGCTTTGGCATCTGTCCAGCCCTGCATAATATCAAGCAGGGGACATCCTGTCTGAGAGAACAGATTGTTAGTTCAATTATATTCCTGAAATTGAGTTAAATTTCCATGAAATCTGCTTCAAATGTGAAGAACCCTAGGGGAATGGGGTTTTTTTGTTTGTTTGTTTGACTTATATTATAGCAATCAGGCATACTAAATGAGACGCGTTGTATAAACGCGTGTTCTGTGTCCTGTTTATGTTTGTCTCGTGTTTGATAACAGGGTGAAGTAAGTAAATCGATAGTGCTGCCATCTATAGACAAAAGAAAGTTGTTGTACTCAGCTTGATGAAAAAGGTGGAGGACCTTGGACTTTTCATCTAAGATTTTGTTCGTAATCTTATATTGTAACCAAAGAATACAGAAAAGTTCTAAGCTGCTTCTTGATATGATTAATGACAATTCCTCATTAATGGTGATCAAATTTTATATAACTGGCCTGGGTTCTGACATATGACACAGTAATTAAATAGTCTTTCAGTATCTCTGGATCAGACTTGGTTACAAGCACTGCCTTGGAGCCATTGCTGATCTTACTGGACTGAGAAGTGTTATCTTGCTAGCCAGGATCATGTCTGGTATATTGAAAAGAATGGTACTCTTCCTGTAACACATAGCATTTCAGTCCATTTTTTGGTAAAAGGACAGATGGTGCAATTTTTATGGCAAAGATCCAAGCATCCATCTAGTACAATAGTGTAATTCTAGTGTTGTTTCATTGAAAGATAACGTTCTGGTCAAATACAAAACGTTTATGCTCAGTTTTATATTTTTACCTTTGTTTTTCTCTGTTAATATTTATTTATTCTCAGAAGTATAAAAGCCATTGTCTCCATCTGCCAGTTTTATCTTTCCACATACACTGAATGTTTATTTTCCTCCTCATCTCTCAAATTGCATACATATCTTAAGTGAAAACTGGCTGTAACACGCAGAGTTAGATTCTGCCATTCCACAACATACCAATAAGATGTATTGTCAGATTTTCCCACTGATTTCCATCAGGTGAAGTTTCTATAAGCTTCTATTTTATCATGTAAAGGGTGACAGACCTCAGATTTTGGCTTTTTTTAATGCAGGTTTGTTGGTTTTTTTAAGCACCTACATGGCCACAGAATTAGTAAAGGCTTTGAGTATTGCTGGAGTACTCTGACCGGATGTTTATTCTGCTTGTGTGTAAATGAATGCCACCTTCTTGCCTCTAGGAAACAAGGAATGTTGCCTGTCATTTTCTGTGGTTTTTATTTCTTGTCAACAATTTCTGTGTGAATTTTATATGGGGATAATAAAATAGTCCGAATAGCACATATTCCTAAATGATTTGCAAGACATATTAAAGAGAAAAAGTGCAGCAATTAAGAAGTGTCTCACAAACTAATCAGAATGAAAGAAATTAGGCATATAAACAACAGTTAAATCACTTAATGACTTAATCAGGTTAGCATGATAAATAAAGATATTTGACAAGATGGGGAAAAAAAAACCCTAAATAATTAGAGTGAAAAGTATTTGAAAGAAATTACATACAAGCTGCCAGGAGGGTGAATATAAGGGTTCGTAAAAGACAGAGAGAGTTGTCATCTATGCATCACTGAAGACCAGGCAGGCTAAGACAGTCACATCACGGTTTTGACAATGGTCATAAAACACAAACCACTGTAGAACAGCACGAGCTGTTCAATAGCCACACTAAATCCACATAAAGCTTGCCTTTTCCTCTCCAAAGTCCTGGTAAGCTGAAGCATTAAAATTGTTTCAAATGCGTGCTGACATCAGACTTCCAGTTCTACTCTGTTATGGACATGAAGCTCAGTAGATAAGATACTAATAAATTTAAGGTAATGAAGGTCAAGACAAGCCTTACTAAAATGATCAGGAAGTTCTGCTAACATTTTTATTTCAAAAAAGGACAATTCATTAATTTGAACTCCAGTGGGTGACAGGAGTCTGGGATTTCTTTCTTTTCCAAGCACAACTAGACTATTGGTACATCTTTATTATGTTTATCTTGCATATGCAAAAAAGTGGCATTCAATTATTCTTATGAGGCAGATGATTTTTAGTAGACAAAATGAATAACAACCTACAAACAACTTTGCACTTAATTATTAGGTAAAATAGTAAATTTTACAGTTATTTTTAGAAACAGGACTGCAGAAATTTGGCCACATTTTAAGAGTAATTTATATGTCTTGAGATACAGAATCAGAAGACAGATGGGAGATTCAGTAGTTCTCTGAAAGGTGCTTAGCTATGTACTTTTGAAAATCCCATCCATATTTTGGCTTTTAGATATGATGTAAACTGTATTTTCCCAAATTTTCCTGGTTCAGTCAGTCATAGTGACCACATTTTCATTGAATCAGCAGTTCAGGGCCAAGCCTTGATAAAAGGAAAAGCAGATGTTTGGTGTCTCAGTTATATAAAAACTCTTTTGCACAGCTCTGACAGCACAGAGAAGCTGTTACGGTTGGGGTTTTTTTAATGAATTAGAGGACTTAAATTCAAAAAATACTTTCTGATACTCAAGGCTTCATAGATATTTTAGCACTTCAGTTGATGCTTACCTGAGTCTCTTAATGTGCAGTCAATAGGGAAATTACAAGAGTGCATGTAAATGTAACCATCTGTCTGGTGACTTGGGTAGCCAAATTTGAAAAGGAGCACTGGGAAGAAAAATGTGCATATTGCTCATTCCCTTAAGCTCTTTTGTCCAAGAGTTGATTCCTGGATGTCAATGAGCCATGTAGTGCTAGGTGATAAAAATATTTAAAGGAGAGCTTAAACTAGTAAGTACTCTTGACTTTCTAAGGCATCAAAGCAAAACTAAAGGAGAAAAACTTCAACTGTATTTGTCTGAGAAGTACCTCTAGCATTTCTCAGGGAGTCTCTAAACATTAGTATTCCAAATGGCTCTGCAAGTGCAGTTTTATGAGGCAGTGGAGATATAAGTGGCATGGGAACGTGACTAATTTAATAGTAGCTTCTGCTCTGAACCTTCTGAGAAATCTTCCTTTCTGGTTCCCACTTTAATGTATGCTTTGTGGGTGGGCTCTAACTCATATCTTCCTAACATAAATGCTTGTATGGTCCCAGCAAAGGAAAATCTCATAGACGGTCATCTGTCCTCATTCAAATGGTTTGCAAAGTCAAGACACTTTCTGCCAGATGTTCTTCTTGTCCCGGGAGCCTTTTCTTCTCGTTTATTTGTTTCCAGATTTGAGAAAGGGGTTTAATTTCCTAACCACCAGCCAAGACTATACCCTGTTGGACAGGAAATGCTCAGAGGAGGTGGGGGATTAAATTCCCTCATGTTGAGTAGGAACAGGATCAGGGTACACATTCTGCTCATGAAACCTCTGAACTGCCTTCTCTGTTTCCAGGGGCAGCTACATTTTTTACCAAGCGTGGAAAGGCTGTGCTTTGTGCAGAGTTCAGTTGCAACATCTCAGTCTGCTTCTGTGCTAGGCATGAGCTGAGCCAACAAGGGCACATCCCAGAGGAATCTGAAATGGGCACTTTTCCATATCCTAGGTGTTTAGGAGAGTGAGGGCATCTCCACATCTTGGGTGACCAAATGAACATGTTCTATGGGAGGTGCAGTGGTGGGATGTTGGACACTTCAGAAAAAATAAATATTTTTCTCACATGCATGTGTAAGGTCTTTTTACATTTCCTATTTTCGGCACCTGAGATGTGCCAATGTTGTTCTGTATGCACCTAAATGCTACTTTGAGCCTTAAGGTTAACTCTTCCCAGATTTGCAATGTAACTTGTTGTTTGAACATATGTAAAGGTATTTGGCTAAATTTGACCTTGGAAAGCATTTCTTGATGCCTTTGTTTGCACTCATATCATCTCCAGCATGGGACAGGACTGTCTCTTACCACATAGAACCAATGTTCAACTGAAAGGGGCATTGAGTTGAGTGCTGCTGTGGCACTCCATCCTCCTTCAATTTGTGCCCAGATCCCTTTCTTCCCTGAGACTGTTGTATATTATTTGCATCATGTCTGTACTTAAATAAGATCTCCAATCAGTTTGATCACACTCATGTCCTAAAAAACATTATCGCAAAAGCCACATAGCAGAATTTTAAATATTCTTCTTCCTTGCCATCACCTGAACATGAATCAGGCATATAATGGATGAGCAGGAAAAGGTAAGCACTCCTTATGAAATGCATACGGTTGGGTATTTTCTCAGGGGGATTAACTTGTTTACAGTCACTGCTTGTAGTATGCAAGCCTGAGAACCATTAGCCCAACACAGTTTAAAAACTCACAGCTGCAAATGTACTCTGCAGTTTTTCATATTCACAGAAATTGAGGTACACAATTCTCCAGTTCAAATTTGTAACAGGTTTTTTTTTCAACTTATCTACATACTCAGTCTCACTGACTGAAAGGAGGAGCATCTGTAGATTTCAAAGCAAATTTTTGTACATCTGTAGCTGAAACTGTCTCAAGTTCCCATTGAATCAGATAATTCTTATCAGATATCCTTGAGGATGATAAGGGGATCAATGCTGTCAGCAAGTGGAAAGCAGCACAAAAATACAGTTCAGTGAAAAGCAGCTTCATTGTAATGCAAAAAACATCTCAGCACCCCAGCCATTCTGGGAGTGCATGTGCAAGAGTTTGAGTGATTTGAATACAGGATTTCTGATACAATAATTTGTGCCACGCATGAGACCCAAAATGATTACTTGTCCCTGTAGGGTAAATGGACCTGCTCATCATGCAGGTCTTTTGTAGAGATAATGTATACACCTGTTTGGAAGATTTAATAGTTGTGGTTGAAATATCAGGTCTGAAGCTCAAGGGTTAGGAGAGCTGGGTAAGCTTTAAAATCACTTGGAAGCAGCTGATTTTAAGTTGCCATGGCAAAGGATTTTTCAGACAATGAGAAGCTTTTACATTAATATCTTTGTAAGCCTTGTTGTGATAGAATTGTCTCGGTGAAGAGCAGTTTCTTTCTTGCTCCTGCTGACTGATGAAATCATACAGTAATTATATAGTGCTATAATGATTTTTGGGTTTCTTCTCTGAGGGTTTTGCTACTGGTTTGGAGAGTCTTCCTCTGGTAGATTTTTATAATAGGGAACTGCATTATTCGACATTTTCTTATCAAAAAATTATCAAGAGACCCTTTGTGTTTGCAGAAAATACCAAGGTATGGAAATGGCAGTGATTTTAAATTGTGTTAGTCTATTAATTTTGAACAATAACTAAATAAAACCTATCTGTACTTAGCTTCTCTTTGATTGCTGTTTTGTTTTGTTTTTACTATGTGGCTAGCATGGCTTGAGTTTTTTGCAGCATATACTTTGCAGTTGGGTTCTAGGTTCCTCTGTCTTCCTCCTCAGCAGCTAAAATGTACATCTGAAAAAGTGTCTCCTGTCTAAGATTAGGCTGAGGTAATAACAGAAATTTATTGGTAGGGGGAAATTTGTGGATAATTTTGCAGGGATTTATTCTGTTTCCCTTTGGGGAGGTGAGAGGGTAGTGTCCACTCTTTTTCAAGATGGTTTGGTGTTGTCTTGGTTGTTGCTGGCTAAAGTTAAGGTTGCTCTCCTAATGGCTGGGAACAGGCGCGGAGCCCATTTCAGTGGTGGGCCCGCTGTGGTTGGTCACTCATGTGGGCATTGAATCTCTGTGCCAAGAGGACCAAAGGCCGGTGCTATTGTTGCCGTTTATCTTTGCCAGCTGCCCAGAAGCTGACAGCTGGTGCACACGGGGTTGGTGGCACTTTCTGTATGTCAGGAGCTGGGAACACTTGATACCTGCATCTGTTTGCTGCCACCTCCCAGAGGCCTCTTGGGTGTTTCAGAGATAAGTTTGCTGAGACGCCACTGTTCTTGCTGGCTGCAGAGGCAGTCAGGATGCAAAAGGGGAAGTTTTCAGGCCAGGAAAAGCCTTTGGGGAAAGCAGCACTGAATCTTTAGCAGCAATGAATCTCTCACGCTCACGCCCGGTGGCACTTTGTCATATTGAAATTTAATGGGCTTCATGACATAAAGTGAGGTGTATTTGTTCTGACACACTTTTAATTAAGGTTTTTATCAAACTCTTTTTAATTTAATTTTTACTTGACATTGACCATTCCTTGTTTGAGATTCTGCAGGTCTGGAAAGCTTTCAGATAGGGCTTTAATTGGAGGCTTTTCAATGTAACTATTAGTTGTGTATTACAGGGGAATGAAGCTGATTCTTTTAAGTTAGCACAGTATAAGCACTTCACACACTCAGCTGCTGTGCTAATGCACAGGACTGGGATCTGCATTACAATACATCATCTCCACTGTCTGGACTGCAACACAGACGGGCTCTTTACTCAGTTTAGTGACAGCAGCAGCACTCAAGTAATTGGGGCCTGACAACTCTCTGTGGCTACCATTAATTTAGTGCTAGATTTTAGTTATAGGAGGTACCCAAGTGCCATAACAACATACAAGCATATTTAAACATAAGCAGATTGATTGGATTACATAAATAGATCGATTGGATTAATCTCAAGTCATATATTTTACGATGAGTGTTATTAGCTAGGCAGAAGCATGGAGCAAAGTGATGCATGTATATGGAAAAGAATACTTTGTACAGCAGTACAAGCTGTTACTTGTTAACTCTTTGAAATCACCCAAAATATTCAAGGTGAGTAAAATGAATAATATAGGAAACTTTAGAGAGAATTGAAATAATTCACAAGATTAATGATGTATTTGAAGGTCCCTGAAATAAAATAGCCCAAAGCTACCAGAAAAAAAAAAAAAAGGCAAAACTATGTTGAGAGAAGACTTAGTAATAATTGGGAGGAAAAAAACAGATATGAAATTAAGGATGCTGAATAGTGGGTGGGGTTAAGCTCATTTTATGTAACAAGATAATTTAGAAAGTGAAATACAAAAATAGATGGAAAACTAAGAAACAACTGCATTGCAGCTTTCACATACTCACAGTTCTTCCAAAAAGCTTGAAGTCTATAATTTAAAGCAGCAATGAGGAACTATTCACCTGGTATGGGAGCACAGCAGGGCTTAAATTCTCCAATCTTTCTTCCATAATGCAACTGAAAATATGCTCACCACACGACCAAAGAGCTGGTATCCCCTTCCTATCTGTTCACAAGCTGTGGGCAGAAAACATTGTGGGATGTGTTTGTAGTCAGGCAATAAGAGGAGCTCTGTAAGCCTGCAGGAAGGTGAATAACAGGAAGGATGGCACTGCAGTTCCTGCAGCCCTTGCCCCACTCCCTTTCTTCCCAAAGGACACGTAGAGAAGACATTGCATGGCTGAGCCGTGGGTTTCTTGGAGGGTTCAATCCATAGACAGACACTCTCCAAACTGCCGAATAGCTTTCTGGCTTTCTGGTTGATTTTTATTCTGCCAAGCCACAGTCCTGTCTAAAGACCTTGGCTGGTTTGAGCTGGAAGTATTGCAGCTACTGTTGATCTGAGTGTGCGATATGGCCATATACTTGGAGGACGGAGTCCTTTGCCTTAGGGTAAGTTTAGATTTAAAATAACTATATCCTTTTAAGAGCAGATAGTGCCACTGCTTTTTGAAATTGTCTCAATTGGGTTTGCATTTTCCGGAGAAATCAGTTACAATCTCCTCCTAATATCTCTTTGATATTAGGAAGAAACTCTTTACAGTGAGGACGCTGAGACACTGGAACAGGTTGCCTGGAGACATTTTGGTTGTCCCATCCCTGGAAATGTTCAAGGCCAGGTTGGATGGGGCTTTGAGCAACCCGGTCTAGTGGGAGGTATCCCTGCCCATGGCAGGGGGGGTTGGAACATGATGGTCTTAAAGATCAGGTCCCTTACAACATGAACCATTCTATGATATAGAAAAGCAACATCAATTTCTGCTGAATTGATTCTCAGAGGTGGGAAGCTATGAATCACCCAGTAGTGGTAAAGGGCATCAGCCAAACTGGAACCTAGGCAAATGACTAGAAAATATTTTTCAAAAACTTTTCAGTTTTCCAAATGTCACTGAATCACACTAAATATAGGAAATTTGCACTACTGGGACAGTGTTTTGGTCTGTCATGGGTACCTGAGAATATATACAACTTCAGGAAGGTAATAGGCACAATATTGTGAAGCTGATAATTCTGTGATTTAAATGATTAATCATGTAATGTGTAAGATTTTTTGGAATATGTATGTAGCAACATACCTGTTGTTGTAATAATAATAGAAGTGACCAAAAAGAGCAAGTATGGTAGAAAAATAATGCTAGAAGACCGGGAACTGGAATTCTTAGTTATGACTAATGAAGATGGGAGCAGAGACGTGGCTTTCAGTTTGCTGCTCAGCTTTGGTCAATGATCTATAGTGTACAGATATTTATGTAGTAAATAAAAACCTGCAAATCCTGTTTTTCTATTACTATGCAAATCCCTTGTGTGGGAGTAACGCTTCTGCAGGAGTGCTGCTGAACAGGTGTCATCCTCCCTCACTCCCACACAGTTTCCAAATCAGAATAATTTGTAGTTCTTATAACCACGACACCCTGGAAGAAATGAGTAAACATTCCCCCAATACAGTATTAAGTTAGCATTCTGCATCATATTCAACAATCCTACAAGGCATATGCGTGTATATGGGATAAGTATATGTATGCATTGAATGGATGCAGAGTTTTGTCAGGCATTGACAGTATTTCAACTTAACAACTGGAAATTTCTGATTTAGGATTAAAAAAAAAAAGGCTATGACTATATTGCCAGAGCACTATAAGATTTATGTGAGATTTGCATCATACTTTATAGTAATGTTCAGAATCCCAAAGTATGTCACTGGTCCATGGATGCTTGGAGGAAAACGGTACCAAAAATCTATACCCATGTACTTGGTATCATACTATACCATTATTCAACATACAAAAAAAAGAAAAAAAAAAGCTCCCACATGCTTACCTCTTGTGTTCTAAACAACAGGATTGGGTTGGAGGCAGGGAAAATAAAACTAATCCGTAGCTCAGTATATTGTTAGGTTTATACTGGAAACCTACCACTTCTTCGAGCAACAGTAACTTGCATCTGGTAGAAACTTGCACTGTGGCTGATTTCAGGTATTTATAGGGATACTAAGAAAATTGTTTCCTATTGCCAGAAATTGCAAATATGTTCTCATCTATTTTGGCTAGATGGCATGCTTTGTGAAAATTTCTGCAAACCGTTTTTGTAATGCTTTTTGCATTTTTTCCTCCTTTTCTCATTTTATGGCTTCTCCAATAACAATGCCAGTTTACACAGTTCAATTATTTTGGATGAATCCTATTTTTATCACTTTGCAAATTAACTCATGAATGAAAGAATAAAACAAATTTTTTACACAAAAATACGTTGATTTTGAAG
Organism: Calidris pugnax; assembly: GCF_001431845.1. Taxonomy (NCBI): domain Eukaryota; kingdom Metazoa; phylum Chordata; class Aves; order Charadriiformes; family Scolopacidae; genus Calidris; species Calidris pugnax. The sequence continues at coordinate 16,740,036 of NW_015094506.1, read as the reverse complement.
AACTTCATATCCATCTTTTGTAGTGCTAGTTTAGTATACCCCACTGTCCAGTACTGTGGAAGAGTGGCAAACTTTTCATTTTTCATGTTTATTCTCTTCTCATGGCATATATGAAGGAAATGTGTTACTTTTAACTTATACACTTAAATTATATTCTCCTGACCTACGCAGACAATATTTTTATTATTTTGTTTGTATAAAAGGTGTTTAATACCAAAATTCTGAAATATTGTTTGGCTCTTCTCCTTTTACAGCTGGTTCTTGTCCTCAGAGAGTGATTTATGAACAGTTTGAAATATAGATATTGCATGCCAACTTGGATTGAACTAAGCGTAACTCTGAGAGCTGCTAATGAATGCCTTTGTTCAAGAATGCAAAATAAAAACATCTTCTTGTCTTTATACAAAAAACTAAACTCTGCAGTGCAGTAATAGTTGACATTATTCTGACAGTTTAGCCTATAATTCTTCAATACAGCAATCATGTTGTTACTGTTTATTTGTGCACCGTAGTTCTGGTCATGGATCAGGCTCCAACTCAGTTAGACTGTGTAAAGAGACAGTTTATGATGGTAAACCAGCAGTGTTGTGAATCCTAGCCTCCAGCTGTGAGTAAATTCTGACTTTTATGTCATGTAAATATTGCTGTACTAGTTCAAGTATCAATCAGATGAAAAAAGGCAGTATGAGTTTTCAGGTTTGGTTTAAAGAGAGAGGATTCCTTACCTCAAATTTGTCCTTTCTACCTGCTCGTTTCACTTGTGGTAGAGTTATTCTAATTACTAGGTTTTTTCTATTCCACCACTGAAGAAAAAATTGCATATAGTTGAATATTTTCAAAGAAATTATGTAAACTGATATTCTGATTGTAGCCTGTGAGACGGAAGAGAAATGGTATATACATAGAACATTCATAGTCTTAGGCTCTAATTGTTTTGCTGGCTGTTTGGGGCAGGGATTATTTCTTATTCTATTTGTACATGCATAGAAAATGAAGCCTATTGAGAGAAACCTAATGAAAAAGACATTTCTGTGTATGAATGACTAATGCTAAAATATAGGCAATCCCTTTCTAGAATTGTATTGGTCTCAAAATGAGCCTCCGAGCAAATTTCTGAACATCAATTTCAACTGAGCATTGTTCCAGCTGATCATATGCTGAAAAAGAAGAAACTTGAAAACACGGGAAAAACAATTTTTCTAGTCCTATGTTAGTAACTCGAAAAGGAAAAGAAAAATAGGAAAAGACAAAATCCACAGATCATTAGTTCTAACATCTAACAAGGAGATGGCCGACAGCTAAAATGGGCTCTTTTCATTATTTTCTATAAATGGATGAGATTTCCAGGAGAAGAGAAAGGCCTTCTTTTTTAGAATTATTGCAATATTTACTTAACCTCCAAGTACAGAGAATAAGAGTTCTGTATTATTGCATGACTAAGAGAACTGAGATTAGGAAATAGCTGCAGATTCTTTTTGTTCAGGCTGCTCTGCTTGTTGTGCCAAGCAGATCCCAGACTGCCCGCCTGGGAGCGCAAAATGTGTTAGAAAATGCAAGGCAACAACCTGAGCCTACGTACAGAGCGAGCTGGAGGTGGGAGCAGGGTAAGAGAGCACCAGAACAACTGAGATGACAACAGTCTTTGGATTAATGTGCTCTGACACTGAGAACCCTCATGAACTAACTAGTATTTTAACCATTCCAAAAATATTATCATACTCTGACACACTTAAGCATTTTAAATAGCCGTCAAAATGCTCATTTTGCCATAACCGACATATTGTATAAGCATAGGAAAAAAAATGAATGTTTTTCTTTGTTTCTGCTAAAAGCAAGGACTCTTTTGAGTATTATGATAAATTTTAATTTCAGCATCCTTAAGTATTCAAATTGAAGAGAAATGAAGCAATGTTCATACAACATATTTTATTAATTTAGCATTTTATGATCATGGTTGTATGAGTATTATTTCTGATAAACTATGTGCTAAGAAAATTAGGTCAGTATGAAATCCAGTCAGTAATATATTAGCAGATTCCTTTACAAAAACAAGAGGCCATAAAATTTCTAAAAAATGCCTACAACAGTAAACCAAGCCAGAGTGCCTTTCTCTATGCACAGTGTGCATTTGCAGTATATCTTACATACTGAAGAAGATATATATCCATAGGTTATATCCTTTTGGAAAGGAAGCTGATGCTGTAAGGGTCTGAAAAGTGTGTGCAGCATCTATCATGCTTAATATGCATGAGCAGTAGATTGCAAAAAAGAGTGTACAGTCTCAACAGTCAATTACTTCCCTGCTGACAGATAAGGTAATGCTTTTAGATGCCAGAAGGGGACGTGAACTGTCCTCCTCAAGAGAGAAAGGAAGAAGGAACAAGTAAAAAGTTATTCACATATAAATGAAGACAGTGCATTCCTAACATATATTTTGTTGATGTTTAGATCTGAACTAGACAAATTCTCAGGAGGGAAAACACGGTTTTCATCTCTCCTCAGTCCTTAAATTGAACTTCAGACTGCAAGATGGAAAATCATTATTAGGGAATTGGTCTAGGGATGAACATGAACCTGATTTTCTAGTCCAAAAAAAGACTTGTTCAATCATGTAGCTGTGTGTGAAAGATGATGTAGAGTGCTACCAGCCTGTAAAGGCATGGCTCTATACTCATTCAGCACAGATGTAAATAATTTAGCCAGATGCAAAGCAGCAAGACCAAGTCTGAAAAAAACATAATCCCATTATTTTGGACAACTGAGTATGTCATGTCGCTTGTTCAAGGTGTGTTCCTGATACTTTAAATGTTGGATGATGTGTTTAGGGTCGACTTTTCAAGTTTCAACAAGTATGCTTTTTCACTTCCTGGTCTTGACACGTTTAGTGGACCCGACTATTGATCTGAGTTGAAACAGGCAGGCTGATTCAAAAATAAATTGAGATGTCAGTAGGGCGTTTATCAAGGAGGAAAATATTATCATTATTTTTGCTTAGATTAGGAAGCTGAGAGCCGAGATAATAAACAGGGAACCAAAAAAAAATGATAGGAAAAAAAATACAAAGCGTGTCAGAATTATCCTAATGCAGCAGGTAGTTGTTCTGGTCTGGTGGATGTACTGTGCTACAATATCTGAAGCAGTGCCCCTGTTGTGATTCATTATCACTATATAGCACTATTGGAATTAATAATAATGAAAGACAATCATAAACTGATGATAGAAATTGTGGTGTTCCTACATGGTTTTGTAAGTAAATGGCTAAATAACTGGTTTTGTGGAGATAATTCCATTATAAGGAAAACAAAGGTAACCTTTACAGATAAGTAGCTACATAATTTAGTCTGGTAGGGCATTATTGGCCTAATTCGCTGCTTATCTGAACAGATAAAATTTCACCAATGATGGCAGTGATGTGCCCATTTATTCTAGCAGGGAGCTGTGCACAGTTTTAAATTACCCGATGTTGTCTGAAGTGCCTCCTTGTCTTTGCTTTGTTAGAATCAGTTTCTCACCTTTTTCTCTCTGCAGTTGCTTCAAAGGCAGCTTTGGGCAGCACAATTGGGTTTTGTGGCACAGGGACTGAGCCTGGGATCGGGACCTGGCAGGGTGCTGGCTAGCATCTAAATATGTAACACAATGTGGTCCTTATTCTTTTGCGGAGGAGCGCCACATAATTTTCACTGATCAGCTGTCTCTGTCTACGGAGCACTAGCTGGGGAATTGTGTTTCCGTGACCATAAACGCTGTAATTGTGTCTTGCCTTTGCTTTCCGTGTGTCACGCAGAGCTGTTACTCAAACAAAAATCCCGCTGACTCACTTCTGGCGCACTGCCCCTGTGCTTGCTTTGCTGTTACTCAGCAGCCTGCAACAGGCTCGGCCAGTTCTTGTTTCTCAGTTTATCTGAGTTTTTGTATGCAGCATTTTTAATTGCCAATAAATCCAATCTGGGATTCCTTGTTTGTGCAAAACACAGAGTTGCTTTATCATGCCAGAGGAAGACTGTCAAACACGGTCGTGGAAAGGAAATTTTAATTTCCATTATTGGAGAGAATCACATGAAAATAATAATGTTTAGGAAATCAAGACAGCAGTTTAGAAGTAGGGCTAGTTTTAGGTTCCTCTGAGTTCCTCAAAACTTGACAGTATCAAGGTTTCTACTCCTGGAAATGAATGCAATGAGGAAAATTTTCAAACTTGGTATTTGGAGGGGGTAAACTCCATTTGGAGCAGGGAACCAGATCGCTTCCTTCCCAGGGGAGTCCTCTCTACACTTGGTTATTATCTACTAGAGTGTAACCATGCCCAAATTATTCAACTCTTTAAAATAACTTAATATTCATTGGAGGAGGGACGTCAACCCCTTTCACCCACCATTCAGGTAAACTTCTTAACCATTAGGTTCAATGCTCCTTCCTTACCTCTTCTTTCTGTCTCTCACTGGTTTTTTTTCTAAGAGAAGGCCAAGCAGGTTGTGGCACCTGACTGCATGGCCACTTTAAATGATAAGAAAAAATATTCTGTGGGGAATGATGATAGAAAGACTAGCTAACTGGCCCCTTGCATTTCTTGAGAAACATCACATTTGAAACAAATCAACTGTTTCTATTGACTCTGGGCCTGGATATGAGTGGGTTGCTGTTCTTCCAATTGTATGTGGTTAATTCTGCCAGGACTTAAATAATCTTTTCATGTAATTATTTGGAAGACCTATAGAGTGCCACAAAGACAGAGAGAACCTTTCCAGTTCTTCTCCTAATTATTATTTTTAAAAAGTTACTGCAGTCAACAGATGAAAGAAATGTTACCCCCTTTAAACAAAGCTGAATATATTCAGTACTGTCATTGTACCAAGCTGAATCTGTGGTGGCATGAGTTGCTTGTAATTGCTGTGAATACTTCTATAAGGTGTTCCTTTATGTAATGGAGCTCAACTATATGATTGTTCTCAATTACCAAATCAAATTTTTGTATTCTGCAATAGCTGTGTTACTGTGCTATTTTCTATTCTTAACATGAAATGGCAAAACCCAAGTCATTAGCAAATGCTACCACATGAGCTAAAACTTCCAGAATCAATACATGAAGAAAGAAGTGGCTGTATCAGTTTCCAAGATACTCATAGTGATTAAAAGGTTTTTGAGTTTGCTGGATTTTTAAAAATTCTATCAAAGCACCTCAGAGCAATGAAGCCGGTTGATAATATAAGAGAGTGATCCCGAGAGATTTCATGTGAAAGCAACTTAAAGACAGAGAGTATGAGCTAACAGAGCAGGCTGAAGTCCATAAATCTGGTTTGCTGTCTTCCTAAAAGATCATCTTTATCTTGGCCAGAAGATACTATCTTGATGAAGTAATCATTTGGTGAAATAGCGCACATGTATGCTAAAGAGCAGATTGATCAGTCACAGTGTTCCCACTTTACATGTACAAATAAAATCCAATGAAAAATAAACAAGGGAGCTCGTGCACTGAATTCAGGGAGGAAATTTCTTGATTCAGGTTGCAGTCATGGGCAACCATCCGTGGAAGTCAGATGTCCTGTGCTATGAATCAGAACAATAAAATTATGATCTGGATATTTACTGCTCCCTTAAAGTCTCTTTAAGAAATGGATACCTTTTTTAGAGCGCAATGTAAACAGATATGACATAGTTACCTTCTACAGTCAGGACATAAAGAAAAGGCAGGAGACAAGTGGTTTAAGTGATTCAAATCTTTAATCCATGTTAACAAACCAGGGCAAGAACCTGGTGTTTGCAATTCAGCATGATAAAATGCAGAGGTCCCATGAGCACTGCACATCAGGATGAGGGATACCAGACTAGTCATGAATCTTTAGGACAATAGCTAAACTATAGACAGAGCCTTTCCTCCCCCTTATCTCCCTTTGTAAGCAGCAGAGAAGAGCAGATTCCTTCTCAGTGATTCAGAGGTAGAGCATAATTCAGGTGCTGCTCTCCTCGTGATGGTGTGAGACCAGCTGCCTGAGGAACCACAGGTCACACACTGAGTCGTTGCTCTCCTGTATCTGCTCCTCTTGCATGCTACTCTTCTTTCACGCTTGCCAGAGCTCAAAGTTTGATTTTCGACAAAACCAGAGCAAAATAAACATGCACCATCTGAGAATTACACACTCACAGCTATTTTGCTGTGGAAACTGCAGGGAAGGTTTTTTGTGTCCAGCACTTCAAACCCTGCTTTTTTCTGATTAGTCTTCTAAACTGCTTTATTTTCTCTCCAGGAAAAAGCCTAAATAATAATTGAGAAAGGAGCTTTCTATCACACTTAAAGGTGGAAGAGGGCTAAAGGAAATTTAGTGATAAATCTTCTCCCAACAGTAAAAACAGTGTAATAGACGACAGTAGTTAGAAAAATATTTACCAAAATGGTGAGAACACCTGTGTGGATGAGTTCATGCTGACCTGATAGAGAGTCGACCAGTATAGTTCTGGTTGTTTTCCCAGATCTGTTTTGATGTTTTACTCAGTTCAGTATGTTAGTGATGCCACCATCCTAGCTCCAAGGAGAACACCAGCAAGAATTTTCTGAAGACTTAATTTTGCCTGATTCTGACTTCACTCAGGTCTGAAAATTTCCTGGGAGAAGCGTCAGGCAAAACTACAAGTAAAAGGCCTTCCCAACTATGCATTTAAAGCTTTCATCACTGCATGTTGACAATGGTTGAAATGAGAACTAAGACGGAGAAAATATAAGAATAAAGGTCACAGGTGGCTCAGTTTTAGAGCATGTTGTTGGTAAGCAGAGGACAGTAGTGATATTGCCAAACCCATATTCCCAAATTTTTGCTCTTGGCTTAAAAATAAATACATTTTAAGTAGTAATAAATAAAATATTCCAGATTTAAATCTGTGGATTCTATGCTTTCAGACTTGTATTTCTAGCCACGAGGGTTGGGGAGGTTATTATTTATTTGAAATGCAAGCTGAGGATCTCTCATGGTAACATAATGCCAAGAAAATAAGGCTTCAAGAAATACTCTGTATCTCAGGGATTGTGATAAAATCAGAAGAACTGGCAGCAGTGAATATTCTTAAAAGTTTGCATACAGTTGATTTTGCGGTCTCACTTCTCTAATGATACAGTACTTAGAGAAGCTGGTTGCTGGCTTGAATATCAATGCCAGAGTTCTTCAGAGTTTTATCTCTGGTCAGTAAATAGACCGATGTCTTTAGAATAAGGTCTAAATTCTGATCCATACCAAAAGAGAAGAGAGATGCAAAAGCAAACCTAACCCCAGGAATCATAAGCAAGTAGAAAGATTTAAAAAATGCATTTAGATATATAAAACAGTTACACATTTACATATTGAGAAGTATAGAATTTCATATGATTGCGTTGCAGAGTATCTTGGCACCAGTGTTTATATCAGCCTTTACCTTAGACTTTCCAGTTTGTGAATGTCACGATGCACTTGCAGTTACAAGAGACTCTCAGGGGAAAAGGATTCTGTCTACATTTTGCTGGAAATCCGTAAAATTAAGATCAGCTGCATCTTGGATAAAGAGCCTCAGGACAAAATGCTAACTTACACTCTCAATGAAGCAACAATTTTTTAAATTGCCTTTGCCTTCTGATATCTGCTTTTTTATATATATAAAAGACCATATAATTGAAGACAGCTAAAACTTTCCCAAAGCAACTTCCATGCTGGTGTATAAAGTGACTTAGAACTTCCAAAAACTTTTAGATGGTTGTAGCAACGTAGTAGAAAATAGGTTGTTACTTAAAGTGCCTCCCACAATTTTTCCCTAAAATGTGTTAGGTTCTGGATAATAATAACAACCTTTTTGAAGTTAGACTGCTTGCTTTCCTTCACTTAGGATATCAGCCATTTCTCAAAGCAAAGAAGTTTTAGCTAAAAGTTTCTAAGGTACCTAATACTGTATTCTGGCCCAGTCGATAACTGCAAATGATAAAAGGTTTTCTCTCAGCCTTTGTGCTCTCTGGCTGCCTTAGAAACTGAACGAAGATATATGAGATGACACAGCAGGCTTTTTAATCCTTTAGAAATGGTTGGCAAAGTCACCTCTTTACTTACAAAAAGTAAAACATATAAAGTTGGGGGTGTATGGGTATTTTTTTAAATAAATGTCAAATCTTTTTGTAATCTGCTGTATCTTCACAGTCTGAGGTTGAGTGAAGGACAATACTTTAACATACCGAGACATGTTTATGGCAAGTTCAAAAGTTTATGAAACAAAAGCACTGATAATTCCAGGAGAAGCAGGAAAATACAGAGCCTTTGAAAAGCTTCTGTGGGTTTTGCTTACAGCCCTGTCTGGAATTTGCTATGGTTAGAATGAGAGGGATGCTATGAAAAATAAATCTGAAATGCTGTGGTGCAGTGCAGTGGGTAACTTCATGTAGGCAAATTTATAAAACAGAGCTCACTTTAAAGCTTTAAAGGCACTTTAAGCCTCTATTTTGTGAAAAATCTAATCGAGATACAAAATGTGTGCCAGTAAGACTCAGAGTTCCTATTCAACTCGATTTGAGGAAAAGTTAATAGACAGAAAATTGTAGCAGCATGAAGGCTGTATTTTTCACATCTTTTCATTGTTTTGCTTTGCAATCTCCAACGTTTGCTGCAAATGTGTTATTCCTTATACACCAGCTCTTAATTGAACAATACTTCCTTATAGGTGAGCAATATTTGTTACAAAATATATAGTAACTGTCTTGTGTAGGAGAATCTAGTGAACTTAATGCAAAGTTTGGTCTTCTGCAAATATTCTGCCCTGCTTGTCTCTTTTCAATCAGTAGTATAGATACAAGTCCCATAACCTGGAATGAAAGGGAACAGGGCTTCAAACCCCATGGTTCCCTACTCCTGTTAAATTCCTGCTCAGCCCACCAGCTTTTCTTATCAGCCACAAACATAACTGAGGAAACAGGATGCAACCTCCTTGATCACTCCAGCTAAAAAAGAAAAATAAACTCAAATTAGCAGCAAGATGGTTGTAGGCTGAGTTATCCCATTGCATCCTCTGGGTGCCACCACGTTGCCTTTCAGAGTGAATCAGCCTGAATTTAGCTTTAACCAGAGGGCTGTCCCAGGCCCTAGGATGGACTCCAATTTCCAGGCTCCCACTGGTGATGAGTGCTTAATAGTGTGACACTCTACAAGAGTATGTTTCTGATCTTCCACCACTAGTTGGTGTCACAACCTGTGAATGTGTGTTTTTCCTTTGTTTTTGCTGATTAGGAGTATCTTGATGCAACTTCAGCTGTATTACATGCAGGTTTTGTTTGCTAATGTTCATATAGTTTGTGGATATTTGAATAGTTAAGAGTGGCTTTCAGAATATCAACATGCTTGGAGCTGACAACAGCATGCCACTACAATGCCTGAGCAAGAAAGGAGAAAAGATAACAATGAAACCAGTATGCTAGAGGGTGAGCACTATATAATTAGGAAACTGCAGCTTTATTCTTGCCTCAAAAGATATAGAATGCCGGGACTACCATCCTGTTTCTGCATTCCCTTAGCCATTGCTTATTTTTATACCAAGACAACATGCTGGTTGACAGAATCCAACTGATTTTCTTCCCTGAACAAATACGAGACATACATACAATCTCCTGTTTTATTGTTAGTCTACCGCTTTCTACAAACCACCTCTCCTCTCAGAAGAGATGGTGATATCTCCATGGGCAAAATGTGATTTCTGACACTATCTTTTATCTTTGTATTAAATTCTGTGGGTAAACCACCCCATTCATTTTGGCTGTGTGAGACAATGGGTACCATGGGAGCCTAATGGCTGAGGAATAGAAAAAGGCATGGATATGACAGTTTCCCACCCATTGAAGCCAAAGGCAGCCATCGCAAGTGACATGAAAGATTATTAAGGCTGAAATATTGTTGTTGCTCAACAATGTCTCCATCTCCCTGTTTTTTCTTACTCTCCAGACTGTTTTCTTTCAGTGAAATAACAGATGCCAAAACCAAAGCTCATCTGGATTTCAGAATAGAAACCCAAATCTTACCTCTACCTTGATTTTGCTAAGCATGCTGATAAGCAGCGGGCTGCATATTTGTGTGATGTGAGAGGAGGTGGAATGGTTGGCTGCTGAGGAGCAGGAGGGGACATGGCTCATGGCTGTATGTGTGGGGCTGGTGCGTGGGTCCGGGCACCAAACCCCAGCAGTCCTCCCTCTCTGTTTGGGATGGCATCTGGAGTGCCTGCATCTTGTGAGCCATCCACCATCTCACAACATCTGCAACGCTGTGTAGAGCCGGAGAGATTTCACAGGAGAGTTTGTTACGCTGAGTAACGCTAATGGCATGCATTAGGAGTAAGGCTTTTTACATTTTACAGGCTACACACTGACATGCCTTGCAGATCTGGCCCTCATTCATGCACAGCAGGCACAAAATCTATAGATTTCAGTTGCATCCTTTCACCAATGGCATAATGGATTGGTTATCTTACAGGGCTCTCTAGTTACGATTGCTCAAAATACATACATACACATATATGGAAGTGTAATAGCAAGTCCCACGTTCTGCCTCTGCGCACAAAGAGTCGAATCATTAGCAAAGCTTGTACTTCAGGTGAGATTTCCTATGGTCTGCAAGGCTGATTGGCAGTGAAAGAGCGACTACACCTATGATTAAGGGAAATCTTGGAACAGCCAGCTTGGCTGGGAACTGAAATGTATGTCAATAGAGCGAGAGCAATTTACACTGGCTCCACTGCGGTACAATGATGCTTTTCCAGCCAAAAAGAATGTGTTAAAAAACATTTGAAGCTGATCATTGATATGTATCTTGGGATTATTTTGCTCCGCAGCAAAAAAGAAATGTAAGGAACAGGGTTTGCTCATATCTGCAAATCGACTTTCAAGCTATACTTCAGTAGGAAGCATGATAAAAGTAAAAAGATAAAGAAGTCCTACCGCTTAGGATTTGTTTTTTAATTATTATTTATTTTGCTTCCTCAATCACTTTGCTTTACTCATTTGGCTGGAAGGCAAACGCATTCCCTGTTGATTTATCTCTGCTCAGCCAGAGGCTTTTGCTACTCGGTTTGATTCCTAATATGGTAGCACCAGCAGATTTTGTCTGACTTCCAGAGGGCTCCTCTCAGCTCCTGGAATGCAGCGGGGAAAGAGTCCTGCAGAGACCAACAAAGACAGTTGTTGCACTAAGACTAATAAAGACCAGAAAATGGGCTTCCCCTCATGCGCTGAAATTCCTGCTTTCACTACTCTCTAAATCACTGCTTTTGTCTTACTTTGCGGTAAGGCTATGAATTGTTTCCCGTTACCCAGCTGAATAGTCTCTCTTCATCACATCAGAAAACATATTTTTCAATAAGTTTGGAAAACACCTACTCCATCACAATAAAGTTTTTGTTATACTAGAGTATGACTTAAAAGCATGCTGTCAAAGTATCAGCAGATTAATTATGGCACATAGCAATGAAATGTTAGGGTAAGTGAAAAAAACCATAGGATTTCCCCTTTCATTTTGTTTTTCTTACCTATTTGATTCAACACGCTCAACTTTTCAGTGCTGTCCATTATGGAAGGAAACAATTTTTTATTTTTTTTTCCTCTTAATAATGTGTTCCTCAGGTAATATGCTGTCAAACTCACCAAATCTAGAAATGCCCTTTGCTGGTTACATACCAAAATCCAAGTGATTAAATTCCTCCACCAAGCAGGGCCTCTAAAAGGTTAATACGGAGCTGGAAATTAATTTCATTCCAAATACAGAACAATAGTGTGCAGTGACTTGACTTTGTGATAAGCATTTGTTAAAGCTAAATCCTCCCTAAGCCCTGCAATTGTTTTCCTTTGTGCTAATGGCAAGCTAACCGGAGGTGCTCCCTCTCTCTCTCTCCCTCCCTCTCTCTCTCTCTCCTGAAGGTATCAGAAAGGCAAGTTTATTGTTTGCTAAATCTGGCACTTTTTTAATTAAAACCTCAGTTCTCCTTAGGTCATTCTTTTGAACATTTGCAATCTTCATTTCTGACAGGAGAATTTTTCATCTTTCTGAAATCCACAAATTTATTATTATTGCTTGCTGATTGCCATTACTGGCATGTAGGTTAAACAAAAAAAAATTAAATTATTTCTTATTGCTGTTCAGTGACTGTCTTGACTTTCATTGTTCACAGGCAACCCAGGAGGTAGAAAAAGTCTTGAACAAAAATAGCAGTGGTATAAATCTGGCTTTCAAGGTCCAACTTTTGATTTGCTAGCAACTAAGTAAAACAAAGTTTTATTTTTCAAAAGAAAAAAAAAAAAAAAAAAGAGTAGCCTATTGTCACCTAGATACTGACTAATGCAGAAAATGTTCAACAGGAGTTTCCATAGGAAAGCTGAAGCCTGGGACCCCAGGGGAATTGATTGCTTCACATTCTTACCAGTGATTTTTAACAGAGTTCGGTGCCTTTGAAAGTGGACCCATCTACAACTTAATACCTTTGAAAATCTATTCTAAATTTGTTGAACATTACTTGAAAGGAGTATTGCTTTTCGAGCTTAGTTTTACTGAAATTACTTATATTCTCTATTATACACAATAAGTACTGCCTTAGCTTGGAAGTAGTGTCATCCACCTTTCTTTTACTATGGTTTCAATCTATTGATTCCAAACAAAAATACATTCAATTTCACCCCTCTGTCATCCTCTTCCTCCTCCTCTTTGTCTAATAACCACAAACACTCAGGCTTGTGTTTTCAAATATTCCTACTTTCAATTATGAAGAGGCAAAGAATTTCTGAAATTCCTATGTGCTTTTTGGATCCCTGGGTTATTTGATTTTATTACAGGTCACGATCCCTTGACTGGACAACATCAAGGCCTTGTTTCAATGGAGTGGCACGCAGAAATATGCTGAGCTGCCCAGATTCAATCTGGTTTGTCAGTGAAGCACAAGATCAGATTGCTCCACTACTTTTGTACCAAATTGGATATCTGCTGTATAAATTTGTAGCAGGAATCCAAGCTGAAAACTATCATGTACCTTTGGATTTCTGATAGGTTGTGTCGCGTTTGACTGCCTTTTCAACTAAAGTGGTGTACAGTAAGTGGTGAACGTGTCAGTCAAACATCAATTTGTACCATTAAATGGCTGGGAGAATTTGAAGAAGGATTTGGGTACATTAGGTCATGAGCTATTGGTCATGTTATCAGAAATACTTCCATCTTTCACCTAATGATGCCATTTGTCAAGTTGTCTGTTCTCTTGTCTTATAGCAGGAATCATGTCCTCAGCAGCAGAGCATTCTTACTGCAGATGCTGTTGGCCTTGAATGCTTGTTCTTTAGTTTGCCTTAAATGTTAGCCCTTAAATACCTACTGGCCTTGTTCTTTCTTGTAACTTTTCTGAGGTAAACAAACAAGGTAAATTGCTTGTTGTACCAAGGACTTGAGCACTTCTATAACAGTGTAGTGGGCATAATCTAGATGTTACTCTTGTCTAAGTAAAAATCTGCCTTAAGTTTCAGGTCACTGCTTCTCATTATGTGGAATTGACAAGAATGTGTGCAGGCATGAAGCCTCCCAGCCCTTCCTCTGCAAGTACTCCAGCTAAAACTCTGACCTTCAGGCTTTTCAAAACTTTTTTTTTTTTTTTTTGTGATACTGAAAAATGGGTTTTTACTTAGTTGTCATTTTTGAAAAACAGGTATGACTTAGCTGAACTCAGTTGAAACGGCTGACAAATTTAGTCCACATTCTGAATTCTTGTGCCAAGACTGAGATGAAGATGTTGCCCATACCAAGAAAATCTGCTTTTGATCTTCTTTTCCTGACTGTGCTTAAATTTAGTCAAAAACAAAGCTAGTCTTCTCAACAATATTAGGAAACACCATCCAGAATGGCCCTTTCCACTCCCTGAGCGGATGCAGGTCTTGCCTTGCAGTATTCCAGGGATCTCCTCCTCACCAGCAGGAAGCATGTTGACTGGACTTGTCCCTACCCTTTGCCCTCAGCAGAGAGTAGGGAAAGGTTTCATGTAGCCTCTGTGTCTAAACAGGTACAAATAAATATCTATATCATCGGCTGCTTTAGATTTCATATATGGGATTGTTGGTGTATGTGTTGAGGCAGTAAAGACTTTGATCCTCTGAATCACACTAAAATTAGGTGCCAAAAATAGCCCAAATGAATACCCAAAATCCTTTTCAAAACCCTGTTCAACAGATCCTGGATGTGTTGGGAAGCAGGAGAGAGGGGGAGAACGAGAGCTGTCAAGTATTTTCTCCAAGTAATTCTGAATGCATGTGTTGTAGGCTAAATGCAAGACTGCAAGCACGTAGCTCCTTACTTCCATTTACATTATTTTTCTTAAAGCTCAAATCTTACAGAAAAATAATGAAAACAAAATGAGAACTCATCTTTATATAAATATAAACTTCTCAGGTAGAAAAAGTACTAGGAATATCATTTCAAATTGAGACTGAAAACCGGATGCTGATGGACTCCCATTATATACAGCCACTGATGAATGAAATGTAGTTTGAAAGGCTTGGTATGCTCTTAAAATAAATATCAACCTTGATAAAGCATAACTAGGGTTGGTTTCTCAGCTGTGAAGAGTTCTGATCAGATTGCTTTACTGGTAGTCACTGATGTTGTAAGACTATTTTTTTTATTCCTTTTGTACTGCAGCATTCCTGCAGTATTAGCTCTCAGTGCTATTTCTAGTTTAATCATCTGAGTCAAAAAACCATGTCTCTGTCACGTTGTCTAAGACTGAAAGCTTACCTAAATGAGAAAAGCAGTTTATAAAGTAGCACCAATAGGTTTTTATTAAAATCATCAGAATTTTTTTGCAGTATATTTCTTTGCATTTTTCTGGTGACTTATTGATATGAGCTAAGGTAATTGTGTGTTTCCTACCCTTTCTATCATATATGGATAAAACATCCTGCTGCTTTGCTTTTATATTTTTGCTATCCTCTGCTTCTCCTCTCAACTCACGCAACATTAATTTAGACTGTGAGGGTATGGAATACACGGTCATAACTAGGTTTGCTGCATTTGAAAAAACTCTCACGTGTAAACAATATGATAGTTCAGTGTTTTTGATGTGAGGCAGAATTTATCACTGCCTTTGTCTGTCTTGCTTCTATCCCTCCGTGGGAGAGGATGCAGATTACCCTTATGCAGGGTATATTAACTTTTTTTTTATGTAAAGACAATCACAACACAGTAGTACCATGCTGATGTGCAGTCAAGCTGTAAAACCTCATCGTGGCAATGTTGACATAAGAAGTCTGTAGCACGAAATATATATTCTTACTACAGTAAATTGCTAATACACTAGTTCGACTAGTTTTTGTTTTTAATAGAGTTTCTCTGTATTTCAGGGTTGATTAATTCCTTTGAATGAATACTGCCGCTCACTCCAATGTGGTTTTCTTTATTATCCAGTAATAATGGAACTCCTATCTGTCTTCTCTGCAGTCTGAGATTAGGACTTGTTTTGCCACACAGCTACCAGCTTTGAGGTTTTAGTGGTGGGTGGTCTGGGTTTTTTTTGGCAGGGGCAGTAACCAAAAGAGGAATGTGTTTGTTATCAGTCAGCAGTTTATTGGAAATATATTAAAGGTGAAGGGAAAAAAATGAGTCAAATGTTTTCAGAGAAGAAAATGGAAATGGAAGGTTTTTTCCCTACCGCACCGCAGTCTCCACATTTGTCCTAAGTGAAGGTGTCACTGCTTGGCCACATACAAGCTGAACAAACCAAGTGACCTCAGACACTTTTCTTAAGTCTTGCCCTTGAGGCCTTTTACCATCTTGGTCACCCTCCTCTGTACACACTCTAATAGTTTGGTGTCCTTCTTTCGTTGAGGTGCCCAGAGCTGCACACAGTACTAGAGGTGGGGCCACCCCAATGCAGTGCAGAGGGGAATATTCACCTCCCTCAACCGGCTAGCTCTGCTGGGCTCGAATGTCCTGGTTTGGAGTGGAGCAGAGCCAACTTTTGTTCAGGGAGAGGGGCTCTTGCTTACACTTGTTGCTGTGGCAATGAGGGACAGCTGACTTGGCCCTTTACCTCATGGTGGGGTTGCACCTGTGGGGAGGAGTGGGCAGGTCAGGTGAACCAAACTCACCAGTAGGGTATTCCAACCCATCTGCCATGCTCAGTATAAAAGCTGAGGGATCAAAGCAGTCATGTTGGCTCCTCTTCAAGGGCTCTTCTTCTATGGGGAGGACTCTGTGAGTTTGTGTACCTTCAGTTTTCATCAGAGTGTTCCAGAATCCAGTTCCCATTCCAGTTCCTATTCACTGAGTCCAGCCTGGAACTTTCCCAGTGCCTGCTGGTGACATCTCCCTGGGAGCTTGGTACGGTTTTGTATATATATTTTTATATATTGTATCTATTTGGTTGTTTCTTTTTTTTTATTTTATTATTAATATTTCATTAAAGTAGTTTAGTTTTTTTTCTAAACTCATAAATCCCTTTATCTCTCTTCTTCCTCTCCATGGAACAAGAGGTGTGGGAGAGCATCTGTCATCTTGTCATTGTCCAGCCTAGCTCAAACCACAACATTGATGGGACACAGTTGGCCCTTTTTGCTGCCAGGGCACATAGTTGACTCATACTCAACTTGCCGTGTACTAAGACCCTCAGATCTCTTTCTGCAGGGCTCTTCTCCAGCTTCTCATCCCCCAGTTTGTATATATAACCAGAATTACCCTGTCCCAGGTGCAAAATCTGGCACTCTCTTGTTAAATTTCATACGGTTGGTGATTGACCAGCTGTCTAGTCTATCCAGATCTTCCTTTCAATCAGCTCTTTCTATGAGGACAGCCTTTCACTACATGAAATAAATCCCTTTTTTGGCTTTCTTCCAGTTACTTTTGTTGTCTGTCCTTGCCCTTGTCTCTGTGTGGCACAGTAATCTTCCTCAGGACAGTCATTCTGGGTCTTTAAGCCTGGAAGCACAGAGAAACATCAAATAGAAATTCTTGACTAACCAACATGTGTAACCCCCTTGGGTTTCTTTCAGTCAAATCCTCTGAAATCTTGATAGTTACACCACCACCCAGCAGCATCACCTGTGAGGATTCCAAAATTAGGAATGGCACCTTTCCGCCATCATCCAGGGCACAGGCAAATAGCTATTTGCAGCAAATAACCACAGGAGAGCATATTTTATATGACAGAGACCCAAAGATGATGATCATACACAGGCAAGGTGGGCAAGGGCACTCATGTTGAAGAAAGGAGACCTGGCATTAGCCTTTGTACCACTGAGTAATTGATAGTAGCACACCAACGTTCTTCACAGCAGAGCAGACCCAGAACTTGTTTCTCATATCTTATACCTTGTCTCCTGAGCAGTGGAAAATAGGGGTTCAGATCCCTTCAGCCAACGGAAAGGTCTGAAAAACGTTTCCTCACTCAATAATTAGCAGTTTAACCTCTTGGCTATCAGCAGAAGGATGGGGAGAAAAAAGCCAGTGTTTAATTGCTTTATTTTGTTTTACAAAATAGATAAGAACAAAACCCCTAAATAGATACATACAAAAGATTCTAAGCTAGCACAGCTGTAGGAAAACAGTGGAGACTTAGAAAGGTGAAGCAGAATTCCTCTCCATCACACATTTTCCAGGCAGGTTGCAGCAGCTTCCCACCCAGGTGTCTGGCCCTTCCACACACCCTCCAGCCTTTGCCACCTGATGCTCCTCACGTGCTCGCATTTTCAGCCTGATTTTTGAATTGTGGCAACATGTGCCTGAGAGTGAGGTAGGGCTGTTCTGCCCCCCGCCCCAAATACTGGCACCCCTTTCTGCATGGCCCTGTTAGATAGCCAGCCAGAGCCAGGAGGGCTTTGAGGTACAAACAGTCCAGCAGGATACATCATTATGCACCCGGCTCCTGTTTTTTTTTCTGCTAAAACGTCTCACACAGTCTGCTCTTTAACCTTGGATTGTTTGGGTTTTTCTATATGATGTGCTTCTGTTTCTCTCTCTCCACTCTTCTGTCTGTCATTATTCCTCAGTCAATGTTTATTCCACCCTCCCTCCTCCTCAGTTCACTTGAGGACAGCATTTTGAATCTTTTTAAGCTTCGGTGTATTATTTTCTGGTATTTTCAGTGCCACCAATTTAATAAATGTAAATTTAATTAATTTGTTCTCTGTATCATCAAATGGCATTATATAAATTCAAACTCAGCAGTCTGCCAGAATTTGCTGCCTAGAGTATTGCCAGTTTGCTTTGGTTTCTGTCTGAATTCCTGTACTGCAGAGTCTGTCTGTATCAGCATCCCCAGTTAATACCTTTCCACCATTTGATGTTAATACCTCCCTCGTCTTAGTTGCTATTGTATTCTTTCTGTTTGTATACAAACATGACACATTACAGTATGCATTTTTATTTCTTTATTTGTTATCTAAGATTGCAGGTGCCCTTCTCCAGCATGTTAAAGTTTTAAAATGCCATGCTGTCTTTCCCCCTCCTAACTATATTCAAGCTCCATAAGCAGTCAGTTCTTTTGGTGTGAATGCTGGGGAGCCACGTTTACTGCTTTGATGCTTGTAGTTTCCATGTCATCACATTCACAAAGTGCTTGGTTGAGTTGCTCTGCTTTTCCACAGGAGTATTGTGTGTTTACTCACAGCCAAAACTCAAGGTGCGTTTTCTTGTTGGTGCAGCCCACATTTGCTGTGCTTTATAAAACTGTTTGTTTTGCCTGTGTGGAACTGCTGAAATGAACTGCTTGGATGCAAGAGAGACAGATCTGCTGCCCCCGCTCTGGCAGTAAACTTAATCATAAGCTCATAAGTATGATTTGTGCTGGTTTTAAACAAGTTTTGGTGGCTTTTTTTTTTGGTTTGTTTTTTTTTTTTTTTTGTTTTCTTTTAGGACTTTTCTTTTTCAAAGGCAACACTTCAAAACCAATGTCCCCGTGGGGAAACCAAAAAGTTCCTCGAGGTCCAGGTTAAAAGGTGAAATCTTGACCTTAATAAGATGCTTTTCAAACATTAGGGACCAGCTATGGATGAACCTGTAATAAATCATTAAGGTTCATCCTGTAAGCAAATCCTGCTACGATTCCTGTTACTGTATAGATGACTTCCACATGCAACAGGGTGAGACACACAACAAATTACACATTTGGCTTTTTTTTTTGGTTTTTTTTTTTTTTTTTTCAGTTTTCTGCTACTTTCCCCATCTGGCACCGTAACATT
The DNA here is from genome assembly GCF_001431845.1 of Calidris pugnax. NCBI lineage: Eukaryota > Metazoa > Chordata > Aves > Charadriiformes > Scolopacidae > Calidris > Calidris pugnax. The sequence continues at coordinate 16,720,850 of NW_015094506.1, read as the reverse complement.
TGTTGTGATGTTCCAGTTGGAAGTGCTAGGGGTGGAACTGCAGACTCAAGCGCTGGCTGAGTAACCCTCAGGCTACTGTGAACATTTCTGTTTCCGCTGTCAGCTCCCCATGTTTAGCAATCTCAGTTTGGGATTCTCGAGTGAGGGCATCGTTGCCTTGCTGTCACTTTTACAACACCTCCTTCTTCCCAAGGCTCCCTGGTTCTCTGAATTCAGCACTTTGGTAACAACTTGATATTCATCTAACTGCATAACAGTGAAGAGCTGCTATTTTCAGACTGCTTTGCTACACTCTGCATTTAACTTTTTTCATTATAGGCAGGCTAGTGTTAGTTTTTATAAATACCAACCACTTCTTCCCCACTATAAATGGATTATTGGAATCCATTATTCCTATGACAATCTGTCTAATGTTATTGAAGATGAAATTACAATTTTTTTCATTTATAAATTACCCAGTCTTACAGCATCTTCTTTTAAAGACCCTGATGGAAATATATAATCCAAAGTCATCTAACTTGTTACAATGTGATATATAATATGAGCAAGAAAGGGCCTGATGGGCAGTGTACTCTGTGTGTGCATGTGCTCTGCATCTGGAGCAGCCCACCCACGGGGCATAGACAGATGTTAGCAAGGATAATACGAGTCTTTTTAACTCAACTGTTTGCAGATCTCAGGGCCACTCTGGCAGCCCATCTTGCAATTACTCAACTCCATTCATGGCCAATACACTACTGGGTGGTGTTGGGAGAATCTCCCAGGCACACCACTCGATCCTCAGCCCGCTTATTAAAGTGATTTTTAAAAGTGTTTTGCTGGGGTCAGGACTGGCATAGACACTACACAGGAACCTATCTTTCCCTTGGGTTTTGATCGAGTACTGGCTACAGCTAAAGATTTGGCCCATAACATCAAGTAATTAGCATGGTAGGGTTATGGAAACTATGATGAGATTATCTAAATAGCAACATTAGCTGAGGATTGGACATTATGTAGCAAATAAACTTTTTTTAAAAAATTAACAATCCTGTTTTCAAGGAAATGTGATAAGAAAAAAACCTCACAAACCCTGTATTTTATGCTGAGAGAATTGTTTCTAATGAGAATGTTTTCCAGTTTTTCCCTTGAGACATCAGCTGCTCCTTAAAAATAATGTTCCAACTTTAATTTGCTCATTTGTGGAGGAAGGTAGAAGGCCCAACAGCTTGTGTCAATGAATATAAACTATAACTTTTATGCAATCTAGAATGTACCGTAGCACTCGTACTCCTTCTTAGTAATTGTACCTTATATTGATTCTTCCCCAGATAACACATTTTTCCCCCTCTGGCTTTCCTTCCCATTCAAAGCTTTCCATCCATCTGAAAAATACTAGTTTAGACAATCCAGGCACAATATCACTCTAAGCTCATTATTTCAGAGACTTTAATTATCCCCTCTCATCCATACATGAATAAACAGAAGAAAAAAAAGTCAGGGCAAATTATCCATGGCCTGGACGCTACAGGCATCATGTGAATCATCCCTCTCTTGGGAGAGAAGTGTTTATATGCCCACCAAGGGAGCATGTCCCATGATCCTTGGGAAAAAGCAGAAAATCTCTGGGAACTCCTAGGGAAGTTCATCCTGTTTTGCTCCAAGAGCAGAGCCCCGCTGCTTTCCATAGCACAGCTGTGGCAACCACTGCTGTCGCTCTCTGAAGGCAGAAGCGAGCATGCAGGTCTTCATCCCTGGTGCAGTGTCTGTAGAAAATAAAGTTGTATAAAACTGTATAAAATTGCTGTTCTCCCCGCTGCCTGCTCCTGTAGCCAAAACCGCTTTGTCTGAAGGGTGTTTGCATGGAGTAAGAGCAGGTTAAGGGTGCAATATGGAATCTCGTGCTGCCTCTGCTCTGGTCTAAGGCTCTGACTTGGCCTTTCCTTGGCTTTACAGCTTCTTGCCCTGTTGCAGGATGAGAGGGATTATGGCTCCTTAACATGGAACCTACCATCCACCCTGCAAGTCACCTCTGTCCTAGCTGCCTTTTCAGAGCCCTTTATAGGGCTGCATTTCCAAACCTGATTTTCTTCACTTATTGGATCGATTTCTGAGCTCTTTAGGAATTCATTCTGCTTCCTGGAATGGAAAGTCAACTGTGATTCTGTCTGCTGCCACCTTTGCTCTAAATGTCAGTGATGTGTGCTTTGGCATGAGTTTGGCATAAATTCTCTTCTGATGGGAAAAGCGTGTGCTAATTAGCACCCAGTTACCCTGAACATTTTGAAGGCAAAAATACAGCTGGAGGCAATTCTGGCACCGTGTTTCTTTTTGATTTCTGCATTTGAGTTGAGAACATCTTCTTATTACAGTGTTTTGTCGTACGAAACTTTATTCAATTGTATTTATGACTAGTTTGTTCTGGCTCAGGTTTTTTCGTATTAATCATGTTAGGCTTACTCAAGGCTTGTAGAGGGTTTTCTCTGATCCCACTGCACAGAGCTGTGTGGGATTTTTCTCTATAAACTGTTAGGCTTCCCCCGACACGTAGGCTCAGGACTGCAATTGCACACCCAAACAATTCCAGTGTTATCCCTACAGCATTTTTCAAATTTGTCAACTTTCTAGGTGCTTGCTTTTCATATTTTGATTAGATTACAGAAGTCTTACAAATATTTAACAAAGATGGGCACCATCCTTCTGTTTGCATTCAGAATAAACCATTGTAGTAAAACCATCCCCAAGCTGAGTACGTTGTTGACACATTTCTGCTGAAGATCCATACAATTGGAAATTTTTGTACTGAATGCTTTCCTACCTAGCTGGAAAATGATTTTTCATTAACTACTGATCCCTATAGCAAATTTTTCATCTTAAAATCCACTGACAGGCAGTCATTCTCAAGTTCCACTTTTTCCTCAGATAGTGTCATTAACCACGATTTTCTTCTTTTGAGTTGTAGTATTTTCTTTCAGCTGTAAAGTTTGCTTTTTTAAAACCTCTAAGTGCATCTTATCTACAATATGATGATGATGACCTAATCATTATTTTAAGAGGGTTCTAATTGTGTATATATGCCTCTCAGTCCAAATGACTCAGAAGTCTTTACCTGCTATTACATACCATTTCAATTATCCTTGAAATAATGTATTGGCATCTTACTGCAAACTTCAGGAAAACAGAAAGTGTCAGCTGGTCTCCCTTGAGATGTTGTTGTAAAATCTACAATGCACAATTAGTTATGAAATTTACATCTTTTTAGCATTCATGGCTAGACCATTAATGAGGGAATAAATAGCAGAATTTTATTGCTTAACATGAATTATTAAGCAAGGGACACACAGCCTTTCTGTCCCCTTTAGCAGAGGGACATCCATAGTGCTCTGGATGCAACATCCCTTCTTCCCAATAGATGGGTAGGGTCCATCCATAGATACCTGTGGATGTAATGTGGATCAAAATCCACATTTACTTGAAAGGAATAAAACTGGAGGGAAAAACAGAGTGATATTCACCTCTTCTAAGTTGAAATTTCTTCAGTATAACTGTTTACGTGAAAGTGAATAGGTTGTCTTGTATCTGTGGAGAGAAATAAATATTTTGGAATGCAATTTATTTGAACAAAGACAGATGTTTACTCTGTAATGAGATAACTGTCCAGAGTACATAAAGAGAAATGCATATTTATTTTCACTGGCATCAGATGTAGAAATTTCTACTTGGTCAAAAGAATTCTGCCTTTTATGCCCAGGCTATACACTTACGAGACAATTCATCATTGCTGGCCTGTAATATCAGTTCTGTCATCCTTAGTAGTCTCACTTATTCAGTGAGACTATTTACATATTAAAGTATTACTCAGCATGAGTAATGGTGACAGCACTGAGGTTATGTTGCAAGTAGAGAGAAGAAAAGTTTCCATTAGCACTAAACCTTATCTCAGAAAAATCACTGGAGACTGGCACTTCCCGGAGGTTCTGCTTTCTTTTGATTATCCTCCCTTCCAATAATTGACTTCAAGCAGTTCAACTCCCATTATTTGGTGGGAGAGAATCTGTCTTTTTCAGAGATTTATTCATGAAGTTGCAGTAAAGTCTGTGCTTAGGTATCAGGTTGTCTGTGTAGTTCGCAAGCAAATAGATTACTGGAGAGTTGAGGGAGTTAGAGATAATGTCATGGGATATGAGAGAGTGTAACTGAAGATAATTTAACTGGTGGAGGGGCTCATATATGAGAGACAGAAGAATGAAGAGGGGAGAATTAGATAAGACTGGGATACTTCAAGAAACAGGAAGTGGATGTACAATCTAAGAAGAAACTCATTTAAAATCTCTAATGGCCCATCCACTTACTGAGCTGGACACCCTGTTCTGATTTTCAGTGGTTTTGTGATGAATAAACTTAATACTTTCCTCTGAAACTAGAAAAGAAGAACCATGGTTTCAGTTAGGTGATATTCAATTTCTGTTTGGTTTGGCATGAAAATTTTACCCTTGGGTAAAAAATAATAAGGATGTTGATTCATATGATATGTCCCCTTCTGTGCTCCAGTTGGGACCTCTGCCACTGACAGTTCTGCACTGCCATGGCAATCTGCTATTACTTGCATTTTTCCTACTAAAAAAACTGGCATTGGACTGAGTCTATTTCAAATCCCCAGACACACAAACTTAAGCAGCTGATCAGGACATGAAAAAGAAACCACAGAAACCTAGCTTCTGGGCCTTGTCCTGTGGCCACGAGTATTCTGGGGTCAGATTTTGCTCTAAGAGCAGCCTGAAGACAGAAAATGTAGAAAGTCAATAGAACCAAATCATTTAAAGTGAATGTGCACATAGACCCCGAGCATTCACATACACTTGAATTCTAAGTTAAATTATTTTTTTTTTCCAAATATGGAATGTTTATCAAGATAGGAATATATCTGCATTGCTGTATAAATCATTACTGTACAGTTCCTTGTGGGCATATGAATAATCATCAAATCTGTGTATAGTGTCTGTGCACGAGCACAGATCAGTAAGGGATTGACTAATATCGACTGCATTTATTTTATTAGAACTCTTCAGTTTTAATCCCCTTAATAATAATGTATTACTGCACTGTTAGCCTCCCAGCTCACTTTAGTTGCTGAAATTATATTTTAACAGCATCTTATCTCATTTCCATATCTTAACACTCTACCACTGGTTCCTTGAGTACTGAATTTATTTGCTATGTATTTGCTATACCTAAAACGTCATTTTGCATGCCAAAACAATTGTGCATTCAGCATGGAGCCTCAGCAAAAGTAGTAAGGTATATGGGCTTTTCTTAAGCATCACCTATGTTGAAAGAGTCCAGATTTACCTGTTTCCCACCTTCAAATCCTGTATGCAGTGATGGTGAACTCAGTATTCAGAAAGAAGAGAACTCTGTTGGCTTTTTGCTGGCATTTCTGCTCTTCACATGATACTCCTTAATTCATACATTGTGCAGCCAAAAGGAACCCTTGCAATCCCCTGTCTAGCCCCAAGCGTAAACCTGCCCAGATCTAATTTCTATTTGAACTTGAGTCTTTTGAGGGAGAAGGAATCTTAACCCTCTGTAGCAGAGTTCACCACAAACACTGAGAAGCTATCCCAGCTGTTTCAGTCTTACTACTAAAGTACATGACTTTTTCTAAGTTAGACTTGTCTAGTTTCTTCTCACAGCCATTGCATCTTATTATACACTTGTTTGCAGTTAGAACTTGTTTGCAGTCTTGCGGAGTCCACTGTCAAAATTAGGCTCCCTTCAGAGGTACTGTAGACCATGATCAAGTCACTCCAGTAACTTAACTGTCCTGAACTCCTAGGTCTTCCACAGTAAGGCATATTTTGACTGTAGCAGAATGCAATTACTCTTCTCAGACATTCTGAACACGAATTTCATTGTAGAGTCATAAAGCATGGTTAGCTTAGAGTGATAATATTTAATTTCAGTGTTCATTTGTCATTCTTCTGTAGCCCCATCCTTTATTCAGGAGGGAAAGGAGAAGCCCTTTCCTTTGATAGTTTGCATTCAGGCTCTCTTAATTTATGCCACAGATGACTTTTGGCTGGCTGGCACCTCATACCAGCTCACTCATGCTAGCCTTCTGCCTGGTTAAGGCATCACAGTTCAGTGGCCTGAAGTGAAGAGAGGTACTTACCCAAATTTTGGTGACAGTACCATACAGGTTGTTAAAAAGGATAAGCTTGAGATGCCTCAGGTGGTGCTTCATGGTTGGCCTAAACAGAAAAATAACTGAGCTCAGTGAAGGTACTGCTAATTAATACCATCATAGAAGAAGAACTGCTCATCCATTCTCTAGACAGGAACATGGCTCTTGTGACAGATTAAGGGCTGGCAGCACTATTCTTTTAAGCAGGGAAAATTTCTGTTGAAAGTATAACCCCTGAGATAACACTTCATGGCAGTAATGTCCATGAGAGTTTTGCTTGCACACAGAATACCTGATTAGGTACCATATTAGTTCTGTTACTTAGCCACCAGAAACAGCAATGGGAATTCAACGGAGAGTAGCAAAACCAATTCATAATTTATACCAATATCATGGCCTGCACCTTACTCTGGCTGCATGTAGCACTAGGATAGAGAACTGGTATTTAAGGGGCGAAATTCCTTCCTGCCATGCAGTCTGGCCAGGTGCCAGGCCCATGGACACTGAGCTGTGTCAGTTGGAGCCCTTCAGGGAGGTCAGAGGATGGGAAGATGGCACTGCAGCTCCTGCCCCAGCAGCGATGTGAAGCGTGGCCAGGCTGTTGCAGGGCATCTGGCCACCTGAGCCCAGTGCCCACCGGGCCTGCGTTCTGCAGCGCTCACCGCTCCTGGGAACACCACCCCACAGCCCCATTGCTAAGAAGTGTTTGCAGTAAATAAATGATGTTAAAGTCAAAACATTTCCAGGATGGTTAATGAGCTACAGAACAAAGTTAGGTGGGGATTTACCCCTCCTTTGTGATGTTAAGGAGATAATGCAATTAATGTTTTGTACCTTTTTCCATCAGGAACACTTCGCAATCGTACAGGAGGTTTTCTATAGTGGAAATTAGATCTTTCTTTAAATACAAGCTGTTTGTTGCTAAAGGTTTTTCTTTTTCTTTTTTTTTTTCATCGACTCTTAAACGTGTGGGATTAAAATCTGTAGAAAACACACTGAACTGCCCTTCTTAGCTCTACTTCTTTTCTTGATTACTTAGATCCCTATGTGAAGATCCATCTGATGCAGAATGGTAAGAGGCTGAAGAAGAAAAAGACTACAATTAAAAAGAACACTCTGAATCCCTACTACAACGAGTCTTTCAGCTTTGAAGTACCATTCGAGCAAATTCAGGTAATGTCAAACAGTGTTTTGTCTTCTCTCTGCATTCCATTTCTCAGCCCTTATAAATATTTAACAGGAATCTTGTTAATTATCACGTGTGCGTGCCTTCATTAGCACCTAGGTGCCAGCCCTGTGCTACATTAGATGAGTGTGACTGCTTCAAGAGGGAAATGATAAAATGCACAGTACTTATGAAGTTTTGATTCATCAGTGAGAAATGGATAACTGACATTTTCTGTTAACAGAAATGGGTTCTGCAAAAAATAAATCCACAGGGAGACAGAGAAGGAATATGCCAGCAAAAAAGTATAAGGATGAAAGAAAAGGCATATGTAGCAATTTTCTCCAAATTATTTGAAATAATGAATTAGCATCATCAGTTAAATTTGTGTTCCCTATGTATTTATCGTTCCTGTTTGTTGAAAGCACTGCAGCAGCCCTCTTAAGTAAAACACATAATTTAATCACAACTTTTTTTCACTTATTCATCACACACCATGAAAATGTTTTCCTATATCCCCTGAAAAAAGACATTTTTGAATCTCAGGGTTTCTCAGAGGTCAGTATTGCAGTACCTGTTCTCTTGGGGAGCACCAGCAGTTGTCCAGGTGCTACTCCTGGAGAGCTCAGTGCCTAAAATTAGGGTCCTCAGAAGTCAACACAGTGAGCTGGAATTCTCCTGCATTAGCAGTGAGAAATACTAGGACAAGGCATTGTGTAATTTTTTTCAGGGACTCAATAACCTTCCTTTGGGCTACTGGGAGGCAAATCGTCTCTCACTCATGTGAGTGAGATTTAACTTCTTCTGATGTTGACTAGCCTTTTCTTGCAAGAGAGAAGCTCAGGAGGCATGTGGGAAACCTGTAAATGACTCACTCATCACCCTAAGGGAATTTAAAATAGCATCTTCAGTGTTGTACACGAGTACTCTTGTCATCTGTGCCTATGGCTTGTGGGAGTGTAACACTCATTTCTGCCTAAATAATAAGTATATGGTTGGCCACAGAGCATAAGAAAACCTCTTAGTTGGGTGGTTTGCTTGGAAAGGGAGAGACTTTGGTTTCTGGTCTGATCTAGGTAGTGTAAACCATGTAAAGATCAGTTGGTACAGGCCTCCTCCACTTTTTTAAAGCACTAACTATTAGCATTAAACTATTTCATTATTTTGCTCACTTGTTGGAGCACTCATTGCAGGAAAGATGTATTGGTTTAAATACCCTCAGAAGAGAAAATAACTGCATGCTGGCTTCCCACCTGCTCATGGAGCCCCGTGACCATGGAGCTGTTAAGCAAGACAATATGCTTTTCTGGGTGGAGCTGTGTGTGGAAAGTGTACTTTCAAACTGGGGCCTCCCAGTTTGAATGACCATGATTAAGAATAGTCTGGGACTACATCCTTTTGTGGCTTGTAAGAGAGGTCTAGGTACAAATTAGGTGCTATGCTATTTGTAGTTTAAAAGTTTAAATGGGTTTAAATGGTCTGGGCCAAATTGGGAGCCCCCGCTTAATTAGATGAGAGCATGGTATGGGTTTTGAGACTCTGTATCTTGGATTTTGATAGCAGCTGTATTGGAGAAAAGCCCGGGAGCCAAGGCCTACATTTCAACCAAAGCCGTGTGCTTGGTTTTTATTGACTTGGTACTGACAAAGATAATAAAACTAGACAAGGCAAGGCAGTAGGAGTAGTGACTGGGATGCATGACTAGCCCATTTAGAGTTTCTTCATGCCCTACAGCATGTACAGGTGTCTATGGACTCTAGGAATCAAAAAGTGGGAAATCCAGTGGGGCCTAATTCACATTGATTTTAATGAAAGCTGGTCTGTCTACTTGTGAAAGATCTCATAGCAAGCATCAAAGACCCAGAGGCAAAAAGAGATGAATCAAATCAAGCCTCTCTGGCAATTGAGGCAACAAATGTCTTGATTTCCAAGTAGGGACAGGACTGGGGAACCGCAATGGGCACCTTCAAGTCACCAGATCTGAGCTTTAGCCTGGCTAGGTGCATTCTGTAGCTACTTGGCCATTTTGCCTTCTAATCCTAAGTCAGTTTTGTAAGGTGGATATAGGCCCTTTAAAAAGTATTGTGGTTTAGCTGTTTAAATTTTTGCTTTTTTAAAAAAAATAAGTTTATTAGAATGACTTTATAGCTGTCTACTTCAGTATATAGCCCCAATTTAAAATCTGTAATTATGGACTTTGGTCATATGCCAATGTATTTTGGAGTTAGTTATAACAGACTATATTTAGAAGCTATTTCCTTATGGTTACTGAAGTGATTTCATCATTAGAAAAACACATTTAAATTGTTATTTAGACTTAATATGGTAAGAATCACCGTGACTTTAGGGTAATTCATGTAAAAGTCATTAAGCAAACTTTCACAGCCAAATAAAAAATAATGGTTATATAAGTTTCTTGATTGTTGGAGAACAAAGACAAGAGAGCTCATGAAGGGAAAGCAGCTCAATAGCAGTACATCTATGTAATTTAAAGTGGGCCAAACATTACGATTTTCAACAATTTAATAGTGACTATGGATTCTGGCTCTTGAGGGGAAAAAAGGTGATGTCCTTAAGGATAATGGGAAAACACCAGTGGGAAGCAAAATCCTGTTGCTACAGGCAGATCGAGCACATGTTTTGCCATTTTCGAGACAGACTATCTCTGTAGGTAGCAATGTCTCCAGGCCCTTTCAGTCCAAGGAATACCTAATCATGCCAAAGGAACTGGTAATCCAAGTGTTTATTAGCAGAGGTGGTGCTTTCTGCTAGCACCTGTTGGGTTTTGCAGTGCAGCTGTTCCTTTAATGTGTAGTATAAAGGCAAAGAGATGCTCACCTTTCTCTCTAGGTTTAAGCCAGAGATCATGAGGTGAAAATCATCTCAGAGTTAATCATCTGAGCAGGCTGATATTATATCTTTATAGAACAAAGAAAAGGGACTTTTGTTTATAGTGCTCATTGTTGACTTATGATTAACACCCCAGAAAAAAAAAAAATCCAATAGTAACTAGCCCCCAGGCTTCTAGGTGCAGCAGGCAACTTGTTTTTGTACCGTAAAATAATAGTCTTATGCTAACTTTTTATATCTGTGATTGTACGATGCATCTAAAACAAAAATGTTCATTTGGGGAGGTACCATCAACATTAAAAGCGAGTATATTGCAAACAGCAACACTGAAACATCATTTTGGCATCTAGAAATACTTGCTTTGGGATATTGCCTTTTATCATGAGTGCTCTGGGGAGAGAGATTCTTGAGTTTGATGTACGCTTTTGTCATCAGCAACTGTATAAATACTTTAGTGCCTGTTGGAATCATCTCTTTCTCTGGCTCTGTGAATTGTACAATCTTGTAAGGGAATGGACTCTCTTAAAATAGACCTCATGAGCCTGGTCTTGCAGATATGCTTAAAAGAGTCAGTTATTTTTAAAATATAATCCTATTACAAACACTGAAATGAACAGTGAGAAAATTTGTGAGAAATCCAGATTGTACATATATTTCAAACCTTAAATTTAAAAACCTGGTGCTCGAGAATAAATATTTTTCTGGAAGAAATGTGTTTCAGGACATTTCTTCCTTCAATTCAGGAAACTCACACTGGAATAAGAAGCTGTGTGTGTTTACCGTGGGGTAGAAAGGAATCAGGAAAAGAACTGTATGTGCATCTTTAAAAATAAAGCTCCCTAAGGAGAAGAGTTTACAGTTTAGTAAAATCAGCCCAAGGCTGTTAACATCTTAGGTGCTGTTGGGGGAGAACACCACTCCACTGAAGGAATAGCTGTTTGTGCTCTTTCGACAAATATTAATGACCTGATGGAGAGGAATGTGTGCGTGTGCACGCGAGTGCATACGCAAACGCCCGGCTTGAACATCACCTCCCAGTGTGCCCCAGTCTGAGTGAATGGAAAATTGTCTGTGAGCTGTGACAGATGGGCTCGTGCAGATTTTGTGGGAGTAGTGTAACCCCGTTTGCCAAAGGTCACCGTTCGGCAGCAGCAGTGGCACTCCAACAGCCGCTCAGTCGCAGGCAGCACCGCTGCCTCCGAGTCCCGAGACAGTGGGGTTCAGACTTCTTTCCAGCTCCCCTAAGCATGCAGCCTGATTTCTAGACTCCTTTATAGCTAGATAGAATATACACAGTGTACACAGTGTACACACATGCTTACAGATGTGCACATATGCGCACACACCCAGATGAGCATGCGTGAGTATATGTGTGTAGTAACCATAAGGGCTAGCTTCTGACTTTATCTGAAAATAACTGATTAGCATGCTGGATAGATGGGTAGGAGTTATTTAGAAGTAGAAAAGCAATTAACAGAATGGAGTATGCCATTGCAAATGTTAACTTGGCGTAGAGCCATCTCTGAATTTTACCTAATTTTTACTTATTTGCTTAAACAATAAAGATGTGCTAAATCGCATCACTTTCTTTCCCTTAAGTGCCAGAATCTGTAGTCACCTAGATCTTAGTTTACTTTAAGATCTCACTCTTAGCCCTACAGCCTTCTAGCAGTCTAAGTCTTCAATAACAACAAAAAAAAAAATCCATAGGTGGGTAGTCTGTTAAAGGAAAAAAATAGATTCCCACATGAAGCTCTTTGATGTAAGGGGGGGGGCAAGTTTCAAGTTAACAGGGAGGATGTGAACTTAATTTTATTTGGAAGGCTCACCAGAAGCAAAAACAAAAGTTTGAATTTGCTTCTCTCTGTGGGAACCTGCTCTGGCTATCACACACTTACCCTCCTTCATGAAGTCTTCATTGTCGTTGTCTGTCCCAAGATTCATCCCTGCCCACCTTCCCCTTGCTGTCACACTCACTGGTCTTTCTCTGTCTCATTGCAGAAAGTGCAAATAGTTGTGACTGTTTTGGACTATGACAAGATTGGCAAGAACGATGCCATCGGGAAAGTCTTTGTGGGCTACAACAGCACCGGAGCGGAGCTGCGGCATTGGTCAGACATGTTGGCCAACCCCCGGCGGCCCATTGCACAGTGGCACACCCTACAGCCCGAGGAGGAGGTAGATGCCATGCTGGCAGTCAAAAAGTAAATTAAATTAAATTAAATTATGAAGAAGAAAAAGAAGAAGAAGAAAAAGCCTTTCTGCATTTGCCCACATAGTGCTCTTTAGCCAGTATCTGTAAATACCTCAGTAATATGGGTCCTTTCATTTCCAGCCATGTGTTCCTGACACAGATCAGTTGTACTTTTAAATTCCCATTTTAATTTGCACAAATTTAAATGTAGAGAGCCCTCTAAAGGCGCTTCATTTCACCACTGCCCCCAGATCTACTCTTCTTTTAAGCAATATGATGTGTAGATAGAGCATGACAGAAATTATTTATTGTATCACACAGTTGTATATATACACCAGTATGCTGAGAATTTATTTCTAGTTTGTGTATTTGTATGTTGTAAGCGTTTCCTAATCTGTGTATATCTAGATGTTTTTAATAAGATGTTCTATTTTAAATTATGTAAATTGACTGAGATATAGGAGAGCTGATAATATATTATAGGGTAACTATTGTATCGTCTGCATTCCAGAAAAAAAAAAAATTCCAACTTGTAAGGCACTAGTAGTGTTACACTGACATCTTAAAGGACAACTTAAATCTGAGCTTTCAACTGGACCATCCTACTAACACGCTACGCATCCACAGTGAATCTTGGAGGGGCAAATCCGATTGGGTAGACTTCTTTCACAGGCAACTTAGCATGATCTGAGCAGCTCCATGGCTGACCTCAAGGAGACGTAGCCAGAAGCCAGGATATCATTTTTTTGTATATATTCCAAAGCAAACACATAACAGACTGAAATGGCTTTAGATTGAAAGTTGAGGAAGCAGTTCTGCAGGAGGCAACGATTTCATCTAACACACAAAGAAAGACCATTGCAGAGGTTGTTCAGGGAGGGGGGAAGGGAGGGGGGAGACGCAGCAGTAGTGAACTGCTGCCATGAAAACAAGAGTAGCTCTCCGTTATCACCTTTATACAAAATTTGCATACTGTGAATTCCATCCACGATTTCACATTATAATGAGTTTGCACATTAGACTTTGTAACAAAATATTTTATTATACTAACTCAGATTAGAAGGAATGCAGAATATTTTTTAGACACAGCCGTGTGAGTTTATTATACAAAATAGTTTCATGGTAAACAGACAGTATTGTAATCCCATCAGAAGATGACAAAATTTAGCCATAGTTCTAAATGCACTTCAAAGTAAGCCAAAAGAGAACAGCTAGTGACCTTTTATATACTATTTATACTTAAGTTTTAATTTGTCCTTTAAAAAAAAGTGAAAACAAAGAACAAGTTCTAGAAAACTGAAGCAACCTCTTCTGTATACTAGATGCTCGTTTCAGGAGGAGTTTTTAAATGTTTTCAATGTTATTATGTAGTAAATGGCACTATTATGAAGCTATTAGTCATTCCATAAGAGTCTTGAAAGACTGCTCTGTGTATCACTGTGACTGCCGTGTGTGCTTAGAAATGTAGTTTTCTCAGTGGATAGCAATCAATTTATTCCGTAGTGATATTGTAATAATACTGCCATTCCCTTCTACTGCACTGCCGAAGGAATGCGTAGCACAAGCAGTTCTAGTTATTATGGACCAATTTAGAACTGGAGAGCTATGCAGGGGACAAGGATGCTATACTGAATGGGTTGACCACGCAGCATTTTGTCAAGCCCTGTGCAATATTCTACATTTCCAACCACCCTCGCCCCCCTGCCGCTTTACTGTAGATAGTCATCTTATGGCTAGCCAGCATGTCATCTCAGCTTGCACCATCTCATCAAGTCATTTAGGGCATCACTTCTATCTCATGTACTGTCCTTTGAGGCCCCTCGCTTATCTTTCCAAGCTGTGAATATATTTATAATGCTTTGAAGAGTTCATTATTTTCAGCAATGCTAACTACCCCAGAAATGTGGAAATGCTATACCTTTTGGAGGGAGGCATGAGAAGTTAACCATTAACATTATCAGTTGTAGCTAGAAGAAATTACTGAAAACAAAGATGAAAGTAATCAGAGACCTGTATACTGAAAAATAATTCCACAGCCTCCCTCAAGGCTCTGCTTCTGGGAGGCGTGACAGCCTGAGAGGGCAATGCAGCGATGGCCAAGCACCAACGTCTTCAGTACGTTGGGTGAGTAAAGAAGCAGCAAAGAAGTGGATTAAAAAAAAAAAGGCCTGTATCTCTCCCCACCTCCAAAAGTGAGAATAGCAAGACCCATTTTCTTTCTTTTTTACATGAAACACGGAAAAAACACAAGTGAGACATTTTCTGATAGAAACAGGCGCATACATGCAAAGCATCAAGCTGGAATACTTTCAAATCTTAACCTTAAGGACCAAACCCCACCAAAGAGAAGAAGTAGACAGTCAGCTTTCCAGCATAAGAGCTTCATGGTCTCCAACTTTTCAGTTGTTCATTCAGGATAGCTGCAGGTTCAAACTGCCAGGACCAACTCGTTGTGTTAAGGTATTCTTAATGCTTTCTCTTCCTACACTGCCAGACTGAACGTCACCATAGAACTGGTTTGTAAGGGACAATGATTCTCAGTGACTGAACCTGCCATGTGACCAAGATGACATTTTCATCCTCAAAGAAGCCACATGTACCTTTCTGACAAAGCTGTGTGAAGTATTAGAATCTGATGCTGTAGAAAGATCCTAGTTGCCTTTGTGTATATTTACTGCCTGCTTGAGTGTTTCTCTGTGTGGGTTTTCTCTGTATCTTGTAGAAATGTTTGGGGTGTTTTATCCTGCCATATCGCTCGTGGCCCGCGAGCTGACAACTTTAGCCGTATTTTACCTTCATTTTTGATGAGGTGGTTTATATTTTGTTTCACTTTGTGTAGTGACTTCCCACAGTAGAGTTTTCCAATTGTCGTTAAACTAACATACATATTACACAGATATTCAATAAAAATGTTTTATTTCCTGTTGATGTTCTAGCCTTGCTCTTTTGATCTAAAATTTCAAAAAGACATTTCACTCCCAGACTTTAGCGCAACCATAAACTTCTAAGTGTCACAAGTGCAATAGCACAGTGCTTTTCAAGGAACTTTGAAAAGCTGCTTTCATCAGTGTGGTCACTGTAAGACAGTCACAGCCAGCAGCACTCCAGCAGAAGAATTCTCCACCTCTATTGCAGATGAAGAATGAGTAGCTTGTTTTCCCAAGAGCCTGACCACTCGCCTCCAAAAACATCTTTTTCTATCAAAACATGGACTAGTTCCAAACCACGACAAAAACTCCCAAGTAGTTACCCAGCATCAGTACTCTTCAAGCCCATTGTGTTAGAGACATGGTTAAGTTTCCATTTGGAGAGAGATGGTATATTTTAACTGCCATTCAAGAGGTACTGCTAAGCTAACCATAAAATCAAGCCTCTTGTAGACTAAAGATCATTAAATAAGAGCTTAAACGGGGATGGGGGGG
>NW_015094506.1:16601743-16704900 GCF_001431845.1 Calidris pugnax | reverse complement strand
GAAGGGGGAGGGGGGGGAGGAAGTGAATTCACAAAATGAAAAAGCATTGAAAAACATTGTGCTATGAAACAATTTCAGTTCCTGAGCCCATGAAGAGAAACACCCCCCCCCCCCCAAAAACAACACCAATCCAAACCTCCAAACCTGTAGCCATGTTTGTTTTCTGGATCCATTTTCCCTTGTGATCTCCACTACCCTTGCTTTTTCCCCAATCTTAAGAGAAATATGGCCATTCCCTTCAGGAAGCTCATTGTGGTAATTACTGATAAGCACCTGTTTAACCACAGCTGTTGTTACCTGAGGCCTTACCATGAGTTACAGCTCATCATAAATATTTTCAGGCTCAACCCTTTTCCCTCTTGCCACTGCTCAGAAAGTGCCCTCTTTTCTCCCTGCTTTTTTGTTTCATCATCTAGAGTCAATGAGCACTAAATGGACTGATGCCACTCTAAGCGAGTGAGAGCAGGTCAACATCTCCTGGTGGGCCTGGTGATTTGGAGAGCAGTTACTCTTCCAAAACAGTCAGTGATTGCAATCTGTGTCTGTGGCTTTACAAATGTGCTGTGAGGTGCTGCCTTTTGGTCAGCAGGAGCTGAGGTAACACTCCTGTGGTGCAATGTAGTGCCCTGTAGAGACGGGCAGGTACCACATTATGGAGGTATGAGATGCTGCTGCTCCCAACTTCACTATCTACACTCTTGCATGCTCGGACCCAGCATGTACTTCCCTAAGAGAAGCAGTTTGATTAAGAGCAGACCCAAATCTATCAAAGTCAATAAATAAAAATACTTTTTGATCCAAGTTCTATATGCACCAGCCATTTTTGCAGATTTTGAGAAGACCAAAATGACACCTTTGTCAATCAAAAACAATTCTTCCAACAGGGCTAATGAGTTAAAGCCAGTCATTACAACTAATGTAAAGAAAAATGCTTCATAGAATAACTGTTCTACTAAGTGGGAAAAGCGGCAAAAATTACCAATTTTATTCAGCTCATTTAACCCCTAATCAACTGTCAAGAAAAACATTCTTCCCAACTGACAGACTGTTACCAAAGCAAAGGACCTACGTCTCTCGATCACTTTTCACATCATGAGTCAATGAAAGTTAATTGCCTGTTAGTTATGCAAAGCAAGAATTAGAACATTATATTTTCTGATTACGCTAACAGTCAATTCCCTTATTTATTTCTGCATTAGCATTTTCACTCCAGGCTTCCAGTTCAGTTTCTTATACACATACTGACCTGCTTTTCAGAACATGTCTACCAAATTCATGCCCAGTCCCTCTTTTCAGTGCTACTTTATACGCTGTTGTTCATCCAGGCATTAAAGAAAGTATGGAAAGGGTTTTTCTATACTTAAGAACTTTCAGCCAGTCTTAGTTACATTTACCTTATATGCAGTAAGTCTTTTTATATTCAATATAGAGAATAAGTTCAATGTTGCACCAAAAAGCAGTTCCAAAACTATGTGACAAACTAACACAGAGAAGGTTGTAACTCTGTATGGTACTTTCTGACACCTGCTGCAAAATTTTCAGACACAACAGCCATATGAAGAGATTTGTTTCAAGATTATGCTATATTCAACATTAAAAAAAAAATAGTTCTACAAACTAACGAATTATCCTTAGTGGAGCTTATGAAGAGGCCAAATAATTTGAGGAAGTCAAGACAGTTCTCCCAGGTTTTTGGGGTGAAGGTGGAGGGGACAGGCAGTACAGTCTTTTTATTCTATGCATGCACTGTGCAATAACATACCAAGATTTTTGAACAGCCATTTAGACCAAAAAAAAAAAAAAATCCCAGATCAAAACAAAAGAGTTTCATCTTCTGGCAGAACCAGTCTCATCAGTTTGACAGCTCACATTTAATTTCTGTCAACCATTTCATATCTTTGTACACTCTCTTATTACTTACAACAAGGAAAGCACTCAGTAGGCGATGCGTCAAGGTTATACACCAAATAGAGCCAACATCAGTTTTTCTCATGAACAAAAGGCAAAAGCACAGAAGTGGCAAAATATTGTCTGCTCTATGAATCAAGATTATCCCATGATTCTGCACAACAAACCTCTGAAATTTTGCTCTCATCCTCCCAAAGCCTAGGGACAGTTCTCTCCGTGTATTTATTGTAAGCACATACAGGTACCTGAGCCTCAAAGATGTCCTTACTTTTTCCTAAGAAGTAGCAGCACCCACTGGCACCAAGAGGTTGTTCCATAACCCTGATGTGGATCTGTCATTGAAGAGTTCCAAATTGGGTTCAGGCTATATTTCTCTTCTCCCATGGACCATTCATCACAAGGAGGAGGATCTCAGGCTGTAAATCCTGATTGAAAACCTGACAGGTTGGAACCCGGAATGCAACGCTGAAGTCAATTATTTCGCACTTAGTCAGAAACGTTATCATCTGCTCACTCTGGTGAAAGACAGACTCTGAGGCTCAGTAACTTGCATCCCACTCAAGATGTTTTTTTTCTTCATGAAACTGGCAATATTATTAAACCAATTCTTTTTGAGACAGTTTCTATGACATTCCATAGAGTCAAAATGGTTACTCATGTATTTTCTTTCAAATACAAGGTTGCCTCTATTGTTTTACTCAGTTAAGAATTTCCAGGCCAACTCTTCAAAGTTAATAATAAGTGGCTAAGTTATATAATTGGCTTTTACTCATTGCTTCAACAAACTTCTTAGAGTTTCACTCACTCCTCTCCAACCACATACCATGATCTGACACTGATCGATACACAAAAGCCCTGATGGAAGGCTATCAAGGGAATTAAATAATCTGAATGACTAACAGAGTCCTTTTCATGGATTAAATTAAGATTAAATCATCACATTTCAACGTAGTGTAAGATTAAGGTTGAGGAGCTAAGAAGTTCATTTTTGCAGATGAATATTTATTAACTATCTAGAAAACAGATGAATGAGTTGACAAAATTTGGCTATGGCATAAAATTGTTTCAGTTCGAACTGATTCAAATTATGAGGTCATCTCTGATTTCATATATTGAGAATCAAGTACCCAGACAGGCACTTCAACTCCAATGTTGTTGGTCGCCCAAATATTCTGGAGGGATTTGTGAACAGTAATACAAAAATGTCTGTAAAGATCATCTCAAGTTAGAAGAGAAAGTAGAAGAGCTGATCAAGCCAGTAAGGAAAATGATGGCAGAATCTCTTTCTTTGAACAAGAATTGCTGACAGAAAAATACATTTTTCTTTTTGGTAGTCTCTAAGACTGCAGTGAAAGCTTATATGAAGTGGGAGTACACAAAGGATGTTCAAATTGCTATCTTCATATGCATATTTAGAATTCATATGTTATTTGGAATATGTTTAGTTGCAGACATACTTCACACATCCACAGAATATGTCTACATGTCCCAGCACAGCACTGTGTACAGATGCCAGGATGCTCCCTGACTTCAGCAAGGGCATTTCTCCTTTAGAGTGACTCTTGCCACTGGGACAAAGTACTCGCTGTGCAAATGTCTCAACGTGCTTTTCAAACACCAACCTAAGCCTTGAAAAATACCTATTGGAAAATTGGAAAATACTACCCCATTAAAAGCTATCATATGATCTGGTATAGAGTAAAAAGCTCTCCATGGCTGATGAATCAGATAAGTCTTTGTAGTTCAAACACAGGGTATAAAAAGGAATTGAGAGAGTCCTTGGCAGGAAGAAGTTGTGAAAAGTAAATCTAAAAAGAGCCAATCTTGACGGAAACATAAGGCATTTATGGAAATTATATAAATAAACAGAAAAATAAATGTGGGGCAAATGAATAAATATGTATCCTAGCTACAGACTTCTACTATACTAGAGAAAAAGTATCCTAGCTACAGATTTGTACCAGAGCGAAGATGAGTCCTACCTGGGCCTTATGCTGCCTTGTGTTTGAGCCCTGCCAGTCTCCAGAATAAAAACCTGACAAGATTCAGGTTATCACTCTTGCTTTGCTCCATTCTTCTGAAAAGAGCCTTTTTCCTCACACAAAGAATTATATCTCCCACTCCAGCCCAGTCATGAGGAGAATCAGTTAATTCTCTCGCTCCTTGGATTTAACACAAACAAATAGCTGCCTGAAAGGTTTGAGCACCGTGACCATAATTAAATCTGCAGTAATTAGTAATGCAACAACAGCAAGCAAGCAAGCTTCTCCAGCTGACATTTTTTAAAGTACAGATAACACAGGGGAATTAATTGGCAAAAATACAAGAAGAAAAAAGAAATCACTTGCAGATCAGGGGACCAAACCTTTGTCTCTTGCCATACAGCACCAGCCCACATGCTCTTAACTTGGTTTTGTCTTTCCCCATGTCACCGTCATGTCAATAGAGACTCAAGATTTCAATAGAGGCACAAGATCTCTTCTAACTAAACTTTTGATCCCATGTTTGCTACTGTTTATGTTGTATTTACTGTGTTCCCTAATCCAGCTGAGCACAAGCTGTTCTGTTCTTGATTCTTCTAATGCTTTCCTTGTTCCACTTCTGCTCAGCCAACTTTCCTTTTCTTTCTAAAGTTTATTCAGCCACTCTGAGACAACCGGTGCCTAACAATCTCTTCGGAACACAGGTTCAAGGAAAAGCATCGAGTTGCAAAAGCCTTTGCAACCAGTTAATACTTGTTTCACAGTGTAAATTACAAAGATGCTGTAGCATTTAATCGCTTCCCACAATATAATACCTTTCTGTATGTGTACCGTGTAAAGTATACTTTTTTCGAGATCTTATTCTATACCTTATTAGCAACGATGAGTCATACTAGCACTTCAAAGAAGTGTAGTAGCACTTTTGCTGGAGAAGAAATGTGACGGCCTGGGCGACACTGAGGGCTTTATTATTATTTTTTTTCCCCCTGCACCAGAAATTCTAAATCAGTTCCCACCACGACTTTCATCACCTCAAGTGCCTTCATCAAATCTCCAGTAACTCTTTCCCTAAGAGAGAACGAACAGTCTCTCTGCCTAACACCACAACGCAAGCCCATTTCATTATAACCAAGGTAACTGAACAATCAATATGAACTGCACATTAGCCTCAGCCAGCTTGAAGTTGGCCCCACAAATACTTCTCCTCTGAGCACGTGTCAAGAGGACTATCTCTATTCTTGAGCCAACTTAGGCCAGTTTGATTCATGCTCTCTCTTTAAGGCATCTCACTGGGAGCAAACTTGGTCACTCCACTAGCTCAGTTATCTGAAAGGGAGAATTTACATGATAGAGAGTAGATGGCAAATGTTAAACAGAATGGCAATGCAGGTGAAATAAAAGTAAACGTCACTGGAATCTAGACTTTAAAATGCATTGAAAGAATAAGCAAGTTAAAGGCATTAACTACCAGGGAACTCCTTCATTTTCCTGCTAGTCAGGCTAATGGTTTTATAGTCTCTTCACTTTCTTTCGTATGTGTGTGCATTCGTTATCTCCTGGGTGACAGCTCCATAAATCCTCTCACCCTCTTGATATGTTCAAGGATAGATGAGGAGCTCCTTCATGACAGAGTATTTCATGTCCCTGCACAATTACGCAGCATGTTCCTCGACTAGCAGCTGTTAAATACAAATATGCACCGGCACACCGCGTTCCTCGACACCTCGAAAGGAGTAGGTCTCCTTCACACATGAACAACAACGCACCATTCCTTGCTGAGTGGATCACCTGGGGTATATCACACTTTCCTGCTTCATTTACACCCACCATATTTGACTTCTTTTTCTGGTCCACAATTAGGGCACCTGAGCATTACTGAACTGCAAATGCTCGCTATTTAAATTTCCAAGCCACAACAAAGAGCTTCAAGATCCCTAGCTTTTAACATTGCAAACCTGAAATTACCATTGACACAATCTGCTAAACAATCATATTATCATCAGTCAAACCATCTTACTCAAAAGCTGTGTGGATTTTCATACCCTTAAAGATTGCTGTACTCTTCCTTAAGTAAAATTAAAAAAAAGGAAAAAAGGAAAGAAGATTAATGCTATTTCCTGATCATCTCATTAACAATATATTTCCCACGTTGTAGAACAGCCACTTACTGTGACATTGGCAGAGCTGGATCATTTTCAAAATCCTGCAAGAATTGTACCCTTTTCATCTAAACCACTTAGAACATATGAAAACATTTGATCCTGTTAATTATCTAAAACGGTTATCCATGGAGTGCATTTGGTCTTATTAGCACCAACATGGTCTCTTCCTTGTCACGCAACACGACTCAACATGTGCCTGATAACACAGCCTCAGGGGACTTACCAGGGGAGGGAATCCCCACACTTTGGAAATCACTGCCCTGGATAATTCCACAAAATAACAGATTCCTAACATGTGGCTCCCAGGGACTGTCTGGAGAATAGGGTCCATTGTTAGCCCTATATGTTGTAGCAGAAACCAGGGAGTTAGTCAGGAGCAGTGAGCTATTTGCTTCGTTGTGGGTACAGGCAGGCAATTTCCCCGTGTTTAGTAAGTGCAGTGCATGTAGCAAAGACATGAGTCAGGTCTTCCCCTTCCCCAGAACTGCAGGGTGAAACGACCTTCCGTCTTGCCAAGGGACAGCAAAGGACTTCAGCTGGGGCACAAGTGGATTTTGCACCAGCCCCTTTTGCATCCCCTTCCTCCTTATTTGTCATAAAAAGCACACAAGGGAGTCAGGTCAGAGGTTTACTGGTAAATGTAACAGCAAGGAGCCAGAGCACCACAGAATCACAGAATCATCATGGTTGGAAACAACCTCTGAGATCACTGAGTCCAACCATACACACAAAAAAACCACCCTTACAATCTTGGCCACTAGAGCATGCCCTGAAGTGCCACATCTACACATTTCTTAACAGAATCACAGAATCTGTACTTCAGAGACGCCCAGCATTAGTGCCATCAGCGCCACGACCCATCAGCCATCGTCTCTCACCTGCCAGAGCTGATCCAGGGTGTTAGCTTGACTTCCCCAAGCTTCTCACGTTCACATCAGTGGGCATCAGTTCATGAACAGATATGGAGGATCCATCTTCTGCGCTGATTCTGCCGATAAAAATTGGGTGAGGCACTGCCTTTGTATGTACCCCACATGCCCTCTCTTGTGTCTTTTCTGCTCTAAACTCCAGGGCTGCATTTCCCAGACCTTCCCTGATCCCAACCACAGCTGCAGCTGGTTTTCTTTTTTGTCGGGCTTCCTATCCTAGTTAATTGAACTATTTGCATGCTTAAGAGCTAATTAAGTAATTGCTGGCCTGACTGGAAGAATGCTACATTGTAATGACCAGGTTTCACTCCTGACTGGCTTTTTTTCAGGGACTCACATAATTTACTTCACGCTGCTGCTACCTCTGCTTCCACGTATGTAACTAGGAAACGAGAATCTTTCTCGCTTCGAGACTCTGAGGTAGGGAGTTTGTAGGTAGTATGTAATAGACTTATATATTAACAATACTATTAATTCTATAACTAGGAACTTAAATAACTCTTTGTTTTTACAGTGTGCTGTACAAAGTTGACTATTGTATCTAAAGAATTAATTCAGTAATGAGCTGGTAAGCAGTCTTAATCTTCCTCTGCAGGCAAAAACCCAACACCAGTAATTTGACCTCAGGTCAGCAATGTGCCACACAGGGCTGCAGCACTGATTAGAGTTTTGGTCCTGACACAGCTCAAACCACAAGAACATCTCTCACCCTCACTCAGCCGTAAAGCATCACTGAAGAGTTTTTGGAGCTTTCAGAAAGCTGCTTGTGCAGTATCATGTGGGGAGTCACAGCAGAAACTAGTCACCGCTACTCAGTGGTGTGGTACATGTCACCACCCGTTCCTACCTGGAAATGAAACCACCGTTTTGAAAACCAACCATTGTCTCCCACAAGAAGCACATCCTACCACCCCCCGGCAAGATTTGTGCCAAGGGAAAGAAAGGGTGTGCCGCACGCCGGCAGTACACCCACTTCATTGCTCGCTCGAGATGGATTAAGATGAGAAGCCTCTATGATTTCTGGATTCAGAGCATTGCAAAGCTAGATTGATGAATTATCTCTCCTTCACTTTCAGCTGTCAAGCTTCAACTTTTTTTTTTTCAGTGCAGAATATTATTTCCTTATGCTTCGATCATTTTTTCCACATTCCTCTCGCTCAGTGCAGCTGTAGCTCCACTTTGTGGAAGATGAGGAAAGTGGAGAGTGAGCCAGGTGTGTTGACTGCAGGACCCTGCAGAGCTTCTCAACCTGGCAGGCGTATGAAAGATGTGGGTTTTCAGAACCAACCAACCATTAGTGAGGACTAAGACCATTTCTCATTCTTTTTCAACTTGATCGGCACTCAAATCAACACCTTAGTGTATTCCTTCCTCCTACCTAGTTGTAAATATACAAAAAAACCCCAACCCTGTAAAATACAGCATGCAAAAAAAAAACTGAAGGAAAATGTATTTCCTGTATATCTACATACGCAGCCATGGAAACTGCCTGACCACAAAATCATTTTTCATAAAGAAGGAGAAAGATTTTTCAACCTGTTCAGTACTCTGTTGAATATTCTGATAGAAATTAATGTATTCCATCTCTCAGAAAATTCTCCAGTTCAAGGGTTAATGCTGGAGCTGAACTGGTATTGTTTTGAGTGTCAAGAGGCTACACTTACAGATGCTTTTAAAGGTATTAAATAAGAATACTTAAATTATGTTGACAAATTCTTTTTTTCAATTTGTTTTTCATACAATGGAAGAGGACTGGGTTTCTGACAGGGCTACCTACTTCCTGCAAAGAACTGAAATGATTTTTCAAGGGAGGCGGTTTGGAATAGACTTTCCTTACAAAATGCTGATACTTCTGGATGCTGCAAAACCAGGCTCACTTTGTAACAAGGGTGGGCTGAAGACATCTGATCATAGGTATCCACCTACAGATGTCTACAGGTGTTCCTGATGCTTAATTCCAAGTATAGACAGCATAGATTTGGTCTATTAAGCAGCAATTTAATGCAGGAGGCAGTGGGTGCAGCATCGGTCTCTGGGCTCCAGGGACTACACCCAGTGCTCAGGCAGAGACCCACGAGTGGGCACCTCAGTTTAGTGCCAGTTTCAAAATAAATCTCTCCCAAACCACCCAAAGCTGCCCTCTGACAAGTTGGCCCTGCTCAGGACAAAGCATTACTCCGGCACTTAGCTCTGAAGAGATGGTGAAGCACTTTAGGAACCCCTCTCAGTGCTGGCCCCGTCCTGTGCTTCCGCAGAGCGTGCTCTCTTAATTGCAAGTTCATGTCGTGTCAGACATGTCATGCAGACAAGAGCTGCAAAGCCTCACTAAGTGCTGGTCACATCAATTTGATCAAAACCACATCAGAATAATAGGCAGAGAGCGGAGCTGGATTATCCTTTTAGTAGGTGAGGGAATTATCTCAGCTTTGGATTTTAGGGCCAATGCTTTTAATGCTTTGTAGGCTGTACTCAAACCAGACCCAGCACAAAAAAGTGAAAGCAGCAAAAGGTGCTTTGAAATGCTCACCCAATGCTCTGTTGTCTCGATAATTTCATTTCAGGGATGACCTTGTCTGAAGAGAAATCCTCAGGTCTCTGTGAGGAGTAGAAAACAGACACGTTCTAAACAGTCTTCACAAGGCATCTGAGGACTTCTCAGGAAGGCAAACAGTAAGAGGAAAAAGTAACAAAATTTTTGACATAACTTGGGAAGTGGTGAGAAGGTTACTTCAACTTCTACCACTTATGGAGCTCTGAAGACTACATATAACATCAAGGGAGGGACACCTGGCAGCACTGTGACACAGCTCTGTCTGTTCAGGCTGACCCATGCAGGGAGAGCACTGAAAAAATCAATGGTGGCCCAAAGGAAGAACACGAGGTTGGATAACTCATTTATATAGGTACAATTTAGGGAAAGCTCTTGAAGGATGGTGTAAGCAGGCCTGAAACCTCCTCGTTGCGGGCTGTACAGCAGGACAGTGCTGGCACTGATGGAAACAGAACCACACAAAGCTCTGCCTGGGACCATCTGCTGAAGAAGTCAGAGTGGGGAGGAGAAAGTGTTCAAAAAGATTTTGTTTAAAGAAATTGAAGGAACTAACACAGATAGTAAGTGGCTACGGCATGTCCCCAGGCCCAGGGACACCATATTCTTGGCCACCTTAAGAAGTGAGCAGGCATGTGGAGCACGGGCAGCAGCCCTTGGTTCAGGAGCGCTGCCAAGCACCCCACAGTAACGCTGCCCACAGTTTCAGGCTTTAAGTTCCCACCAGCTCTCCACACAGACCATTCATCCGGGGGGAGTTTCCCAAGCAGACCTCTTTTGGAGAAATCGCCCTCCTTTCCAAGGGTTTAAGCCAAGGCCAGGGAAGCGGCCCCATGTAAACAGTCTGAGCCTCTGAATGAAAGGAATGCGGCGAGGAATGGGGATGAAGGACCAGAATGCAATTCCTGTAAACAAAACCCTCAGCTTCTTTTAAATGAAACACATACCTCTCTTCCCACTGCTCGGTGTATGGAAGTACAGCAGCGCAGGAAATTCCTGGGACATATGAGAGACAGTGGCCTAGCGTTCAAGAAAACACCATGTTAAGCTTTACTTAAGGAAATGAAATGTATGAGAGTCTGAAGCCTGTGCTGCTCTGAGGCTTTGCCGTTTCGTGACAGAGGTCCCAAAGCTGCAAGTCGGATGCCAAGTGCATTTCAAAAATTCAATAGGCTTTACAACACAGTTAAAAATGCATCGTACGTACTTGAGACACGTTTTAAAAAATGCTCACACACCCCCCCCCTCCCTCTCCTTTGAAGTGTCATCAAAATCAAGAAATCTGCAAGGGAAACTTAGAAGCAGGAATAACTGAAAATAGAGAATTTGTGTGACATTTTGCACATGTAAATAAGTTGGTGAAGGCAACGACGACAACACCGAAGATACCGTTGCGGGACGGGAGCGTGCCAGCCCCCGCGAGCAGTGACGCCAGGGGGTTCCGGAGCCCCGCGGCCCCGCGGTGTCCCGGGTAGAGTGTACCGCCGCGGTGGCACCGCCAGGGGGCAGGCGCGGAGCGCGGCGGCGGCGCCCAACGCCCCAACCCGCGCCGGGGTGGGGGGAAGCGGCCGGGGGGCGCGGGGGTCACCGCTGGGACCCCACAGGACTTCTGCTGAAGGAAAGCGCCACCTGGGGAAAACAGAAAACAAGCTTCCTGATGCTGAGAGATATAGATAGATATAAAAATAAATATATTTCTCATCTCCTCTTACTAGCTCTTTGAACAATTCCACCAAGACCTGAATGCCCCCAACCAGCACACCTGCTTGTCTAACACCGCACAACCCTGGGATGAAGCACGACGTGCTTGACGTGTGCTACCAGCACCTTCCTCAGGCTGAAATTTGTGTATGACTACCCGACAAAGTCCGTAATGACCGACCAGGTTCTGGTGCGATTCACAGGAGCTGTTTCACCCAGGAAGCACAGGAGCTGAGTTTGACGGCTGCACGGATTGACGGATTTTCTTCCTGCAGTTTCCCTTCGAGACTACTCAAGAGAAGATATTGATTACTAAGAATAGAAGTGAGCTCAGTATATTGTAGACCTAAAAGTTTATGACATTTAAGATTACAGTGCTTATCTACTCTCTGGCTTTTGCTCTCGCTACGAAAGATTTTACTCCAGCAGATCTTTATGACCTCTTTTCTATTTCCTTATACCCATCCGTCATCTTTACTGAGCCCTGGGATGACAAACGGGGCAATAACAACCCACTCGTGTGGATTCATTTCTGCCCAGTGGCTAGTGCCAGGCGGGCAGCAACTGGCCATCTGTCTGAAAACATTCTGAACAAATGTAATTTGTCAGCTTTCAGATATTAGATTGCAAGTCATATATATTGTTTTTATTTTAAATCCTAAGCGTTCCTGCAGAACCAGCAAGAACCATTAGCACTTTACCAAGTTTAGCCCCCTATAGATTTGAGAACATGTGACAGGATTGTCTTGCCTTCTAGCTGGCAATCCCCAAATGGTCCAGGCTCATATAAAACCAAGATTCAGAGCAGTTTGGATTACAAATGAAGAGCCAGGGTCCTTTTTCAGTTCCCCAGGACACAAGGGGTTTTCTGCCCCAGCCTTTAGCAAAAGGCAGGGTGGGAACTGAGTTTTTGGTTCAAGTGGTTTTTATGAATTTAGACCTGAAGAATTCTACCTCCAGCATTAAAAACACAATTAAAGCCAAGTTTACAGTAAGAAAGTACTGTCTTTAAAATGTTCACAGCCTTAGAAATAAGCAAGTTACTGTCTGGCAATGAATTATGAAAATTATTTAAAATGTATACTAATGAGATTCTCTTGGAAATGACTCCTCACTTTAAGGTCTAGAACAGATGCAGCTCTAATACTGCAACTTCATTAATGTTTTAGCTTCCTGTAACTATACTTTACTGTCCCTACCTTGCAGAAGTTGATTACAATTCTATTAGGATGTTTTTCCTTATCATTTTGTTTCACTTCAGTTGAGTAAAATCAAGATAAACCACACCTAACTTGAGTCAGATTCAATCACACACCCCGATCTACCCCATGCCAAACTAGCCTGGAATTACTTAAAACCTCCGCTCCATCTACTGACCTGCAGTACTGGAATTTGCAATGGAGTTCATAAACTAACACTGCAGGTCAAGAGAAGAATGTTGAAAATGGGAGACAGTAAACAGACCAGCCAAGAAGATGCAACTTCATCCAAACTCCAGCTCCTGAGGAATTTGGAGGCTGGGAGAGCAGCACGTGGTGAAGCCCACCTTCAGGCCTCTGCTTCTAAGGGCTGGGTAGAACTGTTCAACTTCATTTTATGAACTATATTATGTGAAATGAAGTTACATTAAAATGTTCCATAGAGGAGGAAAGACAGACAATGAATTTATATTCCCCTGTGAATTACACTGGCACATGAGGCACCATCTGGGCAAAAGTACATGAGCCCCACCTCTTCCTTCTGAGCAAAACTTGCAATTAAAAAGCAGCCTGCTACATTTTAATGAAGATAGCACTAGGCTCCTTTAGATTTGGGGGGTTTTGTTGTTGTTTTTGTTTAGCTGCTTTTTCCTTTTTCCATAGCTCTATATATCTGATGTTCAAATTATAGTAGCTGTTCTGCCTGCAAAAATCCAAATGAGATAATACAAGAAATGGTCCTGAACAGCAATTCCAAGAGACACTGCAATCTATGTAACGTGTAAGAAAGTAACTTTCCAGCACCCAGAGCCACCACACACAAGTTTCCATTCAGGATATTTTGGTCTCTTCAAGCCTTGTGAAATGAGCTGGTCTCCACCAAAAGAAGCCGTTCTTTCCCACTTAAGAATGAAGATTCAAATAGAAAACTTCGCTACAAGCAGAGCTGGACATCTGGATCTTACCAGGTGCCCTGGTTTCTTACCGGCAGGGGAGCCCTTCACGCTCAGTACCCAGCTCCCTCAAGGGCGGTCACAGGCATCTCCTGGTCCCCTCACTTCAGCCTTTCACATCACCCTCCATGTAGATACCTCCCTTCCAGCCTCAGTGGAGGAGGAAGGAAGCATGGCTCCTTACACACAGGCAGCATCTGCCACCAGGTCTTCTTTTTCTTTGCCCTGGCTGCTGCTCTGGCTCCCTCAGGAAGCTCTGGGCCAGTTTGTTTGCTTTCTTCCAAAAAAGTGGGTTTCTGAACTGGCTGCTGATTTCATTCCCCAGCTGGCTGCTGCTTCCCACACGACGGCTCTTTGATCCTAGCCCTCCTGTGAAATTACGGGCACGTGCTGCCCCGCGGTGCTCCCACCTCCAGCAAGGCTCCCAGAGCCCCGGCAGCCCCAGCCCTCCCTTGACCTGGAGGAGCCAACGGACAAGGTCTCTAAGCAGCAGCTGCCTCTAGAAAGCAGCTGATTGAGAGGTCGGTCTTGGCTGAGGGACCTAAATATCACTAAAGTGTAACCAGGCTATTGAAAACAAAAATGCCGGTTTGGGATGGTGTTCACACCACCTGTTGTATATAATCTAGCAGGTATAGAATCCAGTAATAAACAGGAGAGAGATATCCTGTTTCCACAGTAGCAAGTCAGAGAGCAGGGCAAAAGACTTATCAGAAAGAGACTATTATTAATTGTCCAGAGAGAGGTCAGCGTTTCTGCCAGACTTTGAGTGATTTGAGCAGCCTGTGGTCAAGCAGGGTACGGGATCTGTCTCTCCCCCACTCTTTAGCACTGCATCCAGCCTGGTCCCTCCTGAGGGCTGACATCCTTCTCCAGTCATCGTGCTGCTGAAGGAGATTTCATAAACAACTTAATACCAGTGGTTTCCCAACTACAGGCCACAGATCACATGCCCTTGATCTACAGAAAGCTGGCGAGCTCTGTCACGCTGACTCCACTCATTTCACTTAGGAAGAGAAACAACGAACGAGAAAAAAATGTACTGAAGAGAAAAATGGATTGTGCAGTTGTATCTGTATTAAACCAACAGAAAAGGAAAGAAAACCTTGTAGAGAGACAAGCGAGAAACACAGATGCTTTCCTACTGTTGCTTTTCCATTTTCTGTAATTGCTACAGAAGTAGTTACGCAATCCTGAAGAGATCTTCTGTTAAACGTGGTTATATTTGGGAGGAAACTTGGGAATTAGTTTTTGTTCTTGTACAATGAAATTGTGGTGAGACTGCCCTCTTCCTGGCTTTCTGGCATACAGCTCTCACAGGAGGACTGCATGGTGACAAGGGAAAGTACATGGAGACCAATTAATCTTGTGTTGCATCTGGTTTTAATTCCTAATTTAGAAATATATTAAAAACAGATTCTAGAATGGCCATGTGAAGTTCTGGGCATGTTTTCCAAAATATCCAGCTCTCCAATAACACTAAAACCCATTAAACCACAGTCTTACCAATGATCTCTCCCCTTCTAAGAAATAACTATTTCAAATCCTTTCCCTACTATTTTACCCTAATTGAAAGAAAGAGGAAGGAATGAGAAGTGTTTACAGTATCTAGATAGCTAAAACATCAGTTCTCTTGAATACTAAACATGAGCTATAACACACAGATTCCAGAGTTGAGGAGATCTTGTGGAAAGCCTTACACTACCATATCTATGGCCTTTATAGAAAAAAAAATGTCCCTCTTAAATGAAATGAGAATCCTTCTACAGCAGATCAGACCAGAGAAAGGCAAGCTCTGGTTCCTTCAAATGTACCTGGAACTATGGATGACATATTGGCATTTCTTCTTCTTTTTAAAGGATCTTTTCCAAGGACTAGATGCTGCCCAGGTGTTTTTTTAAACACAGAGCACAGAAACCACTCCATGCTAAGATCATCCCACACTGTTCTTGAGTTTGTCCCGCAGACCTTACTCTCACTTTGCTGTGATTCAAAGGAAGGGGTTATTGCTGCTGGTGACACCCGTCTGTAGAGTTTGCAGTGCTGGGTCCTTACTACCACTGCTCCTGGTCAAGTTCCCCCTTTCCTCAGTGAAGAAACTCCTGTCACAGCCACTCCGTTATCTCTGCATAACCCACCTTTCAAGTTCTGGCTGGCTCTTGTGGAGCTCACAAACTCCCGGATTTCTCTGTGTTCTGCTGAGCCCTCTTTATCACCTGCGGATACTTTCTCATTTATCTTTTTGGCTTTTTAAAATATTTTTTAAAAACCTCCTGTGCCAAACACACTTTCAAAACATAATTGAAAATGGGTAGTGAGTTTTAAGCCTCGTACTGCGAAGTTTACCAAAGCTCATATAGGCTTAATAACAGCATATAGATTTTTTTTTTTTTTTATCAGCTCAAAACTGACAAAAGCAGTAGCCTTTAAAAGCTTATCTGCCCGAAGAGGAAGAACCTCCTGGCTCTTACCTTTCAGAGCCCATAGTCTGGATGCCTTTCTGGTTGAGTGCAGTTATTTTGCTGAGCGCTGGGACAGGCTGTCTGCTGGCTGGAGGACTCCGGCCGCCCTCCTCCCGCATTGACTTATTGCGCCTGTTTTGGTTTAAAGCCATTTTGCAACCTCCTGTTCTTTTACACCGACCCCTCTTCTGTCCCTTTCTGCTTCCTCTGCACCCCACAGCTATTGCTCTCTAAGGAAATTAAAGGGAAGGACAGAATCAGTATGCACGAGGACTTATTTTTAGGTAATAGTCTTTTCCCCAGGTTAAGCACGGCCTGGCGGCCGTGGTAACTTATTTCCATGCCAACACAGGAACCAAACAGCGTTGTCCTCTCCCCTCCCAAGCCAAACACCATCACCTCGTACAAATACACTCCTTGCAGGCGGAGGGGCCAGCGCCTGGATCCCCACCTGCCATCCGGCCCCACCTCTGCGCCTGTTCCCGTCTCTGGCCGGCACACCCCACACTCTGCCCGTGACGCACAAACAGAAAACGCCGTAAAGTGAAGCACCATAAAAAGCGTAGTTAAAGAGAAAAGGCCGTATAACACCCCCAGCCCTTTCGCCGGCTGTAGGACACCGAATTTGCAGCAGAGGCCTGTTTTCCCCGGCCTTGTGGCTTCCCATCCCCGGCTGGGGATCCTGCAGCCACGTTGGTGAGAAGTGCAGCAGGACACACACCTTTGGGCCTCGCAGCTCCGCAGTTACAACATGACTCGCTTGGAACTTGCGCTCAATAAAAGCCTTTCCTTTTCTATTTTGGAAAGAGGCCTAATGTTTAAGTTATATTGTGTGCTCACTGGGATATTATTTTATAGAGATCTGATTTCTTAAGCACTCAAAGTAGCATTCTTCAGAATGTCATTTTATCTCTTCCTGCAAGTGCCAAGACTGCTTGAAAAGCTAAATAACATCACGTTATGCAGGGGATAAATGTTCTGCCCATGATTTCAAATTTGGATGCTTTATTCGAAGTGTTTTAATTATTACTTTTCTTGAAAGGTGATTAAAGTTCATTAAACCCCAAAGCAACGCTTGCCAAGATCTGAAAAGGGTTTATTATTTTAATTCTTGCACGATGATGAGGAAAAATATGTTTTTGTTTCAATCTCTTTGGTGAGGAGATATGGCGTCTCGCCAGATCACAAGGAGGAAAATTCTCCTTAATGCCAACGCCTAGAAAACTGCAGCCTGTGCCTCCCTGCCTTGGTGCTCCACGGAGCAGCTGGCAGATCAATAGCTGGCTTGCTTTGAAACCTTCCTCTTTCCGAGTTTCGGGGACACGCTGTTATTTGCAGCAGAGCAGTGGCAGAGACAGGCAAAAATTTCAGAGAGGAAGAGAACGGGAGCCGATTCACCCCGTGCCAGTGGGTTTTCATATCAGCACTCGGTTCAGGATACTGCCCTGAAATCTGTTGGTTCAGCTGTCTGGCTGCAGCAGCACAGTCCATCACCCACCCCACGGCCTGAGAGAGGGAAAAACCAAACAGAAAGTCCTTCCCTGTCACTCTCGCTCCCTGCTCGGGTACTTCACCTGTTTGCTCTCTGCAATCACCCGGCTCCGGCTGCAGCACGGGGCCAAAGATTGCTAATAGATTCAAATATTGAGCATTTGGCAGCATCGATACTGGCATTTCCTGAACCCTTCACTTTAAGTGGTTTTGCCTCCATGGCATTAAAAAATGAGTAAAACACACAGAACACTCCAATTGCAGAGGTAAATAGTCATCTGCTGGGACAACCTTCCTTAGATTTAGAATGTAAACGGAACTGTATTTCAGCTTAAGCACTAAAAATCTCAAAAGGTATCAATAAGGCAAGAGAGAAGAAAATGACACCAAGAAAAAGGACAATTACACTCTTCTACCGCAGAAACCTCAAGTAGGCAAATGAGATCTACTTGTCTTTGTTTGAAGTGTCGTAAGAAACAATTCAATACTGTTGAAGAAAAACAAGGACAGTGGAGTGACAGACAGATTAGACATAAGCACCAAAGCAAAACACCTGAGAAGTCTGCATCTTCCCTTACCCACAGAACAGACAGATTAAAGACATCAGCCTTATTCATCCATTTCGGTAATACACAGGACAGGCCTTTCAGATATAGCTTTGTTTCTACTTTGAATATTTCTTTGACCTCTCATCTGAGCCAACACCCAATTTACAACCTTGCTGTGGATCCCTATCACCCAAATTCAGAATGGTGTATTGCTCTGCGTGGCAGCGGTAGCCCCGGGAACACCTGCCCCTCTCTGCTGCCTCGGAACCACCCACCATTTCCACTCCTTGCTACAAATCCCAAAGAACAACCCACTTCATTCAACCAGTGGAGGGTTATTGCCAGGAATAGTTTCCAAATATTGGAATACGCTCCCACAGAAGGAAGCCACTGCAATTCCTTCTGCTCTCAATTGCCTCAGCTACAATATTAATAATATTAACATTCAAAAAGCCACCTAAACTTGGTGGACAGGTTGCCAAACAAAAAGGATGCGATTCCTACATAGAGAACTTCTCAGTGGAGAACGCCAACAGATGCTTAGAAGGAAACTGATTCAAGAGCACGCTTACAGAGCTGCACCAGCCACTTTCATGGTAAGAAGAGCTTTTCTTGAGATCCTTACCCAGCTCTGGGCTTTTACAATGGAGTGCACCCAGAGGAGTACCCTCCTGCTGCCGTGCAGATCAATCAAAAGTGCACAAACAAAATCTCAGTGAAACAGATAAAGTTAAGAAGCGAGTAATGAATGTTACTAAATACTAAAGCAAGCAGGAAAATGTAAATAATGTTTGCTTTTACCTCATTTCTAAGTAGTCTTAGGTATTACATATAATACAGTTAATAAACACCGCAGCTCTTGCAGGAACGACTTTTAAGCCATGAATTTTTGGATGAAAATGTTTAGTATTAAAAAATGATGGATCATTACACCAACAGCAAACAGCTAATTCTAGTTAGCATTTCCTATAAAAAAAAAAAAAAGCCAAACAGTTGATTTTCCAAACAAGTACAATATAGATGTACGTAAATGGACGTATAGGAACCACCTGAATAGTTGTTGTTACATAATATATAATTCTAACATCATAAACATAAACCTGTGATACATATATCTGTAAGTATTCTAAGTGTTTTTTAAAAAATTGTACAAGCACCACCACTTTATAATAGGCACAGTGAATCACATTAAAAAGTGCTAAATTACTTCACTCGGTAACACTACATTCAGCGTGCTTTTTAAAAGATTTTTTAAATATTTTGTTCTGTAACACTTGCATACTAGTGTCTGGATGTTGTCTTTTGCTCTTTAAAAAATCTTTAAAATTAAAAATCTTAAAATTTTTAAGTATTTGTGCACAGGTGTGCAGACAAAGGGCTGGAGATCACTTTTTTTCTCACAAAAACACCATATTGTAGTGATAACTGGAACAACTTCTAGATCTTTATAAAATAAATTAAGCCGGTTTGTCATCCTTTCCTTACCAAAAACTACATGAAAAAACTGTTGGAGAAAACCTAGATTTTCTTCATTCTTACACACCTATTCCTCTGCCTAATATTCAACCCTCCAGTCTCAACCCATTTTCACCTGATTTACTCCCTACTTTAAACATTCTTTATAAAGCCTACCTAATTTTCTCCCTGCTTTCAACCATCTTCATAAATCCTAGAATCTGGTGAAAAATGAAAATGGCCAGTCTTTTTTGAATGTCACTTCTCATATAAAGCCAGAGCAACACAATTACAGGGTTTTTAAAGAGATATTTTATTACAAAATATAGTGAGGAGAAGCAGTTAAATGGGAAGAAAGAGTGATTCAGTTGGGAACAATTAGCATTTTCTATATAATTGCTTCACAGAAAAATATGAGAGTTATTTCTACAGAGTCTCAACTTGCAAAGCTTCAGTGGTTTTATTGTCCCCACCCATTAAATATATTTGGTAGCTGGCTGTAACCACACTTACACTGTTGCAATCAAAATTTTAAACTCTAAAATGCATCATTGTTGTAACGAGCCTTCAGGCAAAAGCAGAGATTAACATTTCTCAGAGAGAGAAAAACAAAGATTTCATTCCACAGGCTCTCAGTCTACAAAATCTGATTTCCAGAGATAAATACTAATGGAGAATGTGTCAAGATGCCAATTATCACGCTGCAGTTTTCTCAAACATAATCTTGTGCAACAGAAAAACACTGGTTTTCTTTTAAATTATGCTTTGGGTATTTGGAAAATACCCTGGTACAAAGAAAAGACAAGAGTTAACGCTGCTTTGTTGCATGAGATTACGCAATAGCTTGTTGAATGAGCCTGTAATTCCAAAATATCTTCAGGTCATTTCATCAAGGGAAACCCATAAAAATTGCGTGAGTTCCCGCCCTAAAAGACTAAGCAGAGATTAAGTTCTCATTTTTGCTGTCACCACATTGTAAGCGCATCCTTTTGCTATTTCAGGAAGCACGAATTTCATTAGCCTTAACACCTACAGTAGTCAACAATGAGATCAATTATAAAACCTGTTAATCAGCATTTCTGTTTACCAGAAAAAAAGGCACCAAATATGCATACATTTTTATTACCTCCCTTATTAAAGAAATTCCAGCCCTCAAAACAAAGTTTGATATCTATGTTACTGAATATTCTTAAAAATTTAGGGCATACTGATTAAAAATCAACAGAGACTGGGATTATTATCTCTGCAGTGTAGATAAGGCTTTCAACTTTTGTTACCCGTAATCGAGCTTCACCACATAACAGATACCTACGAGTCAGAGGTGTTAATTAAAGACATCAAACATGACACCTCTTACCTCAATGATTCTAAAACTTACAAAATTATTGCCAAAGTTTACTGTTTAATCTCTCAGCAATTAACATCGCAGACACATCTCTTGAAGAAAGCCTACAATACCAACAAAACAGGAAGAAAATCTCACTCTTCCTACTCCATCAGCAGCAACATCCACTACAAACCCATCACTAGTCACTAATCATGTTTTGCTGAGTTTGGCCCAAGCTAGTAGAAAACACAAGACAGATGTTTCTGGAACTCTGCTGTTTTTCTTTGCTATATTAAGATCCGTGCAGGACTTGGCTGTGCAGAGACAATTGGGTTCCCTAGAAACCCACCAGTGACTCCCAAGACAGTCCCTCAGAAACACTGCTGGGTTTCCTTTAAAGCCAGATTTTCTTCAATGAAGAAAATGAGGACTTACAGACTCATTTTGATCTTAAAGTGCTTAAACCTTCAAATCTGCTCCTAGAACTTTTCCAAAGACATTTAACTTCTGGTGCTTGTTAAAAGAAGGTTGGGAGGTTTTGGGTTTGTTGAGGTGAGCAGCCTCATCAGACTATAAAATGAACCCAATTTAAAGGTGTTGAGATTAAAAAGCCCTCTCTGGAGGCAGCAGCAACTTTGAATTCAAGACAAGGCCTAGGGGACTAGACGTTGCCTAAGAAAACTAAGAGCTGTCTCTTTACATGGCACAAAAGACTCTACCTGTTTCCTTATCAAATATGAAACCGTGTCAAATGCTTAATATTACTGTTTTGTAATGTCTTGAGTGAATCCAGAAATTTCTGGTCAATTTTGCTTAAACAGAAATCCCTACCAACTCGTCAGCGGGAGAGACTATGGGTACAGGCTGTCGAATTAGACCTTCCTTCTCAAAGAATGCCAAGTGAAATTATCAGCATTGGTTTCCATTCTTGAAGGGTTCCCAGCTGCTAGACTGCAAGGTCTCAGCTGCAAACCTGTCGATGTAGGTGGAAATCCACTAGACCTCCACGGAGAATTGCGCTATTTGGGACTGTTAACATTTCAAAGCAATGTTAGATACACATCAGTAGGATATCCCTGTTGTTGGCTCCTACCCAAACACTTCCCATACATCAACATCACTCCTACACGTGATATTCCTACAAAGTTTCCTTTTTCTTTTTAACAGTTGGAGACTAAGAGAACTTTTTATGCTATAACTAGAGCATTGGATCATCTCAACCCCTCTCAAAACCTTGCTAAGTTCTTGGTGTCCCAGAGCAACTTCCAGCAGCAGTCCTTTCCACAGTGTAATTATTCATATCTCACAGAAATGCCTGAGGACTGTTTAAGAAAGGAAAAAAAAAATCAAATAGTTTTACAGACATTGTTACACTTCATAGATACTACTTGAAGGTTCTAGCAGAACAAAGGAAACAAGCAGATACCAAAATTACAAAAGAGAAAGGAAGACATGGGCTATGACAGAAAAATTAGAACACTACAGGAAAACATACCAAGTGCTAAGATCAGGTAGATATCACACGGCAAGTCCAGTGACCACCTCTGTACTTGGGAGCTAGAGTTTCGCAGCAAGACTGAAGAACCTAAAATGCTAAAGGCAAAAATCGAGGAAGGACATGCTTTCGTATTTTAAAACAAAATCAGAAGGCTTTCATAAAGGAAGTCAACTGTAGGAGTAATAATCCTAAACCGAATTCACCTAATGTTTTAAAATTCACTGAGTGCAAATGTTCATAATGTCTTATCCATAAAGTAATCATACTGTTGAAAGCATGGCTTCTTACCATATTTAGGTTTCAAGTTGTTTTTTCGAAAAAACTAAAAAAAAACCAAAAACTTTATGATAAACTGTGATACAGCTTTTGTCTCCCTGGTGCTTACTGATGATCCACTTGCTCTCTTTATGCGCAGTCTGCAGCAATGAATGAAAAGATGGTGGTCTTTAATGATTCTGTCTATGCAGAAGAGAACATGTACTCATATCGAAATATCAGAAGTTAAATCTATTTTGAAGTCAATTCCCTCTGTTTGTGTAGAAGCAGCGCTGTCACGTCCTTCATTACCTTGTCCTGGGAAGGGTGTACTTCAACTCTGAAGTATGGGAAAAGGTCATTTCTATCTAACCGATGGAACGATACTCACTACATTCCTGAAGGAGAAAATTAGTATAGTGGAAATACACAGACATCTCTTGTGTGTGTGTACAAACACATGCACACTTGAAGAATTTAATCTGAATGCAAAAACATTTCCAGCAGTTCAGGCTGGGAGCTTCCCAGTATGGGTGACAAATCCAGTTAGAATTTTAGTCAGACAATATTAATCCTCCTTTAAACACAAGAAGTAGTCAGCCTGGATTAAAAAGAATTTTGTTTTATTTGGACAAAGGCACACAGTCTTTATTGTTAGATTAAACATGTATCTTTTACCTGCAATAGTAAGAATCTCAACATTATTTTAATCTGATATCACAAATAATATCACAACTAGTCAATGTTCAAAACTAAAATGGATATTCAGTTATTTATAGCTTAATGACACTTCAACTTCCTCAATGCATAAAATGGATATTTTTAAAAAAATTACTCCCGCATTATGATTGGGACTACTTTCAGAGGAAAACTCAACTACCACAATTTTTACAGAACAGAAAAATCCCAACTAGCCCTGAACAAGAACAGTTACACCAGAAATAAAAGCAAAAGGATTAAATTAACAGGGTAACGTACATCTGCTATAGTACAAGGAGAAATGGTAGACATAGATTTGCTACAGTAAGTCAACATACTTAGAAGATCATGAATGCTACTAAAAAACACATGAAAGTCCTTTTTGTCCTGGATATATTTAAGTAGTCCTAAAGAAATGCTTAATAACAGAAGTAGAAATGTTTCTAGAAATGCTGGTGTTGATACCTTTTGCAGATACCGACACCAGAATGACTGGCATGGAACAGATCTGTAGTGAACTCCTACACCAAATTAAATGACAAGATCCAGAATTCATTTGTTTCAATTTTAAGAAAATTTTTGAGTATAACACTTATCTCCTCAGTCTCAGCAGCTACAGGTACCAGCACAATTATTATTTTTTTTATTGTACTAAGATTTTAAGTGATGGCTTGTAATGGTAACTTCTCCAACTAAAATGGTTGTTTCTTATTTAAGTTATCAGATGTTTATGATCGTTAATACTGATGCAAATGAACCAACTCAACCAACATCTTTGTAAAGGGTCTGAGCCCAAGAAATACTGACACTCAGCCATATGTTAATGGTATCCATAGTTATTACTCATGTCTTTATTTCCCAATAATTACCTTTCCTCTTCGCTACTAATACTGATTTGTTTCAATTCAAGCAGGAAACAACCAGAAAGGACTTACAGAAAATCTTAAGATAGCTGGAGTCAGTGTAACTCTGCTCTTCTAGCAAATTATTAAAAGGTAATTTGATCTCCAGTATTCCTTTTGGTCTCTCTTATGGTAGCAAGTTTCCAAGCTGTAATGATACCAGGCAAGTTGAAAAGAGCTTTGATGTAGGTTAATCAGTTGTTTCAATGTACTAAAACCCCTTTACTGTTTGGAGTGCTTATGCCAATCACAGATCTTTCCACAGCTAGTTTTTAGTACAGCTGAATAATAATAATATTAATAAAATAATCATGAGGTTAGACTTCCTACTTTGGAAGTAATTGATTCATTTCTTGTTACCTTCTTTTCTCACTCCACCTCTCAAATTCAGAGCCAATCTAACAGAGAAATAATTATCTCTGAATGTGTAAATACAAATCTGGTAATCAACCAAGAAAAATTTTGCTTAAAAGAGAAGAAAAAACACTCACTTGCAAATACAAACTGTACTATTTCAGTTAATGTATACATCAAGTAACACTGAAATTAAACATGGCCATGTAGATATTTAAAAAATGAAAAATGAGCCATTTTGAATTACCGTGTAAAAATCACCAACATTTATATATGGTTAAACTTATTTGAGGAATAAATCCCATAAACACCAGTGCATACTATCAATGACAAAAATATTTCTGCACAATTTTTACCTTCAGCTCTGGAAGTAGTACATGTTTTCTATACAACAGTATGTGACCATAACAGGAGTACCATTTTGCATTATCAAAATAGGAATTATGTGCTGTTCACTATTAAAGTATCTTGGAAAAAAAAGCTGTCTTATTTGCTTTAGTCAATGGGAGTACTTTTCTGTTTAGATTTCCTAGATGACCCAAGTTACCCAGAAGCACAGATGCTAGACCTAAGCGGCTTAGTATGGATTTTAAGACATGAAAGTTCAGAAATCTCCAAGAGACTTGCCCATATCATTAATATTGCATACTAACACCCCATCCCCATCCCCTGCTCTAGTAAATTAGTTTAGCCTAGGTACATTAATACCCATATTCATTCAGGAATCATATAGCCTTCCCAAGTGAGGTGGTTCCCACTTCTAGCAGTCTCTCTGATTTAAATCACAGAATTGAGAACAATACAGGTGTTGGTCTGGCAAGGACGTGGACATGGATTAGTGAATCCCTGGTAAAGTAGCTAATTTAGCACCTTCAAATCACCTACGATAAAAACTTATGCTATGTTTGAGCTTGACTATAAGGGTAGCCCACTGAAATAAAAAGATAATGGCAAGTAAAGACTAGACAATTATTAACATTCTAGGTAATACATCATTTTTCCTAGAATCTACTAAATTTCTTCTAAGAGTCTGATAATGTAAGTAATAATTGATAGTTATTGACATACTTTTTTCCAAAAAGCCATCAAAATCTTCCGAACTGTCAGCAGAAGTGTTATGCTTCAAGATACAATTTGTGGGAATTTTTAAAACCATGAAGAGTTCTACATTTGTATAATAATACACAACAGCAATCATGTCCTGAGGTACTTTATGTGTGAGTTCCCAACAGTTCCTTTCTTCTGCCTGAAGCATTACCCGTTTCAAATATTTGGAAATATTTGGAAACCTCCCTTGCCAGTACTTCTTCCAGGTAGGGTGTATCAGAAGTACTTCTGCCAAATTTTCCTGTCAGTTGGATGTCCAAGTTAAAAAATTCTCATTTTGGCATTACTGCTGCTAAATTGTAATCAGTACACACGCAAACGAAGAAGAAGTGATATGAAGACAATTCTTAATGTTGTTATTATTATGTTTATGTTTATGAAATATCTCATTTACAACTTCGTATTAATATTTGTGTGTTCTGCATTAACTCCTTAATGATGCTGTAATATGTCTGACATCCCATGCCATAAATCAGTGTATTTCCTGCTTGGTACACAGAGAAGGAAATCAGATGTTCTTCCAGAGAAAGTTTCATATTTATTCAGAAGGCATACATCTCAACTGTTGGGTTTTTTATTACTTTAATTTCATTAAACTGATAAATTAAGGGACTTCTTACCATTTGAGTAATACTAAAAGCAGTATTCATATTGTAATTCAAAAGCCCCTATAAACACCCCCCCCCATTTAAACCCCTGAGAAAAGGTTTTAAATGGCATCCCATGGGTTCTCATCCCCTGTGAAGGAAAACATCAAGGCATCCTGGAATATAAGTGTCTTGAAAAATACTTCAAAGCT
The DNA here is from genome assembly GCF_001431845.1 of Calidris pugnax. Classification (NCBI taxonomy): domain Eukaryota; kingdom Metazoa; phylum Chordata; class Aves; order Charadriiformes; family Scolopacidae; genus Calidris; species Calidris pugnax. The sequence continues at coordinate 16,678,621 of NW_015094506.1, read as the reverse complement.
TTGAAAAGTTCTTCCTCATTAGAATATACAGATGATAACCTATCCTATATTCAAAACAACCCAAGGTGTAACAATAATAGCTGGGTTTGAAATTTAAGAAACTCTTACAGTCATTAAACCCATCTTATGAAAACAATTGGCAAATCTGAAAAGGTGATTGTTATTTTATATTAGTTACCTTTAAATTTTAAGGTAACAAAAACTATATGCATGCAACTTACTGACACCAAACTTGTCAAGAAAAAGCCTGGACTCTTCAAAATGTTTTTATTTCTAGTGTCCTGACTCAAATGACATATACATTTATTCTTCTCAGGAATTAAAAATGTGCTGCACTAAGATGAAATAAAGTACATCAAATTTCAGCCTGACAAGAATTTTAAGAAGTGTTAACTGAGGTCTGTAGTTAATGTCAAATGAAAATTTTATCTACTATCATGTTATAGAAGAATTAATATGCAGTCATAACTGGATTGTAACATCTGAACAGGCACATTTAAACACCTTGTTAGTTTGAAATCAAGGATAAAAGGGGTTTTTTAAACCACTTGATATTTCAAAAGGACAAGAATCGCTTGTATGCTTCTCTACTTTGTTATGTACAAATATTTTCACCCAGCTTAAAAAACAAAAAGATCAAAAAACTCACATTGATTATGATCACTACAAATTTTAAGATGACAGCTTTAAATATAAGAGTATTGCAAAAAGTGTCTTTGCTAACATGAAAGCTCCAGGCTTTGTTTGAATTCTCAACACAGCAAACAAACTTACTGTCTGATAGCAAACTTGCATTTCAGCTTTAAAATAAACTGCAGTGCACAAGTTCAATATGATTCTAAGAACTCATTAATGCTGATAACACAGGCAATTTGGTTTTTTTTTGATTTTGCCTTTTTTTTTTTAATAAAACCTCCCCTTCCTGCCAGAATACTGTTATACAGAGAAAAAAAAAATGCTACTCTCTACTATTGTCAGTCTTTCAAATAAAGTAAAAAATACCCTCAACATACAAGAGTTTTAGAGAAAGTAATCAACCTGCAAAATGTTATACATCAGTAATAAGGCATCCACTTTACAGTTGTTTAAACAAAAAGCAAATATTTCCCAAAATATATATTTTGGACCTGTGTAAACAAAGCTTATACGCATTACTTCCATTTGTTTCAAAAATATACACCCACATGGACTGAAAGTGATCTTGGTGCTATGATCTTTAAATTACTGTATTTATCCAGATGTAATCTGAAGATACAAAACCCAAATAAATTTTAACTTCATATTTTGAAATATGTCAAAAAATGTAATTATTCTTATGTGAAAAGAAAGCTAAAAATATATCCAAAATTTCATGCCATTTCATTGAATGAAGAAGAAAGTACTATGAAAATAAACATTCATCTGGTTTCCTAACAATAAATATAAAGACAGTTATTATAACATACTGCAACACAGGAAGTCTTACTATATTGACCTTAATGTTCAATCAGTAGTTTTTAAATCTTTCCTCATTGAGGCTTGAATCTTCTACCTTGTCAGCTGTCCAACAACTTTTAAGAGGGTTTTATTTTCTTGCTTCAATTGTTCATTTTCATCTTCTATATCATCTAGGTCCTGTGAAAGGAAAAAGAAACATTTCTCAGGACATAAATTCAAACTCTCAATTAGCAGCAGCATGAATTTAGCATCTTAGCTCTGAAATGAAGAAGTTGGGGTTGGGAAGAATTAGTGTCACAGTAGTTACCCTTAAATCTGTTGAGCTACCCTTAAATTTGTTGAACCACCCTTAAATCTGTTGAACCACCCTTAAATCTGTTGAAACGGCCTTTTCCCAAGTGTTACTGTAATTACAAAACATTAATAATATATTCCCAGGTACAAACACCTTTAAACGGAAACTTGTAATCAAAACTAAAGCTACAGCAGGAATTAACGCATCAAGAAACCAAAGTAGGATGGGTGTGATTATTTCATTGGCATATAAAGAGAGTGTATTAGTCAGCTCTTGCCTCTGCTCCCCAGACTGTGATTGTCTGCAACTGTGCTGCTCACATACACACATCACAGGTTATTACTGCAAGAACTGCTTTTTGTTTTAAATCAAGTATCAAAACCAGAAAAAAGTACTGCCTGTTCATTTTCATTTTCTGTGGAAAAAAACCAACAGACATTTTGTAACTTATGTCTAAACTGCTACCAAGGAACAGACAGCATACACAGTAATAATGGGTGCTCCCACCCCAAATGTTCATCCCTCTTGCACCAATTACCATTTCACTTCTTTGCTTCTCACCATGTCTTTTCAAGCCTTTAAAGTGGAAACCAGTGAAACTGGCTGTTTAACGTAAGCATGACTCTGGTAAAAATCATTTTATTGTATATGACCCTCCCTGTCCCCGAAAACATGGAAGAAACAGAATGAGAATGAAAAAATGAAGGAGAGTGACCTCAAGGACAGCACAACAAGGAGGAAATGAAAATTAGGCAAAGGAGGAAGAACCGGGATTCTCATTACAGATCCTGGATGTCTTTTGATTGAAGTCTGCAAAGCCCTACTGTTGCCATGCTAGATTAAACATAAAACAATAGTAAAGGTTTTCTCTCTCTTGTTCCTTCCAGTTGTTAAGCGGCGTTTGACATTCAGAGCCTATTTTCTTCTTCCTTTTTAGCAGGCTCCATCCAGAAGTATATGCTGGAGATGTGTTTAGTTGGTATCATGATTTTTTAAAGCCTCTTCAATTTGCCAAGCCAAAATCTATACCGCAATACTTTGAAATTACTTTATTGTTTTTGTAATGTGGAATTGAGAAACCGCTAGCAGAAATGCCTCTTTGCCTCACAGAAGTACCCCAGCTTCATCACAGGACGAATGGCTTCCAGACATAACAGATACAAGAGACTTAAACATCTAAACACAGAAAGTTTTGATGGATTGCTACAAATACAGTTTACTGTAACTGTAAGAAGCACACTTTGTTTTCTTTCTTGTGCGGTTCAGATCAATAATCAGGTGGATTTCAATAAAATCATAGGGGTTTATTTCAGCATACATAATACTTTATCTGAACCTGCTGACATAGCCATCAGATGCCTTAGCTTATCTAAAAACCTTCTGTTTAAAATACCTGTAATTTACTAAAAATAAAATAGTAAAAGCTTGTGAAATGTTTATGCTGCAAAAATAACATTCCAAAGATTATTACAAGTAAGCGTTCCTTGAATATGAGCCAGCAAAAATAACTACTGCAGTTTAAATATCTACAGAAACAATGGACTGAGAGATGCAGGTGTAGTTTTTGCCACTCTGAAATGTAAAGTTTCTTGTTCAAAATTCAAAATTGCAACACTAATTTATGCTTATTAGTAAAAAAGCTGCAATAGCAGGAAAGCTTGGACTTCACATACCAAAGGAACCAATAACTACACAACTGACACTAATTGGATTATAAATCCTCACTGACAGACTCTCTCCAAACACCCACTCAACTACAATGACATCTTAGTGAGGTCAGAGATGACGAAGTGTAAACTAGTCAACAGTAGGACTTAGCCTACTAAAATATAAATGTCTTGAGACGCCTTCCCCTACAGACATTTGAGGTTTTTATGAAGCAATTACCCTTTTTTTTTTTTTACAAAAACCATGGCAGATCTACTTTTAGTGGCTAATTTACTGCAGTGAAAGAATGCCATTTATGGCAGAAAACCTTCTCCATTTCTCTATATAGATGCAGCTCATGTTCTTTAAGTATCTTTGTGATGTACTGATTGGTCTCAGTAAAAATATATTGGTACATTAAATAAATATATGTACTTAAAATGAGAAAAAGTCTGCCAAGAAGTTTTCAGGATTCTTGGAAACACAGTTTTTCAAGATCTTTGCCAGCCAAGGATGCACCCATGGTTACGGACTACCTCTTCTAGAAAGAGCATTTCTGAAAATATGAGGACTGAGCAGTCAGAAAGTTGTGCAATAAAGTGGCATTTTAATAAGTTATTTAGACTTTTGATGTGAAATTCTTTCCATATCTGTGCAACTTAACAAGCAATAACTGCATATTTTGATGAATAGAAACAATGAAGATATACCATAAATGTGTAGGTGGTGAAATTTACAGACCCCTATTTAGGTTGCCTGCCAGCAAAACTTTTTAAAAAGATCTCTGCATAAACTTACTAAGTAAAGTTTAGTCCTCAGGACATCCTTTCATCTGAGCAGGAGACTGAAGATCACAACTGTTCTTCCATGCAAAGCATCCAATCCTGATGCTAAGTCTAGAGAATAAGGTTCCACAAAGAACAGACACATATCCAAGTGCTGGCTCTCATTATCTCGGTTATGATAATAAACCTTAGGCAAATATAACTGCCCTATTAACTTCCATAACCTTCTACCATGGGAATGATGTGGTATTTCTGTAGTTTTTCTTAATATTCTAAACCTTTCCTCTTTCCAAAACCATGTGGATAGCCAATAAGCAATCACAAATCCAAGAGCTATTAAAAAAGAAAATAAAACTGTCGCTGTTCTAATGGAAGCATCACTTGAAACATGGGTTCAAACTTTTGTAAGACGACAAACTATGCTGGTCATAAAAGTCAAAAGGCAGTTATTTCATCGTTAAGAAAAGTCCAATGGATGCAAACATAAATAACTTGCACTGCAATTAAGCTAACAGACTATGTTGTAGTTATGATAAATGCTGACGTGATGGAGAAAAAAACCCAACATGTTCTCTTCTGTGTTTAAGAGAAGCTACCTAAGGAGCATCAATAAGATGGCCTTGTAGATCTGATGGAAAAGTACCATTTTAGTCATTGCATAATAAAGAGGTTTTTGAAGGTACTATATTCTGTTTTCCTTCCACACAACAGGCAGAAATTGCTATTATACTTAACAGAGGCAAGACACAGGCCCTGCTTGGCTTTACTACAGATGTTCATAGATGGTTTCTAGTCAGAAACTCGATGGATTTAATTTAGGACATCATACTTCTAATATAGCAGAAAAAGGTAACGCAATTTCTGGAACAGTAAACCTCACAGTCAGTCATCGTCATAAACCACAAGCTTTCAGTGATTTATGTTCCTTTGATTTGTTCTTTCTGACCTCTGAGACAGAAGTCAGGTGTGACCAGCAGTATTAAGTAGCTTTGCCATCCATTATGTAGAAGGAATGAATACCTGCCTTGACTGTAGTAAGGTCATCAGCTTAGATGTGACAGATTCCTTGCAGAATCAAAGAACGGCATAAAGAGCAATTCCTCAATTAAAATAGAAATCTCTCCAAACCAGACAAAACTTCGTGTAAGTACAAGATTAACTTCCAGCTTTCTTTATAAAAAATAAAAGATATCTCATTTCCTTTGATGCTCTAAATTAGGTTGCAAACCTGTGAATGCTGTCCTCCTGTTATAAATGAATAGTGCAAAATGAAAGTTTGCCACTATGCACACAGAGTTATTACCACCCCTCACTGCTGATTGACCAAAGCCAGTTCTGATTATTTTTTTTTCTGAATTTTTATGGAAACGTCTGCACAGGACTAGTAGACACACATTTCCCTAATACATCCAGGCTCTGCACCTCAGCCAGGAAGAGCAAGATGAGGTCACTAATTCACTCTATAAAAGAGTTCCAGTCTGCCCTTAAAGTTGGGCCTAGTTAAAATTGGTATCTTCCATCAACTTTAAAACTTCTCGTCGTGTCCCATTCCCAAGCATGTCTCACTCTTCTGCCCCTCTTCTCCTGCCTACACACCTTGCCTGAGTGATCCCAGCCCGAGTCTCCTGCCCCCTGTCTTGTTCTGCCTTTACTTGGGAATCAACAACAAAGAGTATGAGAATGTGTGTCAGAATATAAAGCGCTCACTCCCAAATATTTTAAGGTCATCTAAACTATTATTAGTAATTAAAAGCTGACTAAAATGAAATTTAATTTAAAATTAATTGTCAAATAAAAGTACTGGGTAACAATTTAACTGAGAAAACTCTCATAACCCCAAGGTAATTATTTCCTGGTATACAAAGTACTGAATTTGGAAAGAAGAGGCAGTAAAGAACACTTGCTTTTATAGCCTTGTTCTACGAACATTTATAGTGACAAGAAACTCAGGTACTCCAATGACACAGAACTTACAGAAGTTAATTTTGACAAACAGAAGTTACCTGTAAAAAATATAACTTATTGGCATGCCTCTTGAAAAGTTACACAAATACCAAAAAAAACCCCCACACTTAATTCTATTCTGACCTTGCCCAGTGGATACAGGTGCCTGAAGAAGAGTACAGAGAATGCAGAGACTTTTATTCCCTCTATATAGCACAATGTAAGAAAGTATGTGCTTACTCTGTTTAATAAATCAATTTCTTCCTTCAGCTTTCCAATTAGTTCCTCTTTGTCCTGTGTCATCTTCATTAATCTCGCGTTTTCTTGTCTCTCCTTTGCAAGTTCCTAAAACCAGAATATACAATGAAGTTTGAAATTTAACTTTTGGTCTTAAGAGAAAGTTTTAAGTTATTACCATTTAAAACAAACAAACAAAGAAGAAAAAGTCACACACATTTAATTCCTTTTCTGCAGCAAGTCAAACCCATGTCTTCAAGCCCTTACATTTCAAGGAGCTAAAGAATCACGTCTAAGAAAACATTTTACCCACAGCAACCCGTGTGATATCTCTGATTCCAGATATAATGTTTTAATTAATATTTAACTTAAGCATGAACCCAAAATTGGATAGGGGCCCAAAGCAGAAGTAAGTAAATGTAAAGTATCAGCTTCTGAATTCGTTATATTGGGAGGGTTTGTCCTTTTTTGGGGGGCTTGTGGGTTTTTTTAATACTACTAAATCAGGGTTCAGGATACTGAAAGAAAGCCCTTAAATCTTCCTCTGTTTTCTGTGTTATTGGAAGTTAAATTATTTCAGAATTAAGTTGATTTGGAAGGGAGGACTATGGTGTACTTCACTCAAATCAGGCTTCCCCAAGTATTTTTTTTTTTAAAAAAAAAGTGATTTCTACAAAATATGCTCTATCTTAATCTTTTCCAAGAAAGATCTATTCAAATTGTGTTTACTTAGTGACTGTCATACATACAAATTTAAGAATATTTGGCAAGTTACTCACAAAAATCCACTTCAGAGAAAACAGAGAAGGCAGATTACACAGATGACATTATTTAGCAAAATACTGTTTTAGGTGGAAAATTCAGCTTTAACATTATTACATTTTCCCAAAATTGTTTGCATGAAGAATGTCTGAAATAATGAAAACTTCATTTTAAATATGTATTTTCAATATTTAAAATTTTAACTAACAACTGGATAGCAATTAAATTTCATAATACTTTAGTACATTAAAAAATCCAAACCAAGAAGCAGATCAGAAACAGGCCTGCTAATTTTCTGAACTGCCAGTGAATCCTTCCTTCCCCAAGTTATTTGTCCTGTGTTGGTGCGTCATAAGGTATATATGAGAAGAACACAGTGCACTTTTTTCTAAGTGTATTGTCTTTACCTCAACTATTTCTCACTTATATACCAAATGAAAACTAAACATCTGTGATTAGAAAGTTCACATTCTTCGCAGTCTGACTCTTTATATATTTTTATAGACATAACTATCTGTATGTCAAGCATTTAGCATCATTTCTATATATTTTACTTGCGAATTTCCCCATGGAGTTACAGAAGTACTTTATTTCAGATGTATGCCTTGCAGATGTTAGATGGTACTTACCCTTTCAAGTTCCTCAATCCTCTTTTCCAGAGCGTTACTTGGTATGGAACCGCCTGAAGAATTTGCATCCCTGCTGTATCTGCTGTAAGTTGTCCTGTCTGTTCGGGAATACCTATTTGGAGCATCATCTTCTGGTGCATTAGCTGTGCTGCAAGGGCAAAGAGCAAATTCAACACTTAACAAAATGCAAATGATGGAAGCAACAAGTGCTTTCCAAAGCACTCAATAGGTCAGTCTAATAAACTGCAGAGAACCCATTTCACAGCTCTCGTGTTGCTGAGAACTCACTGCCCTGGAGTCAAATACTTGGATAAGGCAGCTCTCATCTCCATCAGTAGTAAAATATCAATAGTAAAAACCAATCTGGTTTTTAAAGATTTAAAAGTTTTATGAACTGTGCACATTAAAAACCAAGCTAAAAAACTTTATTTTTAAAGAGCAATGTACCACTAGGAAGTTTAAACCAAGCATCTTTTTAAGTAGATGAAAACAAAAAGGATGAAAAACAAGTACATGTCCAAAAGGTAAGAAGCTTACACATATCAACGGACTTTTCAGGAACTATGGATATGGCCTGTAAGGAACTGGAAAGCAAACCAAAATGAGAAAATGGCATGGCCCAACATATTAATTTTATACCATTTCCAAATATTTTACTTCAGTACTTGGATACACAGCAGTTTGTCATAGCTCAGTTGGTAGGCACTCACTCATTCACTGGTGATAAGTTTTTTGGTTTTGATCATGTGTCTCTTCCTTAAAAATCACTGCCATGGAATCTTAACAGGTAAGCACTGCAAATCCACATAAACAAGCCTTAAAAAAAGCTTACGTGTTCTGCATTTTGATTGCTATGTACAAAACCAGTGTTAATTAAAAAATATATGAGAAGTCGAGCATTTTCAAAGTCACAAATTTAAGTGTTCTCCCCTTAGCTATTTCCTCCCCAATAGTGATGTTATTTACTGTTATTTACCTTCAATGTAGAATCTAATCAATAATTAAGACCAGCAGAACAGAGTGCCCTGGGACCAGGCAGAGAGATGCAGACCTTTCACTCCCCAATCCACTAAACCCACACTCCTTTGACTTTGAAAATACAACTAAACAGCCAAAGACTAAAAACCCCTTGTTCACTCTTCTCCAGAAGAATTCAAATGGAGACACTCAAAAGCCACCTGGACATGGTCCTGGGCAACCGGCTCTACGTGGCCCTGCCTGAGCCAGGGGGGTCGGACAGGAAGGCCTCCAGAGGTCCCTTCCAACCTCAACCAGCCTGTGATTCTGCAAAATCACACAGCTGAAATACATATACAATGGCTTTCTAGGGTACTTAGGAAAAGAATGAAAAGCACTAAGAGTATTCCTACCATATTTCCTTTAAAACATAGAAGAGTGATTAATGTGCTCATTTAACAGTTTTGCATTTCATAACTCTAGAAAAACCCCGCTGACAATGTGCACATCTAGATGGATACAGTGCAAATCAAAAGCCAGAGTATCTGGCAAAAGGATGTCTGTTCGTCAATATAAATATTGTTTTGCTCCAGTACGTGTGAAGTTTCCAAGGCACACTGACACAATTGTAAGGAATTTTGTAGCTTAATGTTATTACCATATTTAGCACTCTTTATTCTTCATCTAAAAGTTTTTTAAAAAAACATTTCTAGGACCGGATACGCATGTTGCAACACAACATAAGAGAAATATTTTAGTTTAACTCTATAAATTCTGGATTATTTAGCTTTTTGAAACATGTGTTGTTTTGTGTTATTAATGTCTCACAGACCACGCAAAAAAGGCTCAATTTTTCATCATTCAAAAATGAAATCTTTTGCCAATATACTGGAGTGTGTCAACACAGGTCCAGTGAGCGATACTGGCAGATGCTGCCAGAGGGAAATTAGAAGAACGAATACCTAGATAGGAAGTGTTTCATTAATACTGAAAATTAAGACATTTTCTGTATTTTCCCTGAAACCCACCCTCCAAAAATTTCCTCACCTATTTCACTGGGGAGCAGACCCTAATCAACACATTCCCTTTCAGTATCTGCAAGTACAAAGGACATATCATGAAGACTTCTAGGAAATGGGATTTAAAAAAACATTTACAGAGGCATTAGTGTGTAACCTAACACAAGGAATGTGTCAGTTACAAAGTTCATAATTTTGGCTGTCCTAACCAATGTCCAGTCCACAGCAACAGCAAAAAGGTACTATCTACCACACCGTAGATGTATCTTCTGCAAAGAATGGAATTTTAGTCTTCCGATACAATGTCACTTTCCAAACCTTAAACAAGGAAGAAAAAATATCTAGAATAATAATATCACTGAACTTGGGGCCTATGCTTTACTAAGAGAAAATACCTATCAACTAGCCCCAACAAAGATATTTCTATGGAAATAAGCCTGTATATTTATATGTATGTAAATTTATAAAGATCTATTTTTTATTCATAAATATTTAACAACAATACTGCTACTACTACTACTACTACTACTAATCATCATCATTATCATAATCATCATTTCTAAACCGAAAAACTTTGTATACTTCTAAGAAAACAAAAAGGGTTTATGCCTTCTTTTGGCACGCGTGTGACTGCAGAACCTGTTTTATTTGAGACTGCAACTGAAACCCCACTTCCTCCACCTCCTAACTCAATAAAGACTTACAAATACTTACAATTTGGAAGTTGCTGGAATCTCACAAAAGGTATGAAAGAAAAGAAAGCCTATTGTCAGTAGTGGTACATTGGGTAAAAGTGGTCAGATGGAAAATGATAGGGGTCTGCAAGTTGAAAAAATTTAGTCACTGCTCAAGAACGCAGTTCCAAATGCATTCCACTTTTCAGCATTCAAGTAACTTATGCACATGACTGATTCAACTCTCGCAGTCGAAACATCTTGCCACAAGCTATGGCTGCAGGAAACAGTATTTTTAAAATTAGTTTTCAGGAAGAGTGTATGAGATCGTATTTGCAGCCATACGTACACTGGATCAGAGGGCCCATGTTGAGAGTTACAAAGGAGAAAGCACCTGGATAGAAACATCCTTCACTATTGCTTCAAAAGGGCATGTTTGATAAGATGTTTAACAAAATTAAAACTTGTTGTTCCACTTACTTTCAATTAGCCACTATCAAAATGTGTACTCATTTTAAATGTGTATTCCTGTACTAGGATGCTGAAAACAGAAAACACTTTTGCAACTTAAGACAACTTGCTTCATAAAGGTTTTTCTGGCTGTACTTAAATGACAATTGTACAGCAAAATCAACCCACACTGCAGTTTGACTACTCTTACACTAAAACAAAAGTCTGGTTTTGGAAAGATGTTCTAGTCATCATTTCCTTTAAAATAAAACTAGTTATTCACACAGGGGGCAGGTTTAACAGCAATTTTACAGAAAGGTGGAACAAATCTTGCTCCTTCCAAGGCGACTTTGGTTCCCTCGGTGCCTTCCTGAAGCACTGTCCAAACTAGAATTTCGTCCAATTAAAATCACCCAGTCAAAAAGAGATTTCATCGATTTCAACTACGACACGTTTATTTTTATTGCCAGAATCTTGTAGCTACACTTGATTTGGAAACTCCTGATTAATTATGTCGCTGTAATCCCGTGAGTTGCTAACAGCTGCTCTGGAAGAATGAGCAAAAGACAGTTTTTTTCTATAGGCCACCTTGGACTTCTGCTACTTCAGACTGCTTAAGTCGAGTCAATGGCTTCCTGAACTGAGCTAAGGAAAGGAGGTCTTGTCTTCTCGACAGCTGCACCTTCCCAGCCTCCTCCACTTTTCCTGGCTTTGGCTTTCAGATGACCGAGTAGGAAACCATTCAAGGAGCTGATACAGCAATCCAGCAAAAAGAAGCCATCAACTTTCAGCCACGGTGGCTCCCTGAAGCATCACCCAGTCCAGCTGAGTGAGCGCTGGCACAAGGGACAGTGAGGAACTGCAGCTGGCTCAACTTAGACCATCAAGAACTCCTGCAGAAATAAACCCTAAGTGTTTCTGCCTTCTTGTAACATCAGCATTGGCTGAAAAGGAGATAGAAAAGTCAAGAAAAGCACCTTGAGTGACTCCTGTCTATTTTAAGTGCTCATACCTGCACAGTCGTGGTCCTAACGTAATGAGGTAGAGGGGACGGTGCTTCAACAACCAGCCCTTGCTGCAAAACTCCCAAACACAGGCAAGTAGGCAAGTCTGGGCATAGTGTTATGAAACAGTATTTTGCAGCAGTATTTTTTTGAATTGGTGAGACCAAGGTTAGTGTGATGGAATGTAAACTGTTACAGTTTAACTTTTATAGTAATCTAAAAACACTGAGCAAGGTTAAGTTCAGCAGCGCTCTTCAGAGCGCCTCCAGTGAGTGCTCTGAAGCACTAGCTGCTTCTCTTCTTCAGATCTCTTCTTCCTCATTAATTTTTCAGCTCTTGCACGAATGTTAAACTCAAGTACAATGTAATCTTTTAGAATTACTGGACAAGGGTGTCTACCTGTTGAGTTCCTTGTTAATGTGCCATACCATCCTAAAAGAGGGGAAAAAAAACCTCTCTGACATTTTTGTCTGGAAACCATAAATCCATACCATATTGTATTCATTTCCGCTAATAAACAAACTTATAAAGGGAACACACCCCTGAACCACAAAGAGATTTTAATCTGACTCTTTCTGTAAACTGATCCAGCCTGATCTGTCTGATCCATGAACCATACAAAAATCTTCTGAGTTATTTTAAATCCTGATTTGCAAGGTTTTATGTTCAATTCAAGACATTTCCACCAAGAGAAGGTAAATTGGTTCAAAATCTAGTAGACAGTCTTAAAAATAAGCTGCTAAAACAAATTCTCTGTGCTTATAAAAATATTCCGATGTGCACATAAACATTTTGCTTCACTATTACATGCAAACAAACCTTTTAGAACACAGGAGAAACATAATTCATGTTTACATGTAGATTACACTCACATATTTCAATAAACAGAAGAGAACTGGTCATTCACTTGTTTGAGAAATCAGTGAGGACACCAACTATGCTGATAGCATCAGATCTGAATCAAAACCAGTTGTACTAATGGCAATGTGCTTATTGCTTTCAAACAACTACTCACAAAGCAGTGCAAAAACTGGTAGACCCAGTTACAGTAACAGTAGTTTGGAATGGACAAGATGAGGCGTATCACATTAAGAAATGCTTAGAGAAAAATGAAAGATGAGGAAGTTGATATGGGCTATTATAATTGAAGGATACCTACACGTTTTAATCACATGAAGCTCACAGTCAGGACAGACGGCTTATCACAACTCCCAGATACTCTCCTGAACCTGTCCTGTGGCCTTCATGTCAGTATGGCCTTCAAGATTCTGCTCGTGCTTTTAATAGATCTCACAGTACTACTCCAAATCACGACAGAACCATCGCTTTCTTTTGAAAATATTTTTTGTGGTTAATCATCCAACTACAAAGGAACTCCTCCAGAAACTTTTGGGTTATAAGTGTGGAAATCTTCGAAGCGAATTCAGAAGACAGACTACAATAACAGACAGACCCTCATCCCAAGCCTTTGCTTACTTTACCGCATAAGGAGACAAGCTCAGTTTGCCCAAGTCAACCAGAAGTAGAATAACACGAGTAGCCAGCAGAGCTCATTTGTAAACATGTCTTCCAGTCAATGGACACTCAGTGAAATGGGTTTCTCAGCAATATCATATAAATATATAAACATATAAATGTTTAACCATGGCTTGCTGCATCCATATAAGGCAAAGCAGCCAGTGTGCCTGATTAAATAGTAGTAAAATCTGTGTAATTCCTTGAGCTCTACCACATATGGAGAACAGCAATTCCATGAAAACACACGGCACAGATCCTTCTTCCCTGATCCTAAGTCTCTCTTGTCAGGTGCAGGAGGCTTGGTACCGCAACACAGGCATGAAAACAGCTATACGGGCAGGGAAAGGGAAGGTACTGGAAGCTCAGGATTGTATCAGTAACCCACAACCAGAAGTCCTGGAAGAAGAGCACACGCGATGGAGACAAAACAGGAAAAAACCACCAAGAAATCAGAAAAAACAACCAAGAGAGGAATTACAGAATTACAGAATCTTCTAGGTTGGAAGGGACCTTAAAGATCATCTTGTCCAACCGTCAACCTAACTGACAAAAATAGACACCCACACAACAAACAAGGAGCATCATCACTAAACCATACCTCCCAGCACTACATCAACCCATCTTTTGAACACCTCCAGGGATGGAAGACTAAGACCTCAATGGTTAAATATAAGGATGTAAGAGAAATGAGGAAAGAGAGGAAAGGGTGTCTAACTGGGCCAGGAAATGGAAACCAGTGATGTGAAGAAAAATGCTGAGATGAAGAGATGTCACTTCTGATAAGGAACAACTGGGGAAGAGGGAGAAGGCAGAAGAAAAGAAGCAGGACTAGAAAAGACAGAGGTAAAGGACCTGCATTCTTTCCATGGGGAGGGAGTCTATAACAGAGCCCCAGATTTTAGGTAAACATCTTTTCACTTTTGCTGTCATATGTCTATGAAGTCTATTAACAGTCTCTTCCTCACCCACAAAGGGCTGACCACCTGTTCAGAGTAACACGAGTAACAGCGTCAAATGGGATCTCAAAGTGGTTGTCCCTATGTGAGAATGTGCTTTGCTCTCAGTTTGCTTTGAAAAGCTAAGGCAGTACACCCAAAACTGTTAAAAGCACATTAAGTTGAACACATTTGAGCCTTCAAACAGCTTATGGTCTCAATTCAGCCTTTTGGCATTCACATTCCAGTTCTAGGTGGAATCACAGAATGGCCTTTTCAGTTTCCAAAAGAGTTATAATTAAGTAAGATCTGAGTGATGTGAATAAGAATGACTGTAGAGGATGTGGTTTTCTATAAGACCTTTCTCTCACTGCAGATGTTGGCAGGGGCAAACAAGCCAAACATTGTCAGAACAGAAGAGGACTCTGCTCCTGACTCCTTTAGCGCTCACACCAGAAAGTGAAGCCACTGGGAGACATACTTTGTTCAAGTACTCTCATCTGAAAAATTACTTCAGGGGGAGGCACACATTTTCAAATACAGAGGAAACCCAACAGATACTGCTAACTCTAATCACAGTGGCCATTGCATACCTCATGAAGGTACAGTTAGAATAAAACCCACTTAGTATTTCTGTGCATTGGACACTGAGCTGACTTCACAGGAAAATAATCCTTTGTTTTCAACACAAGGTTTGAAGACTATGCAATGAGTAAGACAGATGGCAACATACATAACAAAATAGTGAAGAGCAGCTCACAGCAAGTCTGATTCCTCCTGAAAGTGACGCCAGTCCCAAGGGGGAAAGTTGACAAACAAAGAATGTACATCCCACATATAACTAAAGCTGACTGAATGCAGACTGTACAAACAAGTCTTATTTTGGCATTTTCTGGCTTTGGAGTTTCCTATTTTTGCAACACTAATCAGAAGAACTATGTGCGATTGTGCAAACTTCTATTTATTACTACTCCCAACACAACCAAGTTTTTGCAAGTGAGTATATACAGCATGTGAACAGAGTAAAGATAAAGTTTATGAAAAGCCACAAAGCACTATGACACACACCACTAAGTATTCAGCAGATACAAACAGCAATGAAATTCTGCATCAGGACTGAAGAGGGAGCGGAAACTGAACTAAAATATGTTTGATTAATAAGAAAGTGATCATGAAATTATACAGCTATTAAGGTTGTGACAATAAGTCCACCCATTCTGCAGCGACAAAGTGAGTGAAAAAAACCCCACAGCAATAAAAAGCATCACTCAACTAGGTTTACGAGAACCCAGGAATATAAATATGAAAGACAGCACTATCCTAAGAAATCTAATGCACAAACAGGATACATTATTATTTCTTACGATGAGGGTGAAACACTGGAACAATTTGCCCAGAGATGTTGTGGATGCCCCATCCCTGGAGGCGTTCAAGGCCAGGCTGGATGGGGCTTGGAGCAACCTACTTTAGTGAGATGTCCCTGCCCATGTCAGGGGGATTGGACTAGATGATCTTTGAAGGCCCTCTCCAACACAAACCATTCTATGATTGTATACATGAACAAGCCTGAGGAATAGAAAATACACCAGTGAAGACTACCTAATTGTAGGTGCTCTTTGCACTTACTTCTAAAACCAGGATATGTATGCACAGATGAATTAACCACCTACACATTTTACCTGTGTAGAGGATATCAAAAAAAGAATACATGCATGTGTCAAATAAAAATATGTTTATACAAATGCCTTGTTTCAGTTGATGTATTTTAGACCCCATGTTACCATTACATTTTCCTTAGTAACTATGAGAGCTGTGTTAATATTAATTCCACACGGGCAAAATTTTAACGCACTGGTCAGGTGCATCAAGAACTTCTGAAATATTTTCCTGATTGAAGAACTTGAGTAACGACCAGGGTAACGCTTGGTTCAAAGACAACTAACCAATAGGATGTGCTATATGCGGGCAGCATCCCCTACAACTGAGACAGTAGTATGATGAAACCAGATAGATATTTTTTTTAGTATTACTGTGGACAGCAATGAAGTTATCTTCCTGTATTAAACTTCAGGAGATGGCGGTTCATAAATCAACTGCTAGCTCCTAGGTAACGTGTAGTCAAGTTAGACATTTGCTTGGGAAACTGTTCTGCACTAGTAAGATCCAGCAAAATACTAGCTGAATTTATTTTAAAATAGGAACATAATGGAGGGGTTTGGGCAAGTTTGCTGCATCTCTCATGTCCTTACCCCAAAATCAGTCTACGTATCTACAGTAGCAGTACGATGGCCTCTACTACAAGTACCTATTTGAGCAACTTCATTTCCTGCAGAACTAAATATGTGAAGAAATGTGTTGTGTGCAAAGATCTCATACCTTTTATACCTGCTTGAAACCATCCTGGAGGTGTCCTAAAAGAAAAAGAAAGGAAAAACTAATTAACATTTTTCTTGTATCTGTATTTCCAAAATACTTTATCACTCCATAGAAAACAAAGCCTGCAGTTAAGAGCAAGAGGCCCACACGTCAAACAGCTGCTGTACGACTCAGTTTTGCACTATTTTGCTGTCAGGAACAGACAGAATACCAGGATTATTGCCACCGTGTTAGCTTCTGGTTACATCTTAACACTGGATGCCCCTACTCAGTTCCCCAGCATCCAGAGCAGGCAGCTTACCAAACCAGTATGCACCCTGCCACCAATACGCCTTCTCCACCACTACTAACACAAGATGCTTGTGCACTTTGACAGCTGCTCGTCCCCTTGTCCAAGAGCAGCAGAGCAAAACTGTTCTGATTTTTCGGCACCGCTGATGTCCTTCTGGATGGAACAAAAACTGAAGCTGGCACGTAGTCAGGGTTGAGACCCACATCAATTTATGACGTATCAGCTGGGTCACAGTAACTACAGGCATGCTCTTGGCCGTGCTAACCCAGGTGTGGCAACCTGGCTCACCTCAGTCTCTCAGGCTACCCGAAGAGGTCTTCCCCTGGCATCTGTTGTTAAGCAGGTAAGCTAGAAGTCAGCAGGCAGATGATGCCTGCACTCAAATACCAGACAGTGACTTGTCAAGCTACAGTAAGCCAATTTTTAGATCATTGCTGTCTAAACACCTGCAGAGGCTTAATGCATTTTGACTGGACTAGATGGACCAGATGATCTCTATGGTCCCTTCCAACTCTAAAAATTCAGTGAAATTCAGTGACTGCAGACTTAAATACTCCTCTGCATCTCCTTTGATAGCTTTTGGAAACTATCGTAACTGAAACTGCAAGAAACAGAATACACTTTAAACAAGAGCACAGATTTTAAATATGAGTTCAACAGTGCAAGAGCTGTGCATCTGGCCCTTCAAAGATGCATACATGGATCACTTGCAGATTACGAGTTTTATCATAGTTTTTCTATCTTAAGGCAAAAAATTTCATTACTTTTCAGATTCCCACAATGCAGTAAGATGACTTCACTAAGATTACATTTTGTTTGGGTTTTTTAGGGCTTGAGGGGGGTTGTGTTTTTGTTTGTCTGTTTTAATTTGAAAAAAAATTCATCACACTTTTATTCTGGCTCTGTAAAGACAGAAATGGAAACAAAAAGAACAGTGGGAAAAAGGGCTCATTTATTGTTACACAATCCCTGAATAAACATCGATGCATTATGTACCAATGAGGAAAGAATATATTACCATCAATAATGCTATGCTCATAGCTTCCCAATACCAGACTGATCACAAAAATATTAAGACGTGTTTCAACTGGTAAACAGTGGTTTAGATTAGACAAAGTAAATCCACAAGTATTTTTTAGGATGTTGTAAGAACATGAACCAATTACTTTATTAGTCATAGACAAAGCTCCCCCCAGCATCAGCAAACATTCGGTAAAAAGTCAGTAAAGAATATTTAAGGAGTTAATGAACTGAACAATTGCCTTTAGTGGAAAAAATAATGGCAAAGCATGAAATTCTGTCTATTTATGACACTAACTGCAGACAAAGGAATAAATGAGTTCTCAAAATAAGGTACAAGAGAAATTCCATCCACTCTGAAAATCCTACAAAACATTCCACTACCTCCACTGCTCAGTACAATATCTTTGTAAGTAAATAAAAAAGCTAAATGAATAGGATAAAAGTAGTATTTTATTACAGAAAATAAAGTTGGCAAAAAATATTTGTATTACAGAAACTTCATCTTAAAATTGCGTTTTATTTTATGAAGCATTTTCAGCTTTTGCAATATTTGCTATGCTTTCCCTAACGTAAGCATAAGAACAATATTCAACCAAGTTAAGTTATGGGAATTATTTAAAGAAACACACAAAGTGATGTAAAATTGCTGTTTTAACACTGACAACTATTTCATTATTGATGACAACATCTGAAAAGTAGCAATTCAGAGCTGTGAAGCAGCAACATAATTTCACCTCTAAAAGGGCAAAGAAACATAATTTTAAATGGTACCAGTTCTATTTTTAGTTTACTAAGGGTACGTTATCTTTTGAAAGGTCATGGCAGTAGGGGGAGGTTTCTGAGGACTGGAAGGAGGTAAATGTCAGTCTTATCTCCAAACAAAGGAAGATCCAGGGGACTCCAGCCCAGTCCTTACCACAGTCCTTGAGTAGGGGATGGAACAAATCCTGAAGTACAAGAAGGTGAAATCAGCATGGGTATATGAAGGGGAAATCATGACCGATTGACCTAGCAGCCTTCTACAACAAGATGACTGGCCCAGTGGATGAAGGGAGAGCAGGTGATATTTATCTCGGTTTTAGCAAGGCTTTCAACACCTTCCCACGTAATATATGTATAGCCAAACTGCTGAAATATGGATCAGGTAAGTAGACTGTGAGGTGCAATGAAAAGTGACTGGACTGCCAGGCCCAAAGGGTTACAACAGCAGCATCTGGATGCCAGTCACTTAGCAGGGGTCGATACAGGCACCAGTATTATTTAGCATCTTCATTAATGACCTGAGTGATAGGACAAAGGGCACCCCTAGCAAGTTCACAGACTACACAAAACTTGGATGAGCAGTTAATCATGCATCAGATGTCTGTGCTGCCACACAGAGGGACACTGACAGGCTGGAAAATGGGCTAAGAGAGACCTCATGAAGTTCAAAAAAAGGGAAATGCAAAGTCTTGCACCTGGGGAGGAATAATCCCAAGCACCAGTTACATGCTGTGGACTGGCTGGAAAGCTGCTGTGCAGAAAAGGAGCTGGGGATCCTGGTGGACACCAAGTTGAACACGAGTCATCAGTGTGTCCTTGCAGCAAAGAAGGCCAATGGCATCCTCAGGATGTGCTGCCAGCGGGTCAAGGGAGGTGACCCTTCCCCTCTGCTCAGCCCTGGAGAGACCACAGCTGGAGTGCCAGGTCCAGTTCTGCACTTCTCAGTATGAGAAGGACATACTGGAGAGACTCCAGCAAAAGGCCACACAGATGATTAAAGGTTTGGAGCATCTGACACTTGAAGAGAAGCTGGAAGTGCTGGGAATATTCAGCCTGGAGAAGAGAATGCTCAGGGGGTATCTTGCCAATGTGTATAAACACCTGAGGGGCTAAAGAAGATGGAGTCATACTCCACTGTGCCCAGATGACAGGCAATAGACAGAAATTGAAATACAAGAAATGAAACATAAGAAAATACTTTCTTACTGTGAGATTAAACACTGAAGCAAGTTGCATAGAGAGGTTACGGAGTTTCTATCTATTATGGAGATAATAAAAACCCAACTGGCCACAGTCCAGAGCAATTTGCTATACCAAAACCCTTTGTCTGTAAGGGTTGGACTAGAGACTTTCCAAGATACCTTCCAGCCTTAATGATTCTTTCTGTGCTTCTACTCTGCTTGCCTGATTTTCCCATCTGCATTCTTTTCTGAGCTAGTGAGTTAAGTGAGTTTAAACTAACTCCAACTCAGTGAGTTTAAGTCTCACTAACATCTGGCAGCTTCAGAGGATTTCATTCTGCCCTCTCATACTGTTACCTAGGGACCTGACAATCTCAATTTTTACATAAAGCGGACTGTAGTGGCCTGATTTTTAGCTTTAAAACAGTCAGCAATGGTCATTTGATGTGTGTGAAGAGACTAAAGTAGTTTCATCTAATATGTTAAGATACCTGTTTACTGTATATTAAACCTGAAATGCTGTATCAGTCATATCAGTCACAGCTCTTGGTGGTGATGGTCACAGAAACATCCTGGTTGTCCCATTAGCCATAGACAAGTTGTTCTACTCTCCTTTTAACCTTGGATGGAGAATGAGAAACACAGAGGTGACTGAGTCAAAGTTTTGCCTAACTGGCTGTACATAGAACTCTGCCAATAAAGTGGGAACACTAGTTCCCAGTTCTTACTTTTAGAACAGCTTCTTTTTCAGGAAAATGGTGAAGCCTTTAGGTTACGGCCATGCTTCCTGGTGAACATAAGCCTTTGTTTATGGTGAAAGGCAGAATTCACAAGAAAGGGAGAATTTGCACGCGACAATGCCGTCTAGTGAAGCACACGTACCCTTGTACAAAAAAATCTCTGGATCTTGGATGCTTGTTTTCTACCCTAGACACCAAAGGGATGCAATGTATGCACTGCATACCCTCAAATTTACTAAGACCCTTTCATATAGTACATGCAAACATAAGCTGTAAAGCAATTTATGTAACATAGACTTGTACATTTATCTCAACAGGAGACTTCTAAAAGTTTGGCAGTACTATTCAGAAAAGCCAGTTTTTCAGAAACAGCTGGGAAAGCAAACAAATGCTCGGGGACAAAGTACATGGCAAATACTCTCATTTGCTACAAATGACAGCTGTTAAAACTAAAAAAAAAAAAAAAGAAAAAATTAACTAGCCCTTTGTAACAGATGTTCCTACAGCAAGTATTAGTGGGTTTTATTTTTGTAGTTAAAACTAACTATGAACAAAACATTAAAAATACACATCTCATGCATAAAAACCATTTTGTCTGATAACCAAATTAATGCAGCAGATTTGCTAAATTGTGACTTTTATCATTTTGGAATCTCTAATGTAAACGCAAACCAATCATCCTTTTAAGGTGATGATGCAAGAACCAGGGAAATATATTATCTCTGTTCTCACGTTACGAATGTCGGGCAGTTGGAACTAGATGATCTTTAAGGTCCCTTCCAACCTGAACCATTCTATGATTCTATGACATACATCAGCATTGCTCCAGAAAACTGGTCGTGCTCCCTTTTCATCATGTCTACAGAATTGTTTGCGCAGCCACGTATTAATGCATGACAGAGCGTGATCTAAGTGATAAAACTCAAGGAAAAAGCAAAGATTTGTCTCATTCCACATCAGCTCCTTCATCTGATTCCCCACACAGCCTAACACACGCACCTGCTGCACAAGAGAACTTGTAAGGGCAGAAAAGGCAGCTGAGACCGTTTCCATTAATGAAACCATTTACTGCCAATTAAATTTCTGTCAAGCTAGGATGTAAGCAACTTTGCTAACTCCCCTCTCTGCTCCTGCCTCATCTTGGTATTTCATCTGGCCGATATAGAGATTACATAAACAAGCTGGTCATCAGGCTTTAAATAAATAGAGTTGTCTGTGTTTACAAGTGTCTGACAAAGATTTCCAGATGTTAAACCGACCCTATCATTACAAATCCGCTAGTTAAAATGCACTAACAAACATTGTTTTTAAACACGTACAAACTCCGGGCTCAGCTGGACTATGAAAACAGTTCACCGGAATCCCTTGAAAGACAATTTAAAAGTTTTGCAAACAATTAAAGCAAATTGCCTGGGTCAAGTAAGGCTGCTGGGGTACGCTGGTATATAAACTAGCACGTAGAATACATGCAGTGTCTTAGAATCTGACAGCACACTAGCGTAAATTGTGACTACATAACTATGTTCCTGCAGCATGCAAGGTTAAATTTTTCCATATGCAATCCAAATATGGGCTTCCTATAAAGTTTCCTATACATTCTTCAACATGTGAGCAGATAGAACTTCACTGCATGGAGGAGGGAGGTGTATGTTGGAGTTTCTTGCCTTTTACATGTCAAGGAACAGGTAGATTCTATCTCCACCCAGACAATCAAGTTAACTCCATTCTCCTTCATGAGTCACATCTTGATTAACTACATCTACTTTCCTTTTACATGCAATACAACCTTACATTGCCTTTCCCTGGAAATGGCAGTTACATATCTTCTGCAGTGCAGACAAAGTTTCATTCAGATATTAAAGTGAGATTACAACTGAATGTTTGACAACTGAAAAGCAATTTTGATCCCAATACAAACAAGGAATAATTGCAGGTATGAGAAGTAGGAGAAAGAAAAATGAAATATGCTTCTTTCCCCTTCCATCAAAATTCCCCAAAAGCAAGCATCTCTCAGGAGCAATAAAGTGCTGCAGATACCAGTTACCTTCCATTCCTGATTCTAAACCAGCTGGAAATTTCTAGAGATGTTTTTCATGGAATGCAATACTAATTCAACTTTGAATGGAAATGTGTTCACTACTCGGGGTGGGGGAAATCTCCACTCATTTCCACAGAAACCATTCTTTCCAGAAGCACTCTAAGGTGTTTTCAAGAAGTTCACAGTGGCAATTATATCACTCAAATACTTGCATCCCTTGTCCCTTGTAGCTGTGCACTTTCTAGATCACTACTTGGGACAGTTTACTTGCACATACAAAACCATCCCAGACTCCCTTCCCTTATGCTCCTAGCTGCCAAGATTTTACGTCTATTTCTGAGATTCATTACAATTTATTTTTTCCTGGTGTGGACTTCCCAGAGATGACCTTAAACACTCTTTACTCACCCAATAAATCTCTTTTATATGCAGCCATTCTGAAAATGAGCTTTTATATCTAAAGCTGTTAAGAAGGCATGAAGTTATCACCTCCTAATAATCAGTTACAAAATAAACTGAAACAGGAACCTTTTAAACAAAAACAAAAGCTGCGCTGACCTACTGTTCTTAAATGGCCTGACAAAATTTTTCATATTTTGATCTTCCTTTGATTTGTACTCTGTCGAGCTGTAACCAACACATTTTAGGAGAGTCTTGTTTAATTTACATCCAACTGCTCTTTTTAAAACATGCCATAATGAGTAACACATAACAGAATAAAACTTTGAACAAGAAAAAGACATTCCTACATTCTGGAGATTAAAATGGAATTGCCAGAACTATTTGGTATTTTGGCAGCCAGATACTTAATTCCAGACCAGCAATACAGCACAACCTCTTCTGTGTGAAGCAGATGATACATACAAGAATGCATAGAAATTCTCAGCAGTCCTCAAGTGCAACAGAAATTAGATGTTGTTCCCTAATGTCATAAAACTGAAATGAAGCTTCCTCTTTAAAAAAAAAAAAAAAAAAAAAAGTCATGGGGAAAAAGAGTCTACCTGTGCGGAAGAGAGGAAATTTATGGTTTTTATACCCTCTCATCACATATTTCTGAAATACTGGACAATTGATTCAGATAAGCATTTATAAAAGCAGAAAGACAATGGCATTACAGTCTATACAACGATAAAGCTTTCTTTAGGAAAGAAGCTGTAAGAGAAAATATAAATTCAATAAGTAAATTAATCTGTTAAAACATCTAGGTGCATGGAGGGAGAGAGAGAGGGCAGGTCCAAAGACAAGACACCTCTACAGACATAGAGTAACCTCAAACCAAACGAGGACAGCACCACAAGTTACCAGTTCCCTAGAATGACTTAGAATTTCCCAGACCCTTTCACTGCAGCCCATATGAAGTCCATGCATCTCAAACAGGTTCCAAGCAGTCTCTTCTACCTCTTGACTATAAAACCCTTTGGGGAGAAAAGCTATTCAATTCCCTTTTTCAAAAGGGAAATCCTGTGTTGTGTGTGTGTTTCCGGACTGTGGGCAAATGATGTCCTAGGTGAAGACACCGCAGTTCTCTTTACCCGACAGAGCAGAGCCTCAGTGAAGCACTGCACGTCCAACGTGCGTGTCTGCAGAGCCTGTTCATGTGCTGGTTCTGCTTTTCTGGAAATCAAGAGCAACAAAGACAACCAGGCAAAGAACGGGCTCTTCCCAAAACCTGCCAGGCTCCAGGGGTATCTATCTATGAGCTCTGGCTCAGCAGCGGCTTCGTCTGGCTCCTGCAGTGACTCAGACATTGTCAGACACAGCCTGCCTGGGCACAGCACCCCACAACGCAGGGCACGTCCCCTTCTGCGCCCAGCCGAGGGGGTCAAAGGCACTCCAGTGCCACGAAGAGGAGCCAGCCAGGCTGCAGCAGGGCAGCAACATCCAACTCTGCTGCAAAGACGCTCATTCTCACCTGAAATATATTTGTACCATGTTCTGAAAGTATTCGGTAGTACCCACGCTACCTGTCTCTAATTACTACACAGGATAAAATCTAGCCATTCCAATGAATTACTGTGTGTCCAATTGTGAAGGAAAAAAAAATAATCAAACATATTAGTACACCAATTATTAAACTCTGGCACATTTTACGTCAGACTTATTTCATATCACGTTAATATAATTTCAAAATCTTAGCATAAGGTCTTTTTTATCTGTTCTTACAGAATTCCATAGTTGCAAAGGTATGAATGTTTTGTATGAGGAAAATCTCATTAAAATATCTAAGTTTATGGTGGTTTTTTGCTTAAAAACCAGTATGAACTAAATCTAATGCCTAACATTTTGGGCTACTTCTTGGACAATATGATTTACAAACCTATTTGTATTTTTATACAAATGAATGCTGGATTTTAAAATTAATTAGCTCTTATAGTTCACAAGGACCTCTTAATCAGTTTTAAAATAGATGTCAATAACACAATCACAGAATGTTAAATGTTGGAAGGGATGTTATATTATATCTATTACATACATTACATACATGCAAGTATTTTTATATAGTATCTTCTGTTAGATTGTAGCATTTTGTTTTCATGCTGACTGATAAACATAGTCATGTGATTTAAGTAAGACTATAGTATGTTTGCGATGTCCTAGATGTTTCAAAATTATTACTTGTACATCAAAATAAAACCGAATTATTAATTACAGATGAAAATTTGCTCAGAAAATGGAGACAACAACATGAGAAAATGAAAGAAATACAATGAAAATATGATTTCTACCTAGTGATCAGTCTGTGTAGTGAGCTAAATCCCAAAGGAGACGTGAAACAGGAAAAAAAACAGATTGCAAAAACAAATTTCTGTCAGGGAAAAGTTAAGTGTCTTTAATTCTGTTCACTTACTTAAGTAAACCTTAACATTATTTTTTTTCTTTTACAGCCTCATCTACTACCTTTAATTAATATGTAATTAGCAAGGACTTCAAACAAGAACTAACACAGACATGCTAAAACGCCTGGGTGGAAGTGATACGTATTATCCCTGTGAAGCCAAAGGAGTTATGACTCATCTCCCTGTTTACACAGAGCCAGGAGGCCACGGAGAAACACTGCAAGTATGTCTAAGGAATCAAATCGGGCGTCTAGCAGGAAGGTAAGTATCCTCAATTCCCATCTGTGAAGAAATTTATCAAGGACATTGGGTGGGAGGAAAAAATTAAAGAAACACCCGCAGGTAAAACAAGTAACTCCCAGGGAAGTCAAGCGTCAAGAAGAAAACAGCTCCTAAAAATAAGGAAACAAGAAATACTCACTAAAATATATAAACAGAGTTTTTTCTTTATTTGTTATTCTCCATTTCTACACCCAAGCAACATCCGACACCAAAGAGCCAGAACAAGCATGTACAAGCAGGACAAGAGTTCAGGGCACTTGGAACAAAAGCTACGAAGGAGCTGATTAGATCAGGCTGACAAAGTCTAATTAGATCTCAGGTAACTCACTGAGAGAGCAGAGCTGGAAAAATCATCAGAAAGACAGTGATTATATCCAGTATATGACCTTCATGGATCAATGTTGAATAGTCATAAACTGAAAATGTAGGCTTCCTCAAATTCCCTGAAAAGACAGGGAACTTGGAAATACTTACATAAAGCTCCCAAATTCAATGTGTCAGTCAGTCATAAAAAATTAAAGAATCAACACATTGCCAGAAACCTAAGGAAAACCTCCAACATGTGAGCAGAAAGCACAGGATCTAAACCACACAACTTGATGCTGAAACAGGAGAGCTTTTTTTGAAGACAGAATCCAGATGGACACAAACCTTTACAGCTCAGAGAAATTAAGAGAGTAGTGTCAGTTCTTAAGGGTCTTTTCCAACCTCAATGATTCTACGATTCTAGGATCTCAAGTCACAGAAGAGCTAAGTCACAATACGAAACGCAGAGCAGAGATGATGACAGTGAAAACACAAACAGAATTTGCTTAAGTACATTATAGTATGTGTAAATACAAAATCCTGCACGGACCTATGTGCACAGACCCTTCACAGCACTCCACCCTGCGTCTACACACACAAACAAACAAAATACAATTTCTCAGAATTATTTTTGATGGGATTTGTCTCAGATTTTACAGATCATTATAACTTTTTCAACCTCACCTTAGAGCACTGAGCTGCTTCTTGACTTGTCAACGCAGTGGTTTGCACACTATGTATTAGAAACATAACTAGTGATAAAACCAGCTTCTTCAGTGGAACCAGTTTAAAAAAACGAACCACCCTGCCCACCTCTACTAGGTGCTGGTTCCAAGAAAAGAAAAGAGAGGCCCAGTGAGTTTACCAGCAGAATGGGCCTGGCAGCTTCTACTAGCAAGAGAGTAAATGGAGGCTGACAAGCCAGAAATTACTTTATGGCTTCAAAGCCAAGTGACACAGTTGCCACATCTGTACTCCAAAGCACTCAACAGCAGGTCTCTTCCTTGCCCCATGTAGTGTCATAAGAAATAATAATCTGTAGGCTCCCTTCCCCATCTGCAATAGTGTGAGGTCTGAATTACAGCCCAAAGTGGCGTTTTCATATCGTGAAACCTAGGTCTGTGTTGCACACCCCAGCATGTTGATTAGGGGCATGCAGCTGTTTCTGAGCTAGCAGAGGCTAGGAATGTCCTCATAGCACTACACAGGCAGCCAAACCTGGTGCTGGGATGTTCCTACTGCATGTGCGGACTGGTTCCTGGCACAGTATTCCTCAACCAGTCCCCAGGTATGATACAGGAGAGCACTAGGGAACGTAAACCAAAGCCATGCCAGAAAACCTCGCTAATAATTAAGCCATAGGCTCTATCAGCAGGGCAGTGGTTGAGCTCACACCCAGATCTTGCCCTTTTTAGCAGTTTGAACTTAGTCAGACTGTCTCCACCAAACTTCTCTAAGTTCTAGATTCCTCCTCCTTCCTGAGCCATCACATTAATTACACCAGATGATAAGTATGTAGAGAAGCAGGCTCCCCCCACATCCTCACACCACTATGGAACAGGAACATGCAGCCTCTAAATGCACAAGCACATCTGAGTAACTACCACTATGAGATTCTTTAACTTAGTATGAATAACCTGAATGTACAATCCACCTTAGTAATGGTTGTGAAACAATTCTGTATGTCTGTTTCTGCAGAGCTGTGTAAATTTTTGCTCATCTTTCTGCAACTGTAAGATGTCTCCCCTCCCCACCTGGCATAAAGACATTCAGCAGGGATCCCTTTCGTCCATGTAGGTTCCTGCAAAAGAGCATCCTCCTCCTTGTACACACCCCGCAAATACTTACAACTTCATTTTCTACACTTCAGACTTGTTTCTGGAATGAAAGCAGTATTAACTAAAATTGTCTCTGTAGAATAGAATAGCAGAGGAGTTCAGGAATCAGGAGCATTACAGTGTCTTACAGAAGCTTTTGATATCAGTCAAGCTGTGTCATCTATATGTCCAAGCAGATACGGCAGGATGTCCTTCCCTTTTTGATAAATTTGTCTTTACCACAGGACTCTTCTTCCCACGGAAACCTCAGCTGCAGTGTATCATTATACTCCAGGGGATCACATTTTCTTTTCCCCAAGGAATTTTAGAAGAAGACTGAGAGGAGATACCTGCTTAAATATCATCATTTTTGACACCTGAACAGAATTTCCATATTGACTTTTTCATAGACAAAACAATCTTCTTAAACCAGCACTCAGCTGAGTCAAAAGCGATGCCAGCCCAAAGAAGAAAGTACATGGTAAAGTGGCAAAGAAAATGAATTCCTTCATATGAGGTCCCTGCTGACTGCTCAAACCATTAGCTGGGAATTTGAGAAACTGCTTTCTATTCCTTCTGGTCATATAAAAGCTCCAAACCAGTGTGTAACACCAACTAATGGACCAGCTTATACAATTCTGGAGCATAACTTGATGAACTCGCTAGTGAAAGAAACAGTGCAAGAATGAAACAAACGCCTGCTCATACAGGCTGAGTACATGGCAGCAAGGTAAGGTAGGGTTCTTCTGTAGGTCAGAAAAAAGAGAACAAAAGTAAACAAAGCGGGGAAAAAATTAATGGAATGATCACAACCGAACTAAAGAGATAATACAAGAAAGGAAATAAGAAAGTAGATACAAAGTAAGAAGCCTCCACTCCGCCTCATCTTCACAGGTTGAGGTTTCATTCAGTTTTAGTTTTCATGCAAGTCCTGTGATGAGCAGTGCATAGGCTCACAAAACCAAGTATTCAATTATAAGAGACTTCATTGGCACATTTAACTGTATTTACTGGGAATGAAATGCATTCCTGAAAAAAAAATTTAAGCTTAAGCCACTTAGCCACCAAATTAAACTTTACTGAACACAGATGTTAAACATGTTCATAATTTTGTATTTCTTTCTAAGAAAAGCAAAGTTTTCTTGTCAAAGGTAATAAAATTTATGCTGACAATGATCAAGTACTGAACACTAATGATCCCTTCCACAAACAAACGGTAAGATTTCTCTTTTTGATCAGTTGTCATGAAGACAATGTCGATAACCACGTATTAGTACTTCCCTACAGGAGCAGAAGTCAGATGACTCAAAGTAGGGATGCCCAACCTGCATCCTCAAGGCTACCCATCGCTGGCCAAACAACTTCATCAAACAACTTTCCCTCTGGGTCTGGCACAAGTAACTGCTAGCTCTCAGCCTCCCCATTTCTTAGGGGCAAGGGGGACTGAGATTTCCCTGCTAAGCACTTTCTGAAAGCAGCAGGATCAGATAGTGCACGCACCATACAGTTGAATCGTATTTGCTGAGCACGTGCAGATCCTTTGGGAACATAAACCCCACTGAACACGCATGGATCAGCAGCACTACAAACAGGCACATGTATACTAAAATTGCTCACGTAAGAGGAGAGGAAGAGGATTTTGGCAGAGAAACCTATGCTGCTACAACAATGTCTACCGCACAGCCCATTTGGCTGAGAAATCCAGACTCCACTAGTTTCAAAACTCAGTTTCTATTAAAACACACACACACAATTTAACTAAAAACTAGCAATCTCATTTTTGCAGAACAACTTGCCCACTGTCTTTAAAGCATCCAGTTATATCAGACAAGACCATCATGCAACATTACTACTCCTCAACTCAGAGAAATTAACTTGCGGATTAATTAAAAAGGTAATACATGGGGTGGGTTTTTTTCCAGCCTCCAATAGTACAGACAAAAAGCATTTAAAAAAACCTAAGGCTGCAAAGTCAACCAATTCAGAACGGGTCCAAATGCTGTTGACTTAAGCAACTTTCACTCAAATTCTTACAACATCCATCATGATACTGCTTTCCTGACACCACCACGTGATGTATTTTTCCACAAGATCTCAGGTGGAACTCAAGAGCACTCAGCGAGCATGTTTAGTATTTTGTGTTTACTTGCTTTTCACAAAGTGGCCACCGTGCCTTATACACTGCCAGTAACATGGTCAAGCTGCTCTGAATACAAGCCCATATTGCTAGATACTATTTGAGTGATGGCCTGATCATACGTGATCATGGAAAGATGGAATTCCTGTGTTCCTTATACAGGAATAATTTAGGTCTCACCAACCAGGGCAGTTAAACATGTGAAGCACCTGGTTCATGTCAGGAACTGTACAGGTCAGCAAATACCCCGCAACTGATGTCACTTACTTTAAAAACACTGCACACACAAGACTGAATTTAGACACAAATACATTTTTAAAATTAAGTGACTTTAATTAACTTTATACTAAAGTATAAATTAACTTTAATACTTAAACAACATTGAATTGAATACTTTTAAACCCATTTTTATGGGAACATTTTTAGACATACGGTAAGATTTCCTCACGAGTCTTTCTTTTGCATTCACTAATATTGCTTATGTGCTTTGTGAGTACTAATGACTGTTTCCACACTATCTCTATGAAGTGGATCACATTCTTAATCTGCAAATAGAAAACCCAAAATGACTATTATCTGGTAATTAGCTCTAATATTAGAGGGTCACAACCTGATGCAGAATTACATACTACTTCATGTACTCAAACACAGATCCTCCCAATTTACATATTTCTGTATTTTAATCACAATTTATTTACTCACTTTATAAAACAATACCAATATTATAATCATGTCATAAAATAATCCTTAGCCTAACATCTGAAGAAATATAGCACGGAAAATAGAACACATGCCTCCATACATTTGGGCATGCCCCGTAGCACGACTGCATTTTCTCTATGGACAGCAATTAACACCAAGTAACATCATGACACTAATAAAAGATGAATTATTACTCTTGAATGAACACACAGAGTTCTCCTTTGCAAGAACTACATGAAACCTAGATTCAAAACATCTTCAAAAAGCCGTGGTCAGGTATGAATAGATATGAATATCATAACCACATACTTTGTATAATGAGAGCAATTGCAAAATGATGCTGTATGACGTTACACTGCTGCACAAAATAAAAAGCCTGGAAATGCAAAATAGACAGATATAAACTGCAAAGCGAGCTGAGAAGCTTATTTGGCAGCATAATCTTGGCATAAGATTCAAGTACGAAACTCGGGAAGCTTGTGTCAAGCAGGTTTGCAGCTGTGTGTCCTCACAGAGATGCGTGTAACAGCTCGGCTCCCTGCACTCCTTGCAGTCTGCCACACAGCTAACAAGTCACTAGACTTTTGTTCCCTAATTTTATTTACTGCTTTCAGCATAGCTTACAATGTGCCTCTATTAAACATTTACAGCTTTGTAACACTTTGTATCACTGCCTCAGAAAATGTCAACGTGTTGGGTCACATCTAAAATAAAAGACGGTATTTAAGCAACCTGAACTGCACCAGAGCACTTCTGTGGGAGTATCCTTGGACTGCGTTCCTTCTAGAAATTGCCTGCAATGTTCTGGTGAAACGTTAAGCTTTTTTTAGAACAAAAGGTTAAAAAAAGATTAGATGTGGTTTTCCTTCCATTTTCATAGGCTCTTGGAGGAATTATGACTAAATGCACAGGTCAAATTAAACGGTCAAGCTAATAAATCAAGTTTAGATGACTTCACCAGGCATCTAACCTATTCACTACTGAAATTAAATGCAATGAACCCAATCTGCTGTGGCACAATTTTATAATTATACCACTAGGAGAATGCTGATTATCATAGGATGGTTTGGATTGGAAGGGACCTTAAAGATCATCGAGTTCCAACCCCCCTGCCATGGGCAGGGACACCTCCCACTAGATCAGGTTGCTCAAAGTCCCATCCAGCCTGGCCTTGAACACCTCCAGGGATGGGACATCCACAACTATGTAGACATTTCATCCTATCCTCACCTCCAATCAACAAGAAGGATTCTTTCAAAGGTATTAGCTAATTGCTACAGCAAACAGAATGATTATCCAAGCATTTATCACAAGCTAATCTCCTGCAGAGAACAAGCTGCATTGCTGCTACAGAGAGGAGTGAGAGCAATCCAAGATACTACTGTGTATGCAACTTGGTGTCATGAGTTGAAAATGAGAGCAACTTCTCCTCTTGTTGTCTTGGATTAATAGCTCAACAGGAATTCAGAACTAAGGTCAAGCTTTACCCTGTCTACTAATCCACATAATTCGAATTTATTTCAAGAATAGGATACAACATATAACATAAAGAGAAGGTTCAGTGCCATAAACGAAGTGACATTTTTTGTCTAGCATATTTGCCTAGTGTTGTTGACTGTGATTCAGTGCAGATGCTTAACTGTCTCAAATGTATCTTACAAAGTTGTGTCTTGCATAAAATAATTTGGGAAGATTCAACATCTGAAAATTTCTTTAATTTCTTGTTGGTGCACAAGGCCTTGTATATGCTTACTGGTTTTGGGTATTGGCATAATAGTAGCATTTTTCCACTTTCTGGAATTCAGCTGGCCTTCTAAGAGACTTGAAAAAATCTCAGTAAGATAATAATTTTTCCAGTCAAGTCTTGTAGGTTTTTTGATGCATATTATCTTTATACTGAGTACATAATCTTCAATTATGAAAAAAGATGTTCATTACCCTGAACATAATTTCTGTCCGACCGCAAGAAAGCCATTGCTATCAAATAGTTCTGCACTAGTTTCAAATTTATAATTGCTACTAAGCAAGAGCTAGATTTATATCATTGCTAGGCTTCACTAATTCCTAAATCGGTAACTTTAGTAACTTCAAAGTAGTAACCTTTAATTATGTTTACCCTTATCATTACAAATGTTTAGCTTATTATAAAAGTTCTAAGCTTCAACACATATAACTTACTACTCTTAGCCTGCATTCCCATATGCATCAGTGAGTAGTCCACGGCACAGAACCACCGAAAGGCAGCGTTAAAAACAGGAGACAAATCAAGCAAGGAAGTCAAAGAGCCAGGTGTAATGCTTGTTTTGTGTTTGGGAGTGGATTTAGTTGATTCATCTGGTGAGGTGGGG
Organism: Calidris pugnax; assembly: GCF_001431845.1. Classification (NCBI taxonomy): domain Eukaryota; kingdom Metazoa; phylum Chordata; class Aves; order Charadriiformes; family Scolopacidae; genus Calidris; species Calidris pugnax. Next base: position 16,645,487 of record NW_015094506.1, on the reverse strand, counting down.
CTTTCCACACTATCTTTTGCTAAAGTTAAGTTATGACTGTAATTGTTTTTCAATGTTTAAATGTTGCCAGACCTATTATCTTCCGTATTTCCAACATAAAATAATTGAGAATGTGATTTCAGCCAAATAGTTCTGCTTCAGAAAAAATACTCTCGGGTCTGGTATACTTTTACATCTATTCTTAAACAAATCACATATCTCTGTGCTTTGGATCAAGGACTTCAAATTCAGCCAGAGTTTTCAAAAACTGCATTTTGCCCATGAGAAGAGTAACAGCATCTACTGACAATGTGAAAATAAAACTGAAAGATCAGATTAAGGATTGGAAATAAAACATTATTCAGCAAAATACATATCCATCATACATTAAATCAATATTGACTGTCTTGTTTCCCGTAAAATTATCATTTACCAATTATATTGGTAAATTTATATTTACCAATTTCATAAAATGATTTAACAGAATGGACAAACCAGTGAACACATCCGTAACTACAGAAATGTATTCTGCTTAGTGGGTAGAACTAGAATAGATATTGGTCAGTGGCAACTAGAATTGACTGAATTATTAGATCTAAAACATAAATTCTACTTTTAAGAACAGAATTAGGCTTAACTGTTGCACAGAGTAGAATCAAAAGGAAACTAAGTCATCAAAGCTGAAATAACACTGCTGTCAAATTCTGTCCAAATTGGGCAAGTTGTAAGTCTTCTAATAAAAAGCGAGCTGACAGTGTCAGTAATAAACTGATTAAGTCTGAGCAGCTACAACTTTCTAAGGTTCCATCTGTTCTGTATATGTGCCATCCTGGGTCTTTGCCAGATCTGAGGCCTGGGACTCTCTTCTGTATTGTCAGTGACAGGACACCCCTGCTGGGCTCTGTCAACAAAGAAGTAGTGCCTGCTTGAATACGGAGGTGACAAACTTGGAACTGTGTAGGATACAATTAATACAGACAGCCTGGTAAATAGAAACTGAGATTGTTGGTCAAGCAGAATAGAAAATATGGATAAAAAAAAAGAGGGGCATGGGAATACAGCCAAAGCATTATGCAATAATACCACTAGTGGAAACTAAAAGTGACAACTTTCACAGTATTTGTTGAAAAAGTAAAAACAAAGTGAACACAGTAACAAAGAGTCTAACAAACAACTTGAAAAAAGAATAAAAACATTTCTGAATGAGGAATCCTGCCAAAGTATCTGCAAAGACAATAGATCAAGTTATAAGCAGCGTGCTCAGAGGAGACAGTTCCTCTGCAGAAATATTTCTGTTGGTGTTCATCATGGAAAAGCATGGTAAGGGTCTCCCATCAGAGCACTTCTTCATGGAAGATTCAAAGGGGCTGTTTCAAACAGAAGTGCTGGTAGAAATTAAAAAAAAAATTAACAAAATGAAAAAAGAACCACCTAGTTGCCAGAATGAGAAGTTATTAACTGCTTGAGCGTTAAACTCCCCTTTAACCTGTGACTAACATAATCACTATTTTTAAGAAGATCCTACAGCAGACAAGAGAACTGTAGACCAGTAAGCTTGATACTGACACTGAATAAAGTGCTGCTACTAAGTCTAAAACAATTAGTGAGTAAGTGAGTAAATATGATATAGTGTGAAAGAGTCACCAGGGCATTTGTAACACAGTGACACTTCACTAATCTAGTGCAGCTTTTTAAGTCAAAAAATGTCCACAGGAGAAAGCTGGTTGGCAGCCTACTGAGTTTCAAAAAGGCATTTCCCAAAGCCTCTTAAAGAAATTAAGCCACACTGGCATGTGGAGTTAATGTCCTTCCACGAATCAATCACTGGTGAAAAGATACGAAATAATGGTGGGCCCTGATGGGCAGCTTTTGCAGTGGATGGAATATCCAAAAAGTTCCATGGGAATTTGCTCTGGGACCTGTTCTTTTCAATGTATTCAGGAAGGAGGTGTCCACTACTCAGAACAGAGAAGATGAAGGTCAAATGTGAAAACATGCAGAATTTCTCTATCAGGAGTGGCTGGGAGGTGAAACAGGAGAAGAAATTTAGTGTACATAAGCACAAAGTGAGACAAAAAGTTAAATATACTTCTAAATTTACATATGTGTCCATCTCAAGCTTGCTATTATCACTCACAGATAACACCAAAATGTTAAGTTAGAGTAGACACACGGAACAAAAACAGTAAACTCGGTGCTCAGCAGACAAACGGGCAGATACCAGGAATTGTCAGGAAAGAAACGGGGAACGAAACAAAAAACTCCATTAAACCACTTTACAACAGCATGCTGTACTGAACTCTCCCATTCTGTTTCCTGACCCCAAATAAAATATAGTCAAACCAGAAAAAGTACAGAATGTTACTGAGTATCTCCTGTACAAGGAACAACCAAATAAAACAGAATTCTTCAGCCTGGAGAAGAGGCAGCTGAGAGGGGCCGTGCTCTCTCTGCAGCATGAGGTCACAGAAAGAGGAAGCGGTTGTTCCCAGTGTCTTCCACTGGGACACCTTGGTGAAATCACATGGAAACAGATGGCAAGTGACAGGTTCAACTTAAACAAAAGGAGACTGTTCTTCACATTCCAGGTTATTAAGCTGTAGACCTCTTTGCCGCAGGCTCTTCTGAATGTTAAACACATCCACGAGCATATGAAAGACTGGGAAAAATTTTAGAAAGAAAGTGCATCCAGACTCACTAAATTCAGTGATGTCCTCTCCGGTTATAGATGGTTTGAGAACTACCACCATGTGCTTGCTCTGTTGGTATTTGCTCCTCCTTACGTATGTGCTATTGCCACTGTTGTTAAGAGTCAACAGGCAGAGAGAGAGGGAGTCAGGCCTGTGTTTGCACATGTCCTTAGGTAATAGAAGAGGAGGACAAACAAGACCGGCCAAAGAGACTAAAGGCACAAAAGAAAAGAGAGAGAACACTTGCCACAGGTAGTATAGCATGGAGAAGGGGTGTACTGGGCATAACTGGCAACGCTTATCAGTAGGGGGGTGCTGCAGGACTGAGTGTAACCGTGTAACCTGTAGCGAGGTGACTGCAGAACAAACAAAAAAAAAAGGGAGAAGATGTTTCACAGAGGCAAAGGGTGTTTTCCTCAAGAGAATCCCCAGAATCAGTACTTAGAAGTTTGTTACTTGGCAATAAATTAGATTAGGAAATTGGGTCCTGATTTGAAAAGTTTACATCCCATTACTTGAATATTCTAAAGCTATTTTCACTTGAATCTCGAGATTTCTCTTCCTCTCATTAAATAGTAAGTTTTATGGAAAACATCAACACTGCTACCTTCATAGCCCCTAGAAAAATAGAGGATTCTGTTGTCAGAATCAGGTCTCAATGTGTTGAGTTTGGGGAACGGAACCTCATGGTCTGTTTTTAGTAATGTGACAACTCCTGAAATTCATGTTTGTTTCCATACAGATTATAATCTACTGTTAATTAGGAGTACAAAGAAGGCAGTATGAGTTTTAAAACAGAGTAAAATATCAAAATGAGCAAGTGTTAAGAACTCACCTGTACTAAGTATAAGCCAGAGGTATCTGCACTGGAACTTTCATTTTGTATCGTATTCTGTTGGGTAATAGCATCCTCCTTCTTCCGCTCCTTCTGCCCTGCTTCGTCGTCTTCATATTCATCGAGGTTCTAAACCCAAAAATACTCAGTTATACAACAGTCTTTGTATGTTGCATCATATGCTTCCCATATTTCATAAAATTAATGCATCAGTGAGTATTTTCAAAGATTAATTTCATATTTCAGAAAAGGTTAATTGTTTAAATGCTTTTCTTTCCATGAATATTGATATCTCCGATACAGGAATAAAGGTTGACAACTAACTGCTTTTTCTTAATCACAAAAATAAGAAACAAACAGATCCAACTTGACAAAGCTTTAGGCAATGTTGACCAAGTTCAGTGCTAATCCTGCTGCGAGCAGGAGCTTGGGCTACACCTGAGGTCTCTTCCATTTGAATGATTCTACAATCCCATTTGTCAGAAGCAATAATTTTACCTCAAAAAGAGATTTTGAGGAAGTACAGAAAAGGGAAAAAAGAGTTAATTGCACTCTTCACTCAACAGCTGACCTTTTTTGACACAGTGGCATCTGCTGAGATTGGAGTGTCAGTCTGAATCACCTATCTTAATTTTGACCTCCTGAAAATTAGTCATTTTCAAATTATTTGGATAGTCATTAATTGCTAACAATTAACACATATATAACATTTTGGCTCTTCATCACAAATGTTTCATACTAGACTTGCTGAAATACTTAATTCAAAAGGATTAAGTGTTTAAAGAACTGACTGCTGACAGGTGAGAGACAGGAAAAATAAATAAATAATTGGTCACAGCCTCTGTTCTAGCTCAGAGCCAGTGTGAGGACTCAACCAGCTTTGAACTAGGTCAGCTTTGTTACACTGGTCTATTAGTTTAACAGACACAAATTTACAGAAAGAAAAAGCACAAATCTCATGTTTGGAAGACCAACTTCAAACAGATTTGAAACTCAAAAAAATTTGACCACAACATCACAAGCTGTTTGCCAGCACTCTGCATTAAAACAAGAGGTGTGTGAGACCTAGTTTCCAAAAACCAGGGAACTAACCATTCTAAGGTACCAGAAAAAGTTTCTGGATGAATGTGTAACAGCTTGAGAAACAGAGAACAGGGCTATAAGAGAAGAAAGATGAACGTCAAATTACTCCAGTGGAAGTTTCTAAAGCATAAAAAAGAAAATTACTATTCTGAGGCTTAGACACTGACAATCTCTGACATCATCGTATCCAAAGAACACAAAACTAACCAAAAGCATGTAATGAGAATGCTGGAATGCAGGTTTTTTTTAAAAAGAAAATCAGTGTTACTTACTAATTGAAAAAAGCAGTAGGATATTAAAAAACCCCTAACTTGGGCTGCTCCAAAGCAAACAGTATGGTGATTGAAGTGCTAGAAAACTGACAAACTAGAAAGGTATGTTTCCAAAAGTGAACATAATAAAGTGAACATAAGTGAACCTGACTAAATGCCATTTAGATTCTCTACGGTAGCACTCATGGCAGAATCCTAATGCAATTTCACCAGTATACTTCTACCCCACACTGTAATGCAACTGATGTAGACCTCTCTACTTCTACCACTAAGAACAGGCACATATGAAAGATTATTACAGCTGAAACATTATACATTTAAAAACACTTTCAGTAAGCAGCCTTTTCAGATAAAATAATTACAAATAAAAAAAATTAATTTCATTCTCTCGGATCCATTTTTAACAGCGTTTAAAAAACACTGTCACAGCACATTGTAGGCGATGATCTTTAAATCAACATCCTCTACCTTTTATAAACTGTAAAGCTTAACAAGTTTGGTTAATGTAAACTGAAGTCTGTATCCTAATTTATCTCATTATCCTAATAATCCGTTCTGAAGTGACAAAATAAGAAATAATGAGCCACTACTGCAACAAGAAATGGAGCGATCTTCAGCCCTTACAAAACCAGCCTTGTTCAGGAAGAACTACAAGGCTCACAGATGGTCTCACATAAATTAAGACCAATGTCACACAGATGAAGAATGATACTGCATTAGAAAAGCATGAACACTTTTGGATTGTTCTTCCAGCTTCCACGTAAGACAATGAGGATTCCACACAAACACAAAGGAAAGAAATAGTTTGACATCAGTTTGGAAAAGCAGCCTCTAATTAGTGTAGGAGAAAGCCAACCTGGAGACAGAAGAGACCAGTAATCTTCACACACCTCAAAAAAGCTTTGGATTTTCAAGGAACAACATTCTTTAAAGAGAAGGATAGAGCTCAAATTACAATACTGTAGGAAAAAAAAAAAAAAAAGCCTTTGTATCGACTAAGTAGACAAGTGCTCCTTTCTTCACAAGTTCTCTCCTTCAGATACCAGCTTCTCATAAGCTTTCCAGAGACCATGAGTATTCCACAGAAACATTCTCTTCTGAATACAGTTACATCTGTATGGAAGAATGTTCTCTCTTTCGATGTAAGATCACCTGCTACTATTTTCTTAGCAGACTTGGACAGGAACAAAATGTCATCATCTGACATGAAACTGCCAGCCACAGAATTTTAAACCAAGCATTTTCAGTTAGGATTTGCCAGCGATTCATATTTCCAAAGTTAAAGGCTTTCTTCCCAAGCGTGGAACAGTTACCAACAGTTTATGTAAACCTCATATGGGGCGTACAACCTGCTCTGAAGGTTACTGGGGCTTCCTGCCCCTCCAGCCCCCTTCACCGCACGGGGCCCTGAGCCAGCCGGGGCCAGCAGCAACCTGCAACAGGGCCGGTGGGTTTTTAGCACTTCTGACAGATGAGGTAGGAGAGTCACGGACAGGTTGTTCCTCACCATTTTGCAGCCGATGTGGCACATTTGGCCAGGGCTGCCAAAGCCTTCCTGCCCTAAAGCAGATTATACTGGTCCCTGTCACTGATCTTCTGTGGTTTCCCAAACACAAAGGTTGTGTTCCCCTTCCGAACACACTGACACGCACATGCCCACACACTAATTTAAACAATGTCCCTTTAATGTCTGCTGAGCACAAGTCAACATGGTAATATCTACAGAGTTTTAACTTTTTATTAAAGTAATTAAGTTTTGCTTCAATCACCATTAGCCTTAATCGGGAAATCCATTTGTTTTGACTCAAGATGAAATAAGCTTTCTTATGCAAAACAATATAGTCAATATTCTGCTTATGCACTTCCCCATTAGCTTCAGTCAGATTGCTAATCTTAACGCTATTTATAATCTAGGCTAACTTTTAGCATAATAAAAAAATCAGTGAAAGCCAAGATTCAGTTGTCAGATTAATTACTGTTGAAAAATTAAAAATATACAAAGTGTGGTTACAGACTTTAAAAAACTTTTTTGTTCAAACTGCCCTGCGGCTGAAACTGCCTCAGCCCACAGGCCATTCCAGCCAGAGGCATTACTGCATTGCTCGCATTGCGGGCTCCTCAAAAACACTCCACTTCGCTTCAGAAACTAGTTTCACGTCATTGAAAAAGACATAAATGCAGTAATTACTTCCTCTGTCAGTACAGCAGAGAAATGGGACTTGTAACCACCGAGGTGTAATTCTGGCCCATTATATAATTCTCTGTGTCCATTCCCTTCCCCCGGCTTTTTTATTTTGCTGCTAGGCACATACCATTTCAGATTCTTATTTTCCACTAAAATCATCTGAGTTTTGTAGAACAGATATTCGATGTGACATTCCCACATCTGATCTTAATATACGGAATCCACAGAAATTCTTTAGGTTTTCTAGCATTTCAGTCCATGTTTGAAGCTGTAGTATAAACATTTTTGTGTAAACCTCTAGTATGGAAAATACAAGCAGAATAAGATGCTTTCAAAAGAATCAGGCTGATGAAGGAAACAGCCACAAAGATATCCCCGCATTCCAGCGCACCACCAGCCTGCAGTTTAAGGAGACACTGTACACAGAACATTTCTAATGATTCACTGGGTCGCTTCCTATAAACATTCATGCACTGCTAAGAACAAACACAAACTGGGGAGAGACTGTCTCGTCCAGGAGAACAAGAGGGACTCCTACATGCAAAAGACCAGTTTCTGAGCGCACACGAGTCAAAATGTCACCATCCCCATCCCCCTTCCCGCACCAACTTGCTTTTGCCTTGCAGTTCTGCTGGCCGAGCACATACCTAAGAGCTTCCCAGTTCATTTCATGAAAGGTCAGGCAGGTTAGTTTCAGCAGTTTTAATTAGCCTGGCTGATTCTGCCTGAACCTGATGCAAGCCCATTCAAACAATTTATTTCGCAGAACTCCATGCAGGGTTGCGCTACATCAGCTTTTTGAAAACGATGAGCACTTGAGATAGTAACATATTTAACCAGTACAGCAAGATGTGCAAGCAGATACAGACTCTCAGTAAAACCCTGTGTTCAACTTCACATTGGGCAATAAACAGAAGACCTATAACACAAGCACCATCAGTTATCTTGACCTTTTTTTCCAGCTTCTTAACCATGCTGACAACCTCGGAGAGGAAACAAATCTAGGCTTCTTCCCATTGCCCCAAAGTGACTTTGAACAATTAATTTACCTTTTTTTTTTTTAAATCAATTTCACTGCAAGAATAGTTTCCGTGTTTAGTAAAATTTCAAAGTGCTCTATCACGACTTCATATCAAGATGCTGAAAAAGTGCCACGGTTTCTATTAAATGTGAACATTTCCTAAAAACTTCCACTGTAGAAATGCAAGACAAGATAGAAGAATTACTTTTAACTCTGCAAAAAATGTAACTAGGCAATTAACTACAACAAAATACATTCTGGGAATCAACATTATTTTTCCCTCAGCTGGTCATTCAAAGTCTGGAAAAGTTAACTGCAAAGTAAAGACAACTATTTTACACATCATTTCTTTATAATCACTCCTGTTACTGCAGCACTGAGAACCAAATGCTTCCTCTCTGTGCACAGCTCTGATAGCTGTTAAATACCATGGTCCTACCTTTCTGCACAGCATCAAACCTTTCTGTCATCATCTCCCAAAACACACAGCAAATACAAGTAAAAATCCCAAACCTCAGTGATTTGAGATATTACCTTTCCCTTCAGAAATACTATTTTTAATCATACTTTTAAAGCACATTTTATTACAATGTCCAGACAGCATCCAAAATATTTAAGTAAAATGGGTTTACAGTAATAAAATATTTTATTAGAATAAGAGTATAATTGGAAAAATTACATCTTTTGCACTACACAAGCCTTTCATCAGGTTTAGCTTGCTTAAGTGCTTTTCCTTACAAGTTAAAAAACATCCTTATAGAGGTGAAAAGAGCTAATGTTATTCATAGGAACCATCTAAAACCTACAAACACTTTCACGGATATGGATAACGCAGTAAAACATTTTATTTTCTTAAGAATAACTGACCTTAATTCTTATGTGAAGAGAGTCCAAAAAAGGATACTGAACTCACACACCTTATCTGAACGATCTTTGTGCACTTCTAAAAGCCTACGTATCCAAATGGAGAGGTCCAATGTCAACAATGAGTATGATCACAAGCATGGATTTTTAACCCAGAAAAAGAATAAAGGCAGGAATCTTTGGTATCCAAGATCAAAAGAGACCTGAATGCAGCAGTAGGTCAGTGACCAGCAGGTGGGCCGGAGCACAGCTGACTGCAGCCATAGGATGTGCTCATCCTTGACCACGCTGCCAACAAAGCAAACCAAAAAGACCAGCATCACTTAAGAGATCAATGAAATGCACATTTTGCTCTAACAGAACTCATAGCATTCGTGATTCTAAGTTACATTTACATTTTGTTTGACCTCTATCCTTTTCTCACCCATAAAGAGCATTTACAACTGCCTGCTTTTAATACTTAATTATATTACAGAGCAAATACAGTTTTCAATCTCTAAATCCACTCATAAATGTTTCTGGGGAAAAAAAACAACATACTTTTCTGCATTAGAGCAAAATAACAAAGTATTTTGAATTCTTTTAAAGCTTTAAGTAAAACATCAACTACATCAACACTAGAATGCCAATTATCTCTCCATTATAATAACAAAAAGCAGCTATGTTTGCAGTTTGTTATTCAGCAAAATACACTGTTTGGCCACTGTCTTCAAACATACCACAAGAATGACTTCAAAAGTCAAATGTTTAACTTAAACTAATCGCCAAAAAATCCTTTATCACAAGGCTTGTCAAGAATGATTGGTGTAAATGCTCAATTTAACTACTTAGTATGTGATATTAATATTGAAGTCACAGAGTAAAATGCCAGGAATACAAAAGAAATTGCAAAAGACAAGCTATCTAGCATTATTAAAATGCCTCTAGTAAAGAAAAACATAAAAATTATGGATTGGCAAGCTATCTGAATTAAGCACCAAACTATTCAATACTACACTTGAGGTCAGCATCATAGACCCTTCTCTGATTAACCATCTAAGAATGGAAGTACCAAACAGCAGAATTGACTGAGATTCTTATGCAAAGAAGTCAAACTGCTGGGGCTTGTATAACACTCATCCAAAAGAAGTACCAATGCCCTGCTCTTAAAAAGAAAACAAAAACCAACAGCAAATAAAGGGGGCTAAGAGAAAAAAAAGCAGCCAAATCATCGCCTTGGTGTTGGTATGATCTCCAGGCAATTCCAGTGCACCTGACTACAGATATACAGATACACAGATACACTAACAGGAGCCCACTTAGTTATAGCACAGCTCTATACACTAAGAAAAGTGAAATTAAATGTCCCCCTCCTTTTTGAAACTTTGCACACTGCTCCTCTTACTTAATTAACTCCTCATTAACATTCTGAAATAATGCACCCTGCCTAATGCAAAGATCGAGAGCCAGTGGCTGAGCAGAAAAAACCTGGCAAAACAAAGTTTGCCTCTTTCAGCCAGGAGGAAAAAGAAATAGGTTTTGAGGATATTTGTACTATTCACAGAAGGAATATTTCTCAGTTTTCATCATGCCATACACGTTAGGAAAAAACCACAGCAGGTTGCAAGAACTGAAAAGAGAACTTGTCCTGGATGTATAGAAAACAAGCTATAGTATTCAGAGCACACTGTTTTCCCTATAAAACTCGCTCCAGTACTAAATAGGATTCCTGGAGATACTGCTCTCAAAGATAGTGCAAACCGTCTGAAACAAGAGTAGTTCACCCACTGGGAACAATGCCTGAACAAAAGCCACTCAAAGAACAGTTAGATAATGGAGTTAAAATGCCTGTAACCACCATCATTCTGACTTCCAAGACATGTACTTCTGCCAAAACTAAGCAAATAGAAACAATGCTCCAAAAGAAAGAAAGATGCATTGTCATGTAGATAAAGACCATACAGATTGATCACCCTTCTATTTAAAGCCAGAAGAGCAGCAAGAGAAACAAATCTTGGAGAAGATCCACACACTATTTTCAAAACAGAAGTCTTCCTTTAAATGTGACCATGTAAAATACAAAGCATCCAATTTGTGTTTTCTTCCCTGGTACATCTATCTGGTACTTTCAAAAAGAAATAGAGATGAGAGCAGTATTTAAGTAATGTTCTGACAGGAGATCAAATAGGTTAATCAGTGTACTGTACTTCTAAATGGCCTGTCCTCTGAAGCATGACTTTTGTAGAAATTTACATTGTCTAAAAATTAAATGCAATTTGATATTCAATTTTTTTATGTTAAGTACAGTGCCTTCATAGGTTTGATTAATCGACATTTTTCTTTTTTCTACCCAACTGAATCTCATTTAGTGTTTACAGACAGTGGGTGTGGGATTGATCAAACTAAACAAAGATAAAGCAGCTGCTGACAACCAAGTGAGCATGGACAAGCCACGACAATAGACTCAGAACCAATTCCAAGGGAATAGGAAAACTTTGGCACAACACTTTTTGGAGAGTTTTACTGTATTTCTCATATGGCAGTGGGATCTTCTGAATTAACAGAAAAACTCATAAAACTATCAACCAGGTTTTCTTCTCTGGCAGTTGTTTGTTTTTCAGTCCTAATATAAATAGCTGTTCTACCTAAAGAGATATGAAGACTCCACACTGAGCAGTAGGGCAGAAAGGGAAAGGAAGTACTGAAAAAGCACATTAAACAGGATAGGCACATATCCAGATAATAGCTGTTGAATTTGACTTTCAATAAGTGCTTTTGAAGCCTGCAACACTGATGTCAGGAATAGAGACAGTGGTGATAGAAGCCATGCAAGACAAAGCACATCTGAGTCACTGAAGTCTGCTAAGATGGCAATGAGCAGAAAAGATCAAAAAAAGTTTAAGGTTGCTGCTACAGTCAATATTGTAACTATTTCTTGGGAGAACACATTCTACATACAAGTTAATCCTAGGAACAATGCTCTGAAGCTGTTTCCCAACCTAGACTGCTGACATCACCCGGTAGCTCTGCACCTGGAAGGAAGACCTCTTCCACACGGGCTCTGCCAGCACTTCTTTTTTTTATTAAGAAAATAAATGCTCGCATCAATGTCCAAGGCTCCTGAAGGAAATCCAGTCCATGCTCTTATAGTGCAATTCCATGTCCCAACAGCATGAAAGTCCTCTGTCACAAGCATTTGTACCGCTGCTTCTTACAGAAACTGTGCTCAGCAATCACAGCTCTTTTGTCCCCATACTTTTTGAAGTCACTAGTGATGGGAAGAATGAGGGAGATGGTGGTGCTGTGTTCCAGACAGTAATAAATAATATTTAATAATAGATTAGTATCTTTAAGATAGGAAAGTTGCACAAGTGTGGGGTTTATTTTTTTTAACTCAAGTTTGCTAAGAGTGAAAGATGCAGATTAGCTGCCACAGTAACTGGAGGGCTAGACAAAGCAGGCAGTTACCCTTCCACCTGAGCAGTCAGCGCTGTACACAGCCCTGAACCAGCCCAGCAGGTGTTTGACTCTTCCCATTCAAAGGCTCTGTGAGGAACTGAGGGAACTATAGGATTGACTTACGAGTGAGGAGGAGAAAGCGTGGGAGACAGAAAGAGCTGTGGGAAAGGATCACAGAAAGAACATGCAGCTGATGCCTGGTGAGAAGGAGCTACGCAAGTGAACTGAGATTACAGCAGAAAAAATAAGCAAGGAAGGAACACATCTGTTTCAGCCGGTCTGAGCAGCAAAACTACGCATTGTATTTTGCTGTGGTCTTTCTGTCACTGTAAGAGTGATCAGCCTAATTTCCCCTGCAGCACTCACCCAAATTCTTTACATTGTGGTTACCAGACCTAAGACAGAGCTGGAAGTATCCTCTCCCAGAAGATAAGGAAAATTAGGACTTAGGATGTGAGCATGCAGATAGACAAGACTTTGCCACTCAAGAGCATTTCATGTGCACGCTTTGAGCTTACAAAACAGTGCCAGCAGGTTCAAGCACCTTAGTACAGCAGCATCATTTGCATATGGTGACCTCAAAACAGAGAAAAACATGCATAGACACAAAAACAAATCAATCTGGGTGTGAGGAAACATAGTACAGGATCGTAATGGGAGGAATGAGTCACGTCATAGATGTGGTTCAAACAACTGCACTCACTGGAACCTTGCACTGCTGTAACGCACTGCCTAAGAGCTATGGTATTTCTACAGCAAATCAAACCAGAATAAAGCAGCAATGAACCAAGCAAGGAAAAAGCTGGATAAATAAAAGCCTATATTCCAAGTACAGAAAAAGCTTGTACAAAAAAAGGCAATTTTCCATTAGCTTTTTTAATTGTTGAGTGACTTATATGGTTTTGGGGGGTTTTTGCTATACAGTTACTTGCATACAATATAGCATAAGTCTTGGCCAGATCTTCAGCGAAGAAGTTCTTTGCATGTCAACAGATTTACCTTTTCAGGGCAGGCAGCTCAAGCAAATCATTAAGATTTCAACTTACAGGTATTTGTTTTCTTGATTCAACACATCAACCATTAACACGCATTTCTCAACTGTAAAATAAGAATAACAGGTGAAGCCCTCTTTACTGAAGTCCTCAGAAATCTACCCATTAGAGACCTTCGGGAAAATCTGTTACGTGCTGAGATGGATCTGTTCTGTGCTCTAGACCCATGGCACTGGCAAGGGTCTCCCTTGCTGAGACACAGGATGAAAGGGCCACGATCCCCTCCCCCCCCATTTTCTATGGAGCTTAAAGAGAGCCTGAGGTTAAGGTTAAGACTGATACACAAATTAACGTGCAGCGTCTTCTCCATGGTAACTGTTCACACGCCTTGTTTTCTGTAGACCAAACTGTGGTAAACACAAGGTAATTCAAGCTTTTCCATCCCCCAGTGAAAGAAAGGTAAACAACTGTACATCTCCTGTAGGTACCAGCGGGCAGGAGCATTCCCAGCGTTACCATGGAGCAGCCCTGAGCCATTCCTGTGCCCAACCCGGCAGCGCAGGGGACAAGGAGAGGAATGAGCATGAGCTGACACACTGGGGATGGCATTCCAAGCTACTTCATCTGCTGCAATAACCTGTGTCGCTGCCAAACGAGACTTTACATCAAGAAAAGCAAAACAAAACTGTTTTTAAAGATCTGAGTGACTAAAAAAGAAACTTTCTAAGACAAAATGATGCTCCAGTAGGGGACTTCATGTTGTAAACATGGAGGAAAAAAAACAACCACCAAAAACCAGCAACATCAACAAAATCAATCCCGCAGCCACTGCTACACTTGCACTCCAACCCAAGTAAGTAAAGAAGTATCCGAGGAAGAGTCAGGACTGAGGATTCTGCTGTTCGCGTTATTAAAACGTGCTTTTAATTTCTCAGACTACAAGCTAAAGCCTGTAATAATGTCACTTGGAAAACAGAAGGCTGAGTGAGCATCTGAGGGTGAAAAGGAATGTTTTCACAGGCGCAGTTAGTAAATACCACTGGCTCCTGCAGACATTCTTCCTTAAATGGAAATTAACGTTGCTTTAGGTTGGAAAAAAACCCCCATCTGATACAATAGAAGCGATGGGCTAGCTATTAACCTTTTAGCACCTGTGCTAAAAGACGAAAGAATTAGCAGAAAGCTTTATATATACATTAGTTTTTGTTCAAAAAAAAATTTAAAATCCTTCCCCTCCCCTGCCACAGGATTCTTGTCTGCAGATTTGGAAGAGTAAGGAATCCAAAAGTCTCTCAAACACTATAAAAACAACGTGGAAATAAAATGTCTCTCTGCATATCTATGACTAACTGTATGAGGGCACTAGACAATTTAAAGAAAGGAAACTACTCCAGATAGAATCAGAACTGAACCTTCACCCTAAAGTTGAGCCAAACTTTATTTGGACACTGAAATAACTCTGCATTGCTTTGATTTTATTTTTACTTCCTATTTTTTATTTTCACATGTCCCCCTGCAATTGCTTTTTCCAGCCAAGAAAACAAGACTGTTCTCCCTCCCCCAAGATTCCTAACAAATTGAACAACATGACAGACAAGGGCTGAGGCTCCAGGACAGCTTAAATTAGCCTGTGTCCATTCAGCCCTACTCCAGCTCTTCCTCTTTCCTGCTCCTGCTCATGGGCATCTGCCATGCACCATCTCCATCTGAGCTGGACCACCTCCCCTGACGCAGGCAAGTCGCGTCAGGGTAACTTAGTAGCAGAAAACAAACCCTACAGAAAGGGAATAGTCTCTCCTAACACGTTGGTCTAGCTAACTATAGGATTAAACGAGTGCCGGAGTCCACACAGGCAAGGCAGGTAACCAACCAAGGGTCCAGAGCAGCCCTGACATGGAAAAGGTTAAACTCTCACAAAATTAAAACCTCAGCATTTAAAACCAGAGAAATACTCAAGTATTCATCTAAAAGCACATACTAATGTGAAACATAATATTAACTATTTTGGAACAGCGTCCCTGATGATAGTAAACACCAGCTGTTTTTAAGGAGAACCAAACTGTTCATTCAGAGCTCAGACACGTGGCCAAGCGGACTTCTTTAACCTCCAGGTTGGACGGGCCACAGAACAGTTTTCCCCTTTTAACCTGCACAGTTGCTATTACTGGAAGCAGCAACAAGAGGACCACTACAGAGCTGCAGGGCTTATCCATCCATCCCAAAGCAGGAAGCTTCACCACCATGCCACATAAAGGCACAGCCCCATGGTATTACTCCTGAGGTAAACAGGCCCATCAGGCATCATGGAGAGTGGATTAACATGCTCCTCCTTACAGCCTGACTCCACGCACAGTTTTGGTCACTGTAACTGAAATAATTAAACTGCCAACATAAAATATAAATAAGTAGGATGGAGAAACAAGCTGGACTTCTTAGCCTGGCTTTTCCACCACAAACAGCATGAACTCAGACATACCTACAGACTGGTCAAACAGCCTCATCTTCTGCCCATCCTGCAGCCTACACTGCCCTGGCACAATGTTTAGCTGTTCAGGAAGCGATCCCACTGTAAATTAATTCCTCAAACTATTATTATAGTATTTTCAGACCTGACTTCCCTATTCAGACTTCCCTATTAAAAAACGGGTGTCCACACACAACAAAAGGGACAGCAGAAAACCAGGGCCCACCAGATCTAGCCTAACTCCTTGTGAAATTTGTATCAAATTATCCCCTCTCTTAGCACAGATATGCAAAAATGTCATTAAATATGTATACCTTGTATACATAGCATTCATCATAATAGTAAATTCTCTTGTTAACGTATGCAAGTAATTTTAGGAAGAAACATCCATTGATATCAAGACCATAGAGATAATAGCACAGCTATGCCCTATGTATGAGGGTTTTGGTATTCTCTTACTATTGCTTTAAGTAAAATTTCCCACATTTTTTTAAATGGAACTCCTTTTTCTTAAAACAATTAGACCTCCACCCACATTTCATGATTTTTTTTTACTGCAATGGATTTGTAATAACATAAAAAAGAGGGCATTTTGTCAAATAAGCTGTAGTAGTTTATGCCTGAAATATACATCTGGCCCAGGATTTTTTCTCGCTGTGGATCTGAAAATGTGAAACAGATAGATTAACATATCTTTATTTATATATAATGGAATACCTTATTAACTGGAGCTGGGATAGTAAAAGGCTCCGAGTCTCTCCTGCAGCTGCTTTTCAAGTTATGGTTTGTCTTTGAAGACTGTTTTTAAAAAGGGTAAAGAAGGAAGGAAGACATAAGTACATCTACGCATTGTCATATCAAACACCCACAAAGGCTTTCACAGTCATTCACCACTGATAAGAAATGCTGTAAGAAAGGATTTCTCCCAGAAGTACAGTTACCATTATAAACAACTCACTGGGTCAGTGAGAGCAAAATATCACCTTGCCAGTAGGATACAGACTGATACACTCATGCATCTCATTGAACCTAGTAAGATCTTGTTGCAAAAACAACAAATACATTACACAAAAAAACAACAAACAAAAAGCCACATACCAAAAAAAGCACATAGAACAGTCTGCCTAGAAAAGCCATCTTCATCACCTGATACTAGTTTATCGTATCTACTGAAGAAACTGTTCCATACCCATTTTCCTTGCTTGTTTAGTCAAAATTACTACCTTTCTTACAACCTCTGCCTTCCCATTAACTCAAGCTATTCACAAGAAGAATACAATAGACTTCTGCGATGAAGGTCTCGAAGATCCAGTTAAAATCCCAGGAAAAAAAGATTTGTTAAATTGGACTGCCTCTTCTTTAGACAAGAGAGTTAAATAAAATAGATCTCCCACTAACTTACCTAGAACTGGCATCTATCCACCCTGCATCTGCTGATCTAGATTTATGCTCCCGCATTTGCTTTTTTAATTATAATAATAATTTTATACCCAAATTCTCTGAAAACTTCTATAGTATTCCAAGGTTTCTTAGAAACCAGTATTACTGGACCAGAGACAACTTTGGTCAACTACTGAGTCAAGTTATCTGGACGAGCTCATTTCAAATTTTTTATCCTTCCTGGAAATGTCCTAACTCCGTGGAAAACCCTCTTTTGATGTGAATACCCACTCCTGTTTCCACCAGGCAGAAAAGAGAAATATTTCTTGACAAGTACTCCTAATGGCAAGCACTCCTCACTGTAGGATAATACTACCAAACTAACAAGAAAGACAAAACAACATGACTTAATGATTTCAACCAAATAATTGTCTGAGGAAGAAATAGCACATTTAAGTGTGACGAGATCCTCCAAATTAAATACAGCACTTGGCCACTGCCATGCTACCAGAGCTCTGAACTGAAAGGATTCATTTTAAGTATCCAAATCGAAACAAACCCCTGTTTTTGCACTGTAATGCCCTAACAGCACACCATCAGTAACTATACCTTAAGTGAGAAAGGCAAGCTAGAGGCACAAAACCCAAGACTAACACTATCACAGCTAATGGCTGACCATAAATCAAGTCTAGAGCAATCAGTCCCTTGCGGATCTCTCTGGCAGATTAATTCAGCTTCTTCTTGAAGGAGGACAGGTCCAATCCAACCTGTAGCGGTCACAGTTCTCAGTAACAGATGCTGCTGTGCACTTCCAGAGGAAAGATCCAAAAGCCACTGAATCATCTCGTCTATCTGTGTGTGGAGCCAAGTGCTGGAAACACTGGGGATTTATCTGACTCCATTCGCTTTGATACGCTACTTATTTATAATCTTTTTTAAAAGACACAAGAATTGTAGTTATTTTTTGTTTTTCTTTTTAATCATTCTAACAGTTTGTTTTATTTATTACACTCCTACAGTGCTTTAATTGTAGTTTTCTTCCAATGCCACCCTCCACTGAGCTGCACTACTGGCAAAGCTAACCATGCTGAGCTTTTAGTTACTCAACAGTGCAGACTAAACATTTACCTCTATTTGCCACAAAAGCACATGCGCAATTATAGTCTATTCTTAAAGACAAAATTTTAATTGAAGTATTTGTAAAGAATGCCTATTTTGAATCACAGCTTTCAATTGCTCTGTGAAACCCTTTGGCAAGGATATTGTGCATTCCTAGGAGGATTTAAATTAGTTTGCTGCAGAACAAAACCTGGGTTACGGATAGTAACTTGGATACAGTCACACACACACAAAAAAGAGAACATTCTCATTCCTCCTGATCTTTTTTTCTTGAAACACACAACCATCGACATGCAAAGTCCGTTTTCATAAGACAATGTGAGGGGGCTTTTGGCAAGTGAAAAATATGGCAACACTGTTTCAAACCAAATGACACCTATTTGTACTTCTCAAAACTACTACGGAATCTAACTTTGTAAAATCTTACAATATTTGAAGTTGAAGCTGCTAGTTTTAAACTGATGTGAAAAGATAATTTTACATTAAGGACTGGAATTCTACATCTCGATTTTAAATGCAATTCCTGATTTTTTTTTCATAGTATTTGAGACATGCTTGTCTTAAAATTATTTCTTATTTGTTCATTCCAATCTGATTTTCCCCCTCAGCCTATCAGTAGGGCATCAGAATAAAAACAGGCCTTAACATAAAAAAGAAACTTAAAACAGTCTCGTTAAATTAAATCTTCTCAGCATTCAGTTCCCATCTTCTAGGGAATCTTCATATACATGATAATTAGTTTCCTGAAAGGGTAAGGCTTAAATGTCATTTCTTTGTGTTGTAAATTCTAATTATTCATAGTAAATAAATTAGTGATACTCTTTTATTGCTTAAAGCAATGCAGAAGCTTGAACTAATCATACAACTGGCAAAAATTAGGAGTTCCCAAAAAAGGAAGTAAAACTTCATTCTTCACATTCCAGTAGACTTAAAAAGGGCTCCATTAACACTAACGGGGAAAGGGCCAGTGACCTAGAATTTTACTCATGGTCTGAACTATTAATGAAGTCTGAAGAATAAAGAGTAATGGGTATTCAAAATCCAACTCCTGTGATGTAGCAGGAGAATGAATAAGCTGTGCTCTAATTTACTCTGACGTGCAGCACATCATGGCTGCAGACGCAGTATGTTACAACAGACCATCTTTCAGGAGTCACATTCTTGGGAAATGGCTGATTCCTGGGGATTCTCACAGGACCTTTAGTTTAATAGCAAAATAGTAAAAAAAAGCCCCAATATATAATCAAACAACTCTTCTTACACACAAGTCATAAAAAAAGGTAATTGGGGGGCAGAGGGGAGAAGTCTTATTTAAGGAGGAGACCATAAAATCAAATGGATTTTATGACTACTCTAACATTACTATTGAACACTATTGAGCCTTATCCCATCCCCAAATTTTACATTATGGATATCACGTTTATTCACTACTGGAAGACAGAGCCAATCTGAGTATGCCCCTTGAGAAACTACCACAAACTGTCAAAGAAAGAAACTTTTAGGCATGTCAATAGCCAGCTCTTGTTCCCTAGCACATGTTTTACTGATAAACAAAAACAATGACAAGTATCAGGATGACAAAATTACTTGAACTTTCCCCAAATTGCTTTTGGGCTCCACAGCTAGATCAAGCACTTTATTCATGAACCATGAACAAGCCATTCCACACCATTCTGGTTTAACAAAGCAAGTACAGGTTTCATTTTTGTACTGCCCAACTATAAGTTTAATATCAGCATGACTACAGAATCAAATAAAAATCAAATGATGGACCTTATTTTCAACCCAGGTATAAAGAACAACTTCGCCACCGGAAAGTACATATTTGAGAATTCATATTGCCCATTAAGGGACACACATTTTGACACATAATTTAGAATTTGGCTTTCCGAAAGGAAATCAAGGACATCATTCTTGAAAACACCAAGCTGAGTGATGCTTCACAAACAGTAGCATCACTCAACTTTCAAAATCATTCCGTAAAAAAAACCCCACTATGCAGACCACTCTATATCTAAACTTCTCTTAAAACAGCTAAGAAAGAAGAAATGTTCTTCTTAAAATACTGTAGTAAGTGTTTTTCCTTATCAGCAGAAAGACAGCAAATAATTTTTATCAAAACAAACACTATCAGAATGATTAAGATGTTGGGATGGACTTGAAAAGTTATGGTATTTTTCTACTGGTCAGAATAAACATGTAATGCTGTTTTCACATTCAAATTTAAACCTCAGCTATCTGTAACTGCAGAACAGATATATTTGTATGTGTGTTCCAAAATTCGCCAAGATTATGAGTCTCCTAGATGGCTGCTGCAAGCAATAGCAGAATTCTTTAAAATACTAAAAATATGTGAATACATATCTATCCAAATAAACACTGACTATTTTTGTTACTAGAAATACTTTTGGTTCTGTTAGCAATTAAAATGCTTCAGTTTAAGGAATGAGGAATAACCTAAAAAAATATTTCCTTCTTAGAATTACTGTATTGGACATATCCTTTCTGGATCCACCTTGATTCCATCCTTGAAAGAACAGTTGAATTCAGCTCCCCAGGCCCCAGAAACATCTGGCAAGAAAAGGATCTCAGAAAAATGTAAACTTTAACTAGCTTCTGAAAAAGAATTATCTGTGTCTCAATGTAATTGTCTTTGTGTCTTTTTCCTTAAAAAAAACCACCCAGTATTTCCCTCCTAAGACGATTCAGGCAAAATGTCCTATGATTCAAAGCTCTGTGCAAAGAAGGCTTCAGGCACAAATCCAAAGACGCAAGCAAAAAAAAAGTGCAAAAGCAAACAATTTGACAAAAAAATTCAAGCAAACAACTAATCAGATGCATTTGTTAAGAAGAATGTGTAGAAAAGTTCTCCTAAAATACACAAAGCCAAAGTTTCTGGTTTGAAATAGCCAATTGATATGCTACTACTCATTAGAAGAATAGAGAAAGAGTGACTATTTAAAATGTACACACTTTATCCGGATAGATGTATACTTCTTCCTATCATTTAGGTTGGAAAAGACCTTCAGGATCACCAAGTTCAACGATCTACCCTATTCTACAAAGTTCTCCCATACACCATATCCCCCAACACCACATCTAAACCACTGTTAAACACATCCAAATAAGTTACCCACCTCCAGAAAGCGAGCTGCCCTATCCAAAGGTTTCTTTACTGTTTCAACACTTAGTCTACAGCCTATGTACATATTTATACACATACAGATACAGTCAAGTCAGAACTTATATTACACACCACATGACAACGACTGAGCAAAGAATTCTGAATGCACTAAATCCAATGAAGGTCAGGTTCCAAAGGATTTGTGAACTGATGGTTCACTGAAATCAGATAAAAGTTGACAAACTCAGAAATCTCTCGCCTTTGCATAAATTGTTTTCTGCTGTTTTCTGGCAATGCATTCACTTACATTTCCTTCTCTAACATATTAATTGCCTCTCTTCTTTTCTTGTCCTTCCGTTATGGAATTTGTAAGAGCTTTATTACTACTGGGCTCCCCAGTTCAAGAAGGACAGGGAACTGCCGGAGAGGGTACAGCAGAGGGCTACAAAGATGACTAGGGGCCTTGAGCATCTCCCTTACAAGGAGAGACTGAGGGACTTGGGTCTTTTTAGTCTGGAGAGATCTGATCAATGCTTAAAAGCATAAAACAGAGGGTGTCAAAAGGATGGAGCTGGCCTTTTTTCATAGGTGCCCAGGGATAGGACAAGAGGAAATGGGCACAAACTTGAATAGAAGAAGTTCCACCTAAACATGAGGATGGTTATTTTGAGGGTGGCAGAGCACTGGAATAGGCTGCCTGGGGAGGTGATGGAGTCTCCTTCTCTGGAGACATTCAAAACCCGCCTGGACAACCCGCTCTAGGTGGACCTGCTGTGGCAGGGGGGTTGGACTAGATGATCTCCAGAGGTCCTTTCCAGTCCCATGTGATTCTGTGATACTGAAAGCAGCAACTCTTTCAGATTTAAGAAAAAGAAGAAATGGGACTCATAGGTTAAACCACAAAAGATTACTTTTACCACTACTTTCCCAATACAGAAGTTATCAACCCATATACCTGCCAACCCTGTTCATTTTCTAAAGAGGCAATTTGCATGCTTTTCACATAGATGCTCTACAAAACCTATTCCCTGCGTAGAGCTGCATGATCTTAGTGAGAAGCCAAGGGAGACACGGGTGCTGCCTTTAACTATTCATTTTGCATGGCACTGAAATAAGTCCAGTGAAGGCCATTTGATAAGGTATACTGATGTATGAGTCCAATTGTCTTTCCAGTACACGAGTAAGACCCAGCTCCATAATTGATCAGCCTACAGCAATAATGATTTCACATCCATTTTTCCCCCTGATTTTGAAAGGCTGCTTTCCTAGGTTCCTGAGCAGGACTTGTGAGGAAAGGGGATATAAATTGAGATAATACAAACATTAATTCAGCAAAACTTCATAAACTGGATTTGAATTTGTCTACAAAACATATTGGTTATAGAAGTCCAAAAGATACCTACCATCATTAAACTAACTTATTTTTCACAAGGATTTGGTGTACAGCAAAGCACATTAGGCCAACTCTATTTTCATTATAAAGTAACTTCTCAAGATGATTTTCCTAAACAAGTAAACCTGTAGTCAATAATCACAGTAAGCAGTGGGTGTACCGACAAAGGCAGATCTATGCCAGAAATTAACTGATAGTAAATATTTTATCAAAATTAGGAACCAAAGACAAAAATAGTGAAAATCTTTGGCCAAAGCATAGCAGCATAAAATAAAACTGGTAAAGCCTGCCTCGGTAATTAAGGCTGCCCTCAAATTAAGTTCAAGTAAAAAAAAGCATACACATCTCAGTGTACTTTAATTTTATTTGGTTCTCAAAACAACATGCAACTTCCTAGCAGACATTAACATCTGGAAGTGACACACCGACTCCTGTTAGAGTACTCGGCCGCAGGTAGAGTGCAGTGATTTCCAGTGTGTACGCGTCACACCACCTTTCCCCCTCACTATTTGATATCAAGCAATGACTACCAAGGGACATTTTATGGGGATTAACCAGGCAGCCGCCAAATGTCTGAAACGGGTAAGCAGCCAACGCCGATTCCTTCTGCCTCATTACAGCCACATTTAAGTATCTTATAGCATAAACTAAAATGTAAAAAAAAATAAATATTTGAAGAGTCTCTGCTTTGCAGTTCTCCTTCTAAATAAAACAGTTGAGTGGGAATTGTTCCTTCATGTTATCTTTTATCCTGGTTTTTGTGCCGTTGCTGATGACATGCAAACAACTTAAGTCACTCCAACAGAGAAGCAAGTTTAAATATAACACGACCACGTGAACTGAATTCCTGACAAGTTCTTGTTGGATCAGCTGATGGCAGCAGTAGACATTCAGCCATATTTCAGTGATTACTGACTCAGCCATAGTGTTATCTTCAAATCCAACATTCCCTAAAAATCAAGGGATTCAATCCAACTGCTGTGTATAAAACATTCTGAGCAATAGATGAAATATTTAGAGGACAAGATTATGCTTTGAAAAATAAAAAGAGCCTTCTGGAGATAAATGGCTTTTTATAAAGCTCTTAGAAATAAACCCACCTTTCAAGAACGGTTCCATCTTTTGAAAAGGATTGGTCTTGAAAGTAAAAAGCACTCATCTATAAACTCATTAAAATTATAAGCAGCAAATGCATTTAAGCAGAAAATAAGCACATTCTTGAAAAGCTTCCCAATTAAAAAAAACAACCTAAACATCCACGATTACACTTCCACCTATTTATACCATAGAGTTTCAAAGGTGTTAAAACATTGGAGCAAAAATGAGAGAGAAAAAGAACAAAAAAACAACCCAACAGCAAATCTTTATATTGTTCAAACCATTTTGCAATTTACAAAGTGATTTTTAATTTAAGAGCAAAATCCACACATACTTTTTCATCCCAACACTACCAGTTCTGTGATCCCTTGTAACACATTGTCTGTTCTGAGTGAAATACATTTAAATATCTCCAAAATATCCCCTGCCTCTTGCCACATTCCCTTCTCCCCCTCCTCACATTTTCAGCTAATACTGTGACATTACTGGCCTCACTCAACTCAATCCTGCAAATTCCTGACATTCATGTCTTCTTAATCTGAAACGTAACTTGAGGAGATGGTTAACATTTGACCTTTGCTCTACCTCAGACATACCTGGAGACAAAAAAAAAAAGAAAAAAAAGTTGAAGGCATGCAATGTGCATTCACAGCCTGAAAGGATGTTTTATTTTAAAGTTCCCAGCACAGAGTCTTTAAAAAACCCAACCCATTAAAACTTCAAAAGGTAATTTAACGAAAATTCCCCTAGAAGCATAGTTTTGCATAAAGATTGCAATTGTACTTACACTAAGAATGAAGACCTCAAGCAATAAACAAGAAATAAATCTGTAGAAGTATACACCCAAGAGTCATGGTGAATTTAATAATTAAATGGCGACCATACTAATGAAAACACTCAATCTCATTTCATTAAATTGGATACTATGGCAGAGAACGAACAACAATAAATCATACATTGATTACAGAAGTAGACATGGTACCTAACAGGCTATTAAGAAAATTAGTCAGGAACAAATTACTAAGACAAATGGAGGATCAGGTTAGGAGACAAATTGGAAATAAAAAAGCAAGATGCTTCTGCAAAAAACCTAATCTACCTGCTTGCTCTAAATGAAGCCAAGTAAATACTCAAACACAGTCCCCCCTACCCTTTTCTTTCCCCTTTAAGAAATAAGTTTTAAAACTGAATCTGTAAGGTTATGCTAGCTTAACCCTACTTTTTACCTTTTTCCTACTTTCCTTTATTACACACAGACAAAAAGAATAAGGACTTCAGAAGCTTGCTTGCTGCACTTGAAATGGATTATTCTCTTTCTTCCCCCCTTCAACAAGTGAGGATTTTTTTGTTGTTCTATTTTGGGAAAAAGACTTACTACGAATTAAATCCTCTCAACGATCATGAAAAATGTTGTACTGATATCAGATATTTTTACCTCAAATGAACTTGTTCGCGCATGTAAGCTTCACATCCTTTCTCTTCTTTTAATTACTAGTGCATACTATTGCCAGTATCTGGCAGTGCCAGAATTTTGAGGGAAGAAAGAAAAGAAAGGGTTGGAATACCAGGGATGAACATGATTGTTTAATGAGGCGATGTCTCTTTGCTAGGAGATAGTCCCCATTTGCTGTTATCTCTATCGGCTTCAGGCATTTTGTTTGTCATACAGTTTAGGCATGACTGAACATGCCATTTTCAGATTGCTCTTGTTAAATAAAACCTGCTGCTACCACTGATTAAGGGATTGTCCTTTTACAGACATGATGTATGACATCTAAAATTTTAGCCAAGTACTTAAAAGTGAAAAATAAGGTGAATGATTTTCTTTTTTTTTTTTCCCCCCAAGAAATTTTTACTTACAATTGCATTTTTCCAATCAACCTCTACCAAGCAAAATATTTTAAGGTACAGATTTCCATAACTACATGCCAAGTAAACTGCAAAAACTTTGTTTTCAAACAAGCTTCCTCTATATGTAAAAAGAGGAGCAGAGAGAATGTACTATTTAAAGTCTTCTTTGGAAGGGCTGCCTATCACAGAGAAAACATGCCCTTCATGATACAAAGCTAAGGCCCTTCCAAATCAAATCAGCGGCACTTATTTCTGTTCAAGCTTAGATGCAGAGCTGATTTCAGAGTCAGGTGGCCATCTCCACACACCAATGTCTGTGACCTACCACTGAATTCTTTACACTTCTTTGTCTGGACAGGCTGCTTCCCACCTCACCCAGTCCAGTCTTGTTCATCCCATTCCACATATGCAGTTCACCACACCAGTACCATTCCCTCTATGCTCACTTCTTACACCCAGCCATCTATTGAAGCTCATAGCATGCTGCCTTACAAATAGTTTGTACATGTGAAGAGAGCTAGAAACATATGGTTTGTAATGTTAACATTCTAAATTTATTGTTTTAACATTAATATCAGCAATATATAAGCTGCACTTAGTAACAAATCAAAGATCTCTTCATTTATTTCTCAAGCTCTTCTTTAAGCCCAAATCCTAACGTTAAAAAAATACAGTACTATACTATATATATGATATTTTAGGGGATTAAATCATTATTTATTAGTGCAGCTTCCTAATAAACAGTGTCATGGTGGAAGAACCATCCCTGCCCAAAAGAGAAAAATCTGAATTTGTGAAGTTGAATAAAAGCAGATGATAATAGAAAAAATCCACTTAGAACTGTGGAAAAATAATTTACAGGTACTACTTCCCTTTTGCTAATCAGTAACTTTTGATATGAACTAAACACTAGTTCAACAACAGATCCTGGCTCATACAGTCCCTCCAAACTTCAACCAGAGTCCTGCTATGCAGAACCACTGACTGTGGCAAATTAAGCAAAAAAAAAAGGTCTCCTTAGCTTTTGTTTCAGATTTAGATCATTACGCTAAACTATTCCTTACATAAATACTACCAGTTCAATTTCTCAAATTCATGGGGGAATAAAGAGGTACATTCCAAATTTTACATTTTACATACTGTTCGTATAAACACAACCAAGTGAATTTTAACTTGGATTCATACACATTTATGTGAACTAGAATTTTGGTCACCAGTGGTTTAAGAATGCCTGTAACGTGCTCTCCATTTCAGAACTTATAATTATAAAACACTGTATATACAAATTGACTAGAACATACTTTTCTTTCTCTCTTTTCTCACTCAAATTCTGCCACTTTACTCACTCTTCGCCATGTGCTCACCCATTTTTCCAACACAAGTTTTGTCTGGCAAAGCTTTGGAAAATTAAGGGAGAATCCCATTATCTGGTCATTTCAGATTTTAAACAGTTAGCAGTTACTGCAACCCAACTTGGTTTTTTTCCAAGATTCTTCACAAAAGTTTATCTCGGTCTCAGAATTATGAAGAAACCCAAAAGGTTCTATAAACACAATCTCGTATGTAAGTATGAGCACTGGATACATCATGCATTCAACAGACGAAAAAAGAGCAAAAGAAAATCAAGATAAAAGTAAACCAAGGGATGACACAAAAGAAAATCATATAGGAAACATTACCAAAAAAAAAAAAAGTTTTCTTTATGTTAGGTTATTGATTAAACTTCTGATGTTCTAGCAGCAAAGAGAATTTAATCTGTTCTCATCTTCTATTTCTTCAATTTATTATGGTAAATAAAGTATAATGATTAATGATGGCAGTAATAAGCTGAAACATGAGCTTGGGCAATTGTACACTTAGTAGCTTTTAGTTTGCTTGTTAATAAAACCTATTACAAGGATGACATTACTCAGATAAATAATCCATTCTTATACCTCTGTTTAGCGAGCTGCCTTTTATTTATCATGTTCACTACAGATACTGCAACCTGTAGTCCTAACTGAGAAGGAAATCCTCAAAACTGTCCCTTCTAGTTAGCTCCAGTAAATCTACTTTTTTAAAAAAAAAATCAAAAAAACCCAAACAAGTTAAAAGGAGGCTTTTACAGACATATATTTAAAGGGACAGAAACACATTTTCAGGTATATCTTTACCATTCAATTCTGCCAAAGTGGTACAAGACATATTCTTCGTAGTATTGCTGCTTCCAAAATAAGGTTTGTGACACACGGACCTCAAGAACACAACTCAGTACAAAATCTGCACTGATTTAAAAACATGGCTGTACTTACACAATGTAGTGGCAAGCCACTAAATGCTCTTGGAAGTGGGAAGCAACTCAGACCCAAAGGTCCAAGAGTCAGCTTGAACATCACTGCGTCACATTTGCATATCCACCTTTCCCAATACTTCTAGATGGAGTTAGGTCAGCATGCTTGATTAACCACAAGTTCACCAGTGCAGGAGCACCATCACGGTGCTCCCAGATCAACCTAAGTGGGATCTCAAAGCAGAACAACAATCCTCAACCTAAACTTGTAAGCTGTACCAACTTCCACAAAGCTGTAGGGATGTCTACACTCATCATAGTGGAATAGATAATTAACTAATAGCTTACAGTGTAGAGAATTCACGCTGCAGATCTGTTTCCAGTCTCTCTGAGCCAGCTAGGAAAAAGTGCTGAAAGCTTTAGAATGTATGAACATAAAAAATCTCCAAATCTTTCTAAAGAAACAGAACATACACAAAAATTCACGAAGAATCAAAAAGGGAAGCAGAATGGTAGCTGGGAATATAATACTTTAATATACCCGTTTCTAATTTCTTAGTTTGAGTCTCAAACATTCTTGCATCTTATAAAAAATGTAACATGCTAGGAGAAGTGGTTTCTAGTGTTGAGCTGCTTAGCAACACCTGCGTTCAAATAGCCTCTGGCTAAGTTTGACAAAAACTGATCTGACATCTGACGAGCCCAATTTTTTTTAATCGAAAGGAAGAAGCAAACCCACAAAATGGGATTATATTAAAACACCCATTTATGTTTTAGACTAAAGAAGACTGTCAGATAATGGGATGCTCCTCAGTTTCTGCCTCAGGCTAAAAATAACTCCTACATTCTGCTGTAAAAGTTAACTGCCTGAAGTGTCTTTATTTCATGCAAGATAATTACGATGCACATGATCTTCAATAGAATACAAGATATCTTTACATGCACTCACTGTACAAGTTTTCTTAATTTTTAGTTTACTTCCCTTTTCACAAAGAATTACCTTTAGGGTTTCTATGTTTTTGTAGCCATAGGAGTTCATTAAGAAGTATTAAGTATTCTGTCCTTTTGCAATTCTTTTGGTTAGTAAGAGATCAGAAATGAAGAGAAATAGGCTGAACAGAAAATTCTTCCACAGATGTGTTAGGACCAACTAAACTCTAGCCATTATTCAGGAGTGTCTGAATGGAGGCCCCTAAATATTTGATTGTCAAGCACAGGCTCCTAATTTAGTTGACAAGTACGTTCCAAGTGCCCGATTCCAATATGCATCACTGGAATGCTTCATTAGAGTACTTAGCACACCAAATGCATGCTACTTACTTAAACATTCAGCTGTAGACCTCCAAATTTGAAAAATTATCTCATTTCTGAGTTTACCAGAGTATTTAATACCTTTGTGAAAAAAATGCGACTTCTTTGTGAAAGAAGCGCTTCATTAATATGACATCATTAATGTGACTTCATTAAAGTGACATCAGTATCATCAGACTTCCAGCAATGCTTTGCCATTGCCCACTGTAGCACAAACTTCCCTAATACCCAGGTCTATAACATCCTTTAGAGTGTGATTGTATGCTGTTCCCATCTCATTTTTTTCCTCCTCAAAGCAGAAGCCCACAATGTGTTATGCTCAAATTTCATGAAAAGAAAATGAGAAATCTGTAAACTAATAATGTAAGGCCCAAATATATTATTTAACCTCTTCTCAGCATACTATAGTAGTAATGAAAGTAATTTAAAACAATAAAAAATAAGTTTTTTTGGCATCAAATACTAACGTGGAGCATCTCAATTCACCACATTGCCTCTTTTTCTTAAAGGACAAGCCCAAAGGACTGCTCTGCAAAACCTGTCTGTGCAGTCAGTTTTTAAATCATTCAGCTTGTCTCAGTATCTTAAAGATGTTTGTAGCTTTTGTCTAACTGAAAGGACAGCGTCATGCAATTATCCTTTGAAGCACAACATTACACAGAAAAAACTAAATCTTTCATCTTGGAGTTAGAACATTAATTTAAGTAGCGCTTTTTCACATAAGGATCTGAGATCTTTTATAGGGAGGAAGAAAATAGAAAAGCTAAACATGGCTTTGTGACAGACAGAAGTTCAGCAATGCATTTAGAACAGGTCTAGAACACAATCTGGTACAGCATCCAGCACTTCCAGGTTCCACTCCACCTCCCACATTCCAAAATACCCAGATCTTTACTCAAACCAGACTTCACAGAAGACTTCCAATATAAGTATGTAAGAAGTTACACAACTATTTACATAAAAGCCTACAATACTCCTAAAAAAAAAAAAAAAAGAAAAAAAAGAGAAAGATAAGCTTTTGACTTTCTGTTCTAGAGGCAACTCCAGTAGCTACCAGCTTCAGGAAAAAGTACTTATCATTAAATGGTACCTGCGAAATGATAATAGTTTGAATAACAGTATGAAGAATAGAGCAAACATGCAGGGGATCTTCCCTGGGTTCCAGGTTACACGTGCTGAAATTGTGTTTCTACATTCTAAAGGATGTCTGCCATATAACATGGGATGAGGAGAGCTAATCACCTAACTAAGGTATTAGTAAGGCATTGCCACGTTCTGTTGTCTGCCCAGTGATCAATATGACTTTTGACACTTAGCTTCATGTTGAAAACACGAAGATTGAAGTCATGATACTATTTCAGGTTGGATTTAGTCTACAAAAAATTAATAAGCCCCATCAGCACAAGTAAAAAATAACTGCTGCCAAACTAAGAACAACTACCTTAAAATACTTTTTTTAAAAAAGGGCTAGTAAGGCTGGCATAGCTCTGACTTGGCAAAGCATGGCTCAGTTGATCAATAACAACAATTAATATTTCCCAGCTTAACCTGTGAAGATAAAAAAGTGCTTTTATGGAAGAAATTGAGACTATATTTCACATCTTTGATGTTTCCAGAAACCTTGGAAGAATTATTCAGAATAAATTAGTTCTATGAGCTCTTAGAGCAGACTAAGAGTTCTTAGAGGTCTTTCTAAATGGCTTCTCATAGTACACTGCTCTTTGAAGAGCTTTTTTGACGTTAGGTTTGTTTAATAATCTGCTTCAGGGTACCAGAACATTAATGAGCTCCTGAAGTTGCAATAAAGGTCATATTTCGTAAGCTCAAAAGATCTTGAAGAACTTACTTATTTTTTAAATTCAGGAACATATCAAATTCAAAGAGAAAAGCTGCTTTGTAAAAAACAAAAAAAAAATTATTCAGCATACCAGTTTCCTGCTTCTTAATCTAAAAAAAGTATGTAAATATGCACCTAAACACTGAAGAGGACAAAAAGAAACATGCAAATAACTTGTTTCTCATTTGCTACCATCTAATTTAGCACTTAGTATCAAAAACTTCTCTACCTTTTCAATTATAAAAGATGTACGTCAGCTTAATTTCCTTTAGTGCTGCTGGCTCCAAAGAGGAGGTAAAACAAGACAAAAAGCACTATGTAAACAATTAAGAAACCATTTTAAATCAATGACCCATTCAAGAATGAATATTGCTTTTATTTATTTTGCCACTACTTCATTAGGAGCTAGCTTCTTATGTAGCCTTTATCCATGTACAGTTTATAAACACAGGAGCCTCAGTCTCTACACAGGGCAATTTCTACATACAAGCAAAAAAAATTCAGGTGATTGACAATGCTCAAGTAATTTTCCTCTTTCTCTACCTAGAACGAAATATAGAAATGAAAAGACAAAAAATACAAGAAAAGCAAACGTCAACATTTTTAAGCTCAAGACAACTGTTTATCTGGTAAGGCCTGGATACTTCTAGATGTTAGAGCACACAGGCTTCTTATCTGAATTACTACAAGAGTAAGAAATTGGGTTTTATAGCTAAAGAGGACATTACAGAAGAGATGGTTATAGGAAATAATTTGCTGGTTTGTACTAAACAACCACATGCGGTTGGTTCAGATAACAAGATATTTATGTTTCCACTTCAAAGGTCTTTAATAAGAAACTTATTTCAGAAGTCTGCCCTTATTACAAATTCTGGTAAACTAAAATGACCTGGTTGGAGAGGTCACCTGAACTTAGCTGCACAAGAACTTTTATGATGAGGATCCAGAACTTCTCACTGAAAGTGTACAACAGTCAGGGCCTGTATCTTAACAGAAGAGCATACAAAAAAATGTCTAAACCAATCTGGATGAATAACCTACTTCCAAAACCAAAAACCTACCAGGGAACATGTGGTGAATGCGAATGGATCAACCCAAAAAACCCTTATCTTCAGATACAGTTCCACAGGAGCTTAAGCCAAGGTTTACATCAGACAAACCATCTTCCTCAACAGATAAACCACAAAAATCTAAAAGTTCAAGTGCTTGCATAGAGTGAGGAAAAGCATAACAGTCCCTCTCCAGTAAAAAAAGAAAAAACCAGTTCTAAGGGACAGCAGTAGATTGACGGCTGTAAGTAACAGGTTGTCAAACCAGAGCAAGAGAACAGACCAGAGATCCTGGCAAACAAACCAAAATTAAATTAGAAAATGTCTTTTAGTCAGTATGACAGCCTTGCTCTAGAATAACTAGTGAACAAGGATCATGCCATGGGGATAACAGGTACCACATTAGGTTCTTTGGGGGAAGAGGAAGAAATTAGAACCATAAAAAGGTGGCTCATCACATATAAAGGTTCTTAGAAACATGGACTTCATTGCCCAATGATTTTTTTTTTTTTTGTATGCTAACAGTCTACACAGGTTCAAGGGGAAACTTAATTAGCACTTGGCAGATAAATTCATTTTAATTTCTATCTATTTAGTAACCTTCATCTGTTGCTGCAAGACTTCAAGATGAAAACTGCCAAGAGGCTAGAAAACTAATTCACAGCAAATACCTGTTAAGATTTCTACATGGGTTTTCCTTACTGTGTATGTTTATGGCCACTGTAGGCACGGGACACGGAGCTAGGTGGTTCCTTAGTCAGACCCACTATAACCAGTCTTATTTTCTTACAATGCAGAGAGGAAAAATTAAACTACAGCTTTACAAACCCATTAAGGCACCTTATTTGCATATTTTGCATGGAGTAGGAGGAGACTGGTCTGAGTGACCGCAGGTTCCAACTGAAATCCTATGTTGGGGATTAGAACTAGATGATCTTGAAGGTCCTTTCCAACCTAAACCATTCCATGATTCTATGTTCCTACAAACGCTAAATTGTGTATTTCATGGGGAAAAAAAATCATAATATACACAGCAGACAAGTAGGACATGCATAGGTTCCTATGACTCAGAAAAAGAATTAGCAAGGGTAAAAAGTGCTGAGAGGAGGAAAGGTGAAAGATGGGACACCCCAACTGCTGCTTGCTTGGCTTCTGCCTTACCACTCTGGTCTCTGCTCATTGATGTATTTGGCTTAGAGACTATATACACGGACAAACAGCAGTTATTCCACAATACTTTTTCCACATCTGTGTGCTGTATGCATTCTGCCCAGCTATCCTGCCTCTGTGCCTCAGATCTCATTGTAGCACCTCTTATTTCTGCTGAATGAAGCACACCTAGGTTGTTGCTCTGCCAAAAAAACAAAAGCATCTTTTTTCCAGTTGTCCCAGGCAGCCATGTAGTAGAGCTAGGCTCTTTGCAGCAGTGCATGCCAGGAGACAATGGACATAAATTTAAAGGAGAGGGGTTCTGACCAGAAGAAGGGAAAACACTTTCATAATAAGAACAGTCAAGCACTGGAAGGGTTGCCCAAAGAGGCTGTGCTGTCTTTATCCTTGGAGGTTTTCAAGACCTACTTGGATAAAACTTTGAGCAACCAAGTTGGATTAAGGACCTCCTAAGATTCCTTGCAGGCTTAATCACACTTAAGATTCAATGTCTACACAGAGAAAGCACCCAATGCCGCCCCAGACAATGAATGCTTCTCACCTACTAAAGTCTCCAACTTAAAGAGATTCAAACCTTAGAATCTATGATTCTAATCATATGGGTCTACCTAGAGCAGGTTGCACAGGATCTTGTCCAGGTGGTTTTTGAATGTCTCCAGAGAAGGGGACTCCACCACCCCTCTAGGCAGCCTGTTCCAGTGCTCTACCACTCTCACAGTAAAGAAATTCCTCCTCATGTTTAGGTGGAACTTCTTATACTCAAGTTTGTGCCCATTTCCTCTTGTCCTGTCACTGGGCACCACTGAGAAAAGACCAGCCCCGTCCTCCTGACTCCCTCCCTTTAAGTATTTATAAGCATTGATCAGATCAGATCCCCCCTCAGACTTCTCCAGACTAAGACCCAAATTCCTCAGTCTCTCTCTTCATAAGAGAGATGCTCCAGGCCCTTAATCATCTTTGTGGCCCTTTGCTGTACCCTCTCCAGCAGTTCCCTGTCCTTCTTGAACTGAGGGACTCAGAACTGGACGCGGTATTCCAGATGGTGCCTCACCAGGGCAGAGTAGAGGGGCAGGACACCTTAGATACCTATAGAGGCTTCAGATCAAGAAAATTAATGCTATCTCATTTTTCATGAAGTACTGCATAACACACTGTGCGAAGCCCATGCCTAGCATATATTTTTTGTTTCATATTTTAGCTTGAATGGTGAGAGGTACGGTAGATAAAATTTGAAGCTGACACAGTGTTATTTTGTTTCTCTGAGGGTTTTCTGCTTGGTATGTTTTGTTTTGTTTTTTAAGCTTACCTTCACCCAGGGTGATGTTCTCATATGGCACAAAACCTGGCCGCATTTAAGATGACATGTGATTATTACATGGTAAGACTACACGATAGAGTTGCATATGACATTTGCAGACTTAGAGTAAGAGACCTAAATGTTCCATCCAGTCCTTCCTAGGAACATGCAAGCAGACCAAATACAATAAAATCTTGAAATAAAACATCAGGGTTGTGGTTTTTATTTTAATTTCCCATGACCTTGTGAAGCACGGGAAATAGTCATCCACCTACGGTCTTCCAGTCGGAAAATCTTTAAATACACAATTCCAACTTTAAAAAAAAAAAAAAAGTAGCAGAGAAAAACCTACATGAGCTTGCATCTATGTAATGAATGCAAACCAGATAAAGATAGTTTTAAGAAATCAGTACAAACTTATGTGGAACTGAACACTTAAGAGTGACCTTTCCAAAAGTGCCATGTACGTTTCAAGCTACAGGAAGATTTAGAAAACAACTATGCTCCAGAAATGGAATGGAAAAAGACGCACGAGAAGTTTGTGCCAATAGATGTTTTACATATTGATTAATATTATCATTTTTAATTTAAAGTTGGGGTGAGATTTGCTTTAACTTTTCCTTGTGAAAAAGGAATCTATTCCCCCCAGCCCCTACTGGAATATACAGAAACTATGGCTTTGGCACAGAAAATGTTATTTATCTTAAGCAGCACAGATAGATCTGCTTAAACACAGTTGCCATCAGAGATGCATGAATATTCAAGTTCCATAAAGCAATATTGAAACAGGGTAAGCTATGGTCTGCCAGGCATAACAGTCAAGAGTTGGATGGTTTTTAGGGGATGGTTTTTTGCTTCTCTCACATAGAAGGTGGAGGGTTATTTGTTTTGGGAGGTTTTGTGGTTTGGTTTTTTTTTAGCTTGGTTCTTTTGAAAGTAGCACATCTGGGATATAGTACATTCAAAGCACAAACAGTCTGCTGGAAAGTTATAATGCAAGTCTGGAGAAATTGTAAAATAATTCACAAGGCTTCTGGTAATTTATGAATGACTGCAGAAGTTAATCCATTCATGGTGTTCACTACACTGTATCCTCAGAGGAAGTTACATGTGTGGAACTAAGTGGAGAATGGTTGCATTTTTACTTTTTTTCCATTTTTAAAAATTAATAATAATTTATGAAAGCAATACTCACAAATAAAAGAAAGTGTTATAAAGACATAAATCACAAAGAAATCACACACCCCCAGTCCAGACAGAAATCTCCTAATCTTTTTATTAAAAATGCCCTCCTCTCCCTTTTTTGAGGGAGTATTCTTCAGCCTACTGAACCTACAGTAGAAAAATAAAAAAATAATTATAGACTAGTTCACTTTTAGCCTTGAAAATTAAGAACTAGAATCAGCACAGTTTCACTAGAAAAAGTCAAACAAAAGTTAAAATGGGGTAGTCTAAAATGCTGTAATTTTTTCCCTCCCGTGCAGAAAACAAAGATGAAAGTCTAATTTTATCCTACAATATATTTTGTATTTCATCATTTATTCCAATCATCTCCCTTCCTGATGTGTTCAATAAATGAGTCTCTCAGTGATTAGTTCTGAATATTCTGATTTGGGATAAATCAGGATCCCCAAAGTCATGAAGGCATTTTGAAGACAAAATTCCAAACATTGAGGTTTTAGGGGGTGCTTCTCCATTTATCCTTTCATTTGTTCAACCTTCAGGGTTTACTCATTAAGTTATTATTTCCTCCCCAACTATGAATATTAGAACTTTTGAAAACACTATTACAAATACCCAAGATTGCTATTTAATCCCATTACCTTCAGAAGACAGTTCTAAATAAATGTTACAAGACATAAGATAACAAAGGTGGATTCAACTGGAGAATGAAGCCAAAGCACCAACTTATTATTCATTATTCAGGGTAGTTTCATTAAAATATTATGAACTCCTAGGGCTTTATAATATCGTTTAAAGGTTAAATAGTTAAACATCAAGATACCTTGTCTCATGTCATAAAGTTTCAGCTACAGTATAACCTTACAATATTATTATTCATATTTATGATGTTTCAATCTCTTAAAATTAACTTGGAAGTTATTATGTCCACATTTATAGGTCTGAGCCACTAGACTCAAATAGCCAGAGCAGTTTCTTTTTGATTTGTAAGAAACCCTCAATCTATCATTTAAGTGAAACATTTCCAGTTTGAGGCATTTTTATAAAACAACAATAATTAAACATTTTCAGAGCAATTACTTGTTACAGTGAAGTTACATACAACTTTTGAAAAAGCTGTCAGATAAGTATTTTTTAGCAATACTCAGCAGCACGTTCGCTTCAGTGCAATAACTGGCCATAGCAACACTTCTCTCCTTCTGCTTTTCAATGAGATTGAAGTCACCCAATTTCCACTGGAAGCAAGATGCTTCATACATTTCAGTGCAAAAGCAGACAAACGTGCAGCGGGCAGGCTGTTTCCACTCTTTGCCCTACAACATTTTTTCCAGGTTATTTTGTCTTTCAAGTAAGCTTTAGGAACAAACCACAGTGGGATAGAGAGTGTTTCAGTCTTCAGTACTCAAGAAAGAGACTAGAAAGAGCACAACGGAATATTTATCTTTAGTCAACCAACATCTACGTTTATTTAAGGTTATTGGCTACACAACAGACTGGCAAGAAAAGGCAGTAACTGGCAAGGCTGAACATTAACAAGCTTTCAACCACCAATTACAGCCTAAACTAAATACTTTTCTTACTTGCTGTAGAATTCGGTACTCAACAGAAGAGGAAATACTTTACTTACATTGCATTTATTTTTCCACCTAGCAACTGTATCATTTCAGATGATTCACCCCAAAACATAAGAGTGAAAAAAAACCAACCATACGATAATGTTTTCCAATTACACCTAACTATTAAAGGATCATTTTGAAAATCAACCTTTCCAAAATTGCACTTAGAGATAAATGCAAAATCAAAATAATTCACAGGGAAATTAACAGCTTCTGATACTTCTCCATCACTGTCCTTCCCACTGCAGCAGGAAGGAGTGCTGAACTAAAAAGAACTGAGTACATAAAAGAATCGGTACTTTTTGGTTGAGTCTTGTGAATTCCAGCTGTAGGTACTGGTCTACAATCTGTTTCTCTATGAAAACAGCCTTATTAAATTCAGCAAGAATAAACTTATCCATATCACCTCTTAAAGAGAAATTACACTACTTGCATATATATTTTCCATTAGAAAACTACTGTACTGCCTAGCCTTATTCTGAAACAGTGCTGTTCTAGGGCATACAGACCACAGGTTTGGAAGATGCCCATGCAGTGATTTAGAAGCTGCTACAAGGCTTCTGGAATTGAAAATAAACTTAGAAATCTGTAAAGTTATGTGATTTATTTGACCAAATATCTCTGTTACCTGTCAGGCTAACTGTCAGGATACTAAAGCATACCATTAAACATGGCGGGGGAGGAGGTGTTGAAGAAGAACAGGCATGTAAGTTTATCATGGGCTAAAAAGAGGTGGAAAGAAAAAAAGAATATGCCCTTGAACAGGTATTGCCCAGAAGACTGATCAAAGTCAGAATTTACAAAGGCTTCAACAGCAAAACAGACTGGACGTAAACAATCTTGCTAAGATCCTTTTACCAAACTCTGAGAAGGCTTATATTGCTTCTTTCACCCTGCCAGATTTGAAGGAAGAACCATAAATGGAACCATAAGAACATAATGTCTTTACTAGACAAAGCAAGCAGGAGGATGGCCTAACATGAATGGTCATCCAGGTCAAAAAACGCATTTCAGACTTGCATCACAACACTCGTACCTCTGTACGGATGGTAAGGGTATTGGTGGTCAGGAATGGGGTCGGAGGGGGGGAAGGATGATGTGTGTTCCCATATTTTGAACAAACACTTACTGAGACTTTTTTTTCTTCCCCAAAAAGAAGCTGTTTTACCAGAAAATGCACAGAGATGTTGGACAATGCAAAGACACTACCTTATTAATATGAAGAAATGGCTAGAACTGCTTTTTCATTTAACTTAATCCTTAGGTAGGGAATCACTAAGGAAGATACTGCTGAAGGCAAACTTCTGGTCAAAAGAGTTCAACCACTAGAACAGGATTCCACTGCTCTCTCTTGTTTCCAGCCATTCAGGGAAGGATTTCAATTACTTTACAACATACCCAGTAATTGCTATGCTTGACACATTTGGCATTTAAAGTTTCCTTAAGTTTTTCCAATTGGAACACAGCAACATTCTGTCAGTACACAATTCAGCATCCTGGAGTATTCCAGTAGCAGGAACTCCTCCTTTCCCCACAGAAAGAGCTCATTGCTGCCTTACAACACCACTGTTTGGTACGACATTAATCAAGCACCACACAGGCAGTGCCTTCTACAGAGACAAGCAGAGTCCTAGCTTCTGGAGGGGTTTCAAGAAATCATACCCTTACTGTTGTTAATAAGAAGATAGTTGCTGAACCAGGCTGGCTGAACATCCTATACAGATTCCACATCTGAATCACTTCTACCTTTTCCGCTCTTAGTATCTCCAGTATTTCCCACAAACAGGTCAGGAGACTGTTGTGTCTCGAATCTGGCAGCTTCACATGTAAAATATACAGATGCAAGTTCTTGAACACCTTTTTAAATCATTCATCACCCTGTTATTAACAGAACACTTCTGAATTTAGATGACTTCCACCTGGTTAGGTGAAAACGTAAACTTTGTTCATAAGCTCACATTAAATAAAACCCAGCTATCTAATTGTCCTTCCTTGATAGACCAAGATTTTGACTATATATACACTTTTTTTAAAAAGGCAACCACAAAACCAGTTGTCATTCTCCTGGTTGGGGTTCAGAAAGAACTTACCCACAGTTATGCCAGCAGAATCCTCCAGTGTAAACAGTTACAAAAGTAAAGCTGCACTTTCACCAGTGCAGCTTGTTTTGCTTGGAGCAGGACAGAAGTATTACTATAACAATACAAAACATAACTCTCATCCTATATGTGGGTCCTCACAAAGCACTGTCAGTGCAGCGTAACGGGAACTCTGTGTGTTTCTTGGATAGATACTAGCACAGCTGTAAATGAGAAAAACGTTACAAATAAGCTTCACACCTGCATCAAGTGAATACTGAGAAATACTGTTGATTGAACACGGCTAAAAATGGTTATACAGCTTAATATTTCAAAAAGAAAACTCATGTAGTAATGATAATTACATAGAATTTAGTTACCTTTCACAACCTGAAGAACTGTTACAAGGCAATAAATTCCAAATCCAACAGCACTTAATATTTGGAATGAAATCGATTTTTAGGATTCAACGAGCTATCAAGAAACTACTTTACAACCACTAAAAAGAAAAAAAAAAACCTGCAAGTATTTCAGAAGCCATTTTCAAAAGCCACCATTACTTAGATAAGCACTAGTGCTGAGAAGATGAAAGACAGCCTTTACTTGTATGACCTGTCGTCAGACTGACATTAAGTGCCACCACTACTCCCAACCTCTCACTGTCCGTTTTCACGGCTTCCCCTACGGTTTCTGTCCTCCACCAACTTCAATACAAAATACTTTCTAGACTCAGGACTCTTTAAGACCTAGATCTATTGCCTTTCTATTGAACAGAAGAGAAATTAATCATTAATGAGTAACGATCTGCTAGCATTTTTCATGACTATTTCAAGATAACTGAAACAACAGAAACTTTTACTTTCCCTACTCTAACACCTTTCGTATATCATTAAATTCTCCAGATGCATTGCAACTGAAATTAGAACCTGCTTCTTTGGGGTAAAATCTGGTTTTGTATTCCAATTTGGGCAGAGAAGCTTCTAGGCACTATGTATCTTCTGTGAATGCATTTTGTCGACAGTTACCCATTTTAATTTCAGAGTACCAGAATTTCCTCTTATCACCCTTCTCCACCACAGCAGCATGCTGATCATAAAAGGAAGACGTTTAGCATAAAATGGCAACTGCTTTCTAGAGAAAGACTATTTTCTTGAAAAATAAGACAATAAAACACCCAATAAATCTCTAAAAAGAACATCTCCTGAAAAGTAATCCTGAAAATCCTGAAAAAACTCATGCAGAGCTATGAGTGCTAAGTGGTTAAATTCAGTATGTGCTACTAACAAGTCACTATGACTGCAGCCCCTCTCCTATGAAGACAGGCTGAGAGTTGGAGTTGTTCAACCTGGAGAAGAGAAGGCTCCAGGGAGACCTTATAGCAGCCTTCCAGTACCTGAAGGGGGCCTGCAGGAAAGATGGGGAGGGACTCTTTATCAGGGAGTGTAGCAATAGGATGAGGGGTAATGGTTGTAAACTGAAAGAGGAGAGATTTAGATTAGATATGAGGAATAAATTCTTTACTGTGAGGGTGGTAAGACACTAGAACAGGTTGCCAGAGAAGTTGTGGATGCCCCATCCCTGGAAGTGTTGAAGACCACCCTGGATGGGACTTTGAGCAACCTGGTCTAGCGGGAGGTGTCCCTGCCCAAGGCAGGGGGGTTGGAACTTGATGATCTTTATGGTCCCTTCCAAACAAAACCATTCTATGATTCTATAGCATTGTAAAGCTAAACCTAGCATCTAATGAGAAAGAGAGCAAGAAACTGCAGAGTTGAAGATTTTGAACTTGATTACTCCAACAAGTCATTATTTATATCACAGCCTGCTTTTGCCTGAGAACTTCAACTGACTGTTGAATCAGTGCTTTAAAATATTTTCTCATGAACAAATAGATATACGAAAGACAATATAGGTAAATACTCTGCAAAGCTTTCATTAGTAAGTAGTTATTCACATTTGACACTGGACACAATTTTTGAAGCTGTCCACCAACAAGAATGATCTAGTGTTCCTTAAATAATTCTTAGGAATGCTTGTAGTAACGATTAAAAACATTCAAGAAATGTGAAATACTGAAAAGAGATAGCTTTGCATAAGTATGTGCCAGTCAAAAATGCAACACGTACTACTAACAAGTTTCCCCAATAATGCTTTGCACACCAGGTACCTAGGTTTTAAAGCTGACCCCAAAAATGTGACGGAATGCTTAATTGCTAGTTAAAGAAGTAATCAGTAAAAAGATACAAGAAGTTTCCAAGAAGTGCCAATGCATGGTGACAGGCGGCAAAGTTATTAGGCCCTCAGAAATATGGGAACAGGCGAGAACTTGCTTCTCAAAGCCTAACTATGTTAACCTTAGTAAATAAGCCATCCTTAACAATGCAGCAGAAACTACAGTAGCAAATTCACTCTTAAGATTCTAATGGCTGCTGAGCAAGGAAAGCAAAGTGTATTTTGAGCAATACTTAAACAAAACAAGCGAAAACCCCAACCACCACCAAAGCAACCAAACTAGCAAACCCCAAACCACATCACCCAAAACCCACCAAAGGAACAGTGGTTCAGAAAACTAGTTCAAAGAACTAGGACACTATTCTCAAAGAGTGAAAAGAAACCCACCATTCAAAACCAAACAAAGATGATGACTGGAGCTGGCTACACAGCAGAGGCGCCTAAAACGATGTTGTACACTCCTTGCTGCAATGTGCAAAACCGGTGTTAATTGGGCTAGGGCTAGCTTACTTAGGGAAGACACAGCTTTTTAAGAGCTCCTATAGAAGAAAAGTGGGCAGGTATTGAGGGGGCTTTCTATAAAACAAAATGACCACAATCTAGGAAGTTTGCATACTCTGAAGCCATAGAATTATAGAACTCACTTTCCAAAGCAACAATATTGAAGACCTATGCCAAAAAACTTCACCTCAAACTAAAGACTATGCAAGTAATTATTCTCAAAACACACTATTATAAAGATTTCTACTGCTCCTAAAACTCATTCCTCACCTTCCAATACCTTCTCCCATGAAAGCTTTCGCTGTGAAAATGCCTAGGATGTGACAAAAGAGGGATTAGTGACTTCAGGTATGGAAAACATGATTTTATCTTTTCCTCCGGCTTTAGAAACAAAGATCTTACTCTCTAGTGTTATTTTAATAATCCATAATGTTAAGCAAAAGAAGAATTACAAGCTTTTACTACAGTGATGGTGGTCATCACCATTAGTGCAAAATTGTAGACTAAAGCGCAGCCCTGTTCAGAGTTTCCTGTGGCCTTTCTGATTAACTGCAAAAAAGCTAAAAAACTTAGTTATCATTCTTCTGAATTCCTCTAGGAGTATTATAAATCAATGCCAGATTTTTATACTAGTAGCAAACCACAGAGGACAGTGGTGTTGGCTGATAAAAATATCTTCCTCTGCCTTCAAAAAAATGCTCTTTTAAACCACTACATTTTTTCCAGTGCAGGAAATTCTTCCTGGTTCCAAACTGAATAATATTTACACCTGAACATCTACTGAGAGCTGATAAATCAGTTTTCTTTCCTTACTATTGTTTTGCCCGTCCTTTAACAGGCACGTGTCTCGGTCTGATCTTCCAGCAGCCCTGGAGCTTACCCTCTGCCAGCCAGCAGACATTAAAGCAGTCACAGGTCGTGACAGGTCTAGTTTATTTAGAGCAAACGGCACCTCGTCCCGTTCGATGCCGCACGCCCACGGACGGCGCGGAGGCCTGCTGAAGAAGCGCGGTGCGGGGAGAAGGCTCCGCCACCGCGGCTGGCCCACGGGCGAGGCGGGCTGGGGAGAACCGCACCGGCGGGCACCGCTGCCGCCCCCGCGGAACCGAGCCCACCACCCCCCGCCGCCTCCCCCGCGGGCTCACCTCGGCGGCCGGGATGTTCACCACACCTGTCGACCTCCTCTTCTCCCTCAGCTTCCTCTTCTCGATCTGCCCCTTCCCCTTCCGAGCGCTGGGGCCCGAGCTCTTTCCCTTGGCGGCCACCTTCTCCTCGCCCTCGGGAGAGCCCGGCGCGGCGGCGGGCGGGGGCTTGGCGGCGGGCTCAGAGCCCCGCACCCCGGAGAGGGCCGGCGGCGGCGGCTCCTTGGCGGGGACGGCGCGGCTGGAGAGGCTGAGGCAGTTGAGGGCCCCGC
>NW_015094506.1:16465596-16600472 GCF_001431845.1 Calidris pugnax | reverse complement strand
CCGCCGTGCGGCCGCCGTGAGGGGAGAGGAGCGGCGGTTTGTCCCGGGAGCGCGGGGACCGCCGGCGGGTCTGCCTCCGTCCTGTGACGGGGGGTGGGTGGGGAGAGCCCGGCGTTAATTGCTGCCGCAGCCTCCTAACTTCCTCCCGGCGGCGGCGGGCGCGGCAGGGCGGCCGGGGGGGTTCGGCTCCCGCGGGTGGGAGGTTGGGAAAGAGCCTCCGGTGTTGTCCCGATGTTACAAGACAGCAGGGTTCGGGGGGTGCCCGCCGGTCACCCTCTAAAGGCTGGGGAGGCGGCTCGCTCATAAACAACGCAGCCTTCAGTGGGGAAACCTAACCGGGTTCAGTGCCGGGGGAAAAGCCAGGTGCGGCTGGGTTTTGCTGAATTCACTGTGCCCTGACAGCATCCCTGAAAATTGATCGTGGTGTTTTTGGAAATAACTGCTTCCAATGGATCTGTGGCATGCTTAGTCCTGCCTTGTAAGAGGTGTGCTGAGGGAGAGGAAGGGGGGTGTTGGTGCTACCTTTCAGCAGGCTCAGGACAAGATACAGGCTTAAGTCAGGGACAGAGGAAATCCATCCAGCCTGGGCTGACGTAGCTGGGAGCGTGTTCTCACCTTTTCATCACCATTTTTCTCTCTTTCAGATTCAGCCCTGACTTTGTCTGCCTGGTTAATAAAATTCACTGGAAGTTCAGAATA
Organism: Calidris pugnax; assembly: GCF_001431845.1. NCBI lineage: Eukaryota > Metazoa > Chordata > Aves > Charadriiformes > Scolopacidae > Calidris > Calidris pugnax. Next base: position 16,599,773 of record NW_015094506.1, on the reverse strand, counting down.
TAACTTCCCAGGAGTGGTTTCTTTTTATTTAGGAAAAAAAAATATATAGATGCCATAGATACAGATAAAAAATATCTAGGAAAATGGAGTCCCAAATATCTAGCACTAGGCTTTCTGCAGCCTGCAGTATGAATAAAGGTCTTAATCCATGCACTGCTTTCACCTTAGGTATGTCTACCCTGTTCTCTTCCACAGCAGCGGGCACTGTCTCACCCTACCAACCTTCTCTGCCCTTATGGTGATCATTCATTTACTTGGAGTTTTCGCTTAACTCATATCTCATTTCTGCTCTTGTTTTGGGCATGGTTTGGTTTTTTTTTTGGTGAGAAAATTGGTTTTGGTGGGGTGTTTAGATGTCCGTACATGGGGAAGTTAAGGTATCGGGATCCTCAGTGCAGACAACGTCTCGTCTCTTTCAGGCTAAGGGAAAATCCCAAAACAAAACAGGCTAGGTTATCCTGGAAAGCTGTAAATAGGCAGAAAAGTAGGTGGTGAAGACATAGTTCTGTAGTAGGTCTACTTTTAAATACTCAGCACTACAAAGTTAGTAAAGTTGGTCATATTTCTGTTTGCACATCAAGTGCTCAAGTGAAAGTTGACCCAACGAAAGCTTTGACTAAGCACTCTCCTGAAAAAGCATGCTTACCTGCACTCTTATGTGTAGTGTTTTTAAGTTAGAAAACTACTCGATTGTATTTTTAGAAAACACAGTTTAGAAAAAGGATCCTTCATGTGATTTCTTGTCTGTCTGTCCCATTCTGTCAGTTTTTTCCTTTTCTATGATGAAGAGCTTTTCTTGAGAGAATCATGTAACTGACAATACTAGTATTATACCCTGTGAGCAGCACAGCTGGCCAAAAATGAGTAAAATGAGTCAGATTAGAAAGTCGTTACTTATAGTATGTTGTGCATATGGAGAAATACAGCGATGTATTTTAGTTTTTAGGATTACCTCAGTTCTCTGTTACTCCTGGTTTCCCCAGGGTCCCTCTCTGGGTGGCAGTCCTTAGCAGCTAGCAAAGCTTAGTAGATGAGCTTGCCCCACTTTGCATTTTATCTGCCCACCTTTCTTATGTGTAGGAGGTGCCATTGCCAGGCTTTAGCCGCATCTATCTTTGCTGTTGGATTTTTATTTTTTTTTTTTCTATAAAAAACATCGTGGCGTGGGTTTTTATTAGTGCCAAAAAGGCTTTGTGTTCCTTACAGTCTGTTATATATTAACAGAAGTTATGTTGTGGTGAGTGAGGTTGGGCTTAAGTGCCCAATACAAAAATGCTGACTGTCAGATGTTTGCATCTCAATAAGGTTGTCTGTGCTGGAGAGCTTTCAGGGATAAAGTCCCAAATAGTTTAAGTATCACGCTGCATGTTTTCCTCTGCCACAATGGAGAGCAGCTTAATAGCTTGCAAACATTTTTAGAACAGCACTTTTTTCTTACCAAAAAACTCCAGGATTTTCTTAAGGCCTAGAAATACAATTCGTTTTATTAACTGCATTTTAAGCTGGCATAATGACAAGGGTCCCTAAGCCTTAAGATAGTGGGGTTTATATATTCATTATTATGGAATGAGACTCTCCCCTAGAGGTAAAATCACCACCAGGATTGGGTGGGATCATCTTGATCTCCTTTGCCAGGCAAAAAACAAACACTTCATTTTTCAATTTAGAATAAACCCCATCTTTTATTCTTAAAATCTTGAGGAAATGAAGTGCCTTTTGGGGTTGGGCATTTTAAAGCTGGTTCTTTTGTACAGGACTGCAAGCTGTTTAAGATTTTTGTAATTTCTTCTAGAGGTTCAGCCAAATTATCCAACCTTTTAAAGGTTCTGTGTACAAGTTTATCTGAGCCATAATCTTTTCTGAAGTGGCAGTTTTCAAGGGCTGGAAAATAAAATAATGAACACAGTAACATATTATTGACTGAGGAAATTAAGGACAACATCCAAATTCCTGCCCAATGGCTGTTTGCTCGTTACCATCAGGCTCCAAGCTGAGCAAACATTTGTTGTACCCACTGGTGCTGGTGTCCTCCCCACTGAAATATTCCCTCCCTCTCACACTCTTCAGCATCTCTGGAAGCTCTCCCCAAAGCCTCTGTTGGGATTACTGTATTTGCCTGCCTGTGTCTCCAACACACGGACTCTTCCTTCCGCTCCGGACTTCATCCTGCCTCTACCTCTCACCTGAACTTCCACCAGACTCCTTTGCTCAGTGCACCTATCTTCTGCTTCCCAGATCTCATCCCCTTTGAGGTCCATTCAGTCAGCATTCTTCAGGTTTCTTCTCCCAATACAAACTTTTTTAATCACATAATTGTTCTACCTGCGTTACCACTTGTGCTTTATTAAACTCAGTTTATTAAGCTTGCTCCCATGCTGTCACATTAAATCTTCCCACTCTGATGCTTTAAATTTCACCTGCTGGATAATCCTCACAACCATCGCTGTACCCCGACTAACCCATCTACCTACTTACAAAGTAAGTATCTACTGACTTACAAAGGATGCACTTTCCTTCCATAAAAACTTCTCTGCCCAGAGAAGCTGTGGATGCCCCATCTCTGGAAGTGTTCAAGGCCAGGCTTTGAGCAACCTGGTCCAGTGGGAGGTGTCCCTGCCCATGGCAGGGGGGCAGGAACTAGATTATCTTTAAGGTCCCTTCCAACCCAAACCTTTCTGTGAGTCCGTGGTAAATGCTGTTGCTTAAAATTGCTATGACTCAGTGAAATCTTACTGCCACCTTTTTGTAGAAATACCTGTTCCTCTTTTTATCCATAAAATTTCAAAAACCTCTCTTTGAACCTTTCATATTAAATCCCTTACTGTAACTTCCCTCTAACCTTCCTGTGAACTCTCCACCTATGCTCCATGACCTATGCGCCTTTCTAATGTCAAACCTCCCCCTGAAAGTAAAATAATCCTCAAACGTAGCACTACTATCCCTCTTGACTCTTCCTTTTAACCTTTTCTTACTAATCCTTTCCAAGCCAATGCTCTGCTGTCCTGCAGCAGGACTTGCTCCCCTCTCTCTGACCACTCCTGCTGCCATGTGTCTAGGATGAGATAAAACCAAGTGAAATGCACTTTGCAGGTGTCTTCCACCTTGTACTCTTTTGTTATTCCGAGTTATATTGCTAAAAGAACATTTATTATCTGTCAGAGATGGTCAAAAGAATTTAGGTGGTTCTCCAAGTTCTTGACCATTGGCCTCTTTCCAATGACTTCAGGAGGCTCATTTGTAGCGGATGTCAGTGAAGGTATGAGCTGTGTGGGGAAACGTGGAGACGCTGGTAGTCTCATATCTGGCCAGTGAAGCAATTGCATATTTTATCTCTAACCAACTTCCTTTTTTTTAAAAGTATGTAGTGGGAGTTTTTATTTCTGTTTACATCTGTACTGTTTGCTTTCAAATTCTCTCTTAATCTGTGGTTTATCTCTTCTTACCTACCAAATTCTGTTATCGCTTGGTCTTGGCTGTTTTTGCGTTTTTGTCTAAATGCAGATAAACTGCTGTCCCTTCCAATTTAATACCACTTTCTGCTACTTCTGAGTTACGCACGTTATCTAATCTGAGAGGCTTAGCCTATCATCATAGATTTTTATGTCCTTTTCTTCCAGGAATTAATTAAATTATTCTTTTTTTTCCCCTCACTGGAGTTTAGTGTCACAGTGCTGACCTTCTGGCAAGGCTTTTCTCTCTGAGGTTCTAACAACTAATTATGTTGTAGTCACTATAGTCAGTGGTTTAACTAGATTACTTTGTTATGACTTGTGCCTGGAAACTCATACAAATCTGAGACTCCCACTTTTACTGAAATGTCATTTTTATCCTATTTGCTGCGCTACTGAATTGGATGCTTAAAACTTTTTTTTTTTTTTTTTCAAGTGCTAGGGTCTGATTTGAAATCTTGCATGTAAATGCAACAGATCTGTGAAATAGCTGGATTTATCATGAGGTGTTAGCGTTCAAGATCAGTCCTAGAGTCCATCTTCTAGTCTGGTTTCTGTATGTGTTTTACCATTCTTGAGCTCTGCTGTCATTTGGCCAAAAATAACTATGTAGTGTCTTTGAAATAGAATCATAGAATGGTTTGAGTAGGAGGGATCTTAAAATTCACCTAGTTCCAGGCCCCCTGCCTTGGGCAGGGACACCTCCCGCTAGACAGGGTTACTCAAAGCCCCATCCAGCTTGGCCTGGAACACTTCAGGGATGGGGAATCCACAACTTCTATGGGCAACCTGTTCCAGTGCCTCACCACATTAAAGAATTTCTTCCTAATATCTGATCTAAATCTCCTCTCTTTCAGTTTAAAACTCTTACCCCTTGTCCCATCGCCGCACCCCCTGATAGAGAGTCCCTCCCCATCTCTCCTGTGGGCCCCAAATGGTTTGGTTTGACAGACAAACTAGTGTTGGTTCTTGCAGCATTCATCTCATGGATAGAGGAGTGCAGTGTGAAAAGGAAAAAACCAAACTGACAGAAAGAAGTTTGCTTGGTGTTTGAAGTATTTCATCTTGTAGTATGAGGAATCAGTGCGGAGATTGCCATCTGTCTCCAGCTGGCAGTTGTTGGATAAGGATGACAGCGGGGATGGGAATGGATTCAGTATCCCAGCTGACTTTGAAGTCATCTGGTGATGGCTTCAAAGGCACGATGAGAAGGTTTTCTGCCCCAATTCACAATTTTGCTCTTTAAGAGGGTCTGTTACTGCTTCTTGTGTTCTGCACCATATGAGGGTACAGACCAGTGACTCTCCTTATCTTACTGCTCCTTGCTACTTGTGGTGACGTTCAGCCAGCACACCTTTGAAACAGTTTATTGAGCAACCATGCTACCTCTTTTTTTTCTGCCCAAATAGGTACTTTCTAGTGCCAGATTTGAACAGTGAACTGGGAAAGAATGCCCTATTCTATTATAACCCTCGCTTTTGTGTTCACTGTGGAGGAACCTAGGGAGCATCTGGCGGTGGAGCTCTTCATTACGGGGGATCCATCGAAATCAAAGTATTGGAAAGTAACAGAACAAACTGAGAAAGTGAAAATAACAAATTGTCAAACTAAGTGGCACTGATAAAGTAGCAGATGGAATTTGGTGTAGATAAATGTCAAGTGACTTATGTTGGGGAAAATTTTCTAAGGTAACAAGCTACCTAGACGTACTTGAGCAGCGCTGAGTCTGTCAAACTAAAATGCTCCTGCAGAATGTCCATGTGCTGCCTCACAGGAAGAATACCAGGGAGCGTAATGCAGAGGAATTAGATTTGCCTGTGTGCTCAGTCATTAGTCGAGCCTCCACAGGACTCTTTTTGAGAGCTCTCCTTTTGGGAACAAACTGCTCCCAGACAAAGGTGCCTCTGGTATCTTTGTATTCCTCCACAAGGGAGAGAGCTCGTGTAGTCTTCCAGATATGTGGCCTTGGGTGTTTTCTGTGGTATGTCTTTGTGCCACATTGTCCTCTAGACACTCCTGAGTTCTCTGGCATACGCTGCATGGGCAGTTGGGCTGCCACCATCTTGTTAGTGGGGGAGTGTCTTGGTTTCAGCGGGGATAGAGTTACTTTTCTTTCTAGTAGCTGCTGTGGTTTGGATTTAGTATGAGAATAATGTTGATGACACATATTTTTTTAGTTGTTGCTCAATAATTTTTCCATTAGTCAAGGACTTTTTCAGCTTCCCACAGAAGCTGAGCGGGAGCATAGACAGGACAAGGTGGCCGAAGGGATATTCCATACCATAAACATGCATAGTATATAAACGGCAGTTGGCCATTTACATGGAATCTGTAATCGTTGCTCGGGATGGGCTGGGCAACTGATCATCGGGTGGTGAGAGCAACTTGTGTTGCATCACTTTTTTTTTTATATTCTTTTACCATCATTATTACTATTATTATCATCAATGTCATAATCTTCCATTACTGTTCTATTAAACTGTCTTTATCTCAACCCACAAGGTTTTTTCCCCCCTTGGAGCTGCCAGCTTATCAAGCCTGATGTGCCACCTAACATACTGTCTGTCGCCTTGGTAATGAAGCTGACTGTGCCTATTCATAGGACAGAAATAATATTGTAAGTTTAAGTTACCCTTAAGATAACCTTAAGTTAACTGCATAATTATGGTATGTTTCCAGCACCTGCAGAGTCTATTCATTCTTCTTAAAGACAGCATCCTCTGGCCGTGCTCACCTCTATACAGGTAACTCTCATTATAGTTCAAAACATAGTTAAGCAGATTTTGGTCCACACCAAAGACAATGCAGTTCCTGTCTTTCTGTATCCCCAAATGTAAGCATGCAAATGAATAATTAGAAACCAAATCCAGTGGTTGCTGGCTTACTGTCAGTTCGTGTCTTGTTGGTACTGGTTATGATTCATAACCCTTCAGGGTGCTTTTTTTTTTTTTTTTTTTAATTAACAGCCCTCTAGCTTTTTGATTTGTCGAAGGACCGATACAAAGTCAGTAAAAATAAATGAGGTCTCTCGATGCTCAGCCTGTATCTCTTGGTTAGACCGTTACACGGCATCCTTTTGCTCTGACCTCATGCAGGTGACGAGCTGCACGCAGTAGAAAAGCGCAGCGGGCACAAAACCGTGTCCCAAAAGAATCATAGTTCGGGCTGACGGATCTCCTGAGAGAGCTGACTAAGAAACTTGGCTTCACTGAAATGCAGTAGATGATGCATGCAGAATTTAGTGTGATGGCTTTTTACAATGCTTTGTTTGAGCTATCCGTTCATTTGGCGATTATTTTTCTCCCGCACCACAGTATTCCTAAGGCCTACTGTGTTTCATAGGACGGACCATAACGAAGTTGCCTTGTGAAAGGAATTGGGCAGATATTTCAGGAATTTAGTACTGGTTATTAGTAGCAATCATCTGGATGTGTCCAAACCAAACACAAACAGCAATCAATCAGCGGCTGTGACACATCAGTGAGTGTACGCAGAGGAGGGGGAAGCACTTGGAAGAGTTCAGAGTCAGCTCGTATGAAACCAAACAGGCTACAAAGGGAGAGAGTAGCTTAAAGAACTTAAAAAATAAAGTGTACTTCCTATTGTTAAAATTATGTTGATATTTTATAGTATGAAACTATTTCAATGCTATATGGCCATTCTGTAAACATCTAGGATGAAAGCTTGGGACTGAATTTTCGTATGAACAATTGGAACAAAATCTCTGTGCCTACATTGTAATTACTTTTATAAACAAATGTGGACAATGCTTAAAAACGAATTTTGTGTTTTGCTCATAATACACGTTCTTTGCTGTTTCAAGGTGAAAACTACTAAGATGGCAAGCTTTAAAGATGTTTTGAAAAGAATTTTTAACTTAAAAAGTTACTTGAATGACAACAAGCTGCGTACTTTGTCCTGCCCACAAGCAAATCCATAGCCAGTGCTCACTTTATACTACTTATTCCCAAATTAGGCGTTAGGACCCAACAGGCATCCCCGTATGTGTTTGCTTTATTCTTGGACACTCAAAAAGGGATGGAAGGAAACTGATGGAAGTAATAGTGAGTGGCTGTTTGCCTGCAAAGAGGGTGGAAAACAAGGGAAGAAGTTAAGACCTCTCACTGCTTTCACCCTGAAACCTTGCAGAGGTATGGAGGAGAAAAATATGAAAAATAGTGTTAATTCCTGAGGAGGGGAGTAACTGGATTGAGTGGGAACAGGTGGCTTCTAGAGTGCTTAGTTTATGGTAAAACCACCCCCTTGGATTAGAGAGAAACGAGAGTAGGTGGAAACTAAATGGCTGGGTAGAGACATTCCTACTGAGTAAAGATTAGATTATCAGTGAAAAAAAAGAGATCCAGTGGTCAGGAAAAGATTAATGGGGTGTTTGAAACCATTAGGGATGTGTGCTTCTGAGGAGCTCGGGATGAGGCAGTGTGAGGAAAGGGGGAGTGGGAGGTGAGTAACAGAGGTGGAGGGAGAGCACGCAAAGTGTCGAGGCTGCTGAGTTGTGGAGAGAGGAACTGTGGACAGTGGAGAAGTCAATACAGGTGATACATCAGTAGAGCAATTAGCTCAGGAAGAAGTGACCAGTGATTGGGTCTGAAGGGGGAGAAAAGCAGCAAATGAGAAGAAAATGCAAGAAGCAAAGCAGAAGGATGGGAGATGGTCTAAGTGGGCAGAAATAGGCAGCAAGTACCAGGAGGACTGAATGAGAAGTGCTGGGAACCGAATGTCCAAGGAGGGTCTTGGTGATGTGGGTGGCACACAGGAGCGACTGAGAAGACTGACAGCTGAGATGAGCAGAAGATGGAGGAGAGACCGTTCTCCTCAGCAGCTGTGGCACGTCTGTAAGCTTGTAGTGACTCGTTAGTAAAATATGGAGTTCTTGCACTCAGTGTCTGCCTGTAGCAATCCCGACTGCCGCTCCCCAGACACAGGGAAATTCAGAGTGCTCAGGATCCTGGGGGAAGTGGCTTCTGGGGTCTCTTGGTTATTGTGGCCATCACCCCGAATAGCAGGGAACATTAGACCTCACAGCCCTCTCTTGCACAGAAAATCATGATATATGGTGTGTTGGAAATAGGACAGAACCCTGTCTATGCAAAGCCGAGGAGAAGAGGTTGAGAAGCCTGGAGAAGGATGTGAGTACGTGGTGTGCTGCACATGTTCGCGAGGCAACGGACAGGGAGGACAGACTGAAGGGGGCAAAGGGAGGACTAGAAGGACCTCATGGTGCTCAAGGACCACAGAGCACTCTGCTTGCAAAGCAAAGCAACGTGCTTATGTAGTGATCATAGCCAAAGGGGGCTGAGCAAGGAGGAGTTAACCAGCGTTTTGTCATTTCAGCCAAGCCCAGTGCTGCTATGAACTATTGCCGTGACCACTGCTGATAGGGAAGGTTATTTTTTTGCTTTTCCCCTCTCTCGGCTGCAGCAGAGCCATCGTGTGGTGCTTGGCGAGTGTCTGCTCCTGGTGTGTGAGACTTCACACTCCACAGGAGTACTCTGTGCGGGGGTCCCTCTCTGTGCTCACCAAGGGATCGTTGCCCCAGGACCCGGTGTCCAGCCCTCCTTGGGTTACAGCTTCTGCCTCCCCACGGGATGGGTGTCAGCTCCCCCGCAGGAGGTGTGTCACAGGAGCCCTTGCCGTGCTCAGACTGAGGCAGCGCATGCCCTCAGTTAATTTGCGGTTGCTGTTCTCTGCCGCGCTTCCCCTGGCGCACCGCGACGGCTTCGCTTACCGCGGAGGCAGAACTCCCGGAGTCACTGTCGCCTGGGCCCTTCCTACCACCCGGTCTGGGGCGGGGGGATGAGAGGGAGAAGGGGGCAGCGGCCGGGCCTGGCTGCGGGCCTGGCTGCGGGCCGGGCCCTGCGGTGGCCCCGGGCCCCGCGGAGGAGCCGAGCGTCTGGTGCCCCCTCCCGGCCCAGCCGCCGCCAGCGGCCCGGCCCCGGAGGAAGCGCCTTCCGCGGGCTGCAAACCCGCCGGGAGAGCGTGTTCCGAGGCAGGGAGCGGGCAGGTAATGTTAGCACCCGGTCCCTGAGTGCCACTGCTGCCGCCTCCCCCTGCCCCGACGGCCCCTTTTAAATGGAGTCGCTCCTTTTGTGTGCACGGGCCTAAAGCAGCCCGCAGTGAAAGCACCTGTTTTCATCGGGGGCTGGCATTTCGTACGGGGGGAACCGAGGATGAGCCACCGGGCGATGCACTGAACGTAACGCGGCACCACGGATTAAGTGGAGGAAAGAATTTAGTGTAGTTTTTTTTGCTGCTTTCCAGCTGGCACTGGAGAGGGGAGCTGGTACCGGCTGAGGAGTCACGCCTGTGGCATCACCACTTGGTGTACAGGTGGATTTGTAAACAAACTCACATTTTCATTACATCGTCTTTCTGGGCAGTGACTGGACCGTGTACCTAGATTTGTATTTTGTGTAGATTTTGTGTAAATGTGTATTTTGCACCCACGGATCCAACGCGGTCACGCTCCTCCCTTTGCGAGAGTCGGGGTGCGGGCGTGGGCGGCCCCTCACAGACCAGGAGCCATGTTTGAGCGACTCCCGCCCTCAGGCCTGGCCTCCTCTGAGGCAGAGACCTACCTCGCAAACAGGGGTCTGTAACGGAGACACAAAGGAGGGTAACAAGGCTGTTTTCTGTTTCAGAGAGAGATGGGAGGACAATGGGGGGCACGGCAGCCGGGGGTCCCACCAGAGGCGGTGACAGGACAGCGAGATCAGCAGCTTCTCCCCACACGGGTTGGCTAAAGGAGGAATTCACCCCCTGGGTCTCTGCCCAAAGGCCTCTGCAGCGGGACAGGTGGAGCGCAGAAAGATGGTACCAAGGAAATAAGTAAGTTCTTCTCACCCACCTCCCCCCGTGATTTTTTTTTTTTATCTCATCTCCAGCAAATAAAGGGAAAAGACCACACTGGGAGAGGAATTGTTGCCATCTTGGGTAACTGCTTCCGCTAAGCTTTAATAGCTTTACAAAACAGACGTGTAGAACCCAAGTAAGAAGGGTGAAATAATTAGAGTTGGAATGTGGGGCTTTTGTCCCTGCTGTAATTATCCCTGAGCCAGATCAGAAACATTAGACATCCAACAGGTGATGTTTTTAGAGGAAAAAACCAAACAGTTCCTCCTTTCTCTAAAGGCTACATACTTTTCCTATCTAATCAGAAATACAAAACGGGGAGGTGCTGACACAAGCACGAATAGCCGATGACTTCATCAGTGTGGCAGCAGCTCTCCCTTTCCAGCGTGAGCAAGTGACTGGGGGTTTGGGAGGGTTTGTATTGTTTTTTAATTCTGTCTTCTATATGGGAACCTGCAGTCGTCTTAATCTACGCTGAGGTAGAGCACAGTGATACTTGCTACTACTCGCTAACGAACCCCTGCTGCTGCTCTTGCCATCAAAACAAATGTAAAGCAAATAACTCTGGTCACCAGCGTTTCTTCCCTTGTTATTAGTGGCTTTGATCTAAGAACTTGAGGAAGCTGAATCACCATAGCGAAATGTTAACATTGTGTACATAACCATGACCAGCGAGACCTTCTTCTGAAAACCTTAAGCAAATTATTTCTTCTGTTGCCCAACAGACAGAGTGACTATTCCTACGTGGGAAAAACCTGTCATTTCACAGAGGTGACCGGCAGAGCCTCAACAAGACTATTCTAAGATGTAAAGCAGGTGGGACAGCAACCCTCTGCAATGCAGTTACCGTTGTTTCTCCACCTTCTCTGAAAATTCTGTAATGTTTGTACAGCTGTGGTTTTCTTTTTTAAACTGTGCATTATTTAGTGACTTTGTCTCACGTTGTGCTGCGACAGCCCTCTGGACTCTACCTGTAAATTAAAACTTCATTTATAAAACCTATCAACCTCTCAGTTGCACAATTAAGGTGTCAGAATTATCTACCGCCAACACTGCGTCATGTCAAGTTAGAAAAAGCCGAAGCTACCACTCAAAGGGGAACAGGGACTTTCAGTGCAACTGAAAATGTGGCTGCCTACAGCTTCCATGCAGGCCACAGCTCCTCAGGATGTCCATGACGGAACGGTAAGGTGCCAGCTGTGGAGTCCAGCCATTTCCAGGATCATCCAGATCAAGAAAGAGTCAGTGTAATGATTATTTTCATAATCACAGCTTCATTTAACAAGAAACTAATACCTCCCCTGAGCAGTAGAATAGGCCAAAAGCAAGGCATAATTTATACTATTGCTAACTTTGGACGATTTTTCTCTGTTCAGATGCGACGGGTGCCTGATCTCTGACTGCTGGCCAGTTTGGTTCTGATGTGTCCCCTGCCTTTCTTCATATGAACTGTTCATTTTCTGACACGGCATTGCTGTTCCATGTCCAGCCCCGTGGCATACTCGCTTCTCACCACCAGCTTTTCTTCATGTGGATTTCCCGTTTGCCATCACATGGATGTTTTTGGCATTACGTGGTGCCCTCGCTCTTCCCTATAAACCAGCTAGCAGGGGTGGGAGCCATCTCGTATGGAGCCCATTTCTGTATGAGGAAGATGAAGGAAATAATTAACATTTCTCCCTTGCACATCTAAACCAGGTATCTTCAGCTTCCTCAAAGCGTGCTTTTCTCTTCTATGACATGTAAATAGTTGCTTTTTCTAAAAAAAGAAATAAGAGAACACTTGTTCTGTGATAACACATTTGCTCTTAGAAGACCATCAAATGGACAGAGGCCAGGAATATTCAACAGGTAGGGTTAATACCCATCGGTGTAACGTTCACCTGAGCGCAAGCCAGAGTTCAGCATGGAAGGCATTTCTACAGGAGAGAAACATCAAGATTGCATTTTGTACTTGGTGCTGAGCAAAAAAAAAAAAACAAACCAATCTACAGAGTATAAATTAGTGGTCTTTTTGGAAGCTGTAGGGAAATAGCAGAAGTCTGAAAATGATAGGTAGGAAGAACTGGGGAGGTCCAGAGGGAATTGTCTATGACGAGGGAGATGAGGTGGCAAACAAATGAAGTTCTAGCTCTGAAGTCTGTTCTTCTAGGTAACCGCTACCCTGTGGAGCCCCGCTGCCCCCACCCTCCCTGCCCTCTGCTGTCCCACCTGGGGTCACTCCTTCTCCCCAGCTTCTGGCTCCCTTCAGGGCTGGGGCTGGTTCTGGGCAAGCCTTTTGCCTCTCACCTCTCCAGCACCAGCAACTTCCACACCTCCAGGTGTATCTGATGTTAACTCTGGGACATACAGAAGAATTCTGCGCTGGGACAAGTCCCCTGAAAATCTAAGTTGCTCTTTTTGAATTACCATTTAAGCCATCAGCTGCTTAAGGAAGCTCACCAGAGCCAGCAGCCAGCAGTAACGTACTATTTCTCATATGCAAACTGTCTCCTAAACAACAACTGTCCCCTCCACTACCCATTTGGTCTCTGGGAGCTGGATTTTCTGGGGACATGTTTGATCTGCAAGACGGATCAGTACAACATGATGGTGACACGAGTTTAGCAATCACTTTGTGAGATCCAGTTAATATCACGTAAAAAATGGTTCTCAGATTCTGCACACAGACAGGTTTATGTAAAATATATAAACATTTGTCCAAGTTGTTACAGATTGCATAAATATGGCATTTTTACTGTTGCATTTACAGATGTGCATGTACAATGATGTGCAAATAATCACAATTTGATTACAATCTTTGAAAGGTACTTGAACTTTGCATCCAAGTAACGCAATGAATGAAAAATGCCCGCCAAAGAATTTAAATAGCAAACTTATAACATGGTTTAAAGTCATAACAAATCTCAATGTCTTCTCAGTAAAACTTTCACACATTTAAAATAGTTTGTATTCATTTTATTTGTATATGTCAAAATACAATTTTTTTTTCCAAAATAGTGGGTTTTGCAACTAGTTTCATGCAGATACAAGGTCTGCTCAGTACTACCAATAAAATCAATATAGCACAGTAGCCATTCATTTTTTTAGATATAAAGAATAAATAACCTAAATATAAAACACTAAAATATTAGAAACACGTATTTAATCATTCACAGGCACCCAAACTTTACCAAATATAATCCAGAATATGCCTAACTGTCTTGTAACAGAACTCAATACGTTGCAGCCATTCAATTCTTTCCTGTTAGCGTAAGACAATGGAAGTCCCTATGGTTCAGACCCACCTCTCATACAGATCAATTACAATAAGATACCTCAAACTATCCGTGTACCTTTAAAATCAAGAATCCTGAGCTTGGTAGTAAGAGCATAAACCTTACATCTTCAAAAAACCAATCAACAGAGAGAGGACATCATGTCTTCCTTACCAAAACGTATCCCACCCCCGTAAAACTACCCCCCCGCCCCCCAAGTAGGCAGTAGAACACAATGACCTTTTTTAAATGAAGGGGTACAAATTCACATTTAATATAGTATACAATATAATCAATAATACAATAGCTACTACAAGCTTTACAATGTACAATTTTGTTTTAATGGCTGATCTGTTCAGTGGTTTTAGGCAATAAACTATGTGCCAATAGGATGTCGTATTTTGAATGGTTTAGTGAAAATATAAAAGCTGTTTCTAACAAAAGCGATTTTCACTTAAGTACTTCTGTTGGTTTTAAAGGCCACTGAAATGTATAAAATGGTCTGACGCGGTGGTGGTATCAAATTGGATGCCTTCTCACATGGCAACAACAGTGCATATAAACATGAAGGTGAGTGTAATGGGTTATGTTTTTCAAATGATTTAGTACATTACTTTGGCTAGCACAACAGTTTTGGACAGCACTCAGATAAATACAGGTATGTGAAATGTAGTGAAGCAGTTATATTTATGCAATTTTTTTATTATGGTGAACACTATCAAATGAAAAAAAAAAATGGGAGGAAAAGATAATAAAGTATTTTATATAGTTTAGACCTTTTGTAAAGATAGGGCTCCATACAATGTACAATGTCTAAATTCTTTATACCATAAAAATTAATGAATTTTGTTAAACACACTATTCTGGAGTAGCCTAATTTGCATTAACAGACATTTGCAATAGGGAAATATATTCAAGCATGCCACGTGGTGGTCTGAAAAATCAAACCAGTACATATCTATATATACAGCATCACTCAGTACCTGCTCAAATGAATGTGACGATTACAGGATCTAACATCTTTCACTACAAACTTCTTTTTTTTTTTTTATTTTTTAAAGTGACCAATAAAGGCAGAAAACAGGACTCTTAAAATATTTCTAGTTTCAACTGACTTTTAAAGCATTTTGTATAGGAAATAAATGCATATTGCACAAACAGTGAAAGCAAATGTTCCACCAAACATCTCTGTTCCAGGTGGTTGGACAATGCAATTCTAGGTAGCTACACAAATATGTAATTTATAAAGGGTGTGTGGTCTCTGCAAATGGTAAAGCTGTGAAAACACTGTACAAGAAAATCTGGTACATGAATAATTAGAAGGGAAAAAAAATATCCAAACTTAAGATTTAAAGAAAAACTGAGTATAGAAAAAAACTGGGAATTGTGGCACAACAAAAACATTATTGAGTAACTGTCTTCTGTGAGAGCTGAAAGCTTTTGTTGATGTAAAAGTGTTTATGTACAACTAAGGCTTACTGGTTAAATATCTGAGGCGTATCTGGCCTTGAACACTTTCCTTATTATGCTGTAGCTGTAAACAAGATTTCTCAGTCATTTTATCTTCTCAGCAGCTGCATTTTAACAGAAACAATGATCTTGATACAAAAAAACACACAGGTAAGAGGGCGTTTGGCAGGATATCTGAAAATGACAGTCTCCAAGGGATCTTCCCACACTTCCAGTGACTGCCACAGTATGGTCCACTGGAGCTACTAGTGATGTGCAATACCGTTATCTGCTGCTGGAGTAAACCCTTTATTTGGAAAGTTTGCTTATAACTCTGATCAAGGCCCCGTTTTCATCTTTTAGCCTCTGGTTGTCTGCCTTCAGGTCTGGTAGCATCTATGAAAAACGAAACAGGATGGTTATTTGCTGTTACACCCCAAGTGAAAGCAGCAAGACCGGACAAGCACCGGGGATAAAAATCTTTGTTCAGCTTAAGCACCTTGGCAGTTCTCCCCCTTCCTAGCAGCCGTTCAGAAAAATCTCACCTCTTAGCACAATACAGTTAAGAGTTACAGATTAGGAGTTTTCATTTGCTTGGACTAGATGCACTAAAACTCAGCGGTGCAGATGACAAACCTCCAACAAAAGCATTTATAATAGCACGAGGAAAGTAATTAAATGCTTCAAATCTCAGTGCAAAACAAAGAAATGTTAATTGCCAACAATTTAGCGAGCCTTGTCTAATGCTGCATGTGCAGAGTTTCAAAAAAACATGCTGTGGCTAAGCATATCTACCACTGTGCCCTTGGATGACTTCATCCTGATCAGATACAGCGTGATTCAGCTCGTTAGCTCATAGCGGTAATCTCCCCACCACTTCCCAACTGGGGTTGGAGCACACATCCTATAATTTGAGATCATCTCCACAGTTCACAGGAGATCAGATCATTGAAAGAGATCCCCAAAGGCCGGGCTGCACACTCAGGCACACACACTGGGAGCTGGCAGGTTAAGGCTGCCACGGGAGATGGGTGACAGGCAAGCACAAGAGCTGGAAGGCAGAAGCCAGGTGAGGTGAGATTTGGACAGGATCAGACAGGAACGGAGGACACGTCAGTGCACAGAGGTTTGTGCTGGGAGAATAGAACTTGTCAGAGAAACCAGAAGTCACCTCGGCAGTTCTCCCTATCTGCATTCACACACTGATAACCAACTGCCCTTAATGCTCACGGCTAAATGACTCGTGTGGTTTGGAGCAGCAGGTTTGCACAGGAGGTAACAGCTTATTCCTGCAGAGCAGTTACTCAGTAACCTCGGGTGCAAAGTGCACGCAGGAGGCCTAAGGCCAGCCGGTGGCCTATGGAACAACTGCTACACCACTTCTCATGATGAAATTTCTGTGCCACTAGTTCTGTTTTCATTTTATTCAAACAAAATTATGCTTCCAATATATTCAGAAAATTATAATGGGACAGAAAGAACTGAGAAGTTTACAACTGCAGGGTTAATTAGCTGTGCATTACACTAGATGCTTCATTTCCTCCAAGGAAGTCCTGTCCACACTCAGTTCACCCGCCCCTCTCAGGGTAAGACGCGATGGGGCACTGAACATAACTGAGGCTATAGGATCTCTAGTTTATTTACCTGCCAATATCAGCCTATGGGAAATGAAGACAACAGGAGATCGTAACAGGAGCTAAGGTGGTCTCCACAGTTAGAGTAAGTAAAAATCATTCTGCTAACCTGGATTCCAACTCTGGTCCGTGGTGGAGCTTAGGGCAAGCCACCTAAACCGAGCTCTTCATAGAGTCAGAGGGTAGCTTCCATTATAGCTGAGTTAGACCTGTGCACTTAATGCTGATTGCTTTCAAAAACCATGTCAAGGTGTTTAAACTGAGCAACACAAGTAACCACTTGGCAATTTTCAAGTATTACCTGCATTAAGTTTTCTAAGCTGTGAAAAACAACCACTGTTGTCTGAGCTAGAGGTGCTAGGGATCATACCCAGGTACAGGTGTGTGTACCATACATTTGTGCACACCCCTGTAACGG
Source organism: Calidris pugnax (assembly GCF_001431845.1). Classification (NCBI taxonomy): domain Eukaryota; kingdom Metazoa; phylum Chordata; class Aves; order Charadriiformes; family Scolopacidae; genus Calidris; species Calidris pugnax. The sequence continues at coordinate 16,582,696 of NW_015094506.1, read as the reverse complement.
TAGGATAAACCTGGGGTTGTTCTATGACGTGTATCTGCAAACAATGAAACAGCCATTTGTTCAGGCAAAGCAACTAACACCGTTCCTTCCTCATATTCGTTATGTTGAAGACTTTATAGCAAAGATCCTGGGTGAAACTATAATAGCCTTCATATAGCAGCGCACAAGGAAGCAAGGAAGTCTGCTTTTGTTCTTGTTAATTGTGTATCTCAGGAGGCGTTGCCATGTATGGCTTCCAATGAAAGCCCAAAGTGACTTTCACAGTCCTCTCTCTGCTCATTGACCAGGGACCTGCAGCCAATAATGCTTAATTACGTACAGGCAGACCCACGGCCTGGGTGTATCTTCTGTATTTTAACCAAAAAGCCGCTGTTCAAATTTAGAGCTTTAACATAATCCAGTTCCATTACGTGTCTGCAAATCTCTGTCAATAGATTTTTAATCCTGATTAAAGTAACAGGTAGAATATATATTAAGAAAGTATTTTCTCTTTTGTTGTGAGTCTGCTAAAGAATCAGGGAAGACTGGTAGGAGACAAAAGCAATTAGGAGTAATAGGAGATTGATCAGGAAGGATAATCTCAAGTAACCTAAAATCCTTATGCTTCCCGTCTATACTAATCCCCACATACTTTAAACCTAGCCAGACATTTATACAGTTTTCTTGGAGCAGTGCATTCCTATGGTACTCAAAACTTCTCATGAGGTGACACCACACACCTTTAATGTGCAGAGGCAGGAAAGGAAAGCTTTGCAGTAAATCCCATAAAATTACATACGTTACATACGGTGCTTAACACTTTCAATTTCAATTTGCTTCTCACTAAAATAGCGAAGTATCTTCCTATGACGAGATTCTTGACTAACATTACAAATGCAGTACTTTGCCTGTCTGTATTATACAACTAGCTCCTAACTTTGCAGTGCTGGAGTTGAGCAAATAATTACTCAATAATCACCAGATATACCTGGAGCCAACTCGGATCTGTACAGTAATACTAATGTCTGTGTTTGCTGGAGGATTTAACAGTTTTTATATACAAACCAGATTTGTAAGTTAAGATTATAAAAAGCTCAAGTTCTGTTAAGATACCTGTTCAGATTAATCAGGCACACTGCTAGGGTTGAGCTACCCACGGAATGTCAAGCCTCCCTGCTGTGTTTCCATTGCTTTGCTTTTCCTAGCCTAGCTCCTCCAGCTCCACAATCACCTCCTGTTGAAAACTCCCCCTACAAAAAAAGGAATACTGAATAGTTTTCTGTGGGTTCACACCCTGAACTGGCTTACCATGGTTAGAGGAATGCCAGTGCTAGCAAAAAAAGATGGTATGGCCGTGTGGCTGCGGACAGCAGTCGTTAGATGCGCTCAGCTGCGTTGAAACCCCCCACTGTCAGCTGAAGCTGCTGCAAGAGGGGCTGCCCAGCTCTCCTGGCCTGCAGCAGTATCTTCCTGCTGCTTTCTGCGTGCTCCTTTAATGGTTCAACGCTGGGGCCAGATGGGTATCAAGTGATGTAGCAAATACAGGGATTTGTTTTCAGCCAGGTCAGGGAGCTCAGCAAGGGTTAACACAAGGGAACCTCCAGGAATGCGGGGCCTGGACCAGGAACAACCTTTCTATCCACATCCTATTGTTAGACCAGCTCCAGGAAGACACAAAGCCAAAGGATAAACCTTCTCTTTATTTCATGCCTCTTAGTGGGGAAAACCTGAGATGGGACTCTGTGAGCAGAAATGTAAAAATGTATACGCTTATTGCCTTGCTTGTAAACGGGAAGGGGGGTGGGGAAACAGTTTAGCAGGAGTCACTGTGCAGAAGGAAATTACCTTTTTTCACCTACAGATCTTAAAAGCTCACTGAAACCTCCACACTATCCAGTTGTTTTATGTAAGAGGAGGAAGAAAGGCACACAGATTTTGTTCCACATCAAATTTTTGAACCTTCAGTGGGTTTCTGAAACAGCCCTGCAGTAACACCAAGGATAACAAACTGGCATTTTTTTTTGCAAGATGAAACTCAAACCAGTTCGTACCTTTAACAGAAGGGGACTGAACCAGATGACCTAATAAGTATGAACCAATCTGACACACTAAGCAGGATTTTTTGTTTCTGTGTTTGTACAGTCCTCGCATGATAGGATTCCGGTCCACAACTGGAATGCCTACATATAGAGCAATATAAATCGGTAACATCGACTCGGGGCTGAAACTGGCTATTTTAAGCTGTCTAGATAAAAATAAGGATTGGCCAGAACCACATGGGAAGTTAATACATGAAAATATTAATCAACTTGAAATTGCAACACATTTCTGAAAGAAAAGACTTTGGTCCTCTCTAAACACTAAACCACAAGAAATGTGAGAAATAAAGTTGGTAATGCAACTGGTCAGGAATGCACAGCACTGAAACCACTTCTCAAACACTCTTTAGCTGAGCCTAGATTTGTATCAATTCTAGGCACTTGCAGTAAGAAAGCTCAATTCTTAATTTAAATTGTGGGGTTTTTTTTTTGGAAACTAGAGGCCAATCTATCTATTTGAGCATTTACTCAAACATCAAAACGAGGGAGCAACTTCAGCCTATCCCAGTGGGAACTCAAATCCTTCCGCTTGTTGCCAAGGTTTTAACATGTCAAAGGTCTCCTGGATCACTGCCAGTTTACCTTCAAGGAAGGGAGGACAAGCTTCAGTGCTAGTAGGGAGGATGCCACACCATACCAACACATCTGGGACACCTGCAGTGGGTACACCGGACACCATGCTTTAGCCACACTCCCATAACCGAGCAGCAGCAGGTCAGTTTCTGACACACAAGTGTTAATACTAAAATTCTACCAAAGCACAAACTGAACTTCAACACCTGCCTGGCTACACAAAGGAGAAGGAAGAAATTACAAGTCCACAGGGCGCAGTTGCCTACAGGACCCTGACAGCTTGGCAACCACTCGGGTCAAGGCCCTATTCTCAGTCACCAGTCGCTCATTTATGTGTCTCAAAGATTGAATCTGCTTTATTTGTTGCAGGTTCTGCAGGAATCAAAGAAATAGGAGTGAAAATGAGAAAAACAACATGTATATTATGCATAAAAGAACTAGAGATGAGCAGAACTGAAAGAAAACTCAGAAGAGAGAGTCCTGTTTAAAGTAGATAAGTTGCTGTGAAAGGAAAGTATCAAACAAGTGGCACATTCTTGAAAAGCAATCTAAGAACCAGCAGTGATTAGTCACAGCTTTCCAAAACAGTTCAGGATACATTAACAATGAGAGCTATTCCTGGAATTCTTTACTTAACATCCTAATGGCACAAACTAAATCTTCTATTCAAAAGTCGGTAAATAATGACACATTTAACATACACTTTTACACAGCAGTGCAACAAATGATAGGAAGAGTATTTAATCTTTAATTAAAAACTTTCACATATTGATTTTTGAAAGTAAGCTTTTGAAAAAAAAAGGCAATATATTTGCATTCTGTTTTTCTCAGAAGCCCAGCCTTCCCTAACAATAATTTACAGGCTGATGACAGAAGCACACATCCTGTCTTCCACTCTTAGACACAATTATTTTCCTATTTTTTTTCTATTTTCTAGTTTGTTTTTCTACATATTTCACTTCTAAAGACCTCTCTAGGAACTAGAGACATTGTGTCCTCCCTTACAGCAAACTATCTTGGCCTGAATCCAAGGGAGCTGGAGGCATAGTGGCTGCCTTCTGCCTACATCTGCCTTCCGTTTCAATTATTTCAACAAAACTTTGTACATGTATTTTAATGAAAAGTATTTGGAAGTTAATACCGTTTCCAAGCACCAGAGGGAGCTCAAAAATGAGCACGAAAGGAAAGTTTTTATTAATCAGTGACAAATATCAAATGTCAAAATAATGCTACTTCTTTAAAATTTTGGAGTGGAAAAATGTTTTCTATTTCATCACGTTCCAATAGTTTTCTAGACATACTTTAAATTCTACCAGCGGGGTTGGCCCTCTCCAGTATTATATCCAAGGACATAATACAAAACAAACCTGCCAAAGTTCTCACCCTTCTTAGTCATATCAGGGGGCTTAACATTGATAAACCAGGAAATGAGAAAAGTCTTACCAGACTACAGAGAGTATAACATCAAAAACGTAGACTGCAATTCCATCTTCATTAGATGAAGATTTGTTTCACTCCAACCATCTCTGGATATTTCTTGTTAGCCAATATGTTATAGAAGCGTAACTCTCAGTCCTACCTGTATGACTGCTGATGCTGGTGTAACAGCTTTGCTACAAGCTGTATCACCAGGGATTTTGAAACGCTGCTGTAACTTAGTTATTTTCTAATGAAATTACAGACCAGTAACACTGCCAGATGACACGTTGCCCTGACATAGTCATACACTTTGTTATTAATAGTTTAACGGGTAGTAGTTTACTTACTTTCAGTTCCTCTTCCATTTCAGATATCCTTCTTTCTAGAGCTCTTCTTTCCTAAATCAAAAGATGTGTGTTAACACTGAACAACGCAATTTTAAAGAAATTACTGCTTGTACATACTGTGGTAACAGTGAAATACTTCAAGTTTCAAAGATCATACAACCAAAAGCATAGTGTGGACAGGAAACTTGTGATGGCAGTGCTATATAGAAATTTTGTCAATATGGAATTCTAGTATCTGAGGAGGAAGAGATAGAGAAATTTACATCAAGTCCTACAAAATATACCCCTTCCTTCACACAATTTTTTTTTCATGAGCTAGGCTTCTGTAATTTCTTAATATACAAGAAATGCAGAAAATGATCAGAAGCAAACAAGACTATTAAAGAAGAAAGAAGCACAAAAGTGTAAGCTTTCACAGAGCAGCAAACATAGCTGAAATATCTGTCTCAGCTCAGTGTCCTCACTATAAACTGCAACGTAGTGTAGATACACCCAAATTTACATGAAAGGAGTTCAGCTGAGTACCAAAGAAAGGTAGCTATGTAAGACTACCTGCTTCTTGAGCAAATGCTTCCTGAATATTTTCTGCGTTTCTAGTATAGGTTTTTTGTTTTTTCTTTTTTTTTTTTTTTACCTGAGAAGCAGGAGAAATTATCCTTAATAGAGAACTTCAGGTTGTTTTGATTATACTGACTACAGAACCCAAGCCAGCTTATTTAAAGTCAGTTTAGGGTTTTCTATACTATGCTGCAGCCTGCAGTGCAGACACACTACCGTATTTCAAAATGACGTGATTTTGTTTAAACCTATTTTTCAACACATCTGACAGGTGAGTAGCTAATGCAAGAGACTTCAGGGGTTTACAGCCTGATTGCTTGCTTTCCTGCGTCAGACAATGCAGTGTATCTCATTTGAAAGCAGCTGCGGTTATCAGTACTCTACATTCAGATTTTTCCAAAGTGTGAAAGGCAAAAGCAACAGATCATTGCGAAGTGGACATATGCATCTGCATACAACGGTGCTACGCAAACAGCAAGCAGCATTGACTGAGGTGTGTGTAAAACTTTGGTTAGATCATACCGCCCAGGAGATACTGACTCTTGCCGGTCACCTTTCAGATATAAATCATTTGAATTGAGTTTAATCATAGTGCAGTTATACCCCAACATTTTCCCATTTTAGCAAACAACTTTAAAGGTTTATAAAAAGTAACACATCACTGCAGTTGTTAGTACTTTATGTACTTAACTCCTTTCAGTTATCACCTTTCCCATAATGATACTGGACTGACAGTAAGGGACACAGTAAGTACCAGCGAGTTCACTGCAGTAAGCCAGGGACTAACAAAAAACCCGCTCCACCTTACATTACCTAGAATTCTACCAGTTACCTACTGGCTTTGTAGAATAACATATATTATCACTGCCCTTATATTAATCGATATTTGACAATTCCTGTGATTACCAAAAGAGGAATGCTTAAATAAATCTCAAAATTTCACATGGTTAAAAAACATCAGTCCTTTCGATGCATTTGCTTAACTAGCACACTGAGCTTGTCTAAGAACAACTATTAGCAATAAAAGCCAATTAAATAAAAGCCTTATTTCATTAACTTTATATACTTCACATTATATAAAAGAAAGATTTAAATGGACTGCCCTAGATATAAGATTTATTGTACAAACTTCTTGTTCTGATTAGAGGAAGCTATGCTTCTCTTTTTCCTGAACTGCTTACTTTTTTAGGAGCTGGCTTGAGGAATGCCAACAAAACCACACACTACAGTTTCACTGGGAAGGTTTGCCAGTATTGTTTGATTAGTCCCTGGACTCAAAGAAAGGGTTTTGAATTTATGCAGCCTAAAATTTTATGATATACTTCCAACAGCTCTATCAGGTACGCCAAGAAACATTCGTAACCCACAAAACGAAAAAAACTCAACACCCATGCTAGTCTCTCTGCTTATAAAATGCAAAATCTCATTTGTATTTATCAAAGCAACAAGGAACCACAGTCTTGGTGCAGTGAAATTGAGGTACGGGGATATACACAGGTTAATAATTGACCCCAGAATTATAAAAATATTAAAAAGTAAACCCAAATGTATATGCCTACATATATTTGTAAATTCAGTAAAACCAAAAAATATACCTCTCCACAACCCAAACTGCCAGACAATGAATTCTAAATTTGGGAAAAACTGGTTAAAGGTATCTACAATTCTGAATTCTGATCCAGACTGAAACATGACAGTTTTAGTTTTATTATTACATCATATGAAATTCTGCAAAGGACGTTTACAGTACTTTCAGAGTGACAGGTCCTTAACAAACCCCTCATTTTTGCTTATGTATTGCTAGGACCCTGCATCTGTGATCTGATTGGTACCCTCATCCCCATGGAAATAACCCCTTCCTGGTCAACAGTTCTCAAGTGAAGAATATTGACAATGCATCACCAAATCACATCATGGAAACCCACTTCTGAAGGCTGAGTTCAAATAAAATCCAAAGCCAGCATTTTCTAAGTTTTATTACTGTGCAATTCTAGGTTTAATAAGTGTTCGCATCTTCTTTACTGAAAAGGTATGTTTCAGCTTGAAAATGTCATTGTTCAATGATGCCTTCAGGCTTTTCTCTGCCAGCCTTTTATTTTTTCCAATTTATTCTCATCACTTTACTTTTCCCCTCCCCTTTTCTCCATGGAATTTATATAAACATCTTAAGTTTTAATTTTTATTTTAGTGAAGTCATATACTTGGAAAAGTATATTCAGAAAAGCTCTACAATGTTTCTATCTTTTTTATATCTGTTGTTACATTACACATCAAAAAGGTGTCTCTACAATTGTTCTTAAAGATCCCAAATCTGACCTGAATTTGGTGAACTTATTTCTAGAGATTAGCTATTGATGACTGGCAGCTCAGAACGCTGCTTCAGTCACTTTTAAAGTGAAAATAACACCAAATATTAACAAGGAAAATACAATCACAAATAAATTCCTGTTTTAAATTCTTGTCTGAAAAAAAGTTTAAAATTATAAAATATAAGGAACATCTCCTAAATCTTGTGTAAAGCGTGTTTCAGCCATACAGCATTACCACTAGTTTTATTTTTTTTACCTGCCAGATTTAGTACTAATACATTTAGGAAGAGTAAGATTTCTGAAAGACATTTTGCAGCTGGACTAGATGATTGTTGCAGGTCCCTTCCCTACTCTATGCCATGTTATTCTACTCCATTTGCTGCTGGGCTACGTCTTTACAGAAAAAAAAAGGTGCAAGAATTTCTAATATAGTCAATTGTTTTAATGCAATGGCCTATTCTAGTACAAAGCAATGCAGTAATTTAAAACTGAACTAATGTCTAGCTCTGCAGTACTCAACGCTCTGCAGTATGGAACCAACAGAGTAATGGACAAGGCTAAATCTATGAAATAATTAAATGTCCACTTGTGTGGCCATGATAGCAGGCAAGAAAGCAATTAAAGCTGCTGATGAAACTTCTACTGATGAAATCTCTGTCTACAGCAGGATGCCAAAAAATCAAGGAGAAATAGGTGCTGAAAGGTCCCTGCAATTACCTGGAGAGATTATTATGATAAAGATAATGGAAGTTCAGGAGGTGCCTGAGAGCATTTCTATATCTCCATGTGCTCCTATAAAATCTACCAAGTGTCTGTGTATACACCAGACAGGTTTGTAGAACTAAAAATTGTTTTCTAAACCTCAAATATGGGAAAGTAAAAATAAAAAGCTAGTGAACGTGAAGTTTACCGGGGATAAATAAATGTTTACCATATCACTTATTACTGTCAAAATCCATTTAGTTTTCTTCCTGTTTAAGTGCCTAATGTGTCCAGGATCAGGGGAGGAGAAAGGAACACGGACAAGGTCACGAAGCCAGGATCGCAACAAAACCAACATAGTTTCCTTTATATTGCTGTGAAACTAAACTTTTATAGGGGAGGATTTTAAACTAGCATGAGACTACAGCCTGAAATTATCGTGTGTCCAACTTTTGAAATAATTCCTGCAACTATCTCACATAGGGATTTATTACTTGACTCCTTTCCCATTCAATTTAGGGTTGTCTCTGACCTTGATACCCCTGTTCCCACACTTCTTACTCATTCTTTCCCCTCCTGCCCCATTATCATATTCCCTCTGGAAGAAGTTACAGCACAAGGAGAGAAACAGATTATGACTAGTTGTATATCATTAGCAGGTCTAAGGTCGCATGTCTGTGAGGTAGAAACAGCTACTTCATTACCAACAATAATCGGTAAAACAACATGCATGCCTTTGGAAAACTCTGAGGAAATTAAAGTCTCTGACTGCTGGAAATGCATTAGAAGATGAGATGCTCTGAATCTGCTTAACCCTCTCGAGTGCCAACATTGTTTTGGATGAGATGGAATAAGTGGCAGACCCCTGGAGGGCAGTGGGGCTTAGAACACGGTCATCACGAACCAAGAGGGAACCTGAAGGCAAATCTTAAGAGTAATTCCATCCATCTCACAGTGCCTCACATTCATTGCCACTTTGAAACCTAAAGTCCCCAAATCTTCTAAAAAATGCAAGTTATTAAGAAAGGCTTCTGTTCCCACTAAAATATGTCCAAGCCAGGGGTTGCAAAACAAACTAAAAAAAGCCAGAACTGAAGTACTTGAGAGCTCTTTGGCAGAAACTCACCCTTTTCTCCATTTCCAAGACTGATCTGTCAGCAAATCTTTCCTGTCTCTGTAACACAAAATTAATAAAGACATTGGTACTTGTTCTCAAACAACATAAAATTGAGAAATAACAATTTAATTGGACATTTCAGTATTCTGTCCGAAGTATGTCTTCAAAACCATTTTAAAGTGTGTTCAGGGAAGTAACACTGAAATAAAGAATAAAGAAGAATGAACTGGATTTATCATACACTTCCTCAGTGACCATCCCTAAGCAATTTAATCACTACAGAGCCTTTGGCAAACAGGAGTAATATAGTATTTCTGTCTAACAGCATTTTAATGCATTCACTGATATTTACGGGGTACACATGGAAGACATTTAAGTACCTACACAGTTAAGTTGTGGCAAATGTGATCTAAGAATGGGAAACACTCTTTCTACAGCAATTTAAGACGAATTTAACTTTTGTGTATATATTTGGTATTACTGTTAGTGTGTGCAGCACACTTACCTGACAGCAGTTATCTGTAACTGGAGTGTACTATTTGCTCTTCAGTTCTAAGATAAAGCTATCTAACCAGCCAGAAAGAACTGGCAGGTTTATGCCAATCTGCCAGCTGGTTTATGAATTAATCAATCAATCCCAACTGACAGATTGAATATAAGCTTAGCAGTGTAGAAAGTATTTATCCCTACCCTGTAAAGAAGTTCCAGATACATGCCAGCCAGAACCACTACTACTTAAACAGGCAGGAGGCAGCCTCACGCATTTTGCTCACAGCTAAAGACCAGAACCCTGCACTCATTTCCCTTTAGAAACAGAGAGGTACCCTTCTTCACTCCCATTTTTGGGTAAGAAACAAAGCTGATGCCTAGTAAAGAGCAGCCTGTACCCTGGGACTCTTCTAGTTCGCTTATCTACCTTGTCAGCCAAGTACATGCTTTTTTGTTTTATACAAACCTGAGTGGTCTTCTCCAGCTGTAGCTTAAGATCCGTAAGTTCCATGTTGGTATCATGTAACTGTGCTTTCAGTTTTTCATTTTCAGCTAGAATCTGTTCATAAAGCTAAGAGAAAATATTCATTAAAAAAATGCCAAATAATAATTCAGTGAGATTAGTTGAAGAATTTAAAAAACCACAACTGAGCTACATGTAAATGAACAAATATGTTAATAGTCTAAGAAATAAAAAATCAGTTATAGATTTTAAAGACAGTTAGAATTAGCAAGCACTTCAAGGAACTATTACCAAATATTTATACAAACAAGCAATTACACATACATGTATTAAAAAAATACTTGCCGCTTTTTTTTGCTTCAGACTTCACACATTAGACACCACAGTAAACTTTTCAACAAAATCCTCCTCTACTTTAAAGGAAGATCTAAACAAATTTTTCTATTATATGTATGTAAGCTAGCAAATGTATAAAAGAAAAGGCTTCACATATGTATAAAGCAGTTTTAATGACACAATCAACTAAAAAAATAATATGATAGTATTTGTCATAAAAAACCCCAAACAAACGGATCTTGGCTCCCCTGGATTTCTCCCTTGCGTTGAAGAGAAAAGTACAAAAGCCAGAAGCCCAATGAATGAAAAAAGTCCTATTTTCACACCAAAACTATTGGATCAGATACCTTCTTAAAATCAGTGCTATCTTCTTTTTCTAGTCTACTGCAGTACGGTTTTCGATCTTCAAGGTAACTCTGTGACCCCGACCGCCCCTGTGCTGAATCGTAACGATCACCTGTGCTGAGGGACCCCGTATCATACCTGTAAAACAAAAGCTCTTATTTTTCTTTCCCTTTGTGTTCAAGCTGAGACCACTCACTGTATCAAACATTGCGAGTTTCCCGTTACCCAGCTAAAAATAGACAAACGCAATTATATATTTTACTTAAGCCACTATCTTCTACTTTGATACAAATCTAATTTTTACATTCCCTCAGTACTTCAAGATCCTCTTGTGCAAATGTTTTCAAATTGCTGTCTGCCAAGTGCCTGCCTTCTATGCAATCTTTTAAATTAAATTAAAATATTTAATTCAAGAAAATATTTACATCTTAAGTGATTTTATAGTAGCTTAGATACTATAATTATTCTTTATTTATAAAGAAGACCTACTTTTAAAAAACTTATTACTTTAATTGAAGGGTTTTAAAAAAGTAATCTCTAAATATGAATTCCCCAAGTTTTATTAGAGAAACCTAGATTTCCAAACTATTAGTTGTGAGTGCCAGTATTTGAACAGAAGCAGTCTATGAAACAAATCTTCAGTAAAGTCTTTATCCTATTAATCACTAAATTACAACCAGTATTAATATTTTCAGCACAGATGGAACATAATAAAATCCAGTAACTATTTGTAAAGGTCTAAAAACAAACTCAAACTTTTTAAGAAGTGATTGATATTTCTGCATTTCCTTTTAAATAAATCTTAAGGAAATTGGATTTTCAGAGCCTGTACTACTTTTCTTGAGATTCAGTAGGGCAACAAGAACCTCTTGTCTTCTTTGTAAAAGCTGACTTCGTGCTGAAAAATCTGTAGGGAATGGTACTGTAGCCACTGTGCTCTGTCCTGCCTGCAGTGCACTACAAATCCAGAGTCCACTAAATTCCCCGGATTGGAGTATCCCACCCACACATGGAAAAAAACATTCAGTACTGTAGCTTTACAACCGTATTTTATACAAATGTTAAATATCATTAATGCCTTTTAAAGCTCAAACCCAGCTGACTACTGGGGTTAAGTTGGATTTGTACATAATTTAAAATGAGAGTATGTGAATAAAAAGTGTAACAATTTTATATTAATTTCTTTAAATTGCACATACCTTGACAGGCTATCACTCTGAGGTGGGGAGAGAGAAAAAGAAGAGATCAAGTTAATAATTTAATTAAATAAAATATATAACAATCTGTGAACAAGTATAGCTAAACAGTTGTGTTAAATGCATATGCTATCCAACAGCATGTGTTATCTGAACATTGTCAAGCTTCAATTTTGTTATGTCTGGAACAGAAAAGAAATATGTGCTAGAATGTGCTTGCCAAAATGTGATTTAGAAGGATGTTAAAAGTCCGGACTGCCCTAAACACTGGAATCATGTCAGCAGTCGGCGCATTCTGCGATTTGCCTGCCTGTTACCAAAGGCATCAGAACTGTGTTCCCTGAATTCCCTGTTCCCTCTTCCTCTTCTCTAACATTAGCAATAATGTTTTGATAATAATAATGACTTCAGTTCAAAACAGTAACATAAAATATGCGATCATCTTTTCAACATAGCTTGATGGGAAACAAGCTCCTATACCACCAACATAAGGAAGTACTTCTTAGACTTAACTTAAATGACATAATTTCTTTTTTATATTACTTTAATTCATTCCAGATGAATCCACAGGCACAAAGTTCACTCATTCTACTTGACAAGCAAAATTTAATTAGAAGTGATGATTTAAGAGTGAGGCAGTACCCCTCTAAGCATTGCAACAGTCATACAGACCTTTTTCCCCTCTGAGTGGTCAATACAGATTCATCATTTTTTCCAATTACAATAATTTTGAGTGAAGACATTTCACTCAAGTAACTCTACTGATGTATTATCACCTGGACATCCTCCAATGTTATTCACCTAGCCGTGGCTAAAGCCTTCCCCATAGGTGGGGTTTTTGGGACAGTGTGGTTTATTTGCTTTCCTTTTTTATACTTTATATTTTTTCAACTTGCATAGAGGAAAATAGCTACATTCTCTGCAATATACTCCATTTCCCCTCTGACACCTTGCAGTGCATTTACTACACACAGGATATCAAAAGTACATCCTGTAGCCTAACCAACCCTAATAAAACATAGCTATTTTCTGTTGAGAGCACGAATAACGCTGAGAACTCAAGAGATTTTGTAGAAAATGTCACAGATAGGTGGCACACACACCTATACCTGAATAGTTTTTAAGCTATTGGCCACACAAAGACTAACTTCCACCTGAGTCTTATCTTGCATTATCGTATGTTTAAGTAAGATCAGTGTGGGATTACAGAATTCCACCATGTAACCAATGACCTACAAAAATCCCTGTTTCACTGCTTCCTTCTCACCTCAACAACACAGAGGAAGCTTTGTCTGTAAAAACTTTATGTATTCTCTTTTTACCTTGAAGGAATGCAGTGTACAGAAAAATGCTAAGCTGATCCTTTTAACCTTTACCTACGATGTAGGACAGCCACCCCAAGAAGTAAACCATCCCTACACTATTTCTTAACAAATACGCTTTCTAAAGGCTGTTTTTCTTCGCTTCTAGTGGGCTCCCCGTGGTGCCATGGGAATGTGAAACCCTCCCAGATCTCTGTTCCCCTGCTGTGCTACAGCTTCCAAACAGAAAGGCAAATTATTAAGTAACACACGGACTATCTTAGGAACAAAATTTTCCAGCTATACAGGGAGACAACAAATGAACAGGTGAGGCAGGAAAACACTAATTACTAGAGGAAGGAAAACACAGACACAGCCCATTCCCATTCTCCTGGCTGAGGTTGGGAACCTGGGAAGTTGGACAAGGACTCCATAGATCACCAGGAAACTGTCTTTCAGAGGCTTCTGTTCCCTGAATGCTGTAAGTCTTGCTCCTGCTGCTCAAGCACCGTCCAGCCTCCACACCTCACTGAAAGAGCAGCACACCTCTCAAGCACATGCCTGTTCTTGTTCCCCTGACTTTTCACAAAACACATTTTGAGTATTTTTTAGCACAGTCTCAGCTGTTTTCTTTCTTTCTTTTCCCCTTCAATTTCCACCAGTTCAGCTTAGTCACAATTTTCAATATTTGACAAAAAAAAAATAAATTCTGAAAAGGTAGAAGTCTACAAACTTTGCATAAAGTTTGAGGAGAAATGATGCCAATACAGATATCCTCGTGCACCCAAATCACAGGAGATGGATGCTCCTTGTACAGTCACAGGGCTGAGCAGCCACAGTTACACTGGCTACACAAGCAATAACAAAAAATTAAGAGGTATGTATCCTTACTGACACAACCTGAAATAACACCTACTTCTAACCCTTATGCCATCAGTCTATACACACCATAAGGGGGACCCAAAAGAAACCGTGTATCTGAAAACATACACTAAGCTTCTAGACAGGCACATCACATTTTAATGTGCTTAGGATCATTACTGGTAATGGAAATAAAACATCAATGTCAGGTGGAATTTTCTTTACTGTTATCAGTGTTTCTGTAAAACTGCCACAGCCATGAAACTGAGAAACAAATTCCCAGTACAGCATTTAACGAACATACTAATTTAATAATGCCAGTTTCTCATGTTTATTCCTACAGAATTAGAAGACTTAATGACAGTTATTTACTCTAATACTGCCAGCTTTGACCTTTCAGGAGTCACATATCTGATCTCTGGCAAAATAAAATTTTGGTCCATTTAATTATAAACAAACTATAGTTGTAGTACTTATTCATTTTTTTTTTTTTTAATACAAACTGAAAAACACTCTTCACAGAAACACTTTTTTACTTATAATCTCTCAGTTGTCAAAGCAATCTTCCAACTGATCCTGCTATACTACAGCTTAGTTCTAAGACCCTCCTTCTTGCAGGGACCCTCCTTCTTGCAGGAACACCAATCTCCTATAAGTAACATGGCAATTTTTTGTGCAAATTGAAAAAAATCTCATCTTCTAAAAAGCCTAAAAAAAAAAAAAAGCCTTAACAAAATTTAAAAAGCTGAAAAAAATTAACTAGAAAAACTTCCAACTGTCAAAGTGCTCAGCATAGTCTGACTTCTCTTTAATAGCTCTCCTTTATGGACAAATGATCAGCTAAGAAGTCAAAAGACTGTTCTGAAGAACTGAAGAACAAGAAAGCACAAACTGAAATCTTAACAGTTCTTTCAAGACCTCTGAGATGAGTAGATAATGATTTTTCTGGTTCCTTAAAGATTTCAGGCTAGAAATTATTTTGTCTAGGGTTCTTTAATTTTCTTTGTAGCATGCGCTCATTTGCAAGGCTTGTTCTTGACCTCCTCTCTTTAGTTTAAATTCCTGAGTAACCGCCAAAGCCCTGGGAAGTTTATAGTTACCATCTTCTACCTCTGGCTTGTAGCTTCACCAAGCAAAAAGAACAACAGCAGCACCACATAAGGGAGAAACAGAGAATTTCAGTATTTCCGAAGTTTCTGTCTTCTGAAAAGCACTACATCAAATAATCAGCACAACTCAAAACCACATATATTTTCTGAAAGTCTTTTGTTATAATTCTAGTTTATTGATATCTCTTCCTTTTCTCTTAGAACTGAAAAGGATTTGCGAGCAAATAACAATGAGTATCTACAATAAACATGCAAGATGTATTTAAAGTTACAGTAGGTTTAGCAACCGCAAAAAGGAAAGTGCAGTTTCTTTAGGCATTTAAAAACTAAGAAAAAACCACACTTTTTGCCATGGATTTGGGAACAAATTGGCTATTAGAATGTTAATCTATTCCACTGTTATTTTTCTAAGGTGGTAAAATACTGCACTGTCAAAAGTAATATGTTTAGTTGTCAGGTTATCACTGTAAATGCTAAATAGTTGCTTATCAAAGACAGGAAGTTACTTGAAACCTACATCATGTTTTAAATCTCTGATAAACTATTTGTTGGCAAAGGAAACAAAAGCATAATATGAAAACAATGAAATTATATAAAAATTTTAAGATATATTACAGTTCATATGATTATAATAATCAGAAGGCTTGGCCTTTTTTTGCAATTTTGATACTACATTGGAAATTCCACACTAAGTTTGACAGAACTTGAAAAGAAAATTTAAAAACACATGAAATGCTTATTTTGCTATTCAACTCACTTTCTGTTTTCATATTTTCTGCAGCTGATGTGACAAAACAGGTTGTATCAGTAATGCAAAACCAATTTATGTCACACCAGGTGAGAGTAAACTTGGTTCACACACTCAATTCATTTCAGAGCCCTCCATGAACTCAAATCTGGTATTATATATATTACTTATAATGAAACCAAGCTACCAAAGTCTTTTTTGTAGGAAGTATACAGGCTAAGAGAATGTTTTGAGTCCTAAGTCAAGCCATGATTAGGCAGCCAATTCTACACTTCTCCGTCATCTCAACCCAACACGCCCCCCCTTTTAATCATAGATCATATTAATAATTTTGGGCCTGATTTACCACTATTTCACTGTAGTTTTATAGAAGTCTAATTCTATCAGGAGCATCACATGCACATTCTACAAAATGAATTTTTACAGAACAGAATATGAAGTAATTACAGATCTAAGGATAATGATATGTACTACTGGAAGGAAAAGAAATAGGACTAAGCATTTATGCTGATGGACACAGAAATAAAAAAATGCAGCAAACCAAAACAGCACAGAATGAATCTCGTAACTGAAGTATTTAAGAAATGTGTAATGGAAACTTAAATAAAAAGGAGAGAGACCTCATTTGAGTTTTATTCCTCGGTAACGAACCTGTTTTTGTAGTGTGTTACTCCATGGTTTAGTCAAAAGAAATACATTCTGCTATACCATTTTATAGTACAGCTCAAGTCACTACTTCGCTTTTAACCCCCCTCATCCCACTGTCACATATCATTCAGTTTTAAGGACTTTTCCATCCGATCAAGCCTATTATACTGTTTTCCACTGACGTTTTAACATAACTAATAATACTGAAATAGGATGTTCAGAAATCCATTTTTATTCAATGGAGAAATCACGTGCATTGTGTTCTTCAACCTTCTATGCTTCATTACATTAACTTCTCTTATTATCTGTTAATTACATTATTGACACCACTGGGTTTCATTTTAAAACATTTTAATTAGTGTGCATAAGTCACTGGACATCATTGATCTGAAAATAACTGAGCAGATGGAACAAAGATCCTTATAAGGTAGAAATCAAAAGCACCCTCCAGTAACTTGCTGCAACATGTTCCTGACCTACGTGTCAGAAATTGCAGCTACATTTTCTGGATGTTAATTCTACATAATCTGAATGAAAAACGTAACTTTTAGCCATTGCTAATATGTTAAGAATTGTTATTATAGCCTGCAAAGGAAATAGCACTCAACTGTAGCCACAAATTATTAATCAGAAAGTACTCTTAAGAACTCTACCTTATGTACTCTTTTAATTGAAACCAACTGCAACAGAAATTTTACAATCAAAATGCATCTGTTAGGAAGTTAATAAACTGATTGTCTTTTTAAAATTACCTGAGTTTCTTTCTTATTTGTTCCTTCTTCTGAATCGGATTGGTGTTCCTGTTCATTTTCATCACTCTGGTGAAAGAGGTGGGAGAGGAAAAATAATTAAAAGCTTAATTTGCATTTAATTCAACAGCTTAAAAGCTGTTGAAAGCTTACTGAGATTTTAAGGCATCCTAGACTTTTAATGTGAAAACCTAAGAGCAGTAGAATCCTACCTAACTAAAACATACAGAGAATATATGGGTTATATGATGACAATTCTCGAACAAGTACTTGTTTTCAGTATCAGGAGGAAACAGAACGTTGCGTTTGGCACAAGAAAATCTTGCTTTTACAAAATTACTACTGATCCCATGACAAAGAACAGTGAAAAGGAATCGGCTGAAACATCAACTATAACCCTTCTGATCTGACAGCAGTTCTTTCAGTTATAAGTACGTGGCTACTTGTAATGTACGAGTCTCATTCCTACAGCTTTGGTATGCACGTCATAGAAAAAGAATTGTTTAATGATTATTTTTTCCTTAAAGTACGATTCAGTTTTTCCAGATCAATTAGTTATATACTGTATTTCTCTAAACTATTCTCTAAGAATACATTATATGCATTCCATATTGCTACAATTTAAGCTTGTAAATCAGCAGTAGCAGTCATTTACTTACATCTTGAGTCCAAAAAGAAACTCCTGTAGATCGTCGTTTTTCTCTTGGTCGCCGCCTTTCCCTTATAGTTTTAGGCTGTGACTTATCTTCTTCCTTTTCTTCCTCTTTTTTGCCCCCTTCTGTTAATAACAACTTTTCTTATTCATTGTATGATACAATCTAATTTTCTGAAAATTTTCTGAAATAATTCTGTCTTCAAAATGCTTACAATTCTTTATTTTTTTACTTGAAATAAATTCACTAAAGAGCTTCTCACCACATATAGCTTTCTGTAATATACATTCCTCAGAATATAACTTTAAAATACTATAAACATTGCTCTAATTCTTGAACAGCAAGTGCAAAATACTAATTCCATCTCAGCCACCTAAACAAAACGTTTCAATGTAACAGTAATACACTACAAATTAGATTTAAAATCCAATTTTCAAGTGTCACGTAATACTTCTAAACATCTGTGTCAGTAGATGTATAAAAGTACAAAACAAGAGGAGATAATTCTTCACCATTCTTCATCAAACAAGTTTTTTTGCTTACATCAAGAATTTGATATTAAAAAATCTAAACTTTTAAAAGTCTGTTAAGCCCTCCTTAAGAGCTCCCCTTTTCATCACAGCCCTCTCCATTTTTGCTCTAAGGAAGAATAAAATGGGATCTCCTAGATTAGATTAATACTGCATTATGTATTTCCTTTCTCTATAAAAGAACTGTGATTGCAATTCAAAAGCGATATAATACCTCAGGATTGTGTTTGTTCCCCTCTATGTTTACCAGTAATTTGTATCAAAAAAACTATTAAACGAACCTGCCCAAACCAAAGCTATTTAACTATTATCAGTCTATTCAGTCTGCTGTTCTTTTATTAAAGTAAGAAACCATAGATTTGAGTTCAGATAGAAGTATCACTAATAACTTAACTTTACCATCACCAGTCTTCAGAGGTAAATAAACATTTTAGTGTGAAGCAAGAATTAAACAGAAAAGAAAGAAATACAAATATTCATGGGGAACATACACCTTTCCTATTTAAATAAATAATGATTTTACCTCTGGGCTTTCAGATGGTAATGTATTTCTCCTCCTAAAGTCATAATTTGAAAAAAAAACACCCTGGTGTAATTAATATTTACCTATTAAAATCTTTTCCATAGAACAGTCTAGAAAGAGTTCCCTAGAGCAAGCATGAGTTACTGAAGAACCTTAATCCACATTCCAGTTCATCTTAGGACAGAGGGAAAATAATTAGAAAGCATATCCCTGAAGCTTAGCCCCAATAACTTCCTCAGAAAATACCAGCCTAGGGAACATGGCAATACTGCTATATAGTAAATGGAGATCTATTCCTATCCTATTCAACTGATCATTAACTTGAATTAAAATATTTCTCCCAAGTCCACAGCGGCAGGCCTCTGAGACAGAACAGATCACAGCGTATGTCAACAGCCTCCTCCTTTGACAGCCAATTAATCAGGCACAACATCTCTGAGAAATGTAACAGATGATTCACCTCTGAAATGAGGGCAAAACCTCTGTGACATCAGAGAGAAGCTTTTTTCTGACCTCGGAATCATGCATCTGATCCTCATCTGAAGATTACATAAACCATCCATAAGTATATTTCCATTAAATATTCAGAACTACTGCTGCAAATATCCCCTTCCCTTTGTTTTCAGCTGCTCATGAAACCCTGAGAGACCCTGAGGGCATTAAATGTGGAAGGACTGAAACAAACCCTGTTATTCAGCAATCAGTTAATCAAGTTAAATTCCTCCTCAATACTTGCAAGTATTTAAATACTGAAATGTGGTATTTTATGACTGTTGCTGTGTTAAAGCAGAAATGAGAGCACTATGTGGATACTGAAGGCAGTATACTTGACGTCTCCATGATCCAGCAATGAAAAACACAGATTCACCTACTACATGGCTGCAAAACAACACTGAGTACAGAAAATCTTTTTTTCTCTCTGTATGCAAGTTTCGGAATTTCTTACAGAAGACGGGAGTCAGATACATCTCCAGATACATCTACATACGTTATCACATCCCATTTAGAACTATCTTTAGACACAAACAGCCCTCTGTCAACAAAAACAACAAAAAAATACCCCTTCAGGAACAGTACTCCTACCTCTCTCACTTTCCTTTGTTCCACTCCGAGAATAGGCAGAAGTTACACCTATAAGGCTGTTTGGTCTGTTTAGTTGACTTGAAGTTGAAAGAGAGCTAGTGGAGGTGGAGAGCGAAGAGGTGGATGATGAAGTTGTTGAACTTGAAGTTGGTCTATAGCGATGATATGGCTATTCAGCAGAAAAATGTAAAAATTAATTTACCAAGATTAAACAAATATAAAACGCAGGATATTAAAACATTTTAATAAATAAATAAATAATTCTTATGGAAGTACCAAAATTCAAATATTATCATTGGAGATTCATATAATTTCTCTACCTAAAGAGACCCATCATGAAAATACCTCTTCAACAGTTCGGGAATATCTTTGTCTATAATCATCATCTTTAGTTTCAGATTCTTTCTTTTCTTCTTGTTTTTCTTTGTCTTGCTTTTCTTTCTCTTCTTTTTCTTTTTCTTCATTTTCCTGTTCTCTGGTTCGCGTGGGACGACTTCTTCCTATAGTTTTTTCAGCTTCTTGAAGATCTGTCAGTGTTACGCCCTGTGAAAAGAGCAGTCAGCAAACAACATTTCAATATATCGCTCGTATTAATGTAGATGATCACATTATATAAATATATATTTTAAAGACAAAATCCAGCATAAGAAAATTATTTCTATCTATCAAGAAATAAATTTTACCTATATATTCTACCTATAAGCTTTCCTCTCAAATCTTGGAATCAAATATCCCTCTTTGATTAGTGGCAAGTGTTTGCTGTAACGTGAACTACCAGAGATTCTCCAGCAAAACAATTTTTAGCTGAACTAGTACATAAAGATCGCATAGAAAATCATATGGAAATCATTTAAGAACCCATGAGGATCCTTCCAATATCATCATAAGCAGACTAAATATTTTTGAAAGAAAAGACTTCCTTAGCACTCTTCTGTATCCACATAAACTAGGCTGAATGTAATTTTTATACGCCATGGATCTTATTAGCTATCCATACGTTGGTCAGCTCAATTGCATTATCTTCAATAGTCCATGCACTGAAAAAAAGACTTAGAAATGGAAGCAAATACAGTATGCTATACCTATATTAAGTCTTCAACTAGAAGTATATAGCTGTTAGTTCTTGAGGAATTCAAATTCTTAGATTTAAACACCTACATAACATCAGGCACAATTACTTGAATGAGCCATTTCACCGTAATCAAAAACTTCCTTTCACTGGAGGAGTCTGTGCTTTCAAATTTGTATTAAGTCACTCTACAGTGATTAGAAAAAGCAACTTTCAGTACCTGATGAAGGGACCTAAAGCTTTCAGGGCAGAAAAGGAAAAAAAGAGGCTTTATTTCATGGGGTACAAGTTGTTTTATACCAGGAAGACCCAACAGTTTATTTGGAGCTTTACTGGGAAATCAAAACTTCACTGTACTCAAGGAACTACATGGGTAAGTTTCCATAAACGTAGAAGCTTTAATAAAACTATACCTGCGTAGATCTTCTAGACTGTCTTGCTTGCCTGGATCTAGCTTTTCTTTGGGACTCTGACTCTTCATCCCGTACTGGAGTGAGGTATGATCTAAAGAGTTAATCACAGACAAAATTAGCAAATGATAATTTTTGTGCAAATGCATTAAATGGTCAGAAAAAACTCCACAACATGATATGATTGAAAACCAAAGCAGTTGGAAGAAAATCCTTAACTATGTAAGATGGATTATATTTTAGACATTTCACCTCTATCATATAATGATCTATTCATCAAGATGGCAGCCTTTGATCTCAATTAAAATACACAGTGTTTTCCTACTTACTTTAGATTTTTTTTACCATTTACTCTAAATGTAACAAGCTTTTCTGGTATTTCACTAGTCTACTAACTTACACATTTGCACATAAAACATGTATCTCCGTGTGTGTATTAACTTTCAACATAACTTGTAGGCTTTCAGAAAAAGCTAAAGGTACTGCTAATGCAGAAAACCTAATTATACCATCTACTGCACCAGAGATTAAAAAATCTCTGAGGAGGTGGTTACCATATTTTCACATGAATCATCCACACTTTGAGTAATCCAACTCCCTTTGAAAAAACTGTGCTTTAAAATTAATCTTCATGAAACCCACAAAAAACCTGCAGAGTAAACAGGTAATCACAGCCAAAAGGCATATAAGGACATACAAGGTCTGGACTCTTTATAGAAATTCTCCAATCCGTGTAACTGGGGTGAAAAAAAAGAAGTACATATACACATGTATGTATGTAAAACCATCATTAAAGAACTTAAAAGATTTTAATGCATTTGTTAATTTTCTATTACAGAATATTCCAGGAATGCTGTTATAATTTAACATTTTAAAAAAATCATTTGACTAAAAATTAGAAAAAATTGAAAAAGCAAAATCAGGTTGCTAAAAGGTTGCTTAAAACATAAAATCTCTCTGAGCTTCTTTAGATCATAAAATTAGCTAACCAGTGTACCTATTCCTACACTCCAATAAATCTGAAAAACTTTAAACCTCACTGAGGGAAAATGGAAACTCTCAGCTTGCCAGGTGCACAGTACAGCTGCTGTCAGAGTAGAAAGTGCCCTTTTCCCTGGCATCCCTTGTTTATGCCACACAGGTTACCTATGCAGTATTATTAATGATACAAAGATTTACAGATTCAAGTTTGTCATTCTTTTCCCTGTTTCTCTAAAGCAATTAAAAAAATTAAATAAAGAATATAGCCTCTTCAGCTATTTCAAAAGGATGCACTATTAAGTGCTTTGTTACTAAAAGTCGTTTATAATGTCTCTATTTTTCAAATATTCTTTGAAATAATATTTCAAACATACTTTCTAAATACACACTTTGAGTCTATAAATATGGATTAACCAACTTCATTTCTTAAGAAAATATTCAGCATATATTTTATATACAGACAAGTTTTTCATGTGCATATAAACATACATAGATACACACACATGCACATATATATGTATCTGTATATATAGATAGATATGCATGTGCTGGTATCTAGAGCACTAACTTCTCACATGCATGCATTCCAGTTTTGCTGATTTCTAAGATTTAATGGATAGTTTAATAAGCATCAAGAATACATCTGCAACAGTATAATACACAATCAGCCCAGAGGCAGGTAAAAACAAGGAATTTCAGGCCAATTGCAGGTATCTAAAACGTATGTAGTATATGCGCATTAGTATACACACAGTAGTAAGAGCAAACATGACAGCAAAAGCCTTAACTCTAAATTTCCTTGCTTTTCTAGCTCATATGACACTAAAATAGCATTTGCACTTTAAAATTGGCACTTCTTTTAAAAAAAAGATGCATTTTGTTGTTTTTTCTTTATCAGGTTCAGTCAAATTTTGCTATGGAAAATGCAGGTCCTGACTACAGTTGTTACTGAAATGGGTTGCCAGCACACGTGGGCACCTCCTAAATCATGGTGGGGAAAAAAAAAAAAAGGAAATTCCCATTTCGTAGAAGTTATTTTATCTCAGTTTTGGGTACGAAAGGAAGACTATGGAAAACAGACTATCCTAAATAGGCTAAAAAGTATAAGGAATGTTTAAATGTTTTTGCCACCTTAAGTGAGCCAAAGGAATCCAGGTTTCTTCTGTAACAATGAACATCTTCATTACCTCTGTGAACATAGAGAGCTACGCACCACTGGCACTCATACAGGAGCTCGAGTTCAAAACTACTACAGGAGCAACACAGAAATCTGAACTTGCATTTCAGCGGAAGGGTTAAAGGATAAACATTTATAAACACCCAGAAGAAGAAGAACCCAGGGAAAGCTAACACAAATTAGCAACCTTATGAAATCTTATTTTTGCTTCCATAAATAGCAGGTAACAACTCTTTATGGAAACATAAATATGCGCCTATCTTAACTCATCCGCCATGTAACTGTAACAGAAAAAATACTGTATTCTTAAAATAAGATTTATATCAGATTCTTAACTCATTCTTCATACTGAATAATACTCTTAAACCATTGCATTTACAAACTGCGCATTATGTTTCAAATAGAAGAGAGTCTAAATGATGCAATGAAATATACAGAATGTGTTGGGTTCAATACTCTTTCCTCAGTAGTGCCAGGCATATGAAATGACTGAAAAAAATGCTCTGTTGTAACTTATTAGCACACTGCTGGTGGCACAGTAGCTCAAATCAGCAGCAATGCACTTGTAGTAAATAATTAATTATTGATTTTCTAATTTTTAATTCAGCATTTTTGCAGTTTCATTATGGGTATTTTTAAGAGGACTCATTTAATCTATTAATGGAAACACAATACAAAAATACTGCATACCAAATGAGAACCCAAGGCCAGTCAAAAATACAGACTATCAAAGTTTAAGTTTCATGAATGATCTCTGTCAGTGTATTAAGCTCTTACATAAATCGAGGCACAGTGCTAGTTGTTTAAATACACAGGAAACAAAACCACTGCTTTACATACTGTACCATCCAAATTTGTGGTAACCAAAACATTCCTGTAAATAAGAAAAAAAATATGTAACTTTTGTACAAGAGCAACATTACTCTTAGGACCTTTACACACCTCCGTCTCTCCCTGACCTCTGACGTTGAGGACACAGTGCCAGAAGTAGCTGTAGTCATGGCTGTGGTAGTGGCTGTAGCATTTACAACAGATGGTGCAACAGGAACGGTCACTGCCGTAGGAACACTGTCCTTTTCTTTTTCAGTACTATCCTCAGCCCACAAACGATTTGAGGTACTACAGCATAACAAGCAGCAACACAAAAAAAAGAGAAAAGGAAACAGCTAAACAATGAAAGCACTTTACTAAACAACTAGTAACATGTAAATTGAGGGATGGATTTTTTTTTTAAAGCGAACTGAGAAATGTCTCTACTATGAAAGCTCAACTTGAGCTATTAAATTGAATACTTAAGAATTGAACAGTTCACAATAATTGAACTCTTCACCCTTCTGTATTCTTTTATGTCAACATGGCTGTCGCTTTACAGGAGAAAGCCATTCACAATTTTCGAGCCAAATTGTATAAAATTAAAACAAATTTAACAGGAAAGCGAAAAAATCCAGAGCCCCAGGATCTACTAAACAAGAACGCATGCACGTACATAAGCACACAGTAGACCTGACAAAAAAAAAGAACAAAAAGAAGCGTGCTGGTGCCATTACCTGCTTTGTACACCTGCTGAAGTAGAACCCGTTGTACTCTTTGTAGTAGTGTTTGCGCTGGCAGGCAGTGTTTTCTGAAGACCAGCAGAAGAGGTAACTGTTGATGCAGTACTTGGAACATTAGAACTAATCAAATCATCTTGTCTTCTACCAAAGGAGCCACTGAAGGAGAGACACGTACAATAAATGCATTGTATTACTTATCTCTGCTCATTAAAATAGTACAAAGCTGTGAATGATCCATTAAATTCCTGCCCGCGTCTTCTGTGTCTCAGCTGAGGCTCGGAAACTTCTGGGGCAAAACCAAGCATTTTCAAAAGCCATTTTCTTCGCTATTTCCTTGACTAAAACTTTTACTTTATGACTTCAGAGGGCAGCAGAATTGTCCCTTAGTCCGGACCATTTCTCCACAAGAGGAGATAAAGAATGGAATCTCACTGGTTTACGTATGACTGTCTTGATTGCATCTACTGAAGTATTCATATAGGACCACTAATGTCCCATTTTTAAACTGCTGTTTCACCCACACTGAATACCTCAGAAAATGCAGAATTTTACTTCACAGCTTGTCATAAAAGAAAATGTCTTAAGTATCATTCCTCTTATCATTTTCAACCAATTAAATGTATTGCTTGTTTTTTTTTTTAACTTCAATCATTCCCAGAAAGATTAACCTCCCACTCATGCTTTTCCCTTGCTCTTCAAGTTGTAAAGAAGATCCAGTGGTTTCTACGTTTCTATTCATCGGTTCTGGCTGAACAAATTTTGCATTACCAAGTTAGGATGTTTGCTCAGGACTAAGCCTCAGAATCCACTGTTAGAACAGACAGAGCATCGTATTGCTAACTGCAAAAGATTTAAGGAAAGGTGCTTCTTTGTCATTCTGCAATTGATCTTTTTTTTGTTACTATCAATTCTAAAATGAAAAGAAAAATATGCAATTTAAAAATGATGAGTACATTTTGTTTGAAGACCGAAGCATAAATACTGGTAAAAGCCAACATGTGAAGACTGTTCACACAACATCAACTCTTGATATTTTCCATCCAGAACAGGGTATCTGTGCGACATCTTTCCTAAACCTACAGTTAGGAAAATTGAGTTTTCTTTTTAAGGCAGGAAGTTAACAAAGATGTATTATGCTGTACGAAACATCCTGACTGACTGCCCCTGACAACATCGATGTCAAGACAAAAAAAAAGGTTAAATATCCATCACCCTGTACATCATCAGTACATATCAGTATGCAACTTAGCTACCTGAATGACAATCGTTTCTTTTGAGCTACTCAATTTAGATAGTTATTGCTCCATGAATTCCAATGAAGAACTTCAATAGCTACACTGAAACTACACAATGGAGTAACGTTAATCGTGTATATATTTGCAGGGTATGATTCCTTCTGAGAAAATCCTGCAAGATAGGATCCACACACACCTGAAAATTATTTTCGTATTAATCATCATTTACTTTGCATTCAAGTTAGTTTTACATATGCATTCTAAAATGCTCATACTCAAGGTAGGTGTGGCTATAATCTAACATTATGGAGAGCAGCCCAAGACCTCTGATATTGTCATGCAAACCCAAGGTTCAACAGAGACAATATTTTTCGCCTTTTCAGATATCAGGCAGAATTACCTCTATTCCAGCACTTAAAATAGTTATCTTTGGTTTCTGAGCTATTCCGGAAAGAGTCAAATGAACCTCAACTGAAATAAACAATGGCGAAAGGAAGCATATAATTATATATTATATATATTATATTATAATAATATATAATAATATAATATATATAATAATTATATAGCAGTTGCTGCAAAACTCTAAGTTAGTAAAAATGGTATAGCTTTAAAATCAGCACAGGTGTTATATCAGCACAAGTACATAGTTTGCAGTAATTTTGAACATTTTAACATGTCACCATTCAATTTTAAACTGTCCTTCAAAGTGATTCAGTGCATAATTTTTCTTTCAATTTGTAAGCTTATTTTGATAAAAAAAGACAAGAGAAAAATCCCACACCTTCTTTGATAACTTGTGTTTAATGATGTAGGACCTTCATTCAAACTGTTTTTCTTGACATCTTCCTCCCATTTTCTCCTGGTGTAGGAACTGCCACCACGTATTGAGCTAGCAGATGAGTCCCTGTAAAAAAGATGTTATTTTACCAAACTCATATTAAAGGAGGTGGTTCTTGAGGTGAGCTGAAAAGAACTTTCACATTAAAGATTAAAACCCTGGAGAACAGACTTAAAATAAACATAGCCACTCAGAACAGGAAAACAACCACCTTTGCAGACAATCATTTTCAAGCTCCTATGGAAAAATACTACATTTACACTAACGCTGTAAAGAACATAATAGAAAAGTAGCATCAAAAGAAAAGCTGCTAAAAAGGATTTCATCAACAAGAAATCGACCATCAGCTTTTATCTGTGACCACTGCTGCCTGTGTTCTTCTCAAATAAGGAACAAGAGACTTTTCTCTTTGCTCCTGAGACTACCCAGTGTAGTAATGGGAAAAGTACTCGAGTTTTTTAGGAATTGATTTAATGGTGGTTTTTTTTTATTCTTGGATGTTATAAGAAGTTCAAAAGATGACCAGCCTTTAGAACTCATGATACTGTAGACTAGTGTAAACAGGTCTGCAGTGGCCATTCCTGAGTGGCCTGTCACATATCACTGGCTGACATTACTTTAGTCATAAGGAATTTCCAGCCTGTTGTTGCAGTTCATAGCAGCAAGAAATAACCTTGCAAAAATCTACTTAGAAAAACTACCCTGAAAACTGATACTGAGATGCAAAAAAATGATTTTCTAATAAAAATGTCACCTCAAGATTTGAAGTAAAGTTCAGATAGAAAGAAAAAAAATGTCTTTCACAAACTATATATAAAAGGCAACCAGGTGTGCAAGGGAAAATAAAAATTTTGTAAAGATGTATTTTATGTTCAGATACCTTTGTTCAGAATGTAACTCTTTTTGCACAAAAATGCATGCTAGCACTGCTGTGGTCGGAAACAACTTCAGAAAAAGATCAAACACAAGCCAATGCAGTGCTATCTCTTCCCACCAAAGAGAAACACAAATTCTCATGTATCATCCACCACAGCAAGGTCCTGCTGTATTACAATTATTTACAATTATTGAAGGTTTCACTTTGCCAGCACTTTTGCTGTAGCATCGGCTACTTGACTGGGGCTGAGTGCCTGAAATCTGTTAATCTGAAAGTCCAACTGGGATTCATCTTGAAGTCCTTCCCATGACTCACAGCAGGATGTTAGCTGGATTACACTACATCATCGATAAGCCAGACAAGCAGGTGTTCAGACAGGTAGAACAAGAATCCAGCATTAAGCTGAGCAACACGGACAGAGATCTGGGACAAAAGCAGAAACCTTAATAATTTATTAAAGGTACCTGTAGGGCCAATGTTTAAATTCTACATGTCCAGGTCAGACTAAATGTCAAAAATCTCTTACAGCTTTAATTAAGTAAGCTGGGTTGACTGCCATATCATACATCAGGCAAAGTATTGGTGCCTAAACAGGCTGGCCTAAAAGCAGGCTTCATATCCGACACACCAGTGAATACAGAAAGCTCTCAGGTCAATAATTTGGTCAGCACTGGGACTAACAAGACTGATGACCCCCAGCTCACCCAATGCCCATGAGGAAAACCATGCTATTGCTGATACCCACTTTTGGAACTGTGTCTGTGAATAAGTCATGACAGTTAAGACTGGCATGTCTACGACACAAATAAACCTCAACACTGAAGCAAAATTTAATCCCTTTGTTAGAAGCAGTAACAGCTTCTAAGACATAACATTGCAACGAAATATTTATCTCAATATTAAGGTATCATCTAGTTATGACAATTTTGGAGTACAAGAGTTTTTAAGACACAAAGAACAAAAACTGAAATAATAATTATCTCTCTCAGAAACAAACCAAAACTGACTAATAAATGCAGCCTCAAGGAATACAGTACCCCAGAGAATGATAAGCACAACCAGAAACTCCAATCTGCCCTGTTATAGAACTACAGATTAAAAAAATCTGGCCAAGTAACATGAGAGATGCTAACAAACTAAGCTGGACTTCAGAGGAGCATGAGAGCTGGAATATCCCTCTTGCAAAACAGAATCTGTCACCCAGAGACTAAACTTAGGCAACTGTATTCTGCAAGCATAAGAAAAGCCAGTATTTATCTTGTGTTGAACCATTCTCAAGAGTAGCAACAAAGAAGCTCTTCTTCAGACACAGGAGATTTATCAGTCTTACAGACAATTATTAAAATAGCACATTTTGAGCAATGAGAAGATTTTCAGTTCAGGTCATCCAACATTCAGCTATCTAGACACAATCCAGCAGAAACAAGACATTAGGGAGACTTCTAAGTTTTGTACTTGAATGCATTCTATATTAACTCAAGAAAATGTCTGAGTAGAATGTCAGTAACAGAGAGGAGCAGAGAACGGGAAGATTCTGACAACATAAATTTGCCATGAAAGTGCCCCAAGTCATAAAAGGTAACAAGCCTATGCACCTAAACTTTTTGTTTCTTTTATACTGAAAGGTACAAAAGAAATAGCAGCAAAAAAAAAGCAAAAATCTCCAAAAGAAGAAGAAACATCAACATGTAAACAAGAAAAACAGAACAACTGCTTTTGTAAATTAGCTATGATTTTTGTAAATCATTGCTGCTGCATGATATGGTTTTAAGCAAAGACTGTAAGAAACATAGTATTTTACTGTAATAATGGAGCCCAACAGCAGCACTCCATGGCCCAGGACAAAGCAGTAAAATGCTTTCAGAACCGTTCAGTAGCTTAAGGTTTACCACTTCACATTTTGGATTTTATTTCTTTTCTCCCCCAATAAGACAACACTCATTGCCCAGTTCTGCTCTTGCCATATAATAATTTGGATTTTAAAAAAGGTCATTACAATTTACAAGATCAAAAGGAATTGGATTACCCTATGGATTAGCATATTCTGTAGAGCAGAATAATGCTATAACAGCATTGTCTTAAAATCTGTAAATTTGTCGGCCACTCTAAAATCAAGCAATTTTACATTTAATAGAAATTATAACTTCAGAGTCACCTGTTTTCTTTTTCATCAATGTCAGAGGTACTGGCCAGTCGTCTTGGTATTGTAGGTGCAACATATGCAAGTCGAGTTCCTTTTCCATCTTTCTCCTGAAAGACATGTGTTTTTTACTAAGTGTTACTATTATTGATTATACTGCTACTGGTTCAAAAATTATCATTATGAAAAGTTCAGCTTTATTTATTATAGAATCATAGAATCATCTAGATTGGAAGGGACCTTTAAGATCATCTAGTCCAACCATCAACCTAACTCTGCTAAAAAAACCAAAAGAAAACCATACAAAAAAACCCCCTCACATTGCTAAACTGTGTCTCTAACCACTATGTCAACCCGTCTTTTGAAAACCTCCTCAACCACTTCCCTGGGCAGCCCATTCTAGTGCTTAATGACCCTTTCAGTGTAAAAATTTTTCCTAATATCCAATCTGAGGCCTTTTGTGACCTTATCTGTGACCAATGAGACCTTATTATACAAATGAGTTTTCAGCTTTAGTTGAATATCATAATGACTACAACAGAAAAAGAGAACTGTTTGTTTTCATTCCAGTGATGCAAATTACTTGATTTCTCTTTTTTCTTCTTTGCTGCAGTACAATTCCAACACCGATTATACTGAAAGCAACTGTTTTAGTATTTTTATACAGTATGGTATGGTATTATTCTTTATCATGAAAACATTTAAACATTTGTACCTGAAATAGAACCACAAGTTCAATGCTGTTCAGCTATCTGTTCCAAACTAGTCCTTCACTTGGTTCACTGTACTCATGTTTAATTCTAGAACTTAATTTTTGTAAATAACAAATTACTATGGAATACAAAGAGACTCCTTTTTTATAGTATTCTTTCAACATTACCCTCCAAGTGATGCCAAAGGTATCAAATCTCTGATCCCCTTTAACTGTAAAAACTACTACTAGCATTGCAAGTCCCAAAAAGGGAGAAGCCCCAGATCTACATACCAGGTCCTCAGACAATGAAGGGGCAGAGTACACTTTTTAAAGAGATTACACACAAGCTGCATAATTTAACTTTTCAGAATTTTGGTAAAGAATAGATGTGTAGTACAGTCAATAGAGGAGAACGTCTTACTTCTGTGATATGTCACAAACTTCTACACTAAGTAAGGTAGATAAGTCCCTTAAAATGTTGTTTTACACCGAAAACAATTACCTTTTCTTTGTTGTCCAATGAAGAGGAAAGTCTAGGACTGGAAGCAGAACGCATAACACCTGCAGAGTCCTTTTCTTTCTGAGCTTCTTTGGAAGCAGTAATCTCTGCAAGTGCACCATAACTACCAGTTTTTCTAAGACCTAACCTCCACGAAGCGGGAGATTCATCCTTCCTTTCTTCTTCTTTGGGAGAAACCTTGGTTGTAGATGTTGGAAACTATAAAACACATGCAAATGAATTTAAATTATTAATTTACATTACCTGTGATAATTCATACTCCTTGCGAAGATTTGAAAATGCATCTGTTTTAAATGATCATATTATTTATTTATTTACTTTGTTACAATATGTTTATTTATTTATCTTTATTATAACATATATTATCAAGTGTTGAATCTGGAGGGAAGTTGTGGTGAGAGACAAGCTACACACTCTTCTCTTAAATTAGTTAATGAGATAAGAAATGTAAGACTGGTCATGGTATATTACTCCTCTAAAAGTTAGCTTAGAACAACTCACACTTTGTAATACACACTGTCATCATGAGATGCAAACTTAGAAACATGCAAATCCAGTATCAACATTTTGATTAAATATGTTATTTTGCAACCTGTACACAAACCTGTGCACACCAGAACCTCACCATAGATTTTTCACCCTTATTGGGCACAAGAACAATGCCAGTTTTGCGCAAGCCCTGCCTCCATGATGCAGGATCTACTGACTCCACGACAGGCATGATAGGAGGAATGAAATCATACTAAAGCCAATTAAGACAAGACAAAGATGGAGATTGAAAGAATGGAAAACAGAAACAAAAGGTTGTTTTAAAACCACATAGTTTGTTCCTATGTTTATGTTATGTAGCTCTTCATTACAGCATAAAGTACCAAAAAGCAGTAAGAGACTTAAAACCTTAGTAACAGATTCTTATTAAACACAACACAGCATGTTTAGCTAATTCAGAGACAGAATTACAGTTTGCATAGACAAGGACAGCAAAGCCTGTTGACCTAACAAGGTCCATGCCCTAATTGCTCATATGGCTAAGAAAACTGGAAGATTCACGCTAACACACCTCTTATCTTCTTATCATATTTCATTCATATCCCTTAATCACACACATCCCATGCTAGCTTAGCTATCAAACCCCTCACTTTGGGAGCTTCACCCCCAAACTTGCCTTACTTCAGCACCCTTAAGCAGAAAGCAGCATTACTGAATGCTGTACAGATCGAAGAAAACCCAAATTCAAACTTAGTACATACACTGCATCTGCACCACTTGTGAGCAACATACGGTTTGGCCACCTATGGTGTAAAAGTGTAAGAGTAGATGCAGTAGCACAGATGGTGCAAAAGTAGATGCAAGATCACACATACAGTGCTATTTTACCTCCATTAGTAAAAACAGTTTAAAGCCTCTTTGTTCACTGATACGAGCTGCAACTGCTTCTCTAGATCACAGGTACATGCTATGTTACAAGATGGTGAGTTGATAAAAATGTGCATTTATTTTGTAGCTACAGAAGGCCCTGAATTTTTCACATATAGTATTAGAACAGTAACTACAGCTCATTTTTAACCTCCACCTTTTACCTTTAAGACCAAAAGATAAGCCATTAATTACTGCATAATAAAATGAGAACTAAATGCCAGTGTATTCATGATTTATAAAAGGATATAATTCAGCTTAAAATCCTACTTATTTCTTCTTATTATTAAAAAGTTCCTTTCCCCCTTCTTCATCATTTAATCACATACCAAAAAATTATGTCTATTTGATCATTCAACGCTAGAATATCAAGCCGCACCCCAGCCAGCAACAATTTGGTAATGTCCTATTGCTGAAAGTCATACACCTTAGAAGGCTTTTGCTTAATACAAAATAAAATGATTGGAACTTCATGATGAAGTTCAGACAATTACAAGAAAAACAAAGTGTTTGAAGTGTTAAATATCACAGAATCTCCAGTGTGCAAAGAGAATTAAGTTGAGAAAAAAGAACTGGGTGGAGAACACATCACTTAAATTGCCCAGCTGTCACAAATGCTTGTATTAGTGAAGTGATTTTAAAAAAATAAACAATATAAAGTAGGCCTATTTCCTTGCAGTAAAATTCACACTATATATTTGAATTCATTCCAGTTAAACACTGTTAGCAAACCAGCAATTCCTCACAATGTCTTCCCTCCCTCACACATTTGCTTTGTTTTGTGTGGAGAACTTATAGCTCCTAAGTTCTGCACAGCTCCTGAGCAATTCAAATGCAGCTCCCGTGACAGGGAACCATAATTCCTTATTGAGCCAGCAGGAACTGTTTAGGTTAACGTCACAAGATCACCCTGGAATCTAGCTGCCTGCCCAGCCACAAAGCTCAGCGAGGGGAAACAGAAGTCATTCCTGCTGGCAAGCCATGCCCACAATTCCCCTTTTGCTCTCACGTTTTTTTGAGATGACTCTTATTTTTGTAAAGCAGCTCTTGGGATCAGGAAGGTTGGCCCAATCCTATTGTACAGTGTCACATAACATGATGCTGTTGGGCAATATATTTCCCGCATCTATTACATTAAAGTATACTTTGTAACGTGAATCATCATTAGGTTCTATTGCAAATATGAAAGTAAAAATTAAAACTCCAATAAGCTCTTGGGAGTTAAATACAATACATGCTATTTGCTCAGCAGTACGTCTTCTCTCTCTGCTGTGGCTTCAGTATATCATGGCTACCATTTCTCCTGAACACACTTTTCAGAAGCACCAGTAGAGGGTTACACTTCAAAGTTGTATGATTGGCAAATGAAGCCTTACTGGCTTACTATCCAGTTTGCTTTGATATTCTGTAAGTTTGGCTTGTATACCACCTTCTGATCGTGCATTATTATCTACTGCAATTTTTTTCTCCAGGCATATGTATCTTCCCTTTAACAAGCAAAAGTGAAATTAATTCCAAATAACTTTTAACACCAAGCTGTAAAAAGCTTCCTGAGTGCTACATGGCTTTGCTAGGTGTGTTTTTAAGTTGTGCATTGAATAAATCACGTCCTGATTCTCTAGCTTTTCCATGAGGTCCTAAACATATTACAATCAGGGATGCGACCTGTAGCATTTTCTATTTCTTATTTCAGGTGTTAGTGCCTAAGCACTAACTGAAAGATTCTAAGCGCTCCTGAAAGTACCTATCTACCTGTGTCATCAGAAGTACAGGCACAGAGAGACACTGTAGTTTCTAAAAATGTTCAGCTGTTTCATAGTTTTGCATTTTAGATCCCTGTTTAGAATCAAAACCATTCAGAATTTAACAAAAGATTGAACACAGTTTCTGTAGGAAAACAAAATGTTTTGGAAATCTGTGCACATTTTCCACTGGATAACCCAATCCACTTTTTATACATGAATCAAAAAATGCAAGCTTACACAGAAGAACAGAAATTTAAAATAATGAAAAAGGCAATTTATTTTACCTTCTTAACAGGTGATGTAGGTGCCCCTTGGCCACCGGCTACTGAAGGCGCTGTCACGGCTACCGATGCTGATTGTGTACTTGTGGTATTTGCATTATGAGTTACAGCTGCCAACGTTTTGGTCTTATCTGCAAAACAGTTACAAGATTTTAATTTTCATTTGTCATTTACAATTTCTTCACTTCTACAACACAGAGTTTAATTTATTTTGAACGTATTTGACAGCCAACTTTCCAAACAGGATTTTATTATTTGTTCCTCAGTGTTTTCCCCCTCACTCCCAATCTGCATCTTAGTTAGGTTTTTTCCACAATGGTCATGCATGTAACATTATTCTTCTTCGTTATTCAGCAAGTGCTAAACACTGAGAGATGCAGAGACAGAACCACGGAATCATTTGGGTTGAAAGTAACCTCAGGAGATCACCTAATTCAACCTCCTGCTCAAAGCAGGGTCAATATTGTGTACAGACCAGGTTGCTCAGGGCTCTGATGAGTCAGGTCTTGAAAACCTCCAGAGACAGAGATTCCACAGCCTCCTCAGACAGCCCATAAAAATTTAACAATAGGAGGTATTTTTGCATGTAAGAGTTAATTTGAACTAGAGAAGATGCTAATTCAAAGTAAGACATTTATTCTTGGATAATTGTGTATGCTGAGTGCAAAGAAATAATTAACTGCACAGAGAGACCAGCCAGGGATTCCAGTCACTAGAATGAGCTGAGGCAGGGACTTGCCTTCCAAAGCTCTGACTTTCCATTTGCTTCATTCCTTCTTTGTCCTTTGTTTTCCTACTTAAGTTTCACTGTCTACCTACTCTACCCTCTTCTGCTTTGTCCTTCCTGCCCACATTTCTTCCTCTGTCCTTTGTCCGTGTACCCTAACCCCTCTCACACAGACATGCATGGCTGTGATGCAAGGTTGTCACTGCACTTGCCTGGGCTTCATAATCTTACACCTCACTTCTGTTTCACCTATTTGAACTGAACATTCTTTGCAGCAGAATGCAACACCTCATCCGTGTGGTATGGAGCAACGTGGGGTTCAAGCCCCATTGGTTTTGGTCCTACTATAAAAATACCTTATGTCTACAGCTCCCATACAGCATACAAACAGCTAATTCAGAAAGTATGCAATGTTTTCATACGGTGTTCTCGCATCTAACATTCAAATCTACAAAGTACTAACCTACGATTGGAAACTGTATAATTAATGGCATTGCCGTTACACATGTGTTTCAGTTATGGACATAGTTGAACAGATGTTTTGAATAATTATTTATGCACTAAAATACAAATATAAAAAAATCAGCTTAAATGACTAACTCTGCACTTATGGAAAGTTCTTTTTAAACACAAGTGAAAATAAAGGGTAGTAAACTTCTAGGTCATGGTAATAAAAAGTTCAACAGGACAATGCAGACTGACAGTACGATTTGAGATGATGCACAGGCCGATCTGCTGGAAATCTGCAAGTGAGTAATACAGTTTTAAAATATACAGAAAAAGTTATCAGGAGTGAAAGCATGGAAGGAGAAAAATGGATTTTTCACAACCGTACTCTGAAATTATTTCAAGTACAGCAAGAACATAGTTGTATGCATGACTGAGCTAATACTAAATTTCAAAGAAAATATTAAACTACCTCAAAGAAAGTTAAAAAACCTGAACTGCTGAAGATTTTATTCTTCAGCTTGTTTCCCTGTTCTTTAGGAGATGCTAACTTCATATTCATATTTCCCTTCTTGGTCTTACAGACAGAAATGTATTTATTTTTAAATTGTATTCTCACATAATCAATGAAACCAAATGTAAGTTTTATGAAAACATTTCAAATATCCCAACAGAATAGAAAATACAGTTTCCAGTAGTTCACAATATTGAATGCTGTTAAAGTATTTTACAACCAGAATGTTCCTTATAATCTTAAGATTTTTCACTAGAAAACTACCTTAAACTTAATAACGAGAAAAAAGGGAAAGTACAAGCGTGGAATTTAGAGATGCAGCTCTACAGGGAAAAGCTCTAAGTCCAGCTTGCCAAATAAAGTATGATAAAGCCTTGTTTATATTAAAAACCCCAAAGTTTACATAAATTAATTCTTGTGTCACAGTCAAATTTTCCTGGCACAAACTATCTACTGGTAACGAAGAGAACACAGTTACCAGAGTCATAAAGTTCAGGAGACATTACAGTTAGCTCAGCCACTGAGAAATTACTACATGTTCTATATTACAGTGGGTTTGAGTTTATCAAAGCTCAATCTCTGTAAATAAGGGATGCAAGTGTACTAAGGGGAAAGACTAATCACAAAGCTCAACAGACATTTTTTCCAGCTTACCACTGAAATGTTAGTATATTTCAAAATGCAAAAGCCATTAAACCATAATAGACAGTTTTGTTCTGCAACTTATTTTTATTTCCGTCTATGTTAAATATTTATGATATAATGGTTAGATCTAAAATCTCTCCTTAGTCTTATCTTTTCAGGTGAAGAAATTAGAAAGATTGTTTTAAAATGAGAACTGACAGCTCACCAAAAAGGGTTACCTATTTTTAAAAATGTAAATATAAAATATTAACAATTTCTAATGATATCTATGTATTTTATTGCTGCATTGCAATTCTAAAATTCTTCATTAGGATTGAACATGTATCTTTAAACACTGATTGCCTGGCATTTGTCTTCTGATTTGAAAGAAAAAGATGCTATGCTGTTCTTACACCATTACTTGCTTTAAGACTCTGACAATTGTTTAAGGAAAAAAACCACGTAAATTCCATTGGAGAAGTACAGAGTAATGTGTTTCTTTGCAGACCTTTCCAAACTTTTCAAAGAACCTTCCTCTTAAAATGAAGTAACTGTTAACATTAAAATAGCACCTTTAAAAGTTTGAAAAGTACTGAAATAGTACACACTGAAAAAATATCCACCATTACTTTATGAATACCTGAGCCAAGATTGCCAGATTAATTGGTAATTACTTCAGGACAGCAAGAACAAATGAGAATGTTTGCACTTCTGTTCCAATCTCTGTACCAGTTTCATAAGCAAACACTGCTATGAAGCCTTCATTTGTGATTTCATCTTCTAACTTTTTCAGTGTTTTCTGGCATGCTGCTGAAGGCTTCTATTATTCCAACTATTTAATTAAAAGCATCAATTGTCAAGTAGCCAATCAAATAAACAGGTTAATATCTTCAAGCTAAATAGCAACCAGTAAAGACATCTGTTTGATATCTCTCTTATGACTTGACCTTAGATGCGTATAAACTTGCTTTAAAATGATTGGAAGCTTAGTGAAATGCAGAAGAATATGTGAAACTTAAGATACTTAACTCTGTATCATGTGATATTAAATAAGTAAATTTATAAAATAAAAACTTAAAAGATAGACAATACTCCAAATAACGTACCTGTCTCTGCTTCAGATTCTGAATCGTCATCCTCTTCCTCTTCACTAGAACAACTGGATTCATCCTTCTTTCCCTCTTCTTCCTCATCTGCTTTTTCTTGCTCCAGAGACTCTATACTAGTTGCATTCTTTTCTTGCTCCATAATCAATGTCTCCTTACTGAGTTTGAAAAGAAAAATACTTACTAAGCCCCCAACATTTACTAACACCTGGCAAACAGGACTTTCTGACAGCTTGTAACAATATTTTTTTTACTAAGAGTTTATAATTGTTCCTAGTTTACTTACTTTTTGAATGTTTTCTGTGTCTGATTATTATCCATGTTGGCTGTGGATTCAATTAGGGGAGATTTCTTTTCCCGTTTTTCACTATGAAGCTTTAAAACATACAGAATGATGCAGTTAAATTGATAGAACGGTATCAGTGAGACAGAATTACAAACGGAGGGAAATCTTTAACTAGTACAAACACTAGAATGTGTGTAAGCTTTCAAAGTGTCAGAGTTCAAAATCTAAAATCTCAGAACCGTTATTCCAAGTAAGTAGCTCATCGTTGATGCTTCACATCACAAAATGCCCACTGGACAAGGCAACTAGAAAAGGATCTTCTTTACTCCAAGGAATTTTGGTCACCGTAATAGACTCAGTAAAGGCACAGAAGATCTTCTGAGATGGCTATGGCATTACCTGAATTGGATCCCTAAATCAAATATTTGTTTCCAATCTATATGCTGCTCTGAGCTGCATACCGTATTTATAATAATCTATAACATATATCTATATATTTTTATATACAAAAGGCTTACCAGATTCTGCTTCTTTTGCAATTCTTCTAAATATCCTAGAATATCTTCATCTGCCACATCAAATGCTGTCTGCCCCTGGAGAAGGGGAAGAAGTAAAACACCATAACTGTACAGCAGAATTTAAATATAATGGATTATGATGCCTTATCACATGATGATGCAGGTAAGGAGCAAATTCAGAGAGAGAAATTAGAAAGTATAAGCCAAGCTCTATTACAAACTGTTAGTCTGTCAGTAGCTGAAAACAATTTTGCAATACTACTTTTTTTGGGTAATTGAAACTAAAGCATCTATACCTGATGAGTAAACATGTTTTATTTAGAGATAAAAACATGACTTCAATAAAATTTTGCTGTCCTTTGAAGGAAAAAAACCCAACAAACTACCAAGGAAAAGAAAAGTAGATTGAAAGAATATGATTCTCACAATATTACTTCCAAGCAACTATTCCAAAGGCAGTTGGATGGATGGATGGATCCTGAGCCGTTCAGTATCTTGTCCATCTCAGACTACCATATACAGCTTGATTTTTTAAAGTTTGAATTATATAAGCAAGCTATACTGAATTTAAGTAGTCATGCTTTCACATTTTTACAGTAAAATGGCATTTAACATTCCGTTTTATAAAACATCTGCTACAACCGTTTGTTCTTATCCCCCCCATAGTGTATGATTTCCATGGGACACGTGCTTGAATAATCAGAACATCATGTGATTCACTAACACAGAATAATGCTGTCAGCTGGAATTTCTTCAGCTTGCCGTATCTTACATCTACATAGTCACTGCAACTCTCAACTAGACCAGATGCCCACGGGATGTGAGATTCTATCTTTAAGGTCTGAATTGGAAAAGATCTCAAAAATTCCCTTTCTTCATTTCTACTTGAAGATGGGAAGGACTGACGCTCACAGTTTCACAAAGAAAGCCTAACTTACTTTGATACGTTAAAACAATATTTTGTATTTGTAAGTTTGCATTCAAATGTAAGAAGGCTGGAATCTAGGAATCTAAGTCCTTGATCCACTGGTATAAGTGCAGCTGCATCAACACACTGAGCGGACAAACTGAAAAGTTGGGAGGATCACGACAAAATCAAGTGCGTACTTTCGTACGATAACAATAAAGACAGAGCTGTCATTTAAAAGTGGTCACAGCAGCTTATAAAGATAATCAAAGGTGTTCATATTTGTCTTTGCTTATTTCAGTTTCTCAAAACGTTAACTAAAGGGAAACATATCCCTAATTACATTGTGAAGTCTATCTTAAATAGTTAGAAAGGATGGACTTTCAAACCATTAACTTTCACATCCATAAAACTTCTAACCATACTGCATAAGCACGTGCACCTTTCAACAGCATTACCCAAAACACCTTGAGGTCCTCTGACATTTGCACTATTACATTTAGTATAACACAGTACTAACCTGGAAACTAAACACCAAAATTATCTCAAGTTTACGTTTGCATTATGTCTACAGTTTTTAATCTGGCCTTCTGTTTTCAGGTAGCTATTAAGTAGGTTTATTTTCAAAAAGTATGAGCTAGACCTACCTTGACCTCCAAAAATCACTTTTCAAGAAAACTGATGTGGTTGGAAGATTAAAACTAAACCCAGTCCATAAAAGTTAATATCTGAAGGCAAGTGCCTAAACAATAACGGCTGAGTTCTCTGAGACTCTAAGCATCTACAACTGAAATCAAACCCAGAGGAGTTTCCAATCTTCCTATGTCCTAAAGCAAAAATGCTTACCAGCATACTTAAGAACACAACAGCCCAAACTTTCCTAGCTTGCACAGACAAGCACATACACCAAATAAAACAACTTACATCTCTCTGTACCTCCTTTATTCTTGCTCTTGCCCAAGTTGAGCCGAAAATACTTTCAGGAGAGTGCTCTCTAGAATACCACCCTCCACATTTTCACAACCCCAGTAAAAAAAATCTAACAGATAACTTGATAAACTGGCTTCAGTAAGTTGCATCAGCTTTTGATTGCCTGATACAAAATACAGTTATTGCAGCTGGTATTTAGAAGTTCTGTAAGCATCATACAGAAACAGAGTTGAAGCTATTTGAAATTTAATTCCAGAATTCACTGATTTTACTGTAAGCAACCTCAATTTCTAAGGGAGAAAAAGACTAAAACAGTTCAGCAGCAGTAGCTTTGCCCTTACACAGAGTAAATACTTGCTAATTCATTATATGTATCTGCATATTTCCCTACTTTATTTTTAAAAGTTCATGAAAAAATTCAATGAAGAATTCATCTTGAAAGTTGGGCAGGTACGTTACATATACAGTATTGACAGAAACTGGAAACAGATCAGACTCTATCTGTAAAACATACCGCAAAGAGAAGAAAGAGCTTCAGCACTTACACAGTTGAATGAAAAGTTTTGGATCCCTGTGATGCCTACATGAATCATGAATATATTTCTACCTGTAAGGAGCAAGATCTTGCAAAGCCAGCAAGCTACGTGGGCGTTTGCGTAAAAGTTGAGGAAATCCAGCATAGGAAGCATTCAAGTTAAATCTAAGGAGTCCAGAGATGCCTACAGGTTTCTTCCAGGGCACCCAAACCAGCCTCTTGAGTCTGCCAACACAAGCTGATTTCAAAGCAATACCCAAAGGCATCAGCATTGTCTTCAGTGATCAAATGAAGGCCTGCATGTAGATCCATCGAGTCACTGATTCTGTACTTCTGAAATGTCAATAAACCCATTCTATTTTGAATTTCCATGTCAAAGATCACATGGATCATTTTATGTAGAACTAAGTATAAAGTTGGCCTAGAAATTAATTTAGACAATCAGAGAATTTAGTTTTGAACACAAACATGCTGTTTTGACAAAACATGCATTATTTAAAGCTCCACGTACAGTAAACAGCAGTTTATCATCACTTTTCTTACCCTGGCTTCTAAAGTCACTTTAGAGACCAGAACTTTGTATCTTGACAAGGATTACATAAAAATCCTACCACTTTGTTGACAGCCTCCATATCACATAGGTTTTCCACTAAAATGCGACATGCTTCTTCTTTACCCCAGTGAGCAGCAGCATGAAGTGGTGTCCAGCCATCATAATCTTTAATATTTACATCGTAGCGAGCCTGTATTAAAAGCCTAAAGAAATTAAAAGAATTAAATCTTGACACTGCTGACAGGGATAAATAAATTGTTGTAAAACCATCAAATTATTCTACAATACTATCTTCCTCCTTCATACATATTTTAGTTGGGCTGTTGACAATTGATTAATTTTATTTCCTTTTCATTGTTCAGTAGGTATATATATATATTTTAAGGAAAATTCAAGAAAAATAGCCTTTTCCATTTTCTTCCTTATTCACTTCCTCTTCATTCAAAGTCCATTGTTTCTACACAGTTAGATATTTTTCTCTACATTTGCAATCATCGAGAATAGCCCTCTCAAGAAAAGGAGAGCTCTAAAATGTCAAAAATTGTTAGATATAGTGTTCTTATCTAGTAAATTATTGAAACCTCCTCCTGTTCTAATATTAGTTGCATGAAACTTGCATCTCCTCCTGTCATTAACATTTGATGTTTTAAGGGTCTAACGTTCATGTGCCTCAACTGCTCTCTGAGATGAAGCAGAGCTCCTCAAATAGAGGACCTGCTTTTCAGCCTGCATTTCACACTCAAAGTCAGCATGGTTCTGATGTGAGTGTCAAAGTGACAACAGAAACGTAACCTGACAAACAGTTTTGGGTAAAGGGCTATCAGCTCTCTGAAACACTGTCCATAATTACTAAAAATCACACAATCGTGGAGTATTCTGCAAAAATTCTCTCCATTTCTCAACAGCCAATATTCTTATAGTAGTACCCTCCAGTGAGTCAACTTTCACACGTGTTCAGCTGTGAAGTCTTGCAGGCTTGCATCCTACACAGAGCACACATTTTATTAATTTTGAAAATTGCCTGCATATGTATTTTTCCCTTCCTATGAGAAGTACATGGACTGGACTACAAAAAAGACACTGAGACAGCTAAAAAAACCCCACCCCATTTATACATAAAATTTCCTTACAGACACATGGGATTCTAAAATAAAAATTATTCTGTTCCAACAGAATAAATTCTCTTCATCATGTTGAACCATCAGGGTTTTTTGAAGCAGAACTCTCATTCAGTAAATTCTAGGTAATGGTTACAGTTATTAAAAAAGCTCTTTCATTCAGCTTCTGTATTGACAAACTGTTACAAGGCTCTGCAGACCTTAAAGGCAGCGATACTTACACAGTCAGGGTATGTGCTCATTTTCACTCATGTTACAGTATGTAACTGTTCCTAGTACTGCTAAGGCAGTCAAGTACATTTACAATCACAGTAAAGCAATGTATTATTAAGTATGATTTACTTCAATAAAAGCAGAGCTTTGATGAAAAACAAATTAACCTCTGTTATAGTGTATTCTTGTATTGTATTAATGAAAAGCTACCTGTGAATTAGGGATACACCGAAAGCCTGAAGCTTTCCAGAAAATATTTCAAGAGTCATGATTTTCAAAAACAATATCAAAAAAGCAAAATTAAATTATCTGTTCTTTAGGTCTAAAAACCTTTACTCTAGATTACAAACTCTGCTTTACATATGCAAATAAATATGGTGTCTTGAAAATATGCATCAACCAGAATGTTAATCGGCATTAAAAAAAAAGTATTGGCTCTAGAAACAGGGTAAGTTTTTTGTAAGCTTTCTTCTTTTAAATAAGTATGCAGCTTCAATATGTACACTGTGTTCATTTTTTGCATGAATTAACATATAAAGCCAACAGCATCATGACTTACAAGTGTTTGAAAATGTGAAATCAAACTTTGAGGCAGAGATAGTTCTAGAGATCGTTATTTTCTGAGATACAACCCCTAAAAGTCAGAAGTGTCCAATCTTATCAATTCCAAGCAGCATTACATCAACAGGACAATGAAATATGAAAAATTTCC
Organism: Calidris pugnax; assembly: GCF_001431845.1. NCBI lineage: Eukaryota > Metazoa > Chordata > Aves > Charadriiformes > Scolopacidae > Calidris > Calidris pugnax. The sequence continues at coordinate 16,538,430 of NW_015094506.1, read as the reverse complement.
ATTTAAACCACACTTACTTTAAGACTTCTGTATAGCCCTTCGCAGCAGCTACATGAAGTGCTGTACCACCAGATTTTGCATGCCTGACATCATTTATATGGCCACTGTTGAGCCACTGTCTCGCATCTCTTAACATTATTCGTTCTTCTTCTTTTCGAGCTGCCTCTATATCAACCCCTAATTCAGACAGGAAAGGGGAGAAGGGAAGGGAAGACACAAAATAGTTTAGTTCAAACACTTGAATTATGTAACAAATCTTACACCGTGTTTATGTAATACAATAAAAAAACAGCTAGATAATATCAATAATGTTCACGGTTAGATATTAGTATCTTTTTGAAGATGAGTCCCAAGAGGTTATGAAAACATCCATTGCTGCAGGACACTTTGCATGCATAATGCAGTTTTTTCATAAGAGAAGGAAAAAAAAAAGCGCTACTAAAACTGGCTCTTTAATTTTAAGAATTTCTACCATCATAGTAATAACTACTGAAGTCACCTGTTAAAAAAAGCATAAAAATTATATTTTGACCTTCTAAGCATCAAAATATAAGTCTGGCCCAACATATCTGTAGAAAGTAGCCACAATGTTTTTACGAGGAGATAGCTATGTGAAGAGGAACAGTCTAACTTCTCAACATTGATAATAAGAAAGATGGAGCTATATCTTTCATACTTTAGAAAGAATTTCTGGTTTGTCTTCTATCATTGTGAAACACAAACCTTATACTCAAATAGCCAAGCCTTTGGAAATTTCGCTTCACATCTCAGGTTAAAAACATCACCACAAAACCACTGAAAACTTTTTATAATATGTTTCACAAAAAATTCTCATGCACTGATGAAAAGGAATGCAATGTAACATTTACAAGCACACACATCAGGTTAAACAGATTGAAAAAAAACCCCAGACCCTAAATGGGGAAAACAAAGCATATATTTGCAAGCATTTTTAAATTCCTATCACATGGATTGATCTAAAGAACACAGCAGGAAAAAGGTCTTGAAGAGAACTATGCGTGAGCATTGCTCTGTCTATGCTGACTGAACAGTGACAACTTTGTGAGGAAAAGGGACTTGGGAATTGTGGTCATGAAGAGCACGAACTGTATCTGGATTGACCTCTAACAGGAAATCAGTGGGCCAATCTTCAGCAAAATTATTTTATGTACATGATTTGTTTAATCTTAGACACTGATATGCAGGGACTTAAATATATAATATATACTGTTCTTCTGTCTTCTGCATTTGCAATTTCTCATGGAGCAAAGCATTAACTGGGACATAATAAAAACAAATGAAATCTAGAAATGGCTAAGGATGTACTAGCTAAACCCACAAACCTCAACAGTAGCAGAGCAGAGGTTAAGATAAATGCTCCTTGACTCAGATCTAATTCTGCCTTCTTTCAGTATTTCCTGCAGAAGCTTCATCTGTCCCCAAACCGTTTTTCTACAACAAACTTGTTTCTATCCCATAACTCCCCTCACTGTCCAACACAACAATATAAAAACCGCAAAAAAGACTGCAAAGCTACAACATCTTTTTTCAGAACTACTCTATAAAAATAATCTTAATTAATTTTCGAAGTCTATAGAAGTGGCCCTCATTAAAGAAAGTATTAATATCACAGCATTAAAAGACACAGATAATATAGAGATGATCATATGTAATGCAGTGAATCATTCTACTATGTAAAATGTGATAAAACGGATTACAATAAAACGGACTCATGAAGCTCTTATCTTCTACTTTACTAAGTATCATAAAATAACTGAGGCAGGTTATACATTAAGCGTTCTAAGCAGTTGACTGAACTCCTAGACTTATCCACTTAATCAACTAAAACAATCACTTCGGTCTTGGCAATTTAATAAAAATTAACAGAATGATGAAACCCCATAATCTGGAGGCTAAGTCTGCAAGATGCCGGAAGATACAAAAGATTGTTGAAGCTAAGACTAAGAAGTGGAAAAAGCTAAAATGTACTTGTTTGAGAGAAGCTGTGGTAAAAAAGTAAATACATGGAAGTTTCTAAAACTCTCTCAAGACAACCCATGACAAAATAAATCTGAACAGAGATTAAATTTTACATATCTAATAATCTTTATAAACTCTGACAGGTATGAAGAATGAAAACCAGGAACTTTGAATCAATAACGTACTGAGAATCATGTATTCTCGTTCTTCTAGAGGTTCCTACATATTGAAGTGTGAACTAATGCAAATTCTAACTTCCTTGGGCCTTCGCATCCGCTTGCCTTTTGGAATGACACAGCAGTGTAGATCAGCAGATCGTGGGAAAATAATTCTCTAGAGTCCAGTCATTTACATTTACAAAACACTACTGCGCAGACAAAGAGTTTATATATCATCTGTTAGTCACACTCATGTCCATCCTTTTTTTTCATGCCTGAGGTCTAACTGTGAATCCTTATCAGCATGAGTAACCTTCTCCACCTGAAGAACCTGACGTAAATTCCTATCAGTGTCAAACTGTTCGTGTGTGTGGCTGGGCATTTTGAGGCACTTTTGCATAAAGGAAGAACAGAGGAAAAAGTTCCCCCAAACCCTGATCTTGAACTTCTAAAGGTTAATGTCTAAGCATACTTTCCCAGAGAATTATGTCAAAATAGCAATGTTTTTGCAGAAAAAGTAACTAATACTGAAAATAGACTTCTATCAATATCAGAAATAATTGCGTTTCTGCAGCCCACACAAGCTACAATGGCTGCAGAGGACTAATGGCTGCATCAATACATTATTTTACAAGACAGTAAATTTCTGACCATATTTCAACAGAAGAAAGTACGAGAATCTTGCCAATTGAAATAAAACATCCCATGTTAATAACTGGCACGAAAAAGGAGTTTAACTCCGTGTCATAGAAAAAAAAGCTGCTCTCTGAGATAAGCTAAATACAACTCCCATTAGTAACTACAGAAAACGGCATGTGAACAGCCTCTATTATACCTTGTAGGGACCTTTTCCTCGCTTTTGTTTTCCAGCCTCTATTAAGATATCAGGGAAAAAGCAAAGGCTGGTCATAGGTTTCCAAGGCTTCCCACGTCCAGCCTATAGATGGCAATGCGCTGCCTCAGCTCAGCTGCAGCCCCGGGTTCGCCCACACCATCCCTCCGCTCAACCTCCCTGGCAGCCCAACAGCTCCTTAAATCATTAATAATTTATTGCTAAACGCTCTCATTTTTTCTGATCAACAAGTGTTATTCAACAGTTCCAAACAGGTTTGAAAACAGGACGCCGTTCAGTGAGCGTTTAATGAAATTCAGCATAAATTTAAATGCTGAATCATTGTTTCAGGGCTCCTCAGCCATATAAAGGCATGTTTTATAGATACTGCATGGAAGAGCAACCCACTTTTTACTTCATGTAGCTAATGTTTATATACAAATGTAATAGTTCACATTTTATCCACATAAACAAAGCTGAGTTAAGCAACACATCCGAGAGAGTCTCGTTACATTTACCTATAATTAAGAATGAGGAACATTCGCCTCTCCTTGGAAAAGGAGAAGCGATCCCTCTGAGAGCTAGTGAGCAGCCACCATGCTGCGTTATGAACTCCTGATTCACCTCACGTCACCTCTCCCCGCTAAATCACCTCCCGAGAATGTTTCCTATAATTCAAAATAACTGCTTAAGCAGTTAAAAATAATTCTAAGAGGCCATCTGATGATAAACAGCTAAAAAAATTACTTTGAACCATTAAAGTTAACCCTACTCGAGACCCGAGGAGAGGCAGCATCTAAAACCGGGCAGGGTTTGCCGGGCCTAAAGCCCCGACTCCCTCACATCTCCCAGTTTTCACCAGTGCAAACTAAAACTTTACACTACTGGCAAAAGACAACTTCCACAACCTTGATATGCTGAAACACTGCAGAGTAGAAACATACAGGATCATATCGAGAAACTGTACCTAACAATATTTCTAATGAAGATTGAGAATTATGTGGATTGCAGTGGCAGCTATATGCATGGCCCATGATAGAGGTATCAGCCATATGGAGAAAGAACAAAACAGGTCCTAAGAGAAGTTTTTTGAACAACACACAAAGTAGTTAAAACACACAGCATGCAAATGAAAGAGTTGTTCAGCATTATTTTGGAATAATTTCCACAAAATACCTAGTTTTGCTATTTGTAAAGTGTTCATAACTGTGTCAAAAAAATCTTTATACCTTACCTGAGCACGTATGCAATTTATCTTTTCACAAAGTAGGAAACTAAACTAGGTTTTAAGATTGAAAAATAATTAAGCCAGTAATATCCCTTTGAAGATCAGGGTAGAAAAATGCATTTCTTACTCTTGGAGTGCTACTGCTTCACTTCCAGGACAGCTAGACCATTGCATCAGCAGGGTCCTGCTCTATGCCCAGCAGAACACAGGGGACCTTGTCTGGGGGTCTGTGGCCCACACAAGAGCACACATGAAATGACGCCTGAACCAGGGGTCACAATTCTGACGTGTCACATACGGAGATCAGAGTAATTGAAGAAAGATAGATACTGGATAATATTATTATAAAAGCTCTCTTCATTTATATCCTACACTCCTCACAACAGAACTTGTAATACAAGAAGATTAATTTGGATCACTGACCATCTCCTCTCTAGACAGGTCTCATTTTGGAGTCTGAATGCTAAAATAGGATGAGCAAACACTGCAGACGCTTTGCTTTATTAAGCCTGCAATGTCCCATAAAGCTGAACTGTGTTGTATTCTAGAATTTATTTCTGTAAATCTAGTGTCTCCAGAGGCTCCATTTTTTGTCCTGTAGTTAGACATGTCCTTAAAATATAATTTGATACCTGCAAAAATTGGGCATAAGTACAAACAAGGCTGAACAGTAACACAACTGGAAGACTCTGTCTGAACTTTTCCTGTAAAGACTGAGGGTCTGCAAAAGCAGCAAAAAGGGTGAGCTAAAGCGGTGATTTTCCCCAGATTTCTAACAGAACCATCCAATGTCGTCACTTTGACGTGTCTGAAATCACAATGAACCTGACTGATCTTTCCAAGCAATCTTCTGCCACTGAATGACACTGACTGCTGACACCCACATGTAGGAAGCCATACTCAACAGCTTTAAATCAGCAACACAAAAATTAAACTATAATGAATGTAGGAATAAACACACATGAAAAGGCTGCAAGGCAAGAATGTTACAGAAAACATTTACTTGAATTTCATGCTGCATGTTTTATGTACACAGAGTAAGATTTTTTGGCACCCAGTTTTGTTTATTTTCAAAATAAATAGGCTGATCTTCCACTACCCAGTAACAGTGAGACAGGTTTGATTATTTCACAGACCCCACAGTTAACCTGCATTATGAAAGCAGCACTGCTTTATTTTATACATGGAGCAATGCTAAAGCTGGAGAGATAACTACATTCAGCCACATGTATAGTCAAAGATGAAACTGTCACAATGCATGTGTTAATTCCATATTAAGATAAACAATTAAGTTCCTATTTTAGAGCTATTAACTTCTCTAGATGCAACATACACACAATTAGGCACTTTCCAGTGATCATGATAATGGCTAAATAATCGTTCTTTATACAATATTAACTTTATATGCAAGCTAAGGATGCCATCAAAAGCCTGATTAAAATCTTATTGAGGGGACAAATGTCTTGTGATTTAATAAGATAATATACGACAAGTGCACATCCAGATTCGTACTCTTTCTATTTCATTCTCATCCACAATCATTAAGAATGATTTCATCCCTGCAGGTAAAAGCCCTTAGGCTATTACACCTTCAGACACAAATTCAGAAGGAGGGATGCTGCAGGCCTTCTTCCTTGCTTCTGTGAAAATGCAACTCCTAAGTGGTCTAACAGCAAAGCAAGCTAGGTAGAATGCATTCAAGAATGCATTCTTTTATATATATCTGTATTTGTGTAATATATAAGTAGAATTTTATATATATTTATAACCATATGTTTTAGTGTCCTGTTAAGACCAGGAAGGCAGAAATGCTGTCAGGGATGTTCACAGTGTGGTGACTCTTCAGCACAACATCCAGTTCCTGTTCTCCAGAGAGGGAGGTCAATCCATTTTGGAGCACAGCCCTAGTAAGGTTTTTTTCTCATCAGACATGGTGCCTCATTCAACTTTTTCAAATCATCTGAGAAAAACCAATCTTCTGAAAATCCTTCAGCTAGTCAGCAAGCCAAGTGACATAAGAACGCAAGAGGAACACTTGGAAAACGGGTTTTCTACAGTAAGTGAAATGCAGTATTTTAAAACAATCTGAATTATCCCTGCAGAAGCTGACAGCTACAGTGTGGGAACATCTACATTCTTCTCAGACTCCTAAAGACAGTATGATAGACAGTTTATGGTAAGCTTTAAATATGAAATATGTAAACCACACTGAAATTTTCACTGAATTGTGGCATTTAGGTTAGGTTACCAATGCTAATTTTACGATTGGGCTGTTCAGAATAATTAAATTTGCAAAAGAATAAAAATTAGCGTGTAATGTTGAATCTCTGTATTGCAAAAAGGTACATAACCCCCCCCAGTGACATATAGATAAGGGATTTTGGAAGACTTCTCCTCCCATATAATGTCAATTTTACCAAGAACTATTACAGTCAATTAGTACAGCCCATCAGTTAAGTAAAACATTTCAAAAAGAACCTTAAAGAATTTAGGCTGAGGCATGTTCCAGAAACAACTCTTCAGCTAAGACTGACAGTACTGTTAGAAAAGAGAACGACTGTATTTTTTCCAAATGAATTAAAACAGACAAATGGTAGTACAGACAAAAAAATATCACAACTATCTCATCTGATGTTCTTCATGTGTTAACTATAATAACTGCTAATCAAAATTCCATTGGCACTACCAAATAATTGGATCAAAGCCTTTGTCAAATCTACAGTCTACTGCTATGTATCTGCAGGTATCTCTTATTTCCCTGTGTATCACGTCATCCACTTTCTTTTTACCATTTGCTTTGGGTATTAAGCAGGTTTAACCATACAAATTAAATCAGGGTAAAGCCTGAAGGAATTCCTTGTTTACTGTTAAATTATGTAAATCTATCTGAGAGATATAAATTCAACGCTACAAAAGCCCCAACATTTTCAAGGAGGAAAAAGCCTTTTAAGAGGTGGGCAGGGGTCTTCAGAAGGGAGATGCAGTCCCCTAGCACACCCCCCACAAAGCTCCATCTTTACTCTGAATGTCATATTTGTTCAATACACAATACAACTCAGTTCTTTAACTGGGAGTTCTGGGAAAGTAGTGTATTTCTATTGGACTCAAGGTGGTCAACAACTGAATATTCTTTCCTCTGTGGAATGGAAAAAACCAAAAGCTTTCAAAGACCTTTCACTGGAAAACCCAGCTGAGGACTGGAACATGGAAAACAGCAACGTAAGGAGGGGGGAAAAAAGCAGGGGAAACCAAATCAATGTGCTTTTTCAAAGGCCAATTTCTCTTTTAAAGACACCACTGCCAGTACTAGCAATTTTCTAGGAGCAAGGTACTTACATTTAGGGCATACGTTTTTAAACAATGCTGTCAAAACTTGATGCCTACTCATTAAGTGTTACATGAATGCTCTCAGAAGAGTACACAAAACTGGGAGGAACCTAAAAGTTCACAATAGGTTCTGAGGCCTAAAACAAGTGCAATGTAAGACTCCTTATGCCAAGACTAGTTTCAGACATTTGGCATTGTAGATGGGCATTGAAAAGGTCAGAACTAGACACAAAAGGTGATTTATGGGATATAGTACAGTTGTTTACTCTTTGTTTTAGTTATTTTGGGCTTTCTCGTAGTCAATGGAGAGAAACAGTTACCTTAGGGTTGGATTCATCTCATCCTAACACTGACACACCTGAGTCACTCTAAAAGTGCCTATTTCTCTCCTCTCTAAGGCAAGAATTCAGACACCTAGAAGACTACAGATAGCTGTATCAATACATTATTAGGTACTTCTAGATACAGAAGTCTATATCCCAGGTGTGGGGATACCATTCATAGTATCTGAATACCACCTAAATTCTGTTAAGTGAACGCTGGAATCCAATCAGCCCCTGCATTCAACACTTCTGATCTCTTTCTTCACAAGAGGCTGGGCTGAGTAAAAACACCTAGAAGACAGCTTGAGCACTGTACATTGTATTGACAATTCTCTTTAGAGAAAAAAATCAGTGACTTCAAAACTTCTAATTTAGCATAAAGTTTCAAAAATATATTTAGTGTCCAATAAACAAAACCACGCTTCCATAGTCAAAATTACCTTGTCTATTTACTTCATTCTGAAGCAGTTCTTCCATTGCCTCTTCTTCAGCAATATCTAATGGAGTGTCTCCTTCACTATTAACAGCTCCTACGTGTGCTCCTTGACTAATTAAATACCTGCCAATTGAAAAATAAACTGTAAGCAACATAGTAAAGCTGATGCAAAAAAATAGCAGCCACTAGGTTATCATATGCAGTAGGTATATACATGCACACATACAATTCATAGAAACAACTATATTAGGTATAAGTAAAAAATCTCATGACTGTCTACAGTCCCTGAACATCTGCATGCCTTTTCACCATAACACCCATTAACACAAATAGCACTCTGGTCTTTAGTTTGCCATAAAGAGTCCTGGCACATTTGAATATACACTTGCAAGAACTGAAAGAAGAAAATGGTTAGATGATGAACAAACACAAACTCAAGGCTAAGAGAGGTTGAACCACTGATTCCCACAAGCTCCTCGAATTAAACCACTCTTCCTAGAACTTCCAAATTCAGTAGCATATTTCTACACTTTGGCATACTGGTGACTCCTGGTCTCTGATGCAGATGTTAATAACACCAGAATCACTTCTGCTCCTAAGTATTCATAAGGTCAGCTCTCGGTGGGGAAAGAGGTGAGGGGAGAAAGGAAGCAGGACTCCACACTGTATTTCAACCCTACTGCTTTCTTACTTAAAAGTACCACTATCTCAGGAGTCAACAATCCAGACACAGTGGAATTTATTTCTGAATTTCAAATTAAGCCAAATGGATCAATTCCACCAATGTCACAAAAGATTAAGTTGCTTCATTGTATTAAACCATAAGGCTATCATGTTATTGAGAACCTACAGCTTAATATATAGTCTGTTTCTAAGGAGACAATGAACAATAATTAAAAATCAATACAGATCAGTCTTGCACCTTCTGACCGTAACACTTCCACTTCCGTAACTAATTCAACAGTTTGACCCACAACAGGACTCTACACAAACAAAAAGTAACAAGCATACCTCCTGCTTTGCAGAGCTTAATTTACACTTCCCATATATTTGAGAAAAAAAAATTAATCAGGAGATACTCAGACCCAAAGAAGTAGTAGCCATCCATTTGGTAACAAGTGTATGAAATCAAAAGTGCCTTCTTAACCTCACTACTGCAGAAAGCCAAATTATGCAGGAGCCAAACACAAAATCAATCCAACACTAATAAAAACACTTTAAAGTATTTCTGCTTAACTACTGCCAATTAACAACAACAGATTCCAGATCTAGGATCGTATTTTCTTTATCTTTATTCAATAACTCAGCATCAAGCACTCTCATAAATTTCTATTTTTTAATGTATGTTTTAAATAGCACTTGCTATTAAACCTCTGTAATTACATCAAGAAGAGGAAAGAATGGAGAGATTGCAGAATGGAAATGACTTCCCAGAAGTGTAACCGTATCTCCTGGGATATGCATCATCAGTTGCACCACTAACTTTGATGCCGGTATGTGGTGCTGGTTTCATTCCGGTCGTCTTAAAAGAGTGCCGCTGTGACTCTTATCTCTCTCCAGTTTACAGATTTAACTTTTGAGGGAATGAAAAATTAATACAAAGTAACAACATTTCTTAAGAATCCCACTTGCACTGTTTTAACAGTGACACAGCCTTCCAGATTACACACCAGATAACTGCTATCCCGGGTGTCTGCTAACCAGGCAAAACCAGAAGTGGGGAAACCAACTTTCTTACAAAGTCAAAATGTTGACCCAAAACCAAAGTCGAACACTGACAAAAATATCTTTATAAAAAAATCCCAAGTCAACATCTATGTGCTTTCACCCTATTTTTTCTAATATAGACATTTTAAAAGTGGTTTAAAAAAACTGATTTTTACCTGTTTCCATATAGAATGTATAAAAAAAAATTAAGCTACTTTTATAAGGAAAATACAGATCTCATTGAAGTGGTTGTATTTGGCCAACCACCCAACCGGGTCAATAACTTATAGACATGATAAAAGAAGCAATGCCTAAGAAAGTGTAGGGAATGAACAGAAGGCTACAGTAGCATTTTGGGAAGTTATTATTTAGATATATGAACAACTTCAAGATCAAATGATCCTTTTAAGTAAGACTGCAAAAATTAAGCTGCTTACAGACCAAAATCAGATCAGCAGAGCTAGGGGGATTAGCAGGGCAGGAAAAGTAGAGTTATCCAAGTTCCCCTTTGCACGTGTTTACGTTTTCCTGGGTCAGCAAAGGTTGGGTGAACCCGCCCTGAGTTCACAGGATTTAAAGGGATGGAGATGGAGAAAGATGGAAGGCAGCACACTCCTCACCAGGGAAGTGAGAACAGTCCTTTCCCAACCTTCCTTTGGCCCCTGCAATGAGGCCCCTCCGCCATCCCCACCAAAATAACAGTGATCGCCTCACGCAAATTAATAGCAAAAGAGCAATACTCAGTATAAACCGTATTATTAAAAATCCAAATATTTTAAAGACCCCTTTTAAGCCTGGTAGTGAAATATCTGTTTGTTCTGTTTTCCACATCATTCAGTAACAGATGACTCTGTCCTGAAAAAGTTTATGCATTTGTTTAATGTCATTTACAGTAATAATAGTTTCAGCAAAGCAACGACAGGGTTCAGATGGTGCATGAAGTCAGCCTGTTGCCTACAGGATTGTACGCTTTATTAGGAACCCCAGTGCTACCAAGAGAAAGGAAAACAATCATTTCAGATGTGCAGGTAACTTGACTCCGCATCACATACAGAAAGGGAACAGATTTACTAAACAAAACCCCTAGAACAATGCTCTGAGTTTGTAAGGGGTAACTGGGCAGAAGCCAGTACCAGAATAATCCCAAGAATCAGAAGGCTTTGTTGGTTTTTTTTAAAATTTGCTTTCCAAATAAACCATACTTCAACCTAAATTATAGTATAACTTCGAATATGGGTGTGTTTGACATATTCCTTATTCTGGTACCATACACTAAAATCTCCACATGGAACAGCATATTATTGTATGCATATTTTAAAAACCATACATGTTTTGGGAAAAAAAACTACCCAACTCGTAAATAATTGCTTGTGTTTTATTTTTATTAAGTATGTGTTACATTCATCTTGACATTTCTTCTTTCTAAAGCAAGTAAACATCATATAACTTGCATGTCCTCAGCTAATACTTGATACAGCAACATGTATGCAGTGAAAAAGAAATCAGAGCTGTGTAACAGAAGTCCAGAACCATGCCCTTTGGTACCACGTTCAAAAAAGGTGCTTTTTGCAAACTTGGGTGCAGTGGAAAAGTAAAATTTTATAGAACTCCCACTGTCATCTACTTAGAAAACCTTTCGGTATAGCACTTAGATTTGTGTCTTTTGTAATTCATTTGTTGCAAAATGGCCACATTCAACAGACAGCTACAGAAGTGTAATTCAGAAAATCCGAAGAGAATATTATATAATATTCTGGTGAGTGCTCATTCAAAATGTAAATAAATAATAAGGAAACAGTAGCCTCATCCATACCATGCTTATTTCTGGAGCTAAAGCTTTCAAGTGTTGATATTTAAACTAAAGGTATCTCTTTTAGACAGCCTTGTGGTCTAAATACAGAGAAATGCAAGTACCCCAGGAACACTAGGAAAGACAAGAGCAGGAAAATAAAATAAAATTGTTCCTGATACTTTTGCCCTGATGTTTCCATGACAAGCATTACGCAGACTAGCTAAGACTGGAAGAATAAGTTTGCTTTGCGATACCATTGTTTTATGAAGGCAAAAATACTTCTATTTGAAATTTGTCTTTTAGCAATCACTGCTGTATATTCCTCAATAGCTATTATAGACTGAAATTAACAACTCTGAAAAAAAAAACCCAAAAATATTTATTTTCTCTCATTGGACATAAGAGGAAGATTTTTCACAGTGAGAACAATCAGCCATTGGAACAATCTCGCCAAGGAAGTGGTGGATTCCCCATCACTGGACACTTTTCTGGACAGGGTGTTGAGCCATCTTGTCTTGACCAAGCTTTTGTCAAGAAAGGTTGGACCGGATGATCCTTGAGGTCCCTTCCAAACTGGTATTCTACGATGGTATGATTCTCTAATTATTATGATACCAAGACTATTTCCCGTCATCTTATGAAAAATACATTTCAATACCTTTCATAAAGGGGTGGCACCTCAGTATCTCTGAGACAATAAATAACAACCCTCTGAGATGACTGTGCAGAAGTCAAACAGTCCACACCAAAACCAAGCTCAGGAAGTGGAAGTTAAAAATTTTACCTGGCAACTTGGCCTACACTCTGAATTAAAAACTAACAAACAAACTACTCCATGCAGCTGACTTGCATTTGTGAAGTATATTAACAAAATTTATAGAGACACAAAGTAAACAGACAGTAAGACACCTCTCTCTGAAGACAGTTACATCCAAACGAGTTTTATTTGTGAATTTAGGAAGCATTTACTTGAGAATTTGGAAGAAGAATTAGGTTTTACTTAACTTTGTTAGCTGCAGACAAGAACATAACGCTGCAGACAACACTTTAATAGTATATACCTCGGCAACAGAAAGGGGGGCATACGTTTACATTCGAACCTTGCCCCAGTTCACAATATCTGGAAACAAGTTTGCAAAGTCATTAGGGATATAATTAACTTTAAGTACTTGCTGAACCTGAAGGTCACCAGAAGGGTGGCAAGCGCAAGGCAGGGCAGAGAAGTGGCCGCTGAATTGATTCAGTTCGTTAAGAATTGCTTACCGAGCTCATGGAGACTAACTAGTCAAAACAAGAGGTCCCTTCCAATGAGTCAGAAGACAGGTTGCCAGTCTCTAATTTCTAAAATGTGAGGAGAGAGACCCTCCAAAAAAATCTCTTGCTGAATAAAGGTTTGACATGATGCATATACATTTAAAATAAACATGTTCAACGTGGTTTTCCAGGAAAACATGGCCTAATTGCTAGCAGGGGCACCAACCAACAGCACAAATGGTCTCCCAACAGCTTTCAGCTAATTAGCAACTTAAGCTAAACCCTGCTGGTTTTTTTAAAATCCATAGATGGTGTAGTTCAAATTAATTCCATGAGTGTCTTAACCGAATGATAACAGGGAGCAAAAGACAGAAAAAGTGTCACTGTGCTCACGCAGCTGTGCAAGCCATCCTTTGAAGAAATAAACAATGGAAAAAAAATCTGCCCCACAGTCCAGAGAATGTAAAAAAAAAATTCCAAAGACATGTAAGTTTTTCATATGTCTTCTAATTGCCTTCTTTTAAAATGCCTTTCAGAATTATTTCAATGTTTTTTTAAAAATACAAAGCACCAATACACTTTTAAAAAAGTACATCATTCAAATTACTAATAATAAATCTGGCCAAATAATTAGACCGTCAAGAGATATTTAACAAATAACAAAAATAATTTAACATTGCCATTTCCACTTTTATTTTTTAAGTTGAAGTACACTAGAACTGTAACACCTGATATCCTTTTCAGACCTTCTATTGGTTTGAGTCTCTGGGAATATTTCTTCAAATATTTTCTCACCACAGAAAAGTTTCACTTCAAATTTAAATTCTTAACAATGTTGTTATTAACTCAGACAGAAGTAGAAATGCTATCTCAAGCTCCCTAGCCTTTCTCAAAAGTGGTTTGGGTCTGGTTTGGGTTTTTTGTTTTTGTTTTTTAAATTTACAGCAAAAATAATACTCAAAGTCCAATTAAGCAAAGGTATACCTACCTGCATATACAACATATCAAGAGATAAAATTACAGCTTCTATGTGATTCCTGAATTTTTAAGGTGCACTTCTCAAAATAACATATTAAAGAAAGGCCTAGCCTTTTTTTTTTTTTAACGTCTTAAATAACACAAACTTTAAGCAAATATAATAGCATTAGAGCAACTTTGTGCTATATTCTGTTGTGGCACATAGTACACACATACCCTGTGTCAGTGGGCAAGTGTCAAGTCAGTTGAATACGAGAGCAGAGCACCCAGTACCCAGCCACCCCTCAAATACTCTCTCCTGCACCCTCACACTGTCAAACTCATTTTTAAACATATTTCAAATACTTCAAAATCCATATAGATGTAATGAGATTAAAAGCCACAATTTCACTGTTCCTGAAATATGGATTGTAACCCGTGTATGCGTTTGATGGAGAGTGTTAAAATGTGCACCCCTGGGGCAGGTCTCACAAGGCACAAGGAGCTCTGCTTGCCCCAGCTTGGGCCACCCGGCTCTGCACAACCAGGGATCTCCTCTCCCTCTTCAGTCACAACCTACAGACAATCTCCCTTGTCCCCCTTTCTCTACAGCTGAGATACTCCTGCAGTTGTCTTTTTCTCCAACCTGCATATTTACAGAAGAAAATGAAGGCTGTGTGTTCAGAACTGGAACCAAAGCTGTACAAATTTGAATGGGCCAAGAACAGTTTCTCCTGGATGATTTTAAGACGGATGTAGAATAAATCAAATGACTAGAAAAACAATCAAGTCAAACTCATAGGGATGTCTTACTCAGGCACTCTGCAAAATGCCATCCCACGCTGTGCCTCAACCTTCTGCCTCTAATCATTTAGAGCTGAATAGAGACTGACATAACAAGACAGGCTTCTGTGATGGCATTTAAATTAAAATCAAATCATGATAAAACTCAGGCACTTTTAAGGTTATGTTTCTTTGCAAATTCCAGAAGATTCTCACTCCCATCTTTCTCTCTTGGAAAAAAAATGCTGCAGCACTTTATAAATAGGAAGGCTCCCCCTATGAGCAGTAGCATCAGCCAGGAGCTACAAGTTAA
The DNA here is from genome assembly GCF_001431845.1 of Calidris pugnax. Lineage (NCBI taxonomy): Eukaryota > Metazoa > Chordata > Aves > Charadriiformes > Scolopacidae > Calidris > Calidris pugnax. The sequence goes on along the minus strand of NW_015094506.1, from coordinate 16,523,340 downwards.
ATCAGGCCAATTAGGATTATTTGGCAAAACTAGATAATTAATTCTCTTGATATATGTTAGCGATGATTTTAAGACAGCTGATACCAGCAAGAGATCTGAGGTGAATTTATGATTTCCTCTTGCAGAACACGAACTGAGAACTTCAGACACCTAGAGACATTTAAAAAAATGAATAAAAAAATAGTTAAACGAAGGGCCAAATGCTTCCAAGCAAATGGGAAGTGATAATTCTTTTCAATTTTCACCAGTCTAATCCAGATTTCAGCATATGTCTTTTTCTAAATTATGTACCAGTTTGAAAAGACCTTTTTATATCCTTCAATATACAAGAGCTCCTCCAGATTGCAGCAAACCCAGCTTCTGATTCTCCCGCATGAAGCTGTCACAAACAGCATCTTGGACAGACACACACCTTTGCTTCCAAAGTGTCAAATACTCCCAAAGTTATCGAAGTAGTATGCTACAAAGATGAGAAAAATAAATTGCCCCTATGCAAACAGTACTTTCTGTCAATTCTAAATACTGTACCTATATGAAAAACATCTTTATGTTTATGAAGCCAACACTCCTCAAGGTACCAACACACCACTGAGCTCTGCACACGGCTGCCCGTCCCTAGTCTCCACTGCAACTTGCGCACCCACGGAAGCACAGTGACTAGAATTACATCTGTTTTCCTTCTTGGTATGCAAAAGCAGGGAAGAAATAGTATAGATAACAGTATCTGGTTAGTCTTAGTCCTCCTGTGTTCCAAGAAACCTCTGAAAAAATCCAGCAATAAGCTCTAGAAATATTTGTACGTAGGCAGGCACGTAACATTAATGGTGCAAAGATGGAATAGGAAAAATTCCTACTTGCAGCATACGAAAAGCAACTAAGCCTTCATATTTTACCTTATCCATATAGAGGAAAGGCATGTGAGAGGTGGCAGAGCAATGTTTAGGTATAAGTAAACAGTGACGGAGAAGAGGAAAGTAGGAAACATGAAGAACACTATATAGGGAAACACGCTATAACCTATTTAAAAAAAAAAAAGAAAGAAAAAAAAGAAAGAAAAAATGACCTGGAGCCTGGTATTGCCAGGATGAATACAGGGCAAAACCTTCAGCAGGAAAGAAAGCAAGCAAGCAAGCAAAAGAAAAGGTATTTTTAAACTGCATTATCAAATGTTAATTTCACTACACACTTGGTAAAAACGTGTTTCTCTCCTTTACGTAGAAGTCTTTCAAAAATTAAGGAACACGTATGCTTGCTAGTAAAAGTATGTTGATTTCCAAGCTGAGCTATAGGCAGTTTTACAGAAAATGCTGTCAAAATTCACAAAACTACTAAAAAAACCCTCGATCCCCGAAGAATTAACCAGACCAACGTTTTGAAGTCCAACATTTGCAAAAAGTAACAGAAATGTTGCAACATTAAGGTCTGACAACAAAAAAACATTTTTGTTGAGGTTTTTTCTCCATAAAGACTGATTTCTCTAAATCTGATTATTCTTCTTGCACTCTATAGTGCAAAAATGAAGGTTGAGTTTGAAAAAATATCGTGTTGCAGCTGCAGAAGAGTACATACAGTAACTCTAGCTCAGGATGCTTTCCTGTAGTAACTCTCCAAGCATTTGTGGTGATTTTTGGAAGTGTCGTCAAGATGAAACCTTGGGATTGAGTTACACTCGATAAAAAGAAAAGGTACTGACAACATGGAGGTAGAAAAGGAAGAGGAAGAAGGAAAACCATGCTGCTGCCCATCTTCTTCAGCTAATTCCTCATCTACAAGAGGTGATCATACCACTAGCTCACTGTCCTTCCTGCCTTGTGCCATGAGTAACATTGTAGATTTGGCTATAGTAGCACCCCAAATTCTGATTTTTAACTGCTGCTTTCTATTTCAGTGGAAGTTTTGAATGTGGACCTAACTTAACAACCTTAATGTCCTCCAACAGCCACGTGTTGGCATTTACATCAGAAAAATTTAAACCAAGATCAATTCTTTTACTGTGCTTAAACAGATATTAGCATAGATAGAATCGCTACATCACAGAACTTATCTTGTTTGTAATTACATTATGCAACAATATAGTGAGCAAATCTCTCTATGAAGCAACACTGGTATCACAGTGCAGCTTTTAGCATCACCCAGTAGTACTGAACTCGGTCTCACCCCTCATTAGGTATCAGCAATCTGGAATTCAAAGCAGTTGTTTACCTGTCCAGTTCACTTTGAACTTCCTTGAAAACACTCTTCTTCCGAAAGAAACTCTGTATTTAAATTTGATAAGCAGTACCTCATTTGTAATCAAGAGGGTTCAAGTCATTCCTTTTTCATACTTTTTTCCTGCTATACCTGCTGTTTATAGCGAAAATACTGTATTTTTGTGTCTTGTATACAAATAACTCATTCTCATCAATGCTCAGCAGCCTTATGTCTCCAGAAATACCACACTATATTTACATGGATTTCAGAAGAATTCAAGCAGCTTTTATCCTGCCTCAGTCATGGGTAAGACTAGAAAAATACACACAGATTAGGATCACTTGCACTGAAATGACGTAGTTTAGGATATCCAACAAAAGACACAGCTGTAAGAAAGGGTAAGTGGGCCATAAGTTGCTTTAGTGTCATTAGAAAATCTACCATATGTGGCAGAATAGGGTCAAACTCACAATAGAGAAAAAAGCTCAAAGAAAATAAAAACTGAGATACATGGAAGTGACAACCTATATTACACCCCTGCTTTCTCATAGAAAAGGACTTTATTTTTAATTTAATTAATTTTATATCTGATAACTGAATAAATTCTATATTCGGTATTTAATGGAACTAACAATTCCATAGATTCTATAGTGTAAAAAGAAACTATCACCTCCTCTCTCTAAACCAAAAATTTTAATTAGTTGATGAGGCCCTCACAAGTGACATTATGCTGTACTTACCAACACTTGCTCAATTCAAAACCTGGTTGCTCATGTATCTAGAGCTGCCTCCCCATGTTCCAGTCACACTTAAAAATAGAAGTTGATCGGTGTCAACAGGCAGTTACGAGCCATCATCCAGGGAGGACCTGATGCATTATGTTTCTCAGGAATCTACCCGAGCTCCCAGTTTCCATATGTATCACTCTTCCATATGTCTTCTCTTCCACATGTATCACTCAGATGCTCACATTTAACTTCAGAATTTGTAGGTAAGATATGTACTCTAAATTGTTCTCAGGATACCAGCAAAACCAATGCTCTGTGATAAACAATTAAGATCTCTCCTGCACATCACTTCTCAAGGCATGATGGGGTTTTTTTAGACATGAGCTGCACTTTTAAACTCCTTTTCAGCCAAAAATCAGAGCGCTCTGAGCTTTACACTGGGCACATTAGAAGAAAAAAAGATACTTTCCACTAAATCATATGTCTCTGAAGAAGGTATTTCTGAACTTCATGATCTAGCAGATTTACCTTTACAAGAACAGAAACACAATAAATTTACTAACAAATATTTAGGGTCAGAAGTGGAGATGCACACAGTAATCCAATCTGAAGAAGGCAGCTACAGAGCACCCACTGTCCTTGTGCATCCTGCAGTGACCAGCTCTCCCCGACTCCCGCAGTTGAACAAACAGGCATCAAATCAATTAGGTCCTATAATTTCCTCTAACCCATCGACCATATCTTACTGTGTATTCCTGCCAGCTGCTTTTATCAAAACATCAGATCACAACTACACAGTACAAAAGATTAAACTCTACCACATAATGATACAATTTTAAAAAGGGGATTTCACCATCAACCTAAATAACTTAATTAGCATTGCATTATTCTTAGGACATACATACATGCAGCAAAAACATGCCAAAAACAGTATAATGCCACAATACATCTTCATAAAAGAAATGCCAACTGATACTAGCTCACTGATCTTCTCCAAGTTTCTCTATTATTTTTCTCTTACGGAATTTAGCTTTTTCCTTGCAGATATTTTTACATTGCCAATAAAGAACAAGCATGGCACTTTGACTGGGGGGGCAGACAGACTACCATAGTAGCATATTTTCTCTTTTAACACTCTCATTAACACTTTTTCCCAATCTGTTCTTCCAGAAAGAAACAAGGCAGCAAATAGAAATGAATTAACTGCAACAATCTTCCAAAGCCTGCAGTGACCTTTTCACAGCTCTCAAACATTGCGTCTTTACCAGTGTCAACTTGTAAGAAGTCAGTCATTCTTCTAGAAGAGCTGCTCTTCTTTGGCTGAGAATAAATCTTCTTTTCCTGCTTTTATTTTGTCACGTTTGTTTTATAATATATCCTTCTGAAGTCCTCTTCTTATTTCCTGAGTTGGCTGTATCAAGTTTTATCTTTGTTCCTTTACCTTTTAATTCTACTCCTCCAGTTAACGTTTCCTTGTGTCATTTAAAGTAACATCTTGAATCCTGACAAAAGTTTCATTCACCTTGTAGCACCTTTACCAGACCAAATCCTGTATCACTTTGCATATGCAGTTTGCATGTGGTTTACATCACACCACCGACTTCACCGTGCTATTCACAAATCCAAACTTCCAATTACCCTCCAAAGATCCATTTTTCAATCTAACACTAATAACATCACTTTGTACTCAAGTAAAACCACAACTGGGAACAATGCTGAAGGAGATGGGAGCTCCCCGTGACATTTTTTTCAGTCTGCTTTGCCTAAATAATATCTTGCTCTTCTAGGGTTACACTAAAAGGGTTTAGATTAAAAACACTCCAGTAAGTAAGAGCTTCAGGTATTCAAGTTTTCAAAAATTAGAGAGAAACGGATTAGGAAACAATTGCTTTGAAACATATTCTGTGGCACAACCACCCTCAGACATCATGGAAGAACATTCGAGAGTACCAGCTAATTCAGGCTCCTGAGGTGAGAGGTGGAGGCGAGGACTCCACCTGAGCAGAGGCAGCCCTCCACAGCCAGATTTCTGATCAGAGGCACAGGCTAGGTCTGAAAAACAGCCCAGACTTTTTTTTTTAATACCCACATATCTATGCCAATGGCTGCTGGCAAGCCAGGTCAGCTCACTGATTCAAAAGAGCATAAACCCTACAAACCCCCTGAAGGCTAGTCTTACCCTAAGAGTTCCCACATTGTTGTGTGCTCATTAGATCATTAGATAACGCAAGAGAGGGGGTAAGAGCCTATGGAGGAGGGAAAACCAAGGAGAGGAAGGAGCAACTGTGTATTTCTGCAGTAGTCTCAAGTTAGATCCCATGAAGCATATTGTGACACTGCACTGATTTCCCTTCGCTAGCTGTGGCCAGATGAGCGCTGGTCCCATCCTTCTACCACGGGCAGGAATCAGTACCCACCACCCAGCACGCACAGCAGTCTCCGCAAGGCAATTAGAGCTGCAAGTAAACCACCTATCACTGAATATCTATGTATTCAACTACAGGTTTATAGGACTGTCTCTCACTCCTCCGTGACAGCGATCACTCAATTAGTCTTAATGGACTGTTCCTAAAATAGAGAGATCTTGGGACCACGTCTTGCTGAGGCTTCAGCAAACTAGTTTGGCTGGGTTCACTTTCAGGTATCTGCAGTCTGGAAAAACAGACGGGCGTCAGCAATAAGGTAGTGGCTACACACAAGCCTTTTAAAATGTGCTTTAAATATTAGGGGAAGGAGAGGATACAAAATAGGAAACATTGGGCAGGAAGGAAAGTGAGCAGAGTAGTAGAGTTGCTCAAGCTGCTGGTTCTCTTCCTAAATTACCTGAGCGAAGAGGCTCTGAACTTAAGAAGTTTTTCTCTTTCTAACTGAAATCATATGCTTCAGGCTTTAAAATTTCTAAAATAATGTATTTTGAAACTGTGCTAAGTCTTAGGGTCTGTATGTGTAAATATATGTATCAAACATGCCTCCCAAACATAAAAGAAACCATACTGAGTTAGGCCAAACATCAATTTAACATTTAGCCAAAAGTGAGCACATCTTGAGGGAAAACAAGACCAGGGCAAATACATGCTACTTTTCCTGTAATACCTTTCCAAACTCCAACTATTTTCCTGGATTTGCTGAACCAGATCTGATTTTTATATACGTATTGTGCATTTGTACTTTTTTATGTATCCACCCTCAGTAGATTTCTCATCCCTTGAACCCACGTGACATTTTAGTATCTACAGCAACATTTGGCAGACTGTTACTCAGATGTAGTAGATGTATATGAAAGTATAAAAACCCTATTCTTCCCTGAGGGGACATCTCCCTCCCCCTTGTTTTTTTTGCACGAAAAGTGCAACTGTCACTGACTTCTATGTTATTTTTGAAAAATGCTTTTCTTATACTTGCTGGAAGATGTACCTTCTTTCATTCTGGGGAAAATGAAAAGGCATTCATATTTCAGCAGTAAAACTGTATTATGACCTCTAAATACCTGCAAACAAGTTTCAAAATACATCAACTCACAACCAAGCATGGTACAAATCCCACATGAAAATATATTTTTAACACAAACTTTAGTTTTTGAACAGAAATTTCTACCATTTCAGATTTTTTTACATTAATCTGGTACAGAACAGAGAGAAATAAGCAAGCAAGCATTTTGAAATTCTGTTTCTTAAATGCTTTGCGCCATTTTTCCACTACATTTTTTGCATTCTAAAATGGAATTTGTTTATTCCCTGACACTGAAATAATATACAAGCTTTTAAACTGTACAAGAGATCTATCGGATAAAAAAGATTCATTATATACACCTAAATAGTTTTACAAAGGTGAATTTAAGGGTCCTACCCATTAAACACCATCTCAAAGAAGGCACACAAAATTTCTGGTGAAATCCTCCTGCATTTAAGTTTGTTTCCACATAACTATAATTTTTCAAAGCATTTGATGCTGCCTTTTAAATTCATACTAACACACTGGAGAAAAAAAAAAAAGGCTCCTTTGTGCAAAGCTTTCTGTAAATGAAAAGAAATGGAGAAGAATACAAAAAGAGAACATGCTATACAAAATCCACCTGTTTTGGTAATTTTGAAGAATTTTAATTTAAAACATGTTCATATTGCAATTACTTGTAAGCTAATTCACACGGTCATAAGCTAGATGAACACTAAGTTAAGTAGGCAATTCTAAAATTAAACTATTCAAAGAATTTCCAGTAAGCTGAAGCACTCCCAGCATTTACACATCTCAGAAACAACAAGAGAAACAAAAGGAGCAGTTGCAGTCCATGGCAGAGTTTTTGCTTTTACAGCACAACTCTCCATCTGCAAACAGCTAACACCTTATTTCACGCTAAACAATGTTCTCTTGCTGTATTTCATCTGAAGTGGGTTTCTACATGACTAACCTTAAACTGGAAGATGCATTTTTTAGAGGAGATGGGAAGCATCTTCAAGAAAAGACAGCTGTTCCAAAGGAGCAGAAAACTGAAATGGGATGGGAGACGCTGCTGGGAGAAGATGCCATAGGACTGGTGAGCACAGTGGAGGATGACAGGGACAGAGAATACAATGTCCATTGGCCAGACACTGCAGTTAGCGGAAGCAAAATAAAAACTCCAATGAGTAGAGGCTGTGCAACAAATTCACTCATCCCACCAGCAATTAGCATGGGACCAGCACCAAAACATGGCTGAACCTGTGGCTCCCTGAGACATCCAGGGCTTTTTTGGAGAAGCTCCCTACCACCTACACATCCTATACTTCTCCCAGATCTCCAGCAAATGGGTGCACTCACTCAGGAACATCTGAGCAGCAGCAGGTGCTACTTAAAAAAAATGTGTACCTTAATAGGGCGAGAGGATGAGGTGTTCGGTGAAAGCACAGTGAGATGGGAAGGCTCCTGCACTGATCAGATAGGCAGGCACCATTCTGTAGTAACAGAGGAATGACTCCCAGTCGTTCCTATTTACTGTACACAATAGGAAATGGGTGTTGGTAGCAAATGCATAGGACATGTAGGAAGAACATGCGACCTGTTTGTGCATGGATTCAATTACAAAGCAGTCTGAACAGAAACCTTGCTCACTCTGTACATTGACCATCCCAAATATAATCCTATGGAGGACAAACGAGCATCAGGAGAAGAAAAACTACAATAAAGATTGGACTATAAAGGTTGGTAATGATTAAATGGTTGGGATTTTTTTTTTCATTTTGAAAGCAGAACCAAAGTTGCATATCCCATTAGTAGACCTGCGAACTCCAACACACTCCACTCAGTTTTCCTTCATAGACTCTTACTCCAGAGACAAATCATACAAGAGTTACCATGCACCAGTAACAGAACTTCTGCTTTCCTTCCCCCTCTTCTAAGCCTAGAAAGTGATGTGCACACATACATGAAGAATATTAAGGCTGAAAGGTGAACACAGTCAGAGAGGACATACTTGGTGCTATGAAGTCCCTAAATTACATTCTAAGCATAGAAAGGCATTTCATAACAGAAAATAGCTCCTAGCTCTGTTAATTTCAGATTTTGAGACATGAAAACCAGAAATAGTGAAAGTCTGCCATCATGCCACATTTTTCTTGTGAATTGTAAAATTGTAAGCATTGTAAACAAAATCAATATATTAATTAAATTTGGATATTTGGAGGATTTTACAGATTGTGCTATTTCAAGGGAAATAAATTCCAGTTATTTACATCTGAAGAAAGCCCTAAGAAGACTTAAGATGGCAGCAGAGGAAGCAGAAACAGATTGCTGAGTTTCCAACTTGAGAAGCTCTACAAAGCTGTACAACAGGCAGTTCCACAGGAGAAGAAAGGGAAGCACAGGTCAGACTCTCCCCAGCCCTTCGTTAACAAAGTTTGGAAACACCAGAACCCATGACTCTTTTTTCTTTTGCACCTTGTGAGAAAATAGGAAATGAACAGAAGACGTTCTGTACCAAAACGCTAGTCCATATCATATAGGACAGAAAGATTACAAGCTATTAGCTGTAATCTTTTCAGATCTATATATAAGCTCCCTAGTTCACCCAAAGTAAAAGATCCCTTCCATCAACCTGAAAATTTAGTGCTAAAAATGAAACTCGTTGGATACAGACACACACAAAGACACATTCTCATGCTTCCCAAGAAAGGTGTTGTCACTAAAGCAGATGCTGGACCCAGTGTGTACTATGGCTAAATAAAAATGAAATTTCTAACCTTTGATAATTTATTCTATCATCCTGTCATATTCCACGGGTTTTGCCTCAGCTGCAAATTCTGCTGTCAGTTTTGTAAATTATTTGAAGCTTTGCTCCTGGAGAAGCAGTTTAAAGAAAATCTTTGAAGAAAAGTTTACTATGGTCCTGACCAGATATAAATATTGCTCCATTCAGGTGAGGTTACCCTTCCCAGCTGTATGTGGAAATTCATTTTAACAACTTATCTTCAAAAGTCCTTGCACCTTAAAAACACTGCTCTTCCAACATCTTAGATGTCCCACATCCCATGTGATTATACTCCAATAACTTCATTTAAAAAAAAAAAAAAAGAGAATATGCAGACAGGTCCTATACCAGTCTGAGACAATAAATAACAGCTTATAGTCTTCATAGACTACGGATATTCAAGTCAATAGCGAAAAACTGTCTTGTGGACAAGAGACTTTGTTCTCTCTCTACCGAACATCTCCCTACTTTAGGCTGCAATGCCAAACCAAGAACATTTATTAAACTTTTTTCTATTGTGGAAAAAGGCAGGCATTTTATCTTCACTAAACTGAAGAAAGGCTTATATTACCCCAGTTTGTAGGGGAATTCTTGTCATAGTGTAGCCAACAAGTAAAGACTTCCAGCGTGCATGCAAGGGAGATTACAGCATCAAACATCAGCATAGTGTAGAAAGGCAGATTACAGAAGTCAACAGTCACACAGCGTCCCAGTTATAAAAAGGATACACAAAGCACTTCACTGTACGAACACCCAAAAAAAGAACTTTTCCAGTTAAAACAATATACAAAAGAGTCTCCAGAATTGTTCATTTTCCTTAAGATTCAAGCAATTAAACCTGGCAAACTCACTGACCATCAATAAACGATCCTTGAAACATATAATTTCCCTCTTTCACCACTGTAGACAGTAGAGTAACTTTATTATGTGATAAAATACTATTTTATATTTTATCCAAGTCTCACACTGGATCAGACATCACACTGAGTTTAGCAGAATTAATGAACCCTGTGTTTACCTGAAGGTCCATTAGAAAGACACTATTACCTTCTTTGCTGCGAGAGCAGCATGCTGAACAACATATGCCACACGTTTTCTCCAATCAGTAATTACTTCAGGTTAAGACAAACAACCTTTGGAAAAGTTTGATTTTAGCATATCTTCAGTGGCTCTCAACAAGTTTCAAGAATAACAACAAAAACACTCCTGGAATTTAGTACTGAGTAAGCTTTAGCTAATACCATAACAGGCTTCTAACTTCAACTGTAAGATTTTGCTCCACAGCCAAAATAATTAGCAAAAGTCACCACTTTATACCACACCTGAAAATTGAAAGTTTCAAGACTGCAGATGCAATTGCAAAATTAATCTCCTACACATAAATTTATCCTGGGATGTTTCAGACTACTAATAAACGTGAATTGAAACTTTCTCTCCATGCCTCCCACCCGTAACAACCTTTCTACAGAAGAAAATAATTCTTAAAAAATCATCCGACAGTCACGAGTAGTCTTAAATGTTTACATCTTACAGCTACCTAAGATACAATGTAAGAAAGCTAAAAAGAGAAAATGCAATGTACAAATGGTTAGATACACAGCACACTTCACAACCAAAACACATTATAAAAGCATCCTCTCTCACTACACATCCCAGAGGCAACTAAAAAGAGTGTCATCTGCTTCAAGTGCCCCTCTGACAATATATTAGCAAAATACATGTATTTCCAAAATAAGAGGAAAAAGCCTTACTCTGCTATATCAAGATATCCACAGGAAGCAGCTGCGTGTAGAGGTATCCAGCCTTCATTATCTGGTTGATTAATATTTGCTCCATTTTCCACCAGAAATTTCACCATATCTACGTTATCGTCTATACAAGCCTATAAAGAAAGAAAGATTTAAGAAATAAGTTCATATTAAAGGTGTTCTACAATATTGTGCATCTTTAAGCAACATCTTCAAGAAAAAAAAAGGTAGGTATCTTAAAGTCTGACGAGGGAGTAGGGTTTATTTGTTGGGGTTTGACAGCAAGACAAGAAGAATTTGACAGAAAAGCAGCAGGTGTTACAGACTTGTGAAAAAATCCTTAAATAAACAAATTCAAACAGAGGTTAACAAAAACAACAAATATGATTTCTTCATGTAAATTTGTTCGGGTTTTCTGAGAAGCCATTTACAATCCCCACTGCAACCTTGTTCTCCAGTATGAAGCGGATCCCTTTATGAAGCCCTCAGGCCCTCGTTCCACCCCAGGCCCAGCTCAGTCACTCCAGAGGATATTAAAATGGAATAAACAGCTACACCATGAAGCAGAATTGTTGTGACCAAAAGATGGGGAGCAGTTTGGAAAACACCATAATGTAGTTTCAATTATAATGCAGTTGAGAGTAAGGAGTACAGAAGGGGATGCTACGTTGCATTTCAACACCCCTGTGCTGTTTTCTACTGCAGCATATTCTATACCACCATACATCTTTTAGCAGTCAATTAATCACTGCTGTTTATAAACTTAATTGAGGATCAATTTGGCACAATGCAAAGACATTATATTTTGTGCACGTCTTAATTACCAAGCAAACACTGTTGCCCAGATGCAGAACCACTGCTGCTCTCCAGATCTCCATCTTGACTGGCTCCTATTTTGCCTTTCTTCTCTGCGTTTGAGTATTTTTCTCACAGGGTGCTCAGTGAGTTTTCTTGCCAACTTCCATACTGCTGCCCTTAAAAGGGCAGAGCAACCGAGAGAAAAGTCCCTCTGCATTTCAGGACAGCGAGGACTCAGAACAGCTAGACCCCACAAGACTGGGATTAATTTTTTAGCTTAATAAATCAACAATACTGCATAACCAGAAGGCTGAAATGAGGACTTTTACTGCCGGACTCCTAAATCCTTCTAGAGAATTATGCCTTTAATTAAATGCAATTAAGGTATAAATTTTACTTTTCAGAATACTTCTACAGCAATAAAGGCTGAAAATGATATACTGCTTTATTATGGCAAAAAAATCTCAGATTTCCTTATTTAAGGAATTGTGCCTTACAAGGTGAATCCCAAAGCCTTCCTCCATTCTGTAGTGCTGAGGGAACAGTCACACCGTGAGAGAAGTGTTGCTGCCCCGTTTAAGCAGCCAAACAAAAACAGCAAGAAATTATCCCTCTTTGACCCCATTTGCTTTATTAGGTACGAACTTAAGGCTTTGTTTAGAATGTAACACAGAACTGTTTCAACAACGAGCCTCATCTGGACTTGTTCATCCGTAAACTTGCTGCTAGACTGCAGTCCACTGCTTGCATTATTTGTTTTTCAATCAAAACCAAAACCACGTTCTTGAGTGAAAACATTCAAAAACCTTCCTAACTTTTCAAGTATTCTTGAAAACTGCTTTCCTAAAGGATTTTTTGAATTATCTTCAGTCATATCCACCTCTAAACTCAGTAATTTTTTAATCAAATAATTGATGAATATACTTCAACAATAAAGACTACAAATTCCTCGAGCATATTGTCTTCAATTTCTTCCATCTATCATCTGCGTACAATACTTACATGCTAGTATCAAGCTCTGAAAGAAAAGAATCGCCTCTCTGCAAGGCATTTTGTTACTGAAGTGAAAAGGAACTAAATGCAAGACATCAAAACTCAGCTCGGGGAAAAGAAATTCAAGAAACACAAATGCTTACATTTAACACAAACATTGCCCTAGCCATATTTCACACATACCACATATCCATTTTTTCTGGATATCCAAGTTGCCTGAATATTGATATCCTATGTATAGCACAATATTCACCAATTTATTATAAGGAAAATAAACTCGTATCAGAAAACTTTGAAATTGCCTAAACATTTTTTAAATATAAGTCTTTTAATATTACATTTCAATACGCTGCATACTCATGTATCTTTAAATTCTCTAAAAGTCATAATCTGTGAAAAAAGGATACTTTAAAATTGATTAGCACTATTAAAAAAACACAAAAAACGCACACACAAAAAAGCCAGACCATCTGGTTGTGACAGAACCCAAGACAGAGCAATCCTTGCCCGTTTTTCAAGTATACATAAGAAAAACTGGCAAGACATACTCATAAAAATACCGTTGCTAAGTGAATCAAAAGCTTACATATGCAGCACATTAAAAGACATATGACTAAGTGGCTAAAAATATTTGACCAAATTTGGGCAGTTTATTGTGCCATACATGGCAAGAATCAGGAGAGTTCAAATACACTTCTCATGTACTATCAGAGGTTGCGCATTCATGACAAGCAAAGATAAACGATCTGTGAGATTATATATATTAGGATAATAGAAGAGTAACTATTAAGATAATAAAAGAATTTATGCATATGCAAATGGGGGAGTACTGGCACTACTAGTGGTCACATTTGTGAGGCTTAAAAAATGTTCCTCGTAACTGATTATACAATCTGAACAACTCTTCTAATAAATTTATTATTGGACAACAGGAGCCACAGAAGCTGAAGTTCATGAAATGGAAGACAGCTGTATAATTTAAAAAATATGACCTTTGAGCTTCCTCAAACAAAAATTACTTTAAAAAGAGTCTTGTACCTGAAATATTTTATAGAGAACTCACTGTGCCCTCCAAGAAGGTTATTACATTTCTTAAGGTGAAGAAAAGCAAATGCAATTGATCCTATTGCTGAAGAACACGTATATAATACATCCTTGTCCCTTTTTTCCCCTTAACAGCATCGCAGGCAGGTGTTTGACTGACCCTATCACTCTCAGCACTTTCCATATGAGAGACACCTCTGACTATCAGTACGCACCTTAAGTCAGAAAGCCAAGAAATAAATGTTATAAAAAACCTTTATCTCAATGTTTTTCCATTTCTACGCCAATTGTCACCGCACTATCTTCGTAGTCTCTTCTAAAAGCAGCATTTATCAAGTGCCAGAAGTGTCTCTGTTGTTAAAAACTGACATCTCAACCCCCAAAAGAAGACTTGTCAGAACACCATGATAAACTTAAAGCAACAGCCTCCGAAAAGTCTGCCCTTCTAGACCTCAGCCTGAAAGCTATTACAAAGGAAAAAGCAACGTACACACAAGTCGTAAATAACAAAGAGTTCTTCTGATGTTACAGTGAATCAAAAAGACAAATTCCCACAGTGACTTCTGTCCCAGTCTCCGCACCAAGGACAGACACCAACAGCTCTTCCCCCCTCCCGCCTCTGCTAAAATCCTTCTAGGATTAATCTTGGTTCTTGGCGTTCATCTCCTCATCTCCAGTCTCTCCCTTCGCAGTCCTTAGTTTCCACCTAGAGCCTCAGCTACCACTCAGTGAAACAACAGTCACCAAATCTGTAGAGCGCACACACCAACCAGCTCCTGGGCGAGCACAAGGGCATGGGAGCTTAAGCTCTCCTTCATCCATGCCCTGTCTCTCCAGCCCACTCCCAGACTCCACAAACTGGTACAAAGGCAGCATTTCTGCATGAAGCACTCATTACCCTGCCAAATTTGATGGAAGTTAGCCAACGGGCCCCAAACAGAGCAACAGCTGGACATTGCAATCACATAAACCTCGTTTCCTTTGGGAACTAATTTAGCAACTGGACTAATTAGTCATAAAGGAAGCAAAACAAAGCAAAGTTGATAATACAAAGTCTGGTTACCTCTTCTGATAAGAACAGAGATGAAATCTCAAAGGAAGTATATTAAGGCCCAGGAAAGAAAACCGCTTTCTGTTTGTACAACCACCTGAAACCTGGACTGAAAAAACCAGCAAAGATCAACAGCGTTGCAGCTCCCACACCAACCCACCCTAGGTAGGTCCAACTTGTCCTGGAAACAACCTGCCTACATTAAATGAAACAACCTTTTCCCAGAAATACTTCCTGATCACTTGGAAGGGGATCCCCAGATGCCTGTTGAACATGCTGAATTTTTACTGTATTCACCAGGACTTTGTATCCCAGTGCGAGTGGCACAGGATCCGGATGGCAGTCCTTACTATCAGGTGTTAAATACACAGGTGAAGGGTAGACCTAAGTTAGTAAGTAACCTTTAAAATAGGTATCTTTCGAAGAGCTATCTAGAGTGCTTGGTCCCTCAGTGAGTAACCACCCAAAGAATTCAGCAGACAGCACTCCTCCCCAGAAGACAGGAAAAACAAGTCTGTGTTTTTTTAAAAAAAAATCAGAAATCTCATAGGGAAAGAGACAAGCAATCAGTTAGACTGCTGTCCCACATGCATGCAGCAGTTACACAGCATGTAACTTACACTGGACTAAATTTTTATTGTTTTTCGTCAATGATGAGATCTAATGAGGTAATGCCATCTAATGAGGTTTAGACATTTGATATTTGACCAGTATTTTCTACACAGAGATTAAACCTGCCCTTTTACTGTTACCTGATTAGCATCCTGATCTATTATACAAGTTAAGATATTTTGCCTCTAATAGCAGAAAATAAACATTGTATATTTAACCTCTGTCACTACGCTTCATTTTTCCTTATTTACTCTTAGTACTGAGAGGAGTCAAAAATATGAACACAGAATAATATATCAGACCTAGAGGGATCAAACAATCCAAACAACCATTTTGAACTCCTGTGGGAACACTGGAAACAGGAGAAAGACCTCACGCAGTGGCCTGGAGAACAGTTTATCCCTTCCTTTGCTTTATTTCATGAACGGAGTCCAATGGAACTAAGCAGGACATTAGCATTTTTGTTAACATACCCAAGAATCAAAATCAAGGGAGTGCATCCACACCTAGCAGCAGAGCAGGTTAAAAGCGGTTCCTGTTCTCTTCACCCTGGATTGCTTGTTCCCTTTGCCATCACATACCACACCCTATGCCAACATACTTTGCTGAACTGGATCTAAAGTGGATCAGAAAAGCAATTAGAATTTAAAATCAAATAAATAACTAAAGGGCAGCAATAAATAATTATCTTTATCTGATTAAAGAAGACTTATTTGCTTTGGTTAGATTAAAATGTTTTTTATATTCAGAGAAGTTCTGAAACTCATCTTTGTGTCCCAATTCCACAATCAAAACCCCAAGACTTTGTTTTACTGTGAAATTTCACCCATTACAAACCCCGTGTTAAGGCTTCTTGTTTCAAACTGACACTTCAAAGAACACATTTCTAAATTTGCAACCACTACTACCACTCTCATTTTTACATTTACAACACATTTTAGCCTACTTTCTCATTTGTAGAGACTTCCTAAGGAAATCACATTACTCACTCCGTCTACCTGGCTGTCCTCCCTCCTTCAGCAATTTCAACTGAAATTGAGACAGGAATAGAGGTTGCAGAGAATTAAATTCACTACTTGTCATGAAAAGGTGGTTTAAGGATAAGCCCTCTGAAACGCTGCTGCCACAAAGCAGGTCACAGCATGAACTGAAAAATGATCAGTTCTGCCTGGGTCCTCTCCCTGGTCCACCAGTGAGCTCAGCACCGCCAGAGAATCCCCATGGCTTGAAAATCAGTCTCAGTCTGCAATGATTTTGAGGAAGGGTTTTGTTAGGACAGAGAACATCAAAGTTCATTAATCACATTGTTTATGAACATCTTCTGGTCATCTTCATTCTCCTTGGGAAAAAAAGATATTGCATATCCATATTGCAATTCTTTCTTATTTTTTTCTTTTTCTTTCAATAAACTATTAATTGAGAAGGTATAAAAAGAAATTTGGCCAAAAAATCCAAAGCAACTTTGAGCTACACTTAACACTTTTGATAGGTAACATATTTATGCTGCATATTAATTACGAAGGCAGCACAAACAAGTGAAGGGGCAGTAAGGCGTGTGAAATGAAATCTTGAGCTGTATCTAACTTGCAAGCTACAGATTTGAGGTAACCTGGCAGTTACAGCCACTAGAACAAAGGAGGAATATTTTTTGGACCTAAAATGTGTTTGCAGGT
The DNA here is from genome assembly GCF_001431845.1 of Calidris pugnax. Taxonomy (NCBI): domain Eukaryota; kingdom Metazoa; phylum Chordata; class Aves; order Charadriiformes; family Scolopacidae; genus Calidris; species Calidris pugnax. Next base: position 16,506,283 of record NW_015094506.1, on the reverse strand, counting down.
CATTAATTCAATGTTTTTGTACAAAACATAACATCTTAAGAGTCTAAGATTAGTAATGACAATGTCCTAAGACTCACGGACTATTTGGGAACACTTCCAGGATAAAGGGTAATAAGAATGACCAGCAAATTAGGTCATGAAATAGTAGTGATTATTAAACTTATTTACTATTTAAGGAATCACTAGAAAAGCACGTATTTTACATTTGCTGAGTGTTTTTTTTAAATATAGTTCATCCAGGGTGGAAAGGCTGCTGTTGATGTTCACGTTTACAGTAAGAAACAGGATAGTTTTGGTGTTGTAACAGAACTTCAGGCACTAATCTAGTATTACGGATGACAAATATTGCTCAATTATTAAATTAAGTATAATCTTTCCAGTGTTCATTTAGCCAACCCACAAGTCACAGCTTCTATTTTTCACTGAGCTGGGGTAATACCGGATATCCCTGCATAGGGGCAAAATATTAGCATACATATTTTACTTTTTAAAATTATGTTTACTAGTAAAAACAGAAAGGCTTACCTTGCAAATATTCTTGATAAACTACTAATACTACCCTTTTGCTACACTAGTGTTATTTTGTTTAACTTGTTTGTAAATAATGTGTGTATGAGGCATGTGTGTGTTATTTTCAGTTAAGAATGGCCTACTATTTAAAATTCTGAAGTCAGTCCATACAAAATTGTTAAAGTAATAGTTTCCATATCCAATAACTCAAATTAAATAATTTCAAGAGCATCTCTTTGTTTCTGTATGTTCTGGCAGTCTGAACTTTATTGTTTGTATTTCTCTCACCCCAGAATATGAGTCAACCCTGGCATAATCTTCAATGTCAAACCCTGTCCCCCACTGCAGGACCGCAACCTTTTCTCCAGAGAATCTTCTTGGAAACATTCTAAGTGTAGAAAACAAGAATCCTTTAGACACCTGCGAAAGCAGATGGGCAAAGACGCTCTCTTCTAAGGAGAAGACACTACTTGAAGCTGATGCAACGTTTCATGTCCATTCAAGTCTCATGGGGAAGGCATGCAGAGATTATTGACACTGAGCACCCATTAACCATCATTACTTAATTCAAATGCTGCAGAGCTGTCAAACATTCACAAAAATAGACAAATCATTCCAGAACTCAAACTTCTCTAGCTATTAATTCCACATCATGTAAACACCTTGTCATATACATGAGCATATCTCAATAGAAGTTCACTTAGATTTTACCGAAGCTCCAACAGATGGATAAAACCAGGAGCTACACAAAACCGGTAACTGTTTAGCTCAAATAGTCAGTAAGAGCATAATGTAATTTCTGTGCTACAATTCTGCCTTGTTTTCTCTGTTACACTGAACTACTAAATTACTTACATGCCCTTAAGCTTTGCTAGTTTGTAATTTATAGCTAAATCTGTAAATTTAATTAAAGGCACGTTTCATGAAAAACACCAAAATGTATCACTGTTGAGACTGATATAATCTACGTGTTATAGAACTGATTTCATAGGGACTTCCCACTATTTAAACCCTAATGAATGCTTAATCATAGTTCTTAATCAGGACTTTAATAGAATACATATATTTAAGTGGCTTTAGCATGTATCAAGTAGAGATAGAATTATTGTCCTCTAACCTCCCACCGAGATAAGTATGGAGAAGAGAAGAGTTGGCCATAACATGTTATTTACTATAACCAGAGATGCTACCATTCCTGTTAGCAATCCCAGTAATGGATGGAGACTCACTCTGACAGACATTATGTGAACAAAACAACCCAGTCTAATGCCTGCTTTCCTGCTCTTGCTGCAAAAGAACCCTCAACTATTCCAGGCTACCTAGTATTACATGCAAATCTACTTTCAAATAAATAGTTGTTTTCTTTTTAACTGTGTGGAAATCTATTTTCAGGAACACTTGAAATTCCCACACTAGAGTTTATCTCTTAATTAAAACTACCATACTAAATATTTAATATTAAACTTTACAAGTATTCGTTTATTTCAACTCAAAGAAAACTCTCAAGATGACCTGACAAAAAAGTACCCAGAAAAAGCCTACCAAAAAACCCCAAACAAACCTGGAAAAATGAGATATCATGGAAAAAAAATCCTAGCCCTGACAAAATTATTTGAGAAGAGATCAAACAGCATTCAAAGACTAAAATACTGATACTGGAGCAGTTCCATTTGCCTGAATGCCCTTTTCTGTCCTGGCTCAGTACATTGACATGAAGTTGGTGAAAATACTGAACACAAAGGAACCTCCACCTAAACTTCACACAAACCAGGATCTCCCTTACAACTCATGGTATTAAGCATCTGAGAAACAACTGCTGCTGTTCATGCTTCCTTCAATTGCTTCAACTGCTTCCTTCAATTTAGAAACAAAAGTAGTACGTTCTGTGGAACAACTGAACTTGCCTTTAAATGTAGACTCGGCTTTCTTAGTCAGCTTTATAACCACACTACAGGTGAAAGAGCATGGGTTTACTGAGCAAAGTATAGAAATTAAGGTCTGACTGACAGCACGGTATTAGAGCCGGTGCGATGTACAAATCCATAAGCTGTCTTGAACCCTGAAGGCTTAGGCAGGTAGGTATGTACAAATCACATATGACAGATTCTCATGTTAGGTACATGTTGTTGAAACCTATACCATTCATCCAACAGCACCAAATCTGTCAATTTGGGAGCCTCATTTCAGACCCATTCATTTCACAAATGGCTTTCTCACTCTTCTGCACCATGCCTTTGCAGTTGCTTTCTGAGACAATTTCAACAGTTGTGGCTGATGCACCATACTCAGTAAGACATAGATACACAACCCTCCCCATTTACCTCCTGACAGGCATGGAAGCAGTCTTTACTCATTGAAAAGAAATGGTTTTTAGGAGTAAACAAAACTTTCATACTGTAAAATGCAGTGCCATTATGTAGCTATGCTTTCATTAAGTATTTATTGTTATAATTTTGGCAGATAGTAATTAGTTTTCATGGTCATGCAATGTGTAAATATTAAATTTGAGCAGGAAAAGGCAGTGTCCTATAGTAGATGTATTTCTGTCCTAGCCAAATTTAAGAATATGCCAATCATATTTCAAACACATTTTTTCATTAGCAAACAGCTGCTTTTACCATATGGGCAACTAAATAAATTCATGCATTGAAGTAGCTTTTCTATTTAAAATCCTTTACATACTGATACCCTCTAATATATTTTCTTAATCAAATTAATCATCTAGCAAAACAAAAAGGTATCAACAAAACTTACAAGAAGAATCTGTTTACATAGACAAACAGGTTTGTTCACGTCTAAGTCCCTTGGATTTAATTTAAACTACATGTGCCAAGTTCCCCTCTTTTCCTCTGGTTGTGACTGTCACCTCTATCCAGCTTTGAGCTCTTTGGAGAGGAAAAATGCACACTGCCTTGGAAGAAAGCAAACCTGGCCACATCTATCAGGGCTCCACGGTGAGCTCTTAAGGGCTACGTTGGTGATCTGGTCGTCAACTGACATTTAATCTTCTGCTTTAGCAGGATCTAGGGGAAGTTCTCATTGCTTTCTAATTTTAGCCAAGTGAAGTGGCAAAGCTGAGTAGAATAAAAGCAATAACATTGAATTTAATGAAAACAATGATAACCCTTCATCCCATCAAGGGAAAAAAAATATATACATGTTGATAGAGCATACTAAACTAACCAAGACAGACTCTGTGTGTGTACTTTCCTACTGCACATTACATCTTTAACAGAAGAAACCAAGACCACAGGTACACAAAAGCAGTAAGACACTCAAATTTACAACTACACACCTATGAAAGCTTCATTCAATTAGCGCTTGTCATGTGTGGTTTTATCCTCATGATTATACAATATATTAGAAGTAAAGCATATTTTTAGTAAGCTGATAAGGCTGATACTGTTAAGAGTTTTTTACCTTCCTATGTAAGAGAATCTATGTAAATAAACAACTTTTTTTTTTTTTTTTTTTTAAAGAATGGCTTGAGTTGGAAGGGACGTTAAAGATCATCTAGTTCCAACCCCAATTCAATTTTAACGTAATAGAATAAAAAAGTATGTTAAGTATGAATGATACATCAGTTAGATTTATATATATTTTATATGTAAAAAAAATGAATATAATCATGTCATACCCAAGAATTTAAGTAGAAGTGGAATTCTGAATTGCTTAAACATTAATCAAATTATCTTAAATGTGGTAAATATAGTAGTTTATCAAAATCATATTTTGTACAGAAAACCAATTAAATAAAGGAAGAATTACATATAAACAGGAAAAGTAACTAATTGTTTCTCACCATTTTCCATTTTGAAGGAAAGAATATACTGCTACACCTACTTTCTGTTCCTAGACTTGGTAAAGAAAAGCTATCATTCTTTAATATAAATCCCAATAAATTTTTCAATTTATGATCAAACTTATGATTCACTGAATTGACTAGGTAATATTGAAAAGCATTTTCAGTTCTTCAAAAATGCTGCTGAGACTCGAAGCTGACTTAGGCTGCAAAGCAGCAGGTTCAGGATTTCAGTGGAGCATTCCAACAGTCTCACTAAAATTTTAGTAGAAAACCAAGAACTGTCTAAAAGCCAATTAAACAGAGTTTTAGTGAAACTAGCACAAAGCAAATTAGCCAAAGTTGTTACAGTAAATATCAAACAGTTGCTCTTTCTTAAAACTGTAATTTATAATACAGATTTTATCTCTTCAGACCATAACAAGGTGCAAAACCTGCAGCTTCCAGTGCCCAGAACCCTTCAGGTGTCAGACAGCATTTTTGACAGGTCTACCAGAAGGAACACCTCAGTGCTCCCCAGGACAGCCCTAGCTCCCAAGCGGGGCAACCAGGATAACCCTGTTTGCATTTTAAATGCCTAAGGACAGCACAGTATGTTTTACACTCATCAGTAATGTATATGCATTTTAACGTCACTTTTCAACAGCAAAAACAACAAGCAGCTCTCCAAGTCTCCTTTTTGGAGAAGACTGGCTGTGGTCCACACATACAGACACAGAGCTACATTTTAAAACAACTCAATTAATTTCTGACTTCAGAAAGGTATTCAGCATACAAGCTAAGGAAACTGGTTTGCTTTCTGATCCACCGAAGTTTGAAGGAATCACTCAGGGGAGCACATAAGGTATACACAATCCTAAAAAATTCAGTGTTGGGTAATTTCCATATACAATTTCATGTTCTACCTTGTTGATAAACACACTGCATCACTTGGAACAACTTGTCCAAAGCCTTTTTTCTCGTTTCATCTGCTCAAAGAAATGTCACTGTGATCCCCCAAAGGTAAGGTAGTTGCGTCAAACGTCACCAAGACTCAAGTAAATCCTCTGCAAGGATAAAATCAACTCAGAATACACCTAAAGCCAAAATTCAAGACAGACCAGGCACTTCAGGAATCCCGTCGAAGCTAAATAAGGGTGAACCCATGCTGTGCCTTTGCTAAATTTGCTAAACTATCTTCTAAAATAACTTACATGAAATATATTTCCATGTTTTAGTAGAGTTAACAAAGCTGTTTGTACAAACAAATAAGGAGATGATAATCAAATGCACTAGGAGCCTCTGTCAAGTATAAAGAATGAAAAAAAATATTCAACACCAAACTCCCTCTCTCTCAAAGGCTAGCTATGCAGCTGTTCAGCTACACAGATACGGTTTGCAACTTCTAAAAAAGGCATTTTTGCCACAGTGTAACTTAATACTCTATTTTCAATAGGCTAGCCACATCAGGAACTTGCTGAGCAAACCCTCACTGGCTGGAACGAAGGAGAAACCTGGCGCTCACTGGTGTGCGCTTCCTCTGCCCGTGCAGCAATCCCAGCCCCACCTCCAACAACTATCTTTCCACTGTATCCAAATTTTTCACCCGCACAAGAAAACAGCCCTGAGTACTTCTTAACAGAGATGGCTGACAATTTATCTCCAGCCGCAAAAGTAAAAACAACATTCACTTTGTGAACTTTCTCTCTCCCAAAAGAGCGGGACAGAAGCACCAGCTTCAACATGGGACTGCCTCTGGTCTATCTAAACAGGAAATACTTCAGGACGGTTGTCCCATTAGAAACTCATTATGACAGATTAACGAAGAAACTGCAAGTAATCACAAGTTCCTAGGAAACCGCCTACATCCCAATTACGCTGAAAAATGGACAACAGTCAACATGTAAAATAATCTAAGTTTATATAGACTCATCTACAACAGTATATACCACTATATATATACAATGCATGGTATTTTAAAAGGGCCAATTTTCAAGTCCTCTTTTTTTTTTTTTTTTTTTTTTTTTTCGTCTTTTATTTTAAATTATTTTTCATTTCTTTTTGTAAAAAATTATTTATTTATTTCTTTAGGCGGCGGTCCGCTTTTGTTTTCGCTTTTTGCTTTAATTTTCCTTTTAATTTTTTCTTTTTTATTCAATTTTTAATTTTTTTTTACTTATTTATTTCATTATTTGTTGGTTTATTTATTTCGGGGGATTTTCAAGTCCTTTTTTTTTTTTTTTTTTTTTGAATGAGTATCCCATGGACCAGAAGCCACTATTGTACAAAGAAATTTGATTAGGAAGTTACAGAAGTAGAGAGATAAAGAAAAGGAATGGCAGCAATTAAAAATGCAATGTTTATTAAATAAAACTGTGAAAATCACTACAAAAAACAGAATTTAAAAAATGGGTATAAACAGTATAAACTTTAAGTAACAGAGCATAGAAATTTGGGAAGGAAAGCTATGAACATCAGTGAAAAAACATAGCCAGCAGGACAGGAATACGAAAACATTTCTTAAATACAGTAGAAATGGGAAAAAACTAGCAATGATATAGGGCACATATATATAAATAATACAGGGCAGAGAGAATTTGTCAACAAATGCGTCCCACTTCCTGGTTTGAAAGAAGCAAAAAGTTTTATTTGTCCTGCATAACAAGGACTATACAGCTTCTGGTCCACTATTTAACTCAGTAAATCTTGGTAATACAAACCACAAGTATGCTTAGGCAGCTCTCTAGTCACTATTCAAGAACTTAAGGCAGTTTCAAGTTTGCCAATATTTATTTTCTAAACAGATCTTGAAATACCTGGGAAACAGCAGAGGACTGTTAACACTGTACCAGCGCTGCACAGTACTAACACAGGTGCCTAAAGAAGTGAACTTGTCAGCCATACCAGACAAAACAAATACAAAACACATAAAAAAAAATCCATGTGACAGATATCAAGATAACCGAGGTTCATTAGGCTTATTAGCAGGAAGGCAATACAGTGCCAGCACAGTTATATTACCTCAAAGGCTTGCTGAGCTTCACCAAGAGCTTCTTGCACCATGGAGCCAGAGCTGGTCAACACTGAAGGACCCCAGCTGACACACACTTGGAAGACCTGGGGCACTAGCAAACACAGCTGTGAACCCACATGAGTACAACAAGGCCTTTTAAGCTTGTAGCCTTGCCAGATGGATGTTGACTCCACCCAGGGTAACTGTTCATAAATCTTCATGAAAGCTTATTAGCAAAAACACCTTAGGTGCAGAACTTGAACAGGCTTCCGCATCAGAGGACACCTTTAAGTATGTCTCCCCAAATCTGAGTTAAACAGATCTCACTTTTCTTTGGCCATAGTAGCCCCTCATCACATCAAGTATTAAAGACTAACTCCGTTGTGTGTTCTAGCACACAGTGCACAAAAAGTCAGCAGAAATTGAGTATATTTGAGAAGCATTTCTCCAGACTGCATCTGCAACCAGCGTTGCTGTTCTTCTCCCCATTAAAGGGAAAAGCAAACCAGACTCTTCAGCTCCATATTTACTCTGATACAGGAGGAAAGGAAGTTACACACTGACTTTTGGTCAGTATGTTACGAGAGTCAGTATACTAAGAATTTTACACCTTCGATCAGTATATTACAAAAGCAGCTTCTTTTTCTTCAAACTGCTGCGTGCGCTCCAGTACCAGCAATGTCTCCAGCCTTATTCTGGCTGATTTGTATTTACGCTAGGATTCATACTATACCACCTTCACCACTGCCACCAAACACTTATCAACAGCAGATCTGCAGCATCTCACGTGGCAAGACTTAAGGATCCTCCAAGTCACAGCTGTGGTCACTGCCTATTCTGTGTCTCACGACCTGCACTGCCTGAAGAGGTCCCCCATTCTCTGCAAACGCCTAGGGAAAAGCTAATAAAAAGGGCAAGAATACAGCTGTGTTTTCTTTCTTCTACAAGAGCCTTTGGTCCTCACAAACCAAGATATCTCAGTGTGTAAAGATAAACCTGTAGTCTAGCAACCTCGAAATTTTCCACTTCTCACTAATCTTCTGAAGAGCAATTTTACCCAAGCAAGCAGCAGGAAAATACTGTACCTAAAATGAGCAATTGTAACCCATAGCATACATGCCAAAATCAACACGGCACTCATGTCATCTGCTCTTTTGCCAGAGCACAAGGAATTCATACATCCTTACACATGGTGCGGCAGCTCATCTCTAGCTTCTCAGTCCTGCAGGCCAGATTTGGGAAGCTCTGACATGAGTTTCAAGAGAAAAGGCACTAAAGAAACATGCCAGAAAACCAAAATATTTCCTAAAAAAGGTTAAGTACTTATGCTTACTACTTCATCAAGAGTGTGACTTTGCAAGAAGCTTTCACTTGAGTCAAATTAAGACATTGACGTATTTTTTCCACTTTTGCAACACATAATCCCATTTTTAAGAAGTTAGCAGAAGATACCTCTGGTAAAAGTTCATGTAGTCAAACGGTGATAAAACCACACACCTTAAAGTATTCTAATTGAGCTTATAGGATCTCCTTCCTCTGCTACGCTTGATTTTAGGCCGTTATACAAAATCGATATTGCAGTTGACAATAATTAAGACACTCACTTGAATATTCTGCATTAGAATCTCTGACATTCAGGAGATGACAATGTTTCAAAGTACTCATAAATACCATCCCTATTGGATACCCTATGGTAGCGTTATAAAACCAGCAAACCCTAACTCCTTTGAGCTAACAGAGGCTAATCACTCGGGGCATGATTCTACACAAGCTCACTGTTGACAAACAGGGAGGTCTCGGTCTCCCTCGTCATTCTCAACTGCACACTCCCAAAAGCATTTGTCAGACTCTCCATTAGCCAATTTAACTCACCGGCAAGGCAGAAACAACCCTTTTTCCCTCCCCACCCATTGAAACAAATAAATAAAAAGAGGAGGGGAAGAAAACACCATGGTGGGAGGAAGAAAGAAGAGCACGCCCTTTCAAGGCAGCAATGAGATAGTATTGCCTTAGTTGCACCTGGAGCTGCAGCCACTTCTGACTTTCCCTCTTAAAAAGGAGAAAGGGGTAAACCCCTACATTTCTAAGTAGGCAGTAGTAACTCATTTGTATTGACTTCTAACTTCTGAGAGACTGCTGACATCTTTCAATTGCACCAGGACAGAAAACACGTTCATCCTCTCTTTACCAGGACTGTGTCAGCTTGAAAGAAATAACAAGAAGGCAGAAGTCTGTTGTTTACCTGACCTTAGCAGCATGCACGGCATCTGAAATTAATCATAAATGTTTTAAAGTCTGCGTCTTGTACATCAGACTGCTAGTTAAAGATGATTATTATCAAAGAGCACAAAAATGAAAGCCTGGTTGAAAAGCAGCACATTGGATTCAAGGTCAGTCATAGCAATAGGACTGACTTTACTGGCCATATTCCCCCCACAAATACACAAGACAAGTGCTAAAGTAAACAGGTGGAAAAAACCAAAAAATTAAACAGAACTACTAGAGAGAGTCCAGTGGAGGGCTACAAAGATGACCAAGGGAATGGAGCACCTCTCTGATGAGGAAATGCTGAGACCTGGGTCTGTATAGCCTGGAGAAGACTGAGGGGATCTCATCAATGCTTACGAACATCTAAAGGGCGGGTGTCAAGAGAATGGGCCAGACTTTCCAGAGGTGCCCAGCGACAGGACAAGGGGCAATGGGCACAAACTGGAACACAGGAAATTCCATCTCGGCATGAGGAAGAACTCCTGTACTTTGAGGGTGACGGAGCACTGGCACAGGCTGCCCAGAGAGGTTGTGGAGTCTCTTTCTCCGGAGACATTCAAGACCCGCCTGGCTGTATTCCTGTGCAACCTGCTCTAGGTGAACTTGCTTTGGCAGGGGGCTTGGACTAGATGATCTCTGAAAGTCCCTTCCCACCCCTGCCATTCTGTGATTCTGTGATATGGAGAAAATACAGACACTACCTGAGCATGGGGAAAGTCCATGTGCCACAGAGTTTCAGCAGGCAACCACCCGGTGGCCCTGGCAGGGGCAGAGCAGCGGCAAGGGCAGGGGTAGGGTTTGATGGGAAAGATTTCCAAGTTTCCTCATTTCAGACAAACGTACGAAGGCCCATCCAGCTTCACTATTCAATCACCCACCATCTCTGCTGAAAACTGAAAGCTCCTGCAACACAAACTGTTTTTAAAACTGGTTCTCAATCTATTTTCATGAAAGATCTACCCCTCTGGCTAAGGGCTATGCTTCAAAAACCTCAGAGTGCACAGTAAGAAACTGCCTCCATCTTGAACAGAAAAGAGAAGCCCACTCCCCAGCGTGCCAGAAAACTACCTTTGCTGCCTTGAGCTTGTTTTTTCTCCTCTATGGTGCACACCTCTACAAGAATCCCAGAAGGGAAAGCTGTTCTGCCAGCTTAATTTACACTATTAGCCAAAACGTGCTTAAGCTTTATGCTTCTCTAAGGACTCTACTTTGACATTATATATTCATTTATGCACAGACCTATATATAAGCAATAGTAAGGCTGAACAGCCAAATACTTCAGGACTAGGAAACGCTTTAATTCATGCTGCCTAAGCCAAAGCAACTGGCCCCACAATCGTATAACCCGTGTTACAGTCCTACATGATCACTATTTCCCTGTGGCCAAAGGAACTTTGTTTAGATCAATGAGATGATCAGTGCTTTCATAACGTGCAGCTATTCAGAATTATGGATTGTTCTTCACTGTTCAGTGTTGAGCCTGTATTACTCAAATCTTGTTCCAAACAGAACTCATTTTCTCACAGAGTCTTCTACCTATCAGTACTTACCACCATTCAGGTACATAAGCAGGATTTTCATAAAACCTCCACCACAAAAGTTATCACTTTAGAGATGGTAAACAGACAAAAAGGTCATCATAAGCCACATTCCCTGACTCAACCATTCAATTTGAAATACTGTGGAACTGAGGTTTAAGGATACACACCATTTCACACGTCTAAAGAAAAGCTTCCTTTCATTACACTTAGAGCCACTAGCGCATAATGTTTGTACAGATTTCCCCACAGTCTCCTACTCCATATACCATTCTCTTCTTTTTACCCCCCACTGATAAAGCAGAAGTCCCATGAGCAACAGCATCTTTTATCAGATGTCCTGAACTATCCCAAGAGCAAATCCTCTACAGAGGCCCTATAATCTAGGTATGATGACATAATAGAGTATTAAAAGGTTAACGCGTGTTAAGTCCAAGCACAGATTTCATGGGCAACAATAATTACCTGATATCCAACACACCAACACCCGAGTTCCATTATTTCAGTATTCCCGGCATCAGCCTTTTTTCCCCACTTCCTTTTCCACACCACCATTTAATTTTCCTAACTCTCAGTTTCACCCTGACAGCCAGCCCACATCTGACAGCTTGCTTTTGCCTCCACTCTTCTGACTCACTCCTACATCTCTACTCTATTTTTGCATCTTACAGCTTCCTCCTCTGTGCTAGTGGAGGCAAAGAGGTCACAGCACAGATAGTACTAGTGTAACTCTAAATGAATTTCAGAAGCCCACAGCAAAGTGACATCTGTACTGCTTCCATGCTCTGAATTACCATATTCAAAATTAACTTAGACATATCACTGTACAGTAGTGCAGGTTTTCTTTAGGACTTGGTAAATTCTGTTGGATATCAGCTTTTCTCTGAAGTACTCTTCTGGTGCATCTGAAAATGTTTGAAAAAAGGAGTTTGAAAAATCCTAACATGCTAGAATATTAAAAACCCAGATCCAACCAAGAAGACTTTCTCTTTGCTTCTCCCAATCTTATTAAGTATAAAAACATCCAGGTGTCATTCAGCAGCTACATCTGACAAAGTGCCCTACCATGGTGGCAACCCAACCCTGAATGGCTGAAGAAAAAAAGACAACATCATCCTTCTTTACAGATCTTAGCTGAAAATAGTAAGAGAACAGACTTTGTAGAGATCCAAACTTTTGATCAAAGCTACAGACTATGTTCCAGAACAGGAGGAACTCAATAGGCCAGAATTCTACAGCCTAGAACAAAATTACTTTGATGACCACATAATAAAAGACTACAGAATCATAAGTAATATGGAGAAAGTAAATAGAAATCAGCTGTTACCCTTTCTGCTAGTACAAGGAGTTGAAGTAATTACATGAAACTATTAAGAGTTGAGACCAAAAGACATCAAACAACAAAAGCTGCTTTTTTGAAAGCTGATCGGAATGCCCCGTATCAGCAGAAGCAGAGATGACTTATTACTGAGCTCAGTAGACTGGCTGTTCCTTTTTACACAAATGAGGCACTGGAGCTATGTGATTAACTGAAAGAGTCTTAAAGGCCTTAGGCAGCCCAGATATAGAAAAGAACCTCTCTTCCCTGCAAGTCAAATGACTACTGTAGCATTTTTACTGTGTACTACTCTCATCACCATAGGTAAGTGACAAAGAGCTCTGGCTTTTGTTTTCTGCAATAGAAAATATGTGGTTTTCAATAGTATTCCAAACAAAGGTACTGATGCTCTTGCACTCTCAATTTATCATACTTCTTGTAAAACAGGATTCTGTGTATCTGAATAAAGAGATATGACTATGTTTAACAGCCTAACCTCTCATTGAGGAGGGTTTTTTTTAAAGTATAGGTATATAAGTTACCATAAGGAGAATTACAGTAAAGCTTATGTGCATCCTCATACTTGAGCATAAATACAGGGTAGCTTCCTTCACTGCAAACATAGTCATTTTCAATGACTGGTGCCACTATACTCAGATGCTTTTTCCAGAGGAACCTGAACCAGATCTCTCTGAAGCAATCCCTTAATATGCAAGCCTCAACAGGCGCTTGTTTAAACTGTTAGCATCTATTCAAGCAGTTAATAAACAGGTCAAACACACAGAAAAAAAGCATGCTGGATTCTGTCGACTAAACTTTGTTTATAACAGCTACAGGAATTATCACCAGTTTACAACAAGCTTGGGTAAAGCTTATCTGATGGCAAAAGTTCATTATGCAACAAAGCTGTATTATCAACGTGCTGCTATTCTTTATTATATTAGCATTAAATCTTTAGTATACAGTCACTGCAACAAAAGAATTTCTTCTAGCTACATAGGCTCTTGCCACATTTTTAGTTTTAATAATTAGCTACTGTGCTACTGAAGGAGGCCAAGAAAGAGGGTATTATAGCCAAAGCTAAAGCCAGCTGGGCTGGTTTTTTTTTTTTTTTTGCTGTTGGATCGCTGCCTTCATTTCACTGAAACACTACAAAGCAAGTTGACCATATAAGGCACTGGGATTCCCATGGAAAATGCTTACACAAATCAGACCCGTGCAGTCTTTTCAGTTTATATATTACAGTTAATGTGAACATTTGCAGTACATTTTTAAAATACACTTCAGAATTAAATCTTACAGATACAGCATTATTTTTGCCTTTACCGAGTTCATGTAAGTAGCCTTCCAGAAGAATCTACGACATAACATTCAACTGAATACATATATTTAGGTAATACTAGACTCGATTAATTTCAAAACTGCAGGCAGCATTCATAAACACAACATCCTTGATTTTGGTGAAACTGAAAAGTACCAGAAAAGCCTAATTCACAATTCAAGGGTCTGACAGCAAACGAATCTCCCTGCCAGCCGCTGGCTGCAGCCTGCATTTATCAGAGGCAGCGACTTGCTGCATGGAAAGATTATTTGTAGCCCAGATTCCAACAAGAATAACTCTAACGAGCAAGGGCTTATAAGGAGATGGTAATACACAGTCTACAGAGAAAGGGCAGGGAGAACTGGAGAAAGCACCATTCTTGAACAGGCGGGGGTGGAAAATAAAGAGGACTGCAGGGCTTCCACTTCAGCAGGGCAGGGGAGCTTTTGAGACGACTGAAGGAAAACATTGTCGGTCTCAAAGAAGAGGCAAGAAAGAAATACATGCGGACTCTAGGGTTAGACAGACAAATACAGGAATACAAAAAGCCTCAGTTAGAAATATGTGCCAGCATGACAACACTATCTTCCTAGTACTAGGATTTTTATGTTTTTTTTTTCTTCAGAAGGAACCAAGCACTTAAATGCTGGGAAGCAACACTTTTAACAGAGTACCAAAATTACTAGAGAACTCTGCCATTCCTCTTAGATGCCATCTTCACTTAGTATTTGCGTTTATTAAAAGACTAATTAATACATATCTTTTTAGGTAAGAATTTCACAATGAAGATTAATGCATTGTCAGAACTCAGTTTTGCCAATACATCGTACAGATTGGTCAACACTGGGTTTTCTTTTCAGACAGATATCCAAACTTCACAGTATTCTGTATGTCAAACTACCTGATCTGTAAAAGTAACTAGGACATTTGCACCTCCTTTAGCTGGGACTAGGAATATAATTCTTCAATCAATAGTCTATTGATCCAATGAGGCTGAAAAATGTGTCTGCAGATTAATACAATCTGAACAGAACTGTTCCTTCAAATAAACTCCAGCTGCTGCCAGGTATAACCGCCTTGTTGCACTTCAGAGAATATAGTCCATCTAACACAGACGTTAATCTCTGTATTAATATTAAAAATAATACTCAGCAATTTTTGAAAGCATCCCTACTACCTCATTACCATAAGCACTGGTTACCAACTGCCTGTATGACAAAGCCTCACATAGCATGATGCTGGAAGCTGCTGGTATTTTCAATGCAGCAATGTCTACCTAAAAATTCCTTTCCTTAGCAGAGAAGTGATATTTTAGTTAGCTGCTACGCTGTCTGTCATGGGAATAATATATGTTCAGTGAAACAATGTGCAGTAATAACAAACACTAATTAGTATCAGTCACCAACAATTCTATCCATTAAATAATCAAAATTTAAATGCTTCCTCCATTGCATATGGCTTATGCTATTAATCTTTAATAGCTATTGTGGAATTCCCTCTGACATAACCCAACTGCTTGCAAACTGAATGGCAATGTCACCAATCTATTGACTACTATTCCAGTCACTCACATTAAAGAATCTGGAAAACGACCGGTAGTGACATCAACTTTGTACACCTTCCATAAAAATACAGGGGTTTCAGTTTAATGTAACCATTTATACAATATTGTATACAAAGGCATCTAAGTTTTTCCTGCAAGCACACTGGAAAATTATGTTAACTATCAACATACACACCACCCGCCATAATGTATAACCAGTCATCATACCCCTACATACAGTAATCCCTGTATCTGAAAATGAAAGTAAACTTCAAAGATTTTTCTGAAATTTTACATCCCCTAGGTTTGCTCTCATTTTTTTAAATTTCCTGAAGAAAAGAGGAAAACTATGTTTCCACTTCCCTCAATGTTTGAATTTTATGTAATTATTAACTGGCATTATTAGTTAAGGCAACAGTCAAAAGACAGGGTTCTGATTTGGAAGAGCAAAACCATTTACAGAAGGATGAACCTTCTAGTCTAAGTACAATGTTGATTTATACTTGTATCCATAACCAGAATACAACAGCCATAATTGATAGATGCAAACAACTACCTGCTTATTGAGAACTTTAAGCAGACTTCCAATATTAAAAGAACACATGGGGTTTTTTCCTCAATGCAAATAGACAAATTCAGAATGGGATGGGCTGAAAAAATAAAAAGTTTATTTAGAGAGATAGCCCTCAAGATTTGGGACAGAACATAAAAGCAGGAAGATTCAGAAATTTGGCTTCTTTCTGGGGAAAGGCCAGTTTGGGCATCTGAAAAACAAACTGTTCAAGCTCTAAATCTATGAGGCAGGGAGGATGCACATCTTTGACTAAGTAAGATTTCACCCATAGATTTAACACTTATGGATAGCACTACCGTCTTCTAAGCATTAAGATTTAAAAAGGATTAACAAATCTACTGCTTTCTCTTCTCGTGAGATATTTATTTAATACACCATAGCGGGGAGTATTTTTTCACAGTCATTTAATATAAAATGATGGCTACCACTTTAAGTCAGAACAGAACTTTCTGTTAAGAGACAATTTTCCTATTAAACTATATAAATATATATATATAGATAAATCTCCTGAAAATGCTTCTTCTATTCCAGTTGAGGTGTGAGTTACCAGAAAAAGCCTCAAAAATCAGTAAGTCCAGACGTTCCAGGAGTAATCTTTCACTTAGTTTCCCCCCACATCCTGATGGGCTTGAAGATTTTGCTTGTAACTGAAGAGGACTTAACCGTATAGCATGGTGTCACATGGTTTCATACTTACTACATTTAGTACGGAAGTTCAACATCAAAATCTAATTATCAGGAATCAAAGATCATTCTGGACCAATAAAGAGAGAAAAATTAACCTAGAAAAAATTTTCTGGGCCAGATCTCTATGAACTTCAGGTGTCAATTTTGCCTCACAGATGTATTAAATTAAAAAAATGTCAGATGTTTAACAGTTTTAAATCTCACAGTCACCAAGATTTAGACGATGAGTAGTATAGGCAATTACACCAGTTTTTTCTATTTAAAAAAGAAGTGGAAAAAGCAGCAGTGTGTAGCCAAATAGGAGTCATAATCAGTTTTATAACAGAAATTAAGTACATACATGACCACGGTATAACTATGCACACAAAGAGAAGAGATGACACGTACATTTCTGTGCAAGATGAAATTTTGGTACGTTCTTCAATTTGCCCCCAGCACTAACCACCCCCTGAAACCTATGTGCCACACTGGAAATCAGACCCATCTCTATTCAAGTTCAGAATTCATTTGGCTAGTGCTCCTGCAAATTAAAAAGATCCCTTAAGGAGCTGTAAAGCATTTAGATTTATGCGATTTTATCCACAGAGGGGAGCTAAGACTCCAGTTCTCAAGATCTTATCATTGGGTTGTCCTACGCAGTAATTTAATGGACTGCTCAATTAGTTCTTATACCAGTATTTTAGAAGTTACTGCACTCTATCTGCAAGCTCCTCTACCACATGACTTGCCAAGTGGACAAATTAAACTTCTCTACACAAGAGTGAACGAGCATGGGAATGTACCGGAGCTGTCAATGAGTAAGTGCTGTGCTTAAGTAGGTGTTCAGTCTGAAATAATGACAGCACTGTAGTTCAGAGAATCTACATCCATTACTATCTAAAGTAAATGAATGCTTAGTTCAGAAAAAAAGTATCATCATACCAAGCTACTTCAGATAACTTTATAGCTACCACTATATTTCTGCTCTGCAGGTTATCAATTTGCTAAAAGCATGTTTTATGTGGCCTTGGACTCAAAAAGCCACATATACGGGCTCTCCTAGAAGAAATATCTATGGAAGTGTACTCATTCAATTCCTTTGGCATCCCAGAGATTGCCTCTGTAGCAGGTGGGATGGTGAGCTTTCATTTGGAAGGACTGTATGCAGTATTGAGACACTTCTAGAATTCTCTAACTCCTGCACTAAATATCAGGCTAATGCTGAAGCAATATAGCCTCAGTACACCACTGGCCTTAGGAATGGCACAGAAACCATCTGCTGCTCTGCTGATGACTTAGTCTTGTTAGACTAAATTAGGTAAGGCAAAAAACAGCACAACCACAGCATGCTGCAGACATATGAATACCACGAGGATGTCAAAGTCCTCTGCAATGTGCTAGAAGGCAAGAGGGAGAGGGAAATGAGATGGCAGGTGAGATTTTGATTTTGCCTTTCCAAGTTAGCGTGGGCTATAGATTACTTTCTTCCCACAGAAATAATCAATGTCTGAAACAGAACAGGTTGTACTTAAATATCCTAAGCTGCAGTATACATGGAGTGGAGTTCTACACAGCAAAAGCTGAGGCTGCACAGTCTCTCTGGACCTTTTTATCCAGTCACTAGCAGTCATTAGCTTAAAATTTTAAAATCAGTTCATATCTTGCCCCTTCTTCATTCTCCTCCTGCTGCCTAGGAACTTTGAGAGGAGAGGAGAGGATAACTGATTGATAACAAAATTCAGCCCAGCAGTCTTTATGATCACTTAGGAAATGAATGGAAATTCAGGTCAGGGCAAAACAAAAGCATACACCCTTCTTAGTTTAATGAGTGACAATTTAGAAGTCTTAAGCTTTGTAAGGTCACAAAGAATAACAAGCACTCTTCTTTCAAAACCTATGAACAGCTGACCTCGATCACATGCTGGGGCACTGCTCATCCTCATTCTTATCACTAACTTGCATCTCACAACTGTGGAGGACAGTTGTGAAAGACGATGATGTTGCAGAACACAACCGTCGCTTCCTGAGGTCAAAGCCAAGAAAAGTTCAGATCCAGACTACTTGAATCCAAATCCAACTCGGTCACTTTCTGGCCAAGTAGCTTCCAGTAACTTTGCAGTAGTTCTTTGCATCTTCATACAACACCATATTGCTGATTATATTTGCATTAAAATCAATGTAGATGTTAAGTTTCAGAAAAAAAGGTTTTGTTTTAAGAGGGACATAAGAATCAATTCTGTCAGCCCTAATGAAAAGCAACAGGACATCAGGGACACCACCAGCAGTACACTTATGAATGGATGAGGTTATTATCCAAGTAGGAGAAACAGCTGAGTTGTGTCAAACACAAAGTTCCCCCACATGAAGATGGCAACCCAAAATAGTGGTGAGACAGAAGACACTCACACCATCTTGGTGCTCTAGAGGTTCGTGTTTAACTGTACTATTCCAAAAGCAGAGCATATAATTATCCAGCAGACCAGAAAAAGTATTTTGATATTGGCTGCAGTAAAACAGGTTTGGGTATTACCATAGATGGTTCCTTTTGCTAAGCAATTTATTTAGTTAAAACAGATGCAAACCTTGTGCTTAGATAAGAGTTGTTTATTCCAGAGATGGGGAAAACAATGCCTTTGCAAACTGGAAAGCTGGCGTGAAGTTATAGCGATAGTTTTAGAGAATGTACAATATGTGATTTTAAATGTGGGTATTGAAAAAGGATCCTGCAAGTATACCAAGAAACAACCGTAGAACTTGGCTCCAGCTGGACAAGTCTTATGGATAATTCTACTAAAGCTATGGCTTTTACAGGAGTTTAAGCGTTTCCAGGTATACAAGCAACATCCAGTTCTTCAGCCTGTGCTCACTACTGTCTACAGTAATATTCTAAAAATACTTGTAAATAAGCCAATCATTGTTTATTAGACAAGCACTGATAATTGAGGTTTTCAGATGAAGGTGTCAGACATGGATTAATAGTGTTCTTAGAAAAGTGATTTGAAATATTTGGTTAAGAAGTGATCGAGTGTAACGTGAGTCAATTTTATCACAAATAAGACAACAAAGAAGGATGAATTCTATTTATTTTCCCGGTATTTTAAATCACTGTGTTCAGGTGATTGTAGAGTCTAACAGTAAGACCAGAAAATGCTGATGGACTCAAATACAGTCAATGCCTACAAAGGTAACTCGGAGCCCTTGCTTCAGAACTTCCCTGTTCTTATTTGGAAAGCTAATGCTATCTAGGGAAGAAGTCTACGCACGCTTGTGCCTTAAGCCACCTACGTAATAAAGACATCATTCATGCAGGAGCCAACATCATCAGAGATTGGATGTGAGAAGGTAAAAGGAGTGTAAAACTGAGAATTATGACTTTGAAAAAAAGTGAGTAAGAAGTTTCAGAGTAAGTTGTGCTTCATTTTCACTTCCTCTTGGGAAACCAGGTGACAAAGCCAGTTTGCTGTAATTTGGAGCTCATTTGGATCTCATAAAAACAGGACTTGGTTTAGGGAGCATTGAGGTAACGAAAGAAGTGCCTATAAAATAAACATCTACGCAATTGCAACATGTATTACAACACAAGTTCCAGGTATTGTTTTGGTAGGTACCTGCTACGTGTCTAGCAATGCAGAGTATAACACTGCAGAATACAACTAGGTAGTTTAAGCAAATAGTCTAGTTTTTAATTTTACTTTGGGCAAAGGTATAGTTAGAACAGCTTGAATTAGACAGGAATCCAAGGAAAGAAGCACCTTACTGTTAATCTGATTAATGCCATTCTTTATATGAGACATCTATGAACTAGCCTATTCATAACTATGAAGTAATAAGTCCCTAATTAAAGCAATCTTCCCTATTAATGCTTAATATTTAAAATTAGCCTGTACTTAACGTCTTGAACTGAAGATATGAGGTTTAAATGAAGGTTAAATGTGGAACTGTAATACACGATTCATCTTGCTTGTAAGGAAATGGCTTATTTCTTCCATTTGAGATTTATTTGATCTACATCTAAGAACTCTGGCACATAGACACAGAACTGAAGAAGCCGAACAGTTGATGGCCCTCATGTCACCAGCAGCCTCCTCATTATTCCAGAGAAGTATGCACTTACTGGCACAACCAGCAGAAGACAAGCAAATTGGCACCATCCTTATTCTTCAGGTTACATTCTAAAGTGTGCAGCATGAATTTCCTCTGTTAAATTGTACCTTAATCACAGACAACTGCACTTGCGTTAGCTTACGATTCCTGAAATAAGGTAATTGACCAACCTTAGAATACCAAAGTCTGAAACATGCTTGGCCAAACTGGGAAATTTGAGTAAAAATGACACATGAACACTATGACTGAAGAGCCTGTGTAACTGGAAAACTAGCAGAATAGACTGATCTTCAACCTAGTTTATGAAGTGCTTAAACTTAGCTTCTGTTCTAAGGATCACTGTTTGCCTTTTAGCTAATTTCTGTTTTCAACTTGTACTGAGTCATTTTTTCCATTACTGCAAGCTACTTTGTTTTTATTGGATGCTTTCAGTGTAAGCATGTTCAGAACATCACAACTTCAGAACTATGGTTAAAGCAAGATAAAATTTGCTGAAATTAACAATTAAAATGAGCTTGAAGCAAGAGCTTATCTCCTTTAACAAAAACTCTGCACAATACTTAAATACCAAAATACTAAGTTTAACCCATTCCTGCTTTGTCATCAAGTAGCATGTAGTAACAGTGCTATCACCTTTGGATGGATTTTAGGGACCCAACGTTTAGATTATTTTTTTTTTTATCACCAGGGATCTTAATTTATACTATCACAGCTGCTAGAAGGTAATCAACTGCGCAGGTTTAATTTATTTCTTTAGAATTTTGGCTTTATATAAATGAAAGCTTAACAAAAACTACAGACTGTTGAAAGATCCCTTGTTGCATTACAAAGCCTCTGAGCAGCAAGATCGCATGTTTGTTTCTTTAATAGCTATTGCATTAAATACCTGCATACAGTATTACAAAAAAACCCAAACCTTACAGTTTACAGGTTCAGATAATTTCACATATGTAACAGCATTCCAGTTTTCAAAAAAAACCAAACATGTTTAAAAGCTGGAGTAAAATTTCCCTAAAGAAATTCTGAATATTCCTGTCCCACTGCTCTAACTGAATTCATCAGGTAAGGAAAAAAACAAAACAACCACACCACAGAACAGAAACTGAACAGCACAGGAACAGTGGACACTGTTGTTTCCCCTCAATATTTTTTATAGTGCCACTTGATTCACAGGTACAGATACAAATTAATTACAACCTACCATTGACTGAATAGTATAAGTCAAAAAAACTGGTATTAAAACACAAGCTAGTGCAACTTTATGTATTTGATCACATTGTTCCTCCCCAAACTTTATATACATCTTCCACTATGATGCACTGTAGAGCAGGGACGACGTCTTCAGTGGTCTGTACAAAGCCTAGCACAAGTGAAACCACAGTTTCATTATGAATTTCTGCTGGGTGTGGACATCAGGCAGATCATGGGAGAAAAGCTACTGAATACAGCAGTTACCGTGTAACTCCCTGTATTACTACAACACCTAGGAGCTCAAGACATGGACCAGGATCTCCAGAAGAATCTATGTCCACATCTGTGGAGCAGCTCAGGTTTTCTGGAAAAGGTTTCTGCTTCAATAGCCAAAAATCTGAGTGTAGCAAAAACCAGGAGCTTCCAGAAAGAGAAAAAAAAAAAAAAAAAAAAAAAAAAGAGAGAGCATTAGTTAGCACACCACCAAAAGTCCTGAACTCCACAAACAATACTGCTGAAAAACTATCCCAGGCATCTAAAGGTCTTCATCCGTTTCTAAGAATGATTATTCAAAGCAGACAACCTAAACCATACTTTCATTTAAAAAAAAAAATACAAAAATACTCCCGTTCAAACTCATTTCTCATCAAGCCAGTGTTCCTCGCCTCTTCTCTTACTCATCCATTCACATATTTGTGACTTTAAAAAAAAACTTAATTAAAAGCCGATCTAAGTCATAAATTGCTGTAAACTCTAGAAATGTAATGCAAGGTAACCTATGCATTAAATAAATATTCATTTACTTATACAGCACTGAAGTTAAGAACTGCATTTTACATTGCTGCTTTGTGGAACAAAGAATAATTTGCCGTAACAAAACATGTTACTTTCTGTTCACAACAAGTCTTTTCTGTTTGGTATGCTGTTGCCATTCCTCCTTTCCGCTAGTTTCTCTGCTTCCTACATTCTGCTTTTCAGCACAGACCACAACCAAGACCACTTAAGATGAGCACAACTTCTGTCCAGGCTAACTTTGCAGTAGGTGGCAAGAATATATAACACATGCCTATCTATCTGCAAAAGAAATAAGCTCTTAGGTCCAGGAATATGTTGGGCAAAGGCACGCCAAAAGACTGAGGCTTGCATTTACTCTGGAGAAACAGACCAAAGCTTCCCTTTAGACCGGAGAGAAACTCCTTACTTGGACTGACTGAAACAGGAAAGACCACGCCACAAGCTATCAAGGTCAATATAATACCAGACAGCATTCTCAACCTGTCTGTTTGATAAATGTACATAGTTAAGAGCAGAGCAAAGATCATCTTACTCCTTCCAGTAACCTTGGGGGAAGAAGAGGAGAGAGGGGGAAAAAGAAAAAGAAAAAAAGAAAAAAAGGCCAGCCAGAATATAACAGGACACACAAGATTGTTTGGTACCCAAATGCACTAAGTACTCAGTCTCCATACATTCACTTGCCTTCCACAGCCAAAGACTTGAGGAAGTTAGAATTTTTTAGACCCTATAAATCGAAAGCCACATAGATTAAGGCTTTTTTTTAAGCAGAAGACAGCCCTCCCATTTTCATTTCACCCGTTTCACTCAGACAAAGGTTAGGCAACCATCTTCCAGACACTTAAGTGGCAGAAGTAGTATAGACTACCACTAGGTACTCAACAGCCGGCATCTAAAGGTACTTTGTATACTTTAAATACAGCCAACCTCACATCAGAAAGTAATACCATTTTCACGGTGCCTACTCCAAGAGCGCTGAATCAGGAAGGTTGTGAATCCCACGCAACAGCAGCAGCTTCTTGTCTTCAAGGCCCAGTAGAAAACTTGGTTTTTTAAATAATTTTAAGGAAATCAGAGCTCTGCTTTGTCCTCCACCTTCTTAATGATCCTCCAAAACAGCACTTTCCACTAAAAAGAATTCCTAGTCTGACCTGGCTACTTGGAAAGGATCCTAACCATTCTGCATATGTATGCCACTGTATTAGGTTTTTCACAGCCCCAGGGCACAACTACAAGGGCCTTCTTTCTTTAAAAGCAAGGTTTGAATAAGGCTATCAGGACTGCCGTTTAAGGAGGCTGCATGATTTTTCTTCCAGTTTATGCAGGACCCTCAGGGACATGTTTTAAGCAAAACTGTTTAGTAGTTTGCCTGCATCTATCCCCAGCTCTGCTTTTGTTTACAGGCCAGATTTTTGTCAAAAACAAGACCTGAAGTAGTGCTAGTTGCAAGCCTTCAACAAAACCTGAAATATATGGCAAGCTTTCACACAGAACTGAAAATTTCTACATCTAGTAGATGATGGTTTTGTAAGTTTAAGTAGTCCCCCATGAACAGCACAGAACACTAGCAGTAGTAGTAATACAATTTCACCCTGTTTTTGTCTTTAGTTTCCAAAGATAAACCAAGGATGGAACAGTAAACCTTCCATCTAAGCAAGAACATTTGTTCTGAGCCACAGTGGAGCATATTCATGGAAGTGTCATTTATAAGCACGTAGTTTATGCCTTCTGCTTTTAATAGCCCTTTTAGTTCAGCAATTCCACACTGACCTCTCAGACTGCAGGTAGTCAGCATCACTGCTACATGCATAGGAAAATGTGCATAAAAAGTTGTCAAACTATCCTAGTTTCCTGCCATTCAGTCTGTAAGAGCTGATCAAACACAAATTAACAATAACTCCCTGTAACAGCAGCCACAGGAGTAAAGGTTGGGGGGACGGTGAGAGCTTGTTGTTTTAGGGGAGGAAAAGGGAAGAAGCTAAGGAAGATGAGGATTATGAAGAAAATACTTATTAAAAAAAACACAACAAAAGCAAACATCACTTCAGATATTAAGCAGTGTCCTCATATAAATACTTGCTGGCTTTATTGAAAAGATCTCTGAATCACAAGTTGAAAGCAAGTAGTAAATACTAGAATCAACTGTCATTTGGTTGTTGAGCAGAAGAGAAAAGTTAAGAATTTGCCTCAGTATTTGTCTCCTGGAATTCACAGCTGCTTGGCTCCAATTTCCATCTGCAAAATGAATAATTTCCATTTTAGGAGACCAACTTGCAGGAGGTCAGAGCAATCTGGCTATCCTTGATTACACGTCATGGTTTGTTACAAGCTGAAGGATCTGCTTGTGCCAGTACATGCACAAAATATAATCTAAGTTCATCGCAGCAAGTGTACTAAAATTTCATCAGCTGAGGCCAAAGTTGCACTGAACTTCACTACTGAGATTCAGCTACTACTGGAGAATTTAACATCTGCTTCTAACAGTTCTAGCTCAAGTGTTGGATAAAATTACAAGTTCAATAATCCCATATCACAATAATGGTGGTTAAGCATTATGGCTTCCTGCATTCAAAAACTTCTCTATCTTCAAATTCAGAGGCATGTACAATTCAACATATGTTTCCTGGTTAGCAAGGGCAGAACATGCATCCTTCTTCCCCGCAGTCCTTTCAAAGAACCCAGAAAAAAGGATTACTGGCTTACAGCATTTGGTAGAAATACCAAGTGTTATAACTACTGGCATAATATGGGAAAGAATTACCACAATACAGAAAACTCACAATTTTTTCATCATATGGGGTCTCTATACTGAAGTCAGAGGTCAAACCCAAAGCAAACATAAGTTACAGAGGACAAAGTTAAAGCCTGCCGATTCAAACCCTCTTCCAAAAAAAAAAAAAAAGTTACTGCTGACACATTCACTTGAATTCCCAAGCTCAAAAAGAATGCTGTAAAAGTTTATTGCATCAAAGATTCAAAGACATAATTAAAACCCAAACTGAAGCTATTTGTTTTATGACTGAAGAGTACTGTCAACTAGCTAAGCACCTGTACTGTTCGTTAATCAAGACTGCCAAAAGTCCAGTAAAAATAGTATTAAGACCTAGTAATAGTATGGAGATATTACAGGTTAATTACATCACTACTATATACCTGAAGGTTCTAGAACCCATCTCTCTATTCAACCCTGAACTCAAGGGATGCCACGAGAGTCAATAAACTATATGGCATGGAAACATCTCCTCCTAATAGCTGCAAAGAAAAGCCATTCAATGTCAAGAACTATCAACTGTAAACTACATTCATGGTTAAAGTGGGAGGGGAGAAAAAAATACATACACTTACACCATAATCATCACAGCAGCCTGTTTTAAAAATATGCTGCCATTCTTTGGGCTAGAAACTAAAGGTTATTTAAGTGGCATAAACAGATCAAATTCAGATGCCTCCAAATACTTTTAAAACTAGACAAAGAAAGAGGAACACTATGAGATTGCTCTTACCTATAACCTTGCTGATAAAGGATATCTATTTCTCTTGCAAAAATGGAATTTTTCCTCTCCAGAGTTGCTTATAACCGCAGCATCTTCTGCACAAGTTTGTGAGGTTTACTTCATATTGCAACTTCTATAGCCCTTTCCATAACCAATCCAATCTGACATTTTGCACCCCCTCATTCAGTGAGATGCAGCACTTCCCTTTGCTTCTTGCTTTTGAGGACATTATCTCTTTGGCTCTGTCACAGCTAAACTTCATGACGAGTCAAAAGCCTCAGGTTAAACAG
This sequence comes from Calidris pugnax, assembly GCF_001431845.1. Lineage (NCBI taxonomy): Eukaryota > Metazoa > Chordata > Aves > Charadriiformes > Scolopacidae > Calidris > Calidris pugnax. The sequence continues at coordinate 16,479,880 of NW_015094506.1, read as the reverse complement.
GCCTCTCAGCACACATGCTCAAATACAAGATGGTAAAGTAGCCAGAACTACTGGCTCAACTGCAGAAACACTCGCCTTGCTGGCTAAAGAGAGGATTCTCTTGGCATGATGGACTAAGTCCATTTAGCCAGTAACTTGCTGCCTAATCGTACTTTTCGGTTTAGACATTGTGCCAACCTGAAGGTATAATTTTACAAATTAAGTGCTGTTCTCATCCACTCCGCTCCCCTAAAGATGGGGCAGACAAATTACCTTTCCCTAGTTATTCCAGCAGGCCACCAACAGTTTGCTACTTGCCCTTCATGTTTCAACGTAATCTTATAAGCAGCAACTTCCCTTCATTCAGCGTCCTCTTCTAAATTGGCAACAGTATTATTGTTGTATGACTCAAGTGCTTCATGGAAGGAGGAAATCATATTTTCCTCTATGAGACTGAAAACTTTTTGCAGTATTCACCGGAGTGGTTAATAATGTTTTTCCAAGCATTGTGTTATCATGGAGTCAGGTTGAACCAATTGATAAAACTCAGTCATGTGTATTTGGAACTGTAATTCTTATATTCAGAAACAGAACTGCAGAAAACCCACATATGATATTGTGCCTAAAGCAGGCAAATTATCTGCATCTTGATGTAAGAATTTAAGAAATTCTTCACCCAGATATTAAGAAGCTAAATAGCCTAACGGAGTCATCAATATTCTCAGTGAATCAAGATTCACTGGAAGTGCCAGAAGCATTTCACAATCTACACACAGAGACTGACAAAAGCAAGAGCTCACAAAGAATCTTTGGTTCACTTAATTGGTTTTACAGGAACAACTCCTCGCATTCTGCTAGTCCTTGCATTAAGCAGAGTTAAAACATTACAGAGAGAGAAATTTACAGTGCAATCATGGGTTTGTGATGTCATCTTAGGTATCCTCATGAAGTCAAGAGGAGAGGAGATGTAAACATCCTGCATCTGAATGTTCCTATCGAAGAAAGGAAACAAGCCCGCAACAGAACTTTCTTGGAGAAAGAAATCGAAGCAGGGCAGTGCTGGGTTTCTATAAGGATCAGCACCTTGTTTAACTCTCTGCACATGCAAATTTGAATTCAGAGCCTACTTTTGTAACTCTAGAAGCCCAAATAACTAACCAGCAGTGCTTATTTATTGAAAGTTACGAGTCAAAAGAATTCGATTGCTGAGATTCTGTATCTGTAACATGAGCAGAGCAAGGAGACAAAAAGAGGAAAAGTGACAATTTACCTAGATTAAAAAAAAAAGGTAATCCTAGAGTTCATTGTTCTATTTTATGATCAGGGGAATATGTAATATGGGTGTCACGAATCTGACAGCTACAAAAGATAAGTACATAAGTGTATTGATAAAAAAAGCTAGTGATGTCATTCCTAGTTAAGTGACACTCCTCAGTTTTACAGCCTATCACATGAGCTCAACTGCCAAACCCCTGAAGCCAGAGTTCAAATCATCTTTGTTTTAAAAATCAAAGGTTCTGGCTTACAGCTTAAACGGCTTTAATTCTCAAGTAATATTTATAGTTTAAGCAGCAATAAAGCAGACCAGTCAACTTATGCTGTTACTTGTTTACCTTCCAAATATTAATAGAATGCAAAGCGTGTTATCAAATACATTATCAGCAGTGAAAAATGACAAAACAAGATGAACAGGGAAAACAGCACAAAGAAAATTTTCCCATATTTAAGTCATTTAATTTAGCTATACAAAATAGTATTAGAAGATTGCAGAAAAGAACTGAAAAGCACTTGAAATCCTAGAAGAAATTTAGACAGAAAAGCCTTACAATCACAGTCAGAAGAGTTACCATCTTGTAGAGACTAAGAAGTTGCTATGGTATGAGCAGGTAAGCAAACAGCTGCCGAGATACAAAGTTCCCAAAGGATCTCAAAAAAAAAAAAAAAAAAAAGGGAAAATAACACACAACACCAAAAAAAAATCAGATGTTAGGGATAAGAAAGATTCCAGAAGACTAGCCACATACCCCTACACACTGTGTGACATGTATGTCATAAAATTCTGTTTCAGTCAGGAAAGTCTTGAAGGGCCCAAAAAAAAAAAAAAAAAAAAGAGGGAAATTACACATCAGCTCATCAAGCAAACACTTTGAGTCATATCTCTGCATAGTTGATAATAAACTCTGTGACTAAACAACCTACGGCTCTGATGTCAACGAGGCTGCTTAATATAAAGTTACTTTTAAGTGCTGTTTGGTCTTTATTGGAATCCCCATAGCTTGCATGCCTTCAGCTTTTACTGGAGATTTTTACTTACACACCATATTTTGAAAAACAAACTTAAATGAAAACCCTTCTTTAATAAGACTACTATCATGTAAGTTTTTCCATGCCAGAATTTTCTTGTTTTCATGTTTTAATCCAGCATGTACACCTGACATGACAGGTCACTTACTCTAAAAAAGAACATCAAACAACTAATAGCATCAACAGCTTTTAAAATCCACACGGTCTTACTATTTGTTTTAGTAGGCTTGTCTGGCTTTCGTAAAGTTTTTATAAGTCAAACTGAAGGTCACACCCAACAGCTAACCTTCCCTCAGGAACTGCTCCATACACGTCCGGAAAAACTCCCTTATTTCCATGTTGCTTGTTCCAGAGAGTCTGCTAACGATTAGGCTCCAGAAAGCAATGGTAGCTTGTTCACAGGTACAGCCATTCTCACGTGGGTAGGCTTCTTGCAGCAAAACCAGGTGACAGCTCCAGACACATTTAAATTGATTTTAATCCCTCACAATGTGTCATCCAGTCAATCCACCTGCTACATCAAAACACGAAACTTCACCCAATGCACTGTGCCCTCCTCCTTTTGAATTGTGTGCACTTTTTTTCTTTCCTCTGTTGCACTGAACAGAGATGAGCATCTCCTCAGGTTACTGTACCGTTCCTGCCTTGGTGACAGGATGGGCGATTATTCTACAATCAAGAAAAGACTGAAGTCACAAAATGTTACAGTACTCTTATTTGAATTGCAATCGGAAATCTGTAATCCTAGGCAGAAATTGGGAAGTTCTGAGAAGTTACTGGCACTTTGGATAAGGAAGTGGCAATTACTATAACATTCTGGACACAGCACACTTCTCAAACCGGACAAACTGATTTCATATGTATAAATCAATTGGATACAAAAAGAAGGCAACTACTTGAAGTGTCAGTGATAGCGTCCAGTTATCCTACCAGATATACCCAGGTACTCAACATTGTAGCCGCTACTTAGGTTTCATGTTTACTTCACACAATCTTCATGAATGGCGAACTAAAAAAGCAGATTAAGACCCCAGAACTCAGTAGATGTTTTTCTGAAGAACTGTATTAAACTGTACTCAAAACCATATTAAATAGTTGTAATAGTCTTTAATAAAGCTTGTTCAGGGTGGTAGTTTTTTCTTGAACAAAGAAGGGAAATGACATGTTTGAGCATGAAGTTCTTACTGATGTGACATTCAAAAACTTTGGGGAAGCCTCTAGCCTTAAACAAGACCAAAACCAACAAACTAAACCTGAATACTAGCTAATCTATAACTAGCAAGATGATAAATCAAACAGTCTCTCTCAGGCATGCTAAGACAGTACCACAGAATGACCTGGCACTTCCAAGTCTACACTGCCTGTTTCTCCAAACGGAACTTCCATCATCCGTGGTATACTCACACCTATCAATATAGTATAGCTTTGCTTTTCCAGGGGCTGTGGGGAAAAGTACTGCTTAAGAATTTAGATAGACTGAATGGACTCTAGCAATCAAGACTTTTTCCCCCAATTAATGGTAGTCAGCTACATACAATTACCGCTACATGAAGCCCAGTCTCCTCTATGGGGAGAAAAAGGAAAAAATGCCTAGTCTGCATTTTGCTTTTTAAAAATAAACTCATCATGAGACAGCATTGTCTTTATGTTGCTTAGACACTAGAACAGCACATGTATTCCAAACTCAACAGCCTTATGAAATTAGATTATCATAGCTATTCATTAGTGTAAAGTTAGCCCATTAGCAAGAAATTAGTCAGGAATTACTACTTTTAAATGAAGAACAACTACATACCATACAGAGGTTAGCACTAGGATAATCTAATTCAAGAACTCTCTAGGGGAAATTAGGGAAAGGATAAAATCCCCCCCTCTTCTCATTCTATTTGCAGAAAAGGAAGTAATACCTCTTTTAATCAAGAATTCCTATATACAAGCAGTCAGAGGTTGCCTGCATTTCCATACTTCACATCAGTATCTACAATTGCACCCAGCACTGCTGTGTTGCCAAAGCGTAAGTTTCTCAAGACAGCCTCTTCCTGGATTCCAACTGCAGTTCCTCTAACTCAGGTCTACCTTTTCGCAGGCTATTACAACCTACAAACTAATTTAGACACACCCCTCCCCAGTTATACATTCAGGATGTTTATACCTGGTGCTATTTGTGTACCAAATTTAAAGTTTTCCTTCTTATTCTAGAAGCAGCAAGTGCAGCATTCCTAGTTTATTTGCAGCAGTCAAATCTTGTAACAAACACTAGAGAAGATATTCTAAAAAATCGAAATGCCACTTGAGCTTGCTAACACAGACCTATAATCGACACTTTTTTACTATGTTATGGAGCACAACATACTCTTCAAATGCTAAAAAAACAGTTGGAAAAGAGCTCCCTCACCCCAGCATCTTATTACATGGGTCAGTAACTGATAAAACACTTCTACAAAATATGCAGTTATGTCTTCTGGTATCCACAATAAGTTGTCTTGTATTTTCCTTTGAAATGGTAGTTTTTAAATCAGCACTGCTATATTCACCTACAGCTATAGGTAAAAAATAACTTCATGAGCATTCTTTGAAGTTACATTTAACAGATCAGACCAAAGCCAGATATACTGTGGATAAGGTGTGACATTGCAAATTGCAGGTGAAGAAATTATCTCCCATAAAACCAAGTTTGAGGGCAGCTCAACAAAAACACAAGGCAATCATATACTTGTCACTGGCCTCCTTCGGTATTTTACAAGCGTTAAGCACAAGAGCCGCTAAATCTGTTAAGTTACTCTTTCCCAGAGCTGGGGAAAGTTGTTTCTCTTACTAAGCATACAAATACACAATAAGCACTGCGACAGACAACCATCAGCATTCAATACCACTGTTATACACGTAGAAATGTAGCTGTACAGAGACACAAATGCCAAGCATTTGGCTAGGGTGTCTGCAGGCAAGTAGAAAATGAGTGACCAGAAAGCCACGTCCGGAGAGATTCACAGGAACCCAACGACAACCACAGCATTAATACAACCCACCCTTCTCTGCTCTGCTATATTCAGCAGCCAATAAACTGATGTTACACAAAAATTCTTACAGAGATAAAGTGTCAAACTTTTGTTTTCCATTGAGTAGGAGACAAAGTGTATACTCCTCCTGAAAAAAAAAAATTATCATTAGGACTTCAAATAATTCAAGTTGCACTAGTTTAACATAATAAAAGTAGTAGCAAATTGTGAAGTATGGTAAGCTTTCTAAAAGCACTGTTTTATAGGGTTTGATAAAAAAATAAGATTATTGCTTCGCAACAGGAGTCCCAGTCTGGCCCACAAGCACAATGCTGTCCCCCCAGTCTTCACTTTTCATTTTGATTGAAACCTAAGGCAATTCATTTTGCCCAAGCTCGCAGCAAGTTCAGTACCACGCTGGATTGACCTGAAAACATTTCCAAAGAACAGGTTAGTAAAACAAGTTTAAGAGTTGTTGACTTTTTGTAACTATATTTTAAAAAAATAACTTAACGCTGCAACAACAATAAGCAGGGTTTCTTCTATTTTATGGAATACAGGGAAGGTAGTCAAAATTAAGACTGATTGAGGGGATAATACCAATAGCTTTGGAATGTTTCATCTCTGAGATAGGGCAGGGGGCACACTTTTAGAAAAAAACCCTCATTGATTTAATTAAGATTATTCACTTAATTAAGCCTACTCAGTCAAGTACAATTGCATACATTCGTGAACATACTGCAAGTAACAATGCTTTTGTTAAAACTTGGGATGACATGCTTTGCAGCTTTAAAATAACAAATTTTCCACTTCAGTAACAGAAGCATAGGTTTTCAATCAAGAACGCTAAATTTCAGGACATTAGTAAGCCAACAGTTTCAAAGCCAGAAGTCTGAGACAGTATTTTGGTTTCAAAAGGGGCCCACGAGGATCCCAGATTTGACAGAGGAATGCAGCTTTTCAGTAAAAGCTTCACCCAAGTTTAGTGTTTCAGGAGGTAGCACTGACCACAAGCACACGTCAGTGTACACACTTGACAGCTGTGTTCACCTTTGGTACCAGATCAAGATTTTGTCATTTTGGTGCAGACAAATACTCAAGTCAAGTGTGATATTTTAAGAAAAATACTGTTAGGTAAGTTCATCTTGTAAGTCTGAAGCAGAACTATTAACAAACAGGTTTTATGTTGCTAACATTAATCTTAGTCATTCTCTGAAAGAACCAAAAACATAACAAGAAAATTAAATTCACATGAAAAGTGGCGCATATATATATATATATATATACACACACACATGCGTATTTCAGATCCACAACAAAAGGCCAAGACTTGCATGTAATCCCCTGATATAGAAACCTCAAGTATGTATATAGAAGATACTTTGGTTACTCTTTTAGCTTCACAATCAGGCTGGTAAAACAGCAAAACTAAGTAAATAATCACCCCAGAACTAGAACTTGCATACTCATCACTACTGACTGGCCAACTGAGCCTGTCAAAGCAAGCTGTCATAGTCTGAATTCAAGACCATGAATTATAATCATAACATGGGAAAATAAATCAAAGGATATTTCACACTGATTTTTTTTTTTTTTTGTAAATAAAATCAGTGAGACTTGGCCCTGATAGAACTTTTGAAGCTGGAACCATTTCTAACAACCACAGCTTACAGACATTAGGGTATCAAAATAGCCAGTTACAGACCTATGTAAAAGTAGAAGTTACAGCAGTATAACAACTATTTACACGCAGTCTTGAAGACAAATCTACTTAGGTATGTAGGCCCAAAACGAGGCAGAATTTGCTGGGCAAGTTTTTTCAAGGGTTTCACCCTCATGTTAAAGCCAACTCCACTACCCACTCTGTCTGACAGACCTTCAGAAACCATTAGTCTAAGAAATATACTGTTCAAAGACTTCATCATATTGCTCTAATTTTGGTTTTGTGAATGAGTTCTCAAAGATTCAGTATTTCCAGGATAAGCACAGTGGCCAATTCAGCGTTCTCAAAAAACAACTGAAACAGAAAAGCTGGGTACCAGGTCTTGTCAAAAAAGCATTTAAAAAATAATCCAGAAATGCTTTCCCTCTACCCCCAAGTACCCTGGTCATCTTTTGCCTTCTTGTTTTATCCTGACAGTCTTAAAATTACTAGAAAGGAAACAGCTGAGGAACGCTGCCACTCTTATGCCATGCTTTCCATTGACTGTCATTTCAGGAATGCATAAAGGAAAGTAAAGCAGCCTGGAATGTCTCCACCCATCCAGAAGCATCAGACACTGCCCAGCTTACCGACAGCTCCACTGCTTGCAGCTGCATTCCAGTTTGCGTTTTTATGGTTACCCAGATCAATGAAGAAAGATATATTGTTAGGCACCGATAAAACGTTTGTTAGGCAAAATGTCCTCAGGTGCTGCACGTCCTATGTGCATATACTCTATGCTGATACTACAGTATGGCAGTAACAAGGCCTAATTTACAATTTCTTGGTTGCAAGAGTCCCAGAAGGCTGTACTCATGCCATAGTTGTCCAAAACCAGTACCACATTCCTTTCAGAGCATATTAGTTTATCTAAGTCTAACCTGCCTGGATATATTCTTGGATAAAATGTAAGTATTTGCTAGAACACATGCATGCTCCTCAATTCCATGTCCTGTCAGCCCAGCCTCACGAGTCACAATTACACAGGAAGAGGCAAGCAATTTGCTGGGCGCTCAGTTTTTTTAGATTTCAGTTAAGTGTCCTACTAGCCCAAGTAACAACTTTGAGAAAGACAGAAAGTGAGAATATGAGCAAAGGGATAAACAAGTAAGGAACTGGCCAAGAGCCTCTCAAACCATCTGTTCCAACTAAAATTTAGCATATACCCTTAAGCCTGGAATTACAGGCACCCTCAGTTAGAAGACCTAAGTTAGAAGATCTAAGCTGTATCTCTGTGAATGACTTATACTGACTGCTTGTGTCTCCTAGCCTCAGATTTAGTTAACAAACTGAAATATAGTAATCTGCTAAAAAATAACACGCTTGCTGTTACAATGCCAAATCAAAAAGGCCCGAAATCAAACGTGGTCACATCCCTTTTCTTCATACATACAAGACCACATCTCATCTACTCTTACAAGGTTCTTTTGATGATTTATTATGAAAAAGTGTTCTAACAATAGCAACAATGTGCCAGAATACATAGAAAGTAACAGATAAAGCTCTAATGTAAAAGCAGCATTAATGCTACAGTGAAATGCATAGTTATAGACCAGCAGAAATTGTCCCTGAACGTTAGCATCAGTGAATACTAAAGCCCTACTGGCTGAATTCATCTTTACATTAAAGGTAGAACTCCTCCTCCATGACTAGGTAAGTTTAAGAAATCTATCAATTACCCTAACACAGTAACTTGCTTTAAACACTTAAAATAATTACTATATACTGGAATTCACTTGGGTTATTTTATTTGTGCAGAAGAAACATCCACAGCAATGAAAACTGCTGTGTAACCAGACACAGAAATTCCAGGGTCAAGCTTGACAGACCATGAAGAGGCCAAGAGACACTTGGAGATAATAAACGTAAAAGGTGAAAACATTGTTACTTGTTTCTTTTACAGAACACCAAGCAGAACACAATTCTTTTGAATGCAGAATTTAAATTTCCACTATTAAACATAAAGTATATCACGAAGAATTACACCTTTTTTTCTTCTTCATTCCTCCATTTCAAAGGGAAAAAGAATAAAATCTTAGATGACAAGATCAGTAAGAAGTTAACAAGTACCTACTGTAGAATCTGAACCTAGCTACTGTAACTACGGAGAGAAAAGATCTATGGCCCACACAAGTACCAACTCCTATTACAAAGGGGATTTTAAACAAATATGCCTCTGTAGTCTAATTACTGAGTGAAGTCAATCAACATTACACTTATTTCAGGACTCATTTTCTCTGTGCTTTGTTGTACAAATAGAAAATATAAAAAAAAGGGGAAAAAATCAGGATAACATTAATACAAACTGAGCAAACAACTCAAAATTTGCAGTTGCACATTATCTACAATGAGAGTATTAGGGGGTTCAGTGAATGGGAGGTTGTTTCCCCTCCAAACACTGAGATTTAGGCATCAGGTTCGTAACCAAACACAAACATTTAAGTTCTCTTACTTGACAGTCTTGAAAAATTAACAGGTTTACCATACGCACTAGTATTTTCACCCTGCAAAAGAGGCAGTGCAGAAGTCATAGCTAGGAGGTTACCAAGATAGCTTTGAGCTATTTCCATACCATCCTTACACTTGGTTATTGGGTGCTGCTGCTATGATGCAAACACCCTAGAGATTTAAGACTGTAGCAACCTGTTCTTTGCTCTTATGACTTGACATGCTCTGCATGCTGTGGCCCCAGCTCAAATACATGACCTGTGTTATCATTCATCAAAAAAGATCCCGACAGAGCAGCCTTAACACCCTCTATCAAGTTCTAAGGCAAAGAGATGCAGTGCTGGTAGATTTTATTGCCCTTTTTCATCACTCCTTTCTCTTTGAAAGGACGCCGTAACAAGGACGACAGTTGATGCCAACTGTAACGATACACTTTACCATATCAGGTACTATGAGCATGCCACCAGGAGTCCTGACAGAATTTTTCACATAAACTATTGCAGAAACTCCCACAAATGAAGGTACTTGCTATCCAAGAAATAAATCCCATAGAACCCACAGGAAATACTAGAACAGCAGTAACTGTCCTTAGTCAGTCAGAAAGACTAGAAGAGGGTCAGTGAAACATGCTTGTGAAGACTTTCTCAGCATCCTTATTACTACTGAGGGACCAATGCAGCAGAGTCCTGCAGCAATGGCATCAAATCAAAATTTCTCTTTAATACTGCATACTGCTGTGCCTGCAAACTAATACATAACCATGATATGGGTAAAACAGTCTCACCTTCATATTCAATCTAGTACTTGAAGAGTTGCAGAAAAACACTGATATTTGCAACAGAGAGCGCGCCTTTGGGGAACTTCGCTTAATTAAACTGTACTTGCCCTGGGCAAAAAAAAAAAAAAAAAAAGCACATGAATCCTTCATTAAGGATAAGGAGCCTCTCTTCCTGTTCAGCCTTCACCAGTGACACCACCTACAGTACTCAACGATCCCATGCACAAACAGTCAAGACAATTCCCCTTATCTTACCTCCAAAGCAGTGAGTACCCTCCCCAGAAAGAAGCAAGATCAAGATAGTAGGACATGCTCCTTTCACACTACATGGTGGAATTAGGCCGCAGCACCCATCTCCCTCACCCAGAGAGAACGAGGCCAAAAACCAGGTTACCACCTCCTAAGTCTGAGCAGCCTCAAAAAAAAAATAAAAGCGGCCAAAAAAGCAGGCTGTATAATTGTCATACCTAACCACAGCCTAATCTCAGCTGCCTTCTTTATCAGGAGCAGGCAGGTACTCCACAGCGCACACCCCAGGCTCCCAGGGGAGCAGCTTCTTGCACAGGAAATCCAGCCTTCCAGGAAACTGGACACATCACGGTCCCTCCCCACCACGAGCAGCCTTCCCATGGTGCTGCCCAGAAAGGGTGGGCTCCTCCTTCCTGTACAAAGATCTACGTAACTTTTAGACAAACTACTTTCAGTCACTTAAGCAATAAATTCCAAACAGAGCTAGCAAACCAAGTCGTTTTTCACGGAGGGCAAGGAAAGAGAGAGTCCAAACCCTGAAGAAAGACGGGTCCTAAGCTTGCACGAAGATAGACCTGACTCCCACCCTGAATAAATATGCCTGTCCCTAGAAGGGACCAGGTTTTATGAAAAACAGTATATAGTCTCTTCTTAACATTATTTCAAGATATGCCAGTTTTCTCCCCACTCCGCAGAAACTATTAATCTGTGAGATCACAGCTCACCTTTGGGCCTTTTTTTTTTTTCCCCCTCAAGTTCTCCTTACCTTCAAAAGTTAAGGCAGCTTAGAAAAGTTACACTATCTGTAAATCAGATCTCATCCTATATGACAACTGTCTGGGAAGGCAATATTTAAAAACAATCAACTTCAAGCTCCACTAGATTAATGGAACAGACATCTGATTGTAAATTTAAGGTGTAATTTAAAAGTATTCTGGTCTTACAGACACATATAAACAATATGTATATAATGCAGGATATTGCAGCAGAATATTGCATATACCTCCCACTGATAGAAAGATGGTATAGCCAGTTTTGTCCTTTGTGCTAAAGGCCTAACCTGAACATATGCCAAAACAAGTTCTGAAGGAGAATGACATTTGAACCCAACATTACATACAGGAATAATAATTATCTAATGACAATTTTTCCCCCTTCTGCAAGATTTTTAACTCAAAGAAATTTAATTGACACATCCTCAGATGCTTGTTTATGCACATGCAAATATAAAACAAAATCACTCATTGGCAGTGTCAATACACGAAGAGAGTACCCACAAATATACTCTCACCCTTCCTCCTCTGAGCTATGAAGCCAATTGCAATTTTTTTCTTTGCTGTATGCACCAAGAGAAAACAATTCTATGTAGAGCTTTTTGATGGTGATGCCACTCTACCCCACTGACAAAGGAAAACTTCAGTTAATGGCTTTAGTAACAAAGCTTCATGTTCCAGTGAAGACCAGATCTGGAGTTCACCAGAATTTCAGGATTAAATTCTTTATACTTTAATACTTTCCCCTCAGAACCTGCAACTACCTGGGCTGTGGAAAACAAAACAGAGCTTAAGTCCCTTCCTATAACTGCCGTATCTAGCAGGAACACCAAAGGCTGAACAGTATATGAACTATTTAATTCTTCTGCTATTACAGACATATGTATTTGTTCTTAATAACCGCAAAAAAAGTTAGATACAAGACAAAAAGGAAGAGTCACTTTATCTTTGCTGAGATAAATTTATTCCTGTGAAGTAGCAAAGTCTACGTGGGATCTGACAGACAACACACAAAAACCCAACAACCAAATAAACAAAAAACCACTAAGGAACAGCAAACCACAGCAGTCCTAAACACAACAACGTGGACTTCGATACAACTGACATCCCTCAGTCAAAACTGTCAGGAAGAATGACAAGTGTTTGAAGAGTTTCCTTTGGGAACACATATAGCTTTGTTCCACGCCAACACCAAATCTGATTAAATAAATTCATGACTGCATCATATAGGATCTGCACCTTTCATATGCAGTGTTACAGAAAGGTAAGATTTATTGATAATAACAAAGTTAAACCATTCAGAGTTGCTCACAGGCAGGGGTTTGTTATATGCTTTTTTTTTTCCTATAACAGTAACATTCATTTACTGGACTGCCTCAAGTGGATTATAACTTCACAATTGATCTTATTTGCTTTTAATATCATAAAACCAGAAAAGGCTCTTCAGTATCACTAGATGAGTCAGGGGAAAGCAGGGGAGGAGGAAAGCGAGCAGGAGTTTTAGCATCTCTGTTACTTTAGACTTTGCCCTTCTAAACTGCAAGCTGACTACAGGTAAAAAGAAGGGGGGCATAAGCTCAGAATGATCTTGACAAAAGCTCTGTTGTGTATAGTATCAATGACATTTTGAAAAAGCCATCTGGACTTCGCAATGAGAGACAGCATCATCTCCTATTCTAACAAGAGTTAAACCAAACGTCATCCTTTCCTACCAATCACTGGAGTACACTAACTTGCAGACCCAACGATCTAACCAGTTAAGGTATGCTGTTCTAATACAGCACGCTCCTGGAAGCGTGAAGCAATCTTAACTTGATTAGAGAAGGATAAATACATAAAACCTCACTACTGCACGACAGGCTAGCCTGCAGTCAGGTAACTGTGCTGCAGTAACATGCTGACAGGCTTAACCACAACACACATTCATTCTTCCAGTTCAGTTCACAACTGAAAGTAAACCAATACCCTTTGCAGGGCTGCAAGTGACAACTTATACACAGGAAATAGAGCAAAGAATAACAGAAATTTACATTTTATGTTCAGGAGGGGATTCTACCCAGTACTATGGGGTAACTTATGCGTTTGTAGAGCCCCACATCCTTGAAAAATCTACATGGGATGGGTAAAATACATTAAACAAAAATGAGGTGGTGAATTTAAGAAAAGCACTATATAACTATGTCCTAATTACCTCACCTAACTATTCCGGGAAGATTTCTACTTGATCAACCTACATCTCATCATCATTAAGATTCCCCACCCCCCCGCCCCCCAACTACCGAACAGCTTTCAAACTTCAGAACAAGCAACTAGCCTGTCAAAGATCATTTTCCTGCTTTTTGGATATCCAGTGAATTAAAAATTGTGTGGAAGCTTTTAGCCTTCTAGAGAAACAAAAACTATTCAGGCAAACCCGCATTATCTCTGGATTGCCACAGCCTTTCCTTATTTGGCTAACGTTTTGAGATTCCAATCAGACTGCTATGAAGTTCAACATGCACAAAGCATCCATTTTGAGGAAACTTCACAGCCAGTTTCCCTTCCATTCCTCTCCCCCCCCACTCCTGCCCCAAGTGAAAGTTATCTCCCTCAGCACCAAACCCCCTCCCACATACCCACACCAGAACAAAGCAATATGGATTCGGGCGTGTTGTGGTTTGTTGGTTTTTTTGTTTTTGTTTTTCAACTGCTCTCCAACGCAGGAAAGGAAACTGGAAGAGCCCCGCTCCCCATAAAGTTCAGCTCTCGCACTGCGGCAGGAGCCATCCCTGAAGAAAGCCAGCAGCCTGTTATTGATACGCGCTTCTATATCGGGAACAAAACACTGGTTCCCCTTAGAAACCGGGGAGAAATAGATGAGCCCTCTCTCCGCCCGCACACACACAGAGGAGCGGGGTTTAATCGGCTCAACCGCTGCGACACCGCGGAGACGGGGGCAGCGGGAAACTGCTACCGGGACCCCGGGCCGGGGGAAGCGCCCCCCGGGGCCCGCCCGCCCCCTCACCTGCCGGCCGCCACCCCTCCGCCGGGGGGCACCTGTCCCGCCCCCCCCGGG
>NW_015094506.1:16324578-16464926 GCF_001431845.1 Calidris pugnax | reverse complement strand
CGGGGTGATGCAGGCGCCGCCGCCCATGTCGTGAGCGGGGCGTAGGCCGGCTCGGTTTGCCTCATGCCGGGCCCGTGAGTTCAAGAGTTCAGCTGAAGGGTCACCGGCTTCCCCCGGCCCCCGCCCGGGGCGGCAATCGCCGCACGGCGCCCGCTGCCTGCCCGGGCCTCGCCCCCGGGGCCTTCTCCCGCCGCTGGGGCCTGGGTCTGCGTCTGCCCTCGGGGCTGAGGAAGCACACTGGCGCAGCAAGGAGGGCCTTGTCCGAGAAACGGCTGTCACTGAAGGGTTATAGGGATATAGGATTCCAGAACGAAGTGTGTGGGGAAAAGGACTGGGATGGTTATTGAGGCGTGTGGGCTAGGCCCAAACCTGAAAGCCTTCAGTTGTGCGGCTCCTGGGGGCTTCTGTGGCAGGGCGGTGGGTGCTCCTCCACCTCTACAGGGCAGCTTGGCTGGAGATGCTGCTGTCCCAGTCAGACACCTCTGCATCACACACATCAGCGTTCCTGCCTGCTAATGGGGCAAACGCCGCAGCTCGGAGGAAAGGAGCAGGGCAACTTAGCAAGGATCCCCTGATTTGGGGGGTTAGATGTGTCTGTGTTAGGGCAGTGTGCTGTACAAAAGCACCCTCTCCCATTTACCCCAACGTTTCTGCATGACAGTGGACAAATCCCTGTGCTTACTGTCCGTTTTATTTCCATTATTTGCAAACCTGCGGTAGCACATATATGTTTTCTGTTTGGAAAAAAACCAACTATTTACAAAGCATACAGCATTTGAAGATACAAAGGCTAAAATGTATTTGTTCGAAGTTGTGATTTCTAGGAGCCAAGCTATTATACATAGTAAATGTTTTTGCATGTGTAGCATGTTTTCTTTAGCTAAAAGCAATATATATTTTGTTTAAAATTGAATCATCTCTGGGGATAAATGTGGTTTTAAATTTACTGGAAAAAAAGTTTTATTTTCAACTAATTATAGGAAACAAAGTATAGTTTGAGAGGGTCACCAAACCTCATACAATCCATATTTTGCATGGTTTGTTCTTTTCTAATTATAATGTCTCCTTCTTAGAGTGAGCAGTCTCACAGCCTACTCAGGCTTCTTATTTCCATTTTTATTGATAAAAATGTCAGTGGCATTTCGCAAGAAGTAGTAGTCATAAGGTACCTGCAGCAATGTGTTGTTTTTGATGTCTTTCAGAACAGATTTTCATCTGTAGACATTTGCATAGTATCCATCAGAGTTACTCATACAGCAATGCACAATATGCAGTGAGAAACTGACAATAGGCAGGTGCCATGGGATCATGAACAAAAGACAACGTCTTGTAGTCAAGATGAAAGATTGGCCAGAGAAAGATTTGCTCTCTAAGTCAGTGGATGAACGATTACCCAACACCTAATTTATACCTTCCCATTGACAGCCTGTGTGACTATCCAGGGGTACAGTTTAGGGTCCTGGGTTTGAAAGTACGGCTGACTGCATAATGCACTTCAGAAGCAGTCTTTGCCATGTTTATCGCTCAACACGGGTGACTGAGTTGTGCTTTGGCATTGCGCTGGTACCATTGGCCCAGTGTGGGCAGTTACCAGGCTGGAGCTTGGCTGCATCAACTGACTCAGGTCTAAGGAGGGGATCTGTGCAGGCTCCATCCACCCGCTGTGGTCTTGTCCTTGTGGGCAAACCTTGTTGGGACAGACTCAACCCAGTGCCATTTCCTTAGGAACTGGAAACTATAGCCCAGAAAAAAAGGTAACACAAGAAAAAGCTGAGTCCTTCTTCCCCAGATGTCTGTGATATTTCACGTGTACCCTCCCCAAGACACTGCTTTTCTCTGACCTTCTCTCAGTTGGCTGGCTGAGAATTTGACCCTTCAAAGCAACCACATAGCTGAAGAACGTAATTCACTGATTTCAGCAAGCAATATTTAAATCATGTGCTTTATTGCAAAGTAATTCTAGGCAAATTGATAGGCACGTACTCAAAATTCCCTCTCTTAGGAATTTCATTGTCATGGAGCCTTTTTTTAGGTTTCCATCAGGAGGGGGGACTCTAGTCCCTCTCCTTGACTTCATTCCTGTAGCTCAGCTTTTTATTTCTGGTCATGGATCCTCCTTTATCTCCTTCAGCTCACTCTCCTTAGCTTGCTAGTGAAATGCAGATGTTCTCCAGCTCAGAAAGCATGCGTCTTTCTGTTTTAAAGACTAGATCTAATACCTTCTTTTTGTTCCTTCCTCCAAGGCATTCTTCATTGATTCAGCTCCACCTTATCAGAGAACTTCAGCAAATATCTTTTCCTACTCTGTCGCTATTTGTAGTTCTACATTCTTGACTTTATTTTTCTTTGACTTTTTCATTTTTTTGGGGTTGAACCTCATTTGGGAGTTGTGTTTGAAGCTTTTTACAGACCCCACAGGCAATGTATAATTAATTCATGTGCAGCCAGCTGACATACAGTTATTCCATATATATATATGGGGTATATATATAGCCTTTCCCAGATAGCTGTGCACTATCTGGGATAGCTGTGCACTCTGCAATAAGTTGTATGTGGTCCTTGAATGTGATGTGGCAAAGCATATGGTCTTCCTTAAGCGAAAAGTAGAGCTTCCATTTGTGTAAGCTGGTTAATCTCTGCAATTGTTCACATTTTCTGTACTCAGAAAATTCAAAACAAGAATGATGAGGAGTAATAATAATAATTCTTAAAACTTATTTTTCATTTACATGTTTTTCCTATTTCATGTATTACGTAAAAGTTTGTAATTTCAATAGCAAAGGCATACTGGGCCATATTCTTTACTCAATCCTAACAGCTTGTTATAATTCAATTTCATTGTAAAATCAGTGTAGCTGAGAGGAGATGAGACCATCTATGGCTTCCAATTCAGTACTAATTGAGATAAACATATACAATTGTCAATAATATTTGCTGCAGAAATGTGATGTTCTTTTCCAGTTATCTACTGAAGCATGGAGAGTGAAATTCATCTCTGCAGAGGGTTAGAACAAACCCCATATATTAAAGCTTGCTTGAAGACTATATTGAAAGCAAGTATAAAATTTGTCCTAAAACAGTCATTACTGTAATGCAATATTGCAAGATGGAATTAGATAACTGCACTTGTGTGCGTGTGTGTTTACAAGAAGAATAGTATGCTAATAAGAGACATTTACCATTTTAGGTATCTGATGTGTGTAACTTATAGACACGCTAAGTTAGGCCTAGTTTTATCGGACTGCTTTAATACATCTGTACCAGAGTACCCAACACACTCGATGTGCTTCAAAATCCTTTGCCTGTGTATACATAGCACTAAAGGTGTGCTAGGTGTATTTTTTTGCTATATGTAATATTCCACATACAGATACTAGCACTGAATTCAGTAGGACTATTTTTTTTCTAGAAATAACCATGTAAACATTTGCAGAGATAGCATCGATGCGTGTATATATTTTCAGTTAACTTAATGGCAGGCTTTGAGGGATCAATAAAATGATTTAACGATTAGATTGTTATCAGCGTGCTTTCTGGGTTTCCATTTGTTCTTAAAAGCATTACAACCATTGTTGAGAGCTATTTCACGCAGGCTTCTGGACCACAGAAGTACACAGATGAAGTTTTTGCACTACCCAAAAATAGTCAGCTTCTGGGATGTAGAATTTTTGTTCTGACCTCCTAAGGATAATTGTTGTTTTGTCTTTCATCTTGAACAGCAACAGACACAGTGTGGCTTCTAAACATTTTATCCTAGCATTTTTCTCTCCCCGGTGAAGAAAATTAATGTTTCAAAGTTAACTTTGTCGGCTTCAGCTCTGGGAAAAATGGATAGTGTGAAGAGATAGTGACCAATACTGTATATATTGACATAAAACTTTCAATAAATCTTCCAGCTTTTTATAAGAGAGTCACGGATTTTAAAAGGAGAGATGGAATAAGAAAATATAGACGCTTTTTTCAATATGAAAAGGCCATGACAGAGATGCTTATCATAAGAATAAGCATTTATTTCATTTTTTAATTTGATAGTCACAGTCCTTTCTATTTTTAAATCTGGTGTGTTCTCTACTCTGATTGTGTGACAAACCCACACAAGTAACAGTGAAAACTCTGGTACATTCCACTCTGGTACATATCCAGAAAAGAAGAGATAGAAAGACTATGCAGAAAGGGCTATCAAGAAGTTAAAGTAAATTATGTAAGAAAAAGACTTCTTGCTCTTTGATTTCTTCAGTTCTGAGTAAAATTCTTACACAGAAACCCCACATTTCAAGGTGGGTTACTTCTTGATGCTGCATAATCCTGAGTCACCGAAACCAAAACTAAAACTGCCATAGCAACCAGGGCACGTATTTATAAACTCTTCAGGTCTGAATCAGATTTGCAATGGTGTGTTCTCCCAGCATCTTTCATGAGCTTTACACAGATTGCTCTCGCCATATTCTTGGACGGCAGCGCAAGCTAACATTTAAACTTAATTCACAGAGCAATTCTCTGACATACTTCTACGCGTACCCATCTGTTAAACGGGCATTCGTTCTACTGACAATTTCCATCGTGCATGGGTTAAGCTAAAAATAGTTGTCTTGGCTAGTAAAAAGTTACACCATGTCCTTTAGAAATAGGCAAATAAGCTTATTTATAAAATTGACTTTATAAAACCGTTCTTACTTTCAATTAAATTGAAGTTTTGTCTAGTCACTCCATGAAAAAAGCAGAACTGAGCCATATGTAGTGTGACAGAACTATAGGCACTCTGTTTCTTTTCAGTCTCTGCAGTCCTGGGAATGCTGCATGTATATGGGTGTAGACATGGTGTTAGACACTCTGCCGTTGACAGTTGTCCGTTTTGGCCTCTTGTTGTTGAGAACAAGTATCTTTGCTTTATTCTGCTGTCCAAAAGGCTTTTATGAACCTCCCTGTTCAGCATTTCTGCAGGTAAAGTGTTTCTTTCCCACTATTGTGTGTGGCTCGAGTCAAGGAACACACTGTTGAAACGCACCATTTAATACTGAGGGGGAAGGGAATGACCTGTCCCTCTGAAATGCATGCAAGATGTTCCCTGTGAGTTGCATTCTGAACATATCACAGCTGAGAAACATACTTTCAGGGCTGCAGGAGGACGATTTGGACAAAGGGAAATCAAAGACATCCTCTTCTAGCTTCTCACTCACAATACAAATACACATACCCTGAAGGGTTATTGACAGCTGTGACACTTAGATTTCTGCCTTTCTGCTACCAGAAAGTATATGAATTTCCTTTTTAAATATTTGTTTTGGTATATGAAAGTGTCCTTTCTCTAACGTGAGTTTTAAAAATACTAAAATCTCTGTGTGGCTGAACAATTGGCTTGGCTCAGATTTTAGACATCTAGGAGTATACCCTGCTGCTCATTGTGCCTACAGGCTTTATTTTTATGAGCCAGCAGGGCATATGACATAACTGCGTGCTCACATCATGTTTAGTCTTAGCAATGTAGTGACATAAGTAACACACCTATATCACTGACAAAAATAATGTCATCCTTTAGCCTATTCAGCCAGCCATTAAAAGGAAAACCAAGTGTTGTTTTTTTTTTTTTTTCTTAAAAGAGAACTGGCTGATAGTGTTCATATAAGACCTATTTCTCTGAATATAACAGAAACAAGCAACTGAAAGCAGTCTCCTTGCCCAGAAATCACTTTTTCTAGTAGTTCAGTATCCTAATAAACACTTCTACTATGGCTTTGTGGTCCCTTGTATTTGTTACTAGTCCTGTATTTGCTACGGAAAGTTGCTTCTGTAGGTAGCTCCTCAGGCTACGGCTCAACACTTTAGGACTTCATCCTAAACCATCAAGTTACTCCTTTGGTGGCCTCCTATTGTTCCTTAGCACAAGGCCATAAAGAAATTGAATTGCTTCATCCTGTCATTTCAAAAGAAGAGTGACTTAATTGAGACAATTAATCTCCGGCAACATTAATCTGCATCAACCACTAATGTAACACTAAGGTACTCCAGAAGCTTTAATGTCTCTGTCATGAATGCACAGAGATGTCACTTCAGAATCTTCTTAAATGGCTTCTGGTTTGACAGGCGTATGACTTCCAGCCTTTATCTGATGAAATCACATTTCCTAACCATTCCTAAATTAATTTGCTGGCCTGTAACTTCCCCGTTCAGTTATTGCTATAATTCAAAAGGCCCCACTGACAAGGGACCCATAAAAATCCCTTTTCCTTTAGCAGATGCTTAAGGTAACTCAAAACCAGCTTCTGCCCACCACAGTATTACTTAGTCACTTAGTGTAAGGTAAGGACAAGGCTGTAATCTCTAGATTTTAGCCTATTTTTTCTTCTTTCCCTGAACATTTTGGATTTATGACATAGCCTTCTCTTTGTCTGAAAGGCATCTCTTCCAGCTTTTTCTCAGAGACTGAGGCTTCACTAGATAGTGGAGACATTCAGACAGATTACCACCAGGGACAGGACCAGTCTTCCTAACTTTGTACTGCCCATTCCCTACCCTCAGCTCTACAGACACCATTTCAACCTTTCCTCAGGCTTTGGTGTTCATTTGACACCTGAGTTGTCTACACTAGCAGACTTTTTACTTCTTGGCTTGGCTAGTTTTCTGGTCTAGCAAACTGAGCAGACTCATCAGAGGGTGACAGAAGGTTTCCAAAATAGATGGGCCAGGCCTGAAGAAGGACACGCTCACTCTCCTCAGAAGCAGGAAGACATTATAGAAGTAATGGTTTTAAATTGAAAGAGGGGAGATTCGGATTAGATACTAGAAAGAAATTCTTTACTGTAAATGTGGTGAGGCACTGGAACGGGTTGCCCAGAGAAGCTGTGGATGCCCCATCCCTGGAAATGCTCAAAACCAGGCTGGATGGTGCTTTGAGCAACCTGCTCTAGTGGGAGGTGTCCCTGCCCATGGCAGGGGGGGTTGGAACTTGATGATCTTTAAGGTCCCTTCCAATTCTAACCATTCTGTGATTCTATGATTATGTAGGCTCAACCATGAATGAAATCTCACATGTACTTGTAGCTATGTCCATTAAGTCATTTTTCCTTTGTCCATTGTCCATTAAGTTATTTTTCCTCTCTGGGGATGTTTCTTTTAATGGTTTGGTGTTCTCTGGACCTAGATTCTGGCTTGTGGAAAATAAATCTGCTAACAAGAGTAAGTGAACACTGCCAAGATAACTCCCCACGCTCCTTTACCCACCATTTTGTATTCTCCGTGGAGGTAATGTGTTTGCCTTTCACTTTCTGTTTGTTTCCACGTGGCAGCTAGCAAACAGGATTCTGTGCAAACACGGTAGCGAGTGGAGAGCTAGATCATTTTCATATTAAATAATAAAACAAACTTTCTCATCCTTGGCACACTTAGCACACGCTCAGTCCTAGGAGTGCAGCAACAGCAGTGTGGAGCAAGCCAGGACCCCAACAGAAACTCACCCTCCAGCCACAGCCAGGTGATGCTGATGTTCATCTGCCATGTCCACCTGCTCCTTCCTCCCAGGCACGTTAGAGTCAGATCAGACACTTGGCTCCAGGTTGCATTAAGCATTCTGTGATTTGTATTTTTATTTACGTGCACTTTGTTGCTCTATCCCTCTAATGGAATGGTCTCAAATAAGTAAAAGCTGGTCCTAGAATAGTTACACATTATACTTATTTTAAGACAAATGGGTGGGTAAATAGATGATGTGAAATGACATTATTTAAACTAGATTAATAACAGTAAGATTAGCTTTCTGCTTGCATATGTAATTATAGCTTAAAGATACAATTTTAAAATTGAATTGTTTTGAATATTTTGATTATTAATCACAACAATTACTTATTTGGACTGTGGGCTGATAGGTAGAATAACTAAGAGGAAGTTGGAACATTTCTGGCTTTGCATCTGAATTTCGATTTTATGTGGGATAAATAACTCAAAGTTCTTAATTTTGCACTTCTGATCTCACTTTGTATTTAAAGCTTAAGAGCTGAATAAAAAATTTTGATGACATTAATTAGAACCTTTCTACTGCCAGTATTCACAATGTGAGATTTAAAAGATTTAAGTTAAAGCCTTTATAAAGATATAATAGTCTGCTGGAGGTGAAGCACCCAATGCTGTAGCTTCTTTTGCAGTGGGAATTTTGATTGAACAAGGAATGCTCTGAAAAAATGCAAGTGCTCTTGTGTGTTAGAAAACAGTAAAGCAATTTCTGTGCTAAGATGTTCTGTGAACTTCTATGTTTAAAAAAACTTATGTTTTGCATAATTTTGAAATTGTGCATAGTATTAAATCTTAGGAGCTTGATAAAATCACAGTGTTACTCCCAGGAAAATAAATGGCACATGATTACTTCAAAAGGAGAAGGGTCTGGCCCTACTTTCTCATCACATAGCACTTAGATAGGAGTGGAGAAGAAGCCTAACTACCACAGAAAAGGAAACAGTGTCAAAAAATTAATAGCTTAAAATACCATTCCGATATTTCATTTGTGTAAAAAATAGCTGATCCCTATTTAAAATTCAAAATATATGTCACTGCATTTCTGCATTGCATATTTCAGAAGATCCTTAAGTTCAAAGAGGCACCAGGCAGTTCCCTGCACAAAACAGGAATATCCTGCAAGCATATCCTGTATACGATCACTGTCATATAACACTCACACTTCTCTGCAGTAGCAGTAGGCACAAAGGAAAACACATGTCTTAACATTTTATACTGAAAATATATGCAGCTGTTTTAAGGACAATTTCTTCTAGAAGTGTAATAATTGTATAGGTGATAGATACACAGGTCACATTAGGCACTTGTGCTGTCTAGGGAATTTCTAGATGCATTAATTTATTTTTATTTAAAACAGTCAAAGCTCAATTCAGGAACTCCTACTTGTTTTAGTGAGTTTGCATTAGCTAATATCCCACTGAATCCCATTGGAGTTTCTTATGCAAGTAAATGATTTCCAGTGTAAGTTCCAAAATCTGAAATTTAATTATGTGTTAACTTATGATGGTGTTATACAACACACAGACAATTTCCAGCCTGACTATTTATTCAGGTTAAACATATTATAGCAGATCTGGAATCGCATTCCCCTGTTATATAACGTTCACACTTGAGCTTTAGTAAGGAGATGAGGATCAGGCCTCAAAGAAGCAATTACCCCACGCAGTCCTCAGACATAGAGAGGTAAAGCTAAATATAACATAAAGAATGCCATTTGCCCATACAGTGTTAAATGAGCTCCATACCATAATCAAAACATGGTTAAACAAAACCAGGCAGTTACCTAGAAACAAAAGCACAAAAGTCTCTGTTTCTATCACATGTCTGAAAGCGTTTATGGTCAGACCCTGCCACTGTTCTTCACATTGTACAGTACTTCTGAGCTGGTCCCATTGAGGGCCTGGGGTATTAAAAATGATACAGAAGTCAATAAATGCTTCATTTGCTTTTAAAACTGCCATAAAATAGGCACCATTTATATCCAATATTTGCTTTAATGATTGCAGTGTACAGTGGCTTTGTTAGGTTTGTGTTCCCTGGCTTGGGTATAAAATATGCAAGCACAGAGCTCAGCCTAAGATGCAAAATTATGGTAGTCTAAATTAAATCTAGCCTAACTTAGTTTACACTTGAGC
The DNA here is from genome assembly GCF_001431845.1 of Calidris pugnax. NCBI lineage: Eukaryota > Metazoa > Chordata > Aves > Charadriiformes > Scolopacidae > Calidris > Calidris pugnax. Next base: position 16,455,288 of record NW_015094506.1, on the reverse strand, counting down.
TTTATGCAGCACTGGGTACACTACTACCAGTAGCCAAGGTAGTTTTAAGGTAGCTCAAGAACATTTTTGTGGCATCACCTGTATCTGTTGATTTTTCATCTGCAGGTGTGGAAGTTACACAGGATAAAATCATCAGCTGATGTAAATTTATTGTAACTACACTGGATGAAGGCCTGAACTTCAGTTTTTATTACTTTAGGTCTAAGGTTTGGGTTTCACTTATAGAAAGACATATTTTGAGAAAGTCCAGAGTGACTCTACCAAAACAAGTACAGATACCTAATTCACAAAAGTATGCTTGAGACTAGAATTTGATAGATACCCAAATGTAGTAAGATGCAGTTGCTATGCCTCACCTGAATGGCATGGTGAACATTGATAATGTTCTCAGGTAAATTAAAACCAGCTTTTAGATGAGACAAATTTAGTCTGCCTTGGCCCTCTTTGACCCGTGTGGTAGATTTCTGTCTACCTGTGTGTCACGAGGGATGCTGTTGACATCTGGGCAAATACTTGAGACATCTACGCAGTCCTTCTCTATTTATTATTTATATTTATTCCGTACCCTAAAAGTTAGTGCAGGTTTACACAGTCTGTCTAACTGAGCAAGTATAGGTGGAGATGGATTTGGTCTGTCTGTGCTCCAAGCTGCTGTGTATCTTGTCTGGAAATAAAAGAGCTCTTCCTTTCAGGTAATGTAGGTGTACATCTCCTAGACCAAAGCTAGCTTGTTTCTGCCTGGTTTGGAGCACTAGTGAAACAAGGTGCTGTCTGTCTGCACCTGTCCGTGTAGACTGTTATGACGGGACATGGGTGTTGCACGCCTCGTAGTGAGGCCCCAGGCTGGAGTCTGGGTGGAGACAGGAGCCAGGTGATGTAATTAAGGCAATCTGAAATCCAGAACCAGAGACACATAACACTCATTAGCCTAACAGAGCAAGGCAAGCATAAGGTTGGAGGTAGGGTTTGGCACCAAGAAGCCAGGGAGCTTGCATGCACCTTGACAAGACCATAGCCAAACTTCAGATGGAGCCAGGAAACCAGGGGTTTCCTGGTTTACTGCCAGGAATTGCCCCACCAGGGCAATTCATGAGGTGGGTCCAGGAGAAGGAGCAGACCTAGCAGCCACAAGGACCGATGGCCTGGGTCGGAACCACAACTGAACAAGTGGCAGATGCCAGCTGGATCCTGAACGCTGAAACCAAAGACAACAACAGAGACCAGGCCTACAGGCAAGGCAGAGAAACAGAGTGCAAGCCACTGTACTTGTTCTCGGGACATCTTTTGTGCACACCCTATCTACCAACATCTAATGACATCTGTCTGCTGGCTACATCACCTGTTTTGGAAGCCGGGTCCACTTCCTGAGGGCACAGCACCCAATGACTGGCTGTATGAGGGAAGAGTCATCTTCTGTGGCTAGTAATTGCACAGTCATACCTAGAAGGGACTGCATTTATTAATTTTAATGAAGTTAGAGCAGGACTGTAAGGAAATCTGTGTAACATTTGTTTCCACACAATATTAATCAATATAATGAGGTGCAATCATGTAATCGGTCCCACTGAAACCTGTAAGGCCTACTAGGTATGCATAAGCTTACATGTACGCTTATTAAGTAAGCATATGCTTATTAAGGCCTCTACTTCAATGTAAGCAGGAGCCTTAATTTTTAAGGGGACGAAAGGATGTAATAAACAGTGGAACCAGGCATTTCAGTACCCCTAGGGCTGAAGGTGGTGCAAGAAGATGGGTTAGTTTCCTGGCATGTGTACCAGTCAGTATAATAAAACATTCTGCTGCAGAGGTGTGTACATCTTTGCACAGCACCTGTGAAATGACTGCCAGGAGATTAATGCTATATAAATGATGATATTTATATTAATCTAACCAAAGAAATAGAACAACAACAATGTTGTCTGTAGCTCCCATTGCTCTCGTGCAGGCCAAGAGAACTGGATGCCAGTCTTTTTCCCTTGGTCCGTCTGCTTCTAGCTGGAAAGCTGTGAAGCTCACATACACATGTGAGAAGCTGGGCTTCCACCAAAGTGCCATTTGACGCTATGCCAGCTCTTGGTCCTTCAAAAACAAAAAAGCTTTTGGCCTTTGCCATTTAGGCAGTGCACCACTTCATCCCCAGCTTACCTTTAGACTTATAAACCATTAGCAAGACTAATTGCTGCTGGCAATGAGATGGGTTTTCCAGGATGGGATGGATGTTCTTACATAACTATAAATGTACATGAGAAAGCCTAAGTGAAGGGAATTAGCCCACATGCTGAATTATCCACATTCGCTTGTTTCTGTCAGATACCTTCCTCAAACAGAATTTTCTTCTTCCAGTGACATAAATAAGATTGTAAAATGCACCCGCGGTAGCCTATCTTCTGGATTTGTTGACAGTGATCTTTGTTTATCTCAGGGCGGGGCAAGGGAGAGGGGTAGGAGAGCAACAATTTCAAATAATTTTCATATTTCTTCCATGTTAAATAAGGAAGTGAAAAAGGTAATGTCATATTTTACATTATGTTTAGGACATGTATCCAAAGTAAATGTGAGGTTTCCAGTGCTTTATGTTTTTTCAGATGACTTTATCACGTCTCAGTAAACAGATTGTGATTATGTATTATCCTTGCTCTAGCTGGAAGCTTTGGCATGTCTTTTCTTTTTGAAGCAGGTGCTCTCCTGTTCACTATTTATCAAGTAGTTTAAAAAGGAAAATTTGATAAAGCTTTAGGATTATTTTCCTCTGGTTCTACAATCTGAAATTCTATTGCATTATGTATAAGAATCACATGGGTTTCTCATGAAATAATCGTGTTTATTTTCAATTCCATGCTGTACAAAAATAATTGCTTTTCCATAATTTTTAATGCATTAAAATGCATTAATTGAGTATTTTAATGCACCATTACATTATAGAGGCCCTAATTCTTTTTACAGTAGGATTGATTCTCTGTTGCTATGTGTTAGAGAGTTCTTTCCGCAGTCTGAGTTCAGTCATCAAAGTTAGGTGATCAGAGTTGCCCTCCAGAAGGGTTTTTCTCTTCCCAGTGACTATAGAGTCCAAGGAGACTGGTAGCCTAAGACGGGTGCCTGAAGTCAGGCAGCAATAATATCTCCCACTTCGCACTCATTCAGACCAACAAAATGCAAGCACAAAGTGTAGTGAAAGGTCTGGGCTTCTGGACGGATAATTTTAAACATTCCCATTACATTTTCTTTGCACGCTTGTAAATGGCTGGACAGTGAATCAAGCTTTTTCAATTACATCAGAGGCTGCAGAGAGTCTCATTGATGATATGCAACTGATATGACCAAAAGAAGCACAGTCCAAAGGCTCACCTTGCATAGAACCACCTGTATGTAGCAATTACTATTCACAACTTTAGCTACAGCTCTTGGATTTCCACAGCTTTCACTGCTGATCCCATGCTTTGTAGTTCTGTTTTGGAAATGTGTGAGCTACAGAACCTGACTCCCCATTCAATACTCAGTTGTCAGCTGTATGCTACCATGTGTTAGCACCACAGCCACATCTACATCAACAAGTAATTCAATGCAATAGGAGCAGATCAGCAGCTGGAAATGGCTGGTACCGAATCCTCCATTTATATTCTGTATGTGTGGGCATCTTACCTTAGATCAGATTCACTGTGATGCTTGAACTGTTTCTGGGTTCATACTGTGGGTGGTGCCTACCAAACATATGCTTCAGAATTCTTCAGTCCCGATTAGGCTTGGAGCACAGTAGATATACTTTTGAAGTGACAATTACAGTTTCATTTCCCCCATAAAGAATATCCTTTCTGTGCACCAAACCCACTCTGCAAACCAAGGCAGCACGCAGTGAGTGGGGATGATCAGAGGATTCACTTCAAATGCTCACTACTATTCTGAACAAAAACCCTGCTGGAGGGGCAGCTCCTCAGTACTGAAGACTGTTCCTGCTCCACTGTAAATCAATGACCAGATCCTCAGCAGGGACAGGACCACTGGCTTTTATTAAAATGCACATAATGTTACTGCACATCTGGGTGATGAACTACATCACTCTGCTATTTCAACCCTCCTAAAGTTTGTATTTAGAACAATAGCAATCAATTGGAGAATTGCGGTTTTTCACTTTATTTCATTATGTGACATTCGTTTGTGTGCTGTGGATATAAACCAGCTATCCTTGGTCTTACATGCAGGAAGAAGAATTCAGTTTTCTTTTAAAGGACTGAAGATAGATGCTTGTTTTCATTTTTTAGAAGCAAATAAGACATTTCAGAAGTTACTGTGAATATGTGAGTGATGCTAATCTAAAAACTTGTATTTCATTAGATATACTCCTAATAAATCACTTTAGTCTTATATTTGTAGTGTTTCAGAACAATTTGCTGCTGTCCCAAGGCATGAACTTTTCGGTCTGACAATGGGAGCATTTAATCTCCAGGTCACTTTAAGTAGGTTCTTCCAGCTCAGAACAGAGGTCTGGCAACAAAAGTCTGTTTTAATGCCATAGTGATGAATGATTTTAAAAAGTTTATTTAACTTGGCTACTAATAGAAGTTATTTTTCTGTAATTTTAGAATTTTAATGTAAATAATAAAGACTCCTGATCCTTGTGCAGCCTCTGTAGCATTTGATAACTGCTTTACAAAAACTATCATGGCTATTAAATCTTTGGAAAGAGGCTCAAAATTTTAGGTTAAAAATATATTATCTCAAAAGCTCTGCGTTTACCAAAAATGTTGAGTTTACTAAGAACTTCTAAAGAAGAGTAAAAAAAGTAAAATGGAAGACACAGAAAAGAAGGTTAGTTTTAAAATAATTCAGGTTAGTAGTACAGAGCGTGTAAAATTTCTGAGGTTTTAGAAAATCAGGTGGAAACTAAGCTGACCCAGACTGGCAAAGTTTATTTAGAAACAGCATCCATATAATGAGTATAATTTGAGGATTGTTCAGAAGCACTGGAGATGCTGTAAAATGAATCACGGTTTCATTTTCTCTACACATTTTCCTTAGATAATATACATGAGATGTTCAAGGGAGGTGTGATAAGACTAATACCCCTTTTTGCTGGTAGTTAGTGTCCTAAATCTGTTACAATGCTAATACTATAGTAGCTGGCAGAAGAGGAAGATCCTGCTTTACACTATAGTGCATGGAGGTGCTTGGTCACTGCAGAGATTTGGATGTTTCTCTTTAGAAAGAGCTGGAGAACTATTTTTGGTCTTTAGTATAGCTAAGTCTTTCCAGCATTCCAAAGCTGAGTTCTATTTCAGAGTGGTCTGTTAAGGAAAAAGTCTTTGGGTAAAAAACAATTACTTGAAAAGAAACTACTGTTGAGGAGATACTGCATATGCCATTAGTGCAAAGAAGCTTCAATTGCTTCCATGCAGTTACAGTGATAGTGACTCAAATTGATTCAGCAATTGCTGTTTCATAAGAAGCAGACATGAAGAATAAATTTTTTTTTAAAAAAAAGGCCATTATTTGAGCTGGCTTCCACAGATTTAAATTTTAGCTACTGTTCCAGATGCTTTTGAGGAATGAAGTCTGTCTTTATTGAGTGATGAAGACTCAAATTAGAGAAGGTTGCAAGAATTGCTATTATGTTGCTATGTCTTTGCTTATAATTAATGTGGACTTCTTATTTGCCCTGAAAGCCAGACATAATCACTCTTCCAGCTCAGCCCTCTGATGCCTTCCAGCCTGGCCACTCTGTAGAACTGGTACATGAGATACACTCTGCCTTTTCCTGTTTCATAAAACAGTCTTTTGGCGCTCAGGCATTCAAGGACCTAAAGAAAGGCAGTGAAAAAATTCTCTTTTGAGTTGCACTGTTGAAGGAGATCCTTAAGGCTGATCCTGAGCAGTGGCTACATAAGCTGAGATATGAAGACAGGTTTCCTGATAGATGTAATTAATGTACCAGAGCCTGTAGGCTGTAGACTGCAAACAGTAGAAGCAGAAAGATATCTTGTCAATTTGATTGTCAGCAGCCTGGTTGCCTGCCTAACTATAGTTTCTGTGGTATGATGATGAATAAAGATTGGCATATTTTACAAGACATCATCAGAATAATGATGAAGGCTGCTAACATTTAGCAAGTCTTTTGTGGCTACTGTTGAATATAGATAGGCAAGGTCTGGCCACCATGATTTTACCAGTAGAACTACCCCTACTTTAGCACTTACTTCCATGTTGCAATATGAAGTCTGGTTGGTAAAATCTCAAATGTTTGATGATTAAATATAACTAACTGACATGTATTCCCATTTGATCCTTTTCCTTTAGTGCATGTCTGGATGCTGTGTTAATCCTCAGTGAAAGCCTTCCTTCACCAATGATGCCTATCTTCCTACAACAAGGACTGCTTATGTTATTGACTTGAACTCCATGGCCCAAAGTCACAGCAATTACATCCCAAAGCCCTCCTTTCTCTCAATTGTAATTCCCAATGTGTTTTTAAAATGCCTCTTTCCCAGTACTTCCACCTCTAAAGCAAAAAGGTATGATTTGGTGCAGACCTAAAGAAAAAAATGCCACTCAAAGTCTAACTCCTCAACTTTCTCAGGAAACAAGCCTTGAACTTCCTCAGTCCATGTGGAGAAGAATCAGTGATAAGCTTGGCTGCAGAACAACTCCAGGGATAACGAAAATCTGCTGGAATTATTGCTCTGAAATATCCCATAGCACAGGTCCTTGATCCATTTCAGTTGATTCCACTGACTCTTTGGCACCCTGACAAGCCAAATATCAGTCAGAATCACAAGTATAGTCAGTTACCTCATCGCTGTTGACATTCATTAGTCCATTGGTCACATCCTTCATGTATTCATTATACTGGGATTTGCTGAACTGACCCGAGTGAGCCATCTAAAGCAAATTAAATGCTTCTAAGAATATCTTTATGGAAAACTTTAAAGAGTTTTCTCATTTATAGTTTTCTCTTTGCTCATCAGATACTTCTCAGTGGCCTTCCTGTGCCATACTTGAAAAGCAAGTCTAGAAATTTAACTTTAAGAAAGAAGAAATAGAAAGAAGGAGGACATTATCTTGCCTTGGTGAAGAATGTGCAGAAGCTAAGAAGTGAAGGGAGTATCTTTCCAAGAGAGGGTGGAAAAACCAGAAGGCGGTTCAGGAAGCATACAAGATGTTTTCCAGCCCTTCAAATACTAAAAGAATGCATTACAAAGCATTAGGATGCAGAAGAACCTAAAACTTGTTTGCCAGAAGCTACTGTACCATATGGATGGTTTTGTGATCTAGGTTGCCGCCATCTTCTGCCACATGATAACATATTATGGACAAACCAGGTCTTCTCACTTCACCACATGTACACTAAGGAGAATGATAGTCTAATCTGTGATTCATGTAAGAATGGTCAGTATCTTGAATCTTCTTTGCTCATGGCTTAAATCTTTATAAAAATGTCTCTGTTTGCTATGATTTCTTATGTAGAACATGATTTACTTTAGCTTTCAAAACTGACATATTCATTTAAAATCAGCAGTTCCTTTAAAGTCTATATGCAAGCCAACTACAATAACACAAATTAGCACAAAGCAGATATTCCTCTGATTCTGACATACCGTCAAAGCATGCCCTTAAGGCCCCCTTCAGGTGCACATCTCCACAGTCTGCTCTGATAATTGCCTTTGTGTCTGGCAGTTCAAAATCAGCAAAGGTATTTCTATCCCTACCCCCTCTTCTGCTAACATTTCCCTTTTTGTTTTACAAACATTCTGTAAAATGCAACATTCAAATATCACAACAAAAATATTTTGGCTTACTTAGACACAGTCTAATTATGAGACGTTTCCAGCATCAGTCTGCAAATACACATTAAACAGTCATTTTGCATGGCAATGCAAAATGTTCAAGCTATGCTCACATCCTTCTTTGCATCCCAGCGGCTCCATGATGAATAGGAAAAATAAGTGGTTCCTCAGGAAGCTTAGTCTGGCAACAGTACCACTGCGAATGTGCCAGTCCAGAAAGATGTCCCCCCTTAAGCTTCAAAAAGCTTTAAAAAAAATGCTTTCATTTTGAAGACTTACCATGGATCTCCCCAACCAGTTGTGTTCACAGTAATATCTGTCCCCAGTGATCCAATAACATTTTCACAACACTGGCAAATTGGCTCTTTTTCTTTCATTCGCACAGTAAAGAGCAGGCTGTGGGTGGCCTGATATTATTTCCCTCTAAAGCACAGTTTGGGAGGCAAATTGCATTGTCTTCTTCTGTTACTTTCCCTATATTGCCCATGGTCACAATACCATGCAGACTTGTTAGCTTTGCAGTCTTGGATGACATGCCTTAGATCTTCTAGCTTCCACATAGTTGCTGAAAAAACAAATAATAGTCTTCAGCAGGGTAAGTGTCATCTCTTTTTCCTCCATCAAAGCTCTCATGATGCAGCAGATGCCAAGTTGGAGGGCTGGGGCTGAACTCTCCAAGAGGGTTGTCTTCCATAGTCTCTCTCCTCCTGGTCATCGTCAAGGCTTAAATGACAGTTCACCATCATTTGTTTTGCAACCCCTGTAGCTCACTTACCAAGCATAGGTGTTATTTAAATGCCAATAATGTTCAGGAACTAATTAATTGTCCAGTCTGGTTATTCTCACTGCTTTACAACCAGTCATTTTAGTAATTGTTGAAATTCTGCAAATAATAAAGAAAACCAACAAAACCCGCTGACGTTATGTGTCTCTAATACCAAAACATCTATTGACCATCTATTGACCAAAACATCTATGCAAATCGATGAAGAGAATGAACCGTGACAGGAAAAAGCATATGGATGTTTCAGAGGAAATGCAAAATAAGACAGGAGAAGAGAAGATTGTAGGAAGTGTAGGCTGGTTGGTCAGAACTTTTCCCCATAAGTCCCATTACAAACCTCCAAGAGGGATTTTGGACTCGCAGCGCCGCCCCCGGGGCAGCACCCTGGGAGGCAGTGGGGTGAGGGACGCTGGGGTGTATCACCCCGCAGGGTTCCCCGGGGAGGCCACCACCGGCGTAGGTGCTGCTGAACAACCCGGTCTGTCCAAACTGTGTGCCAGAAGAAGCCCTGGCGGGTAAACCTCCTCCTGACGACGTGACCCCGAGTATTTGAAAATCAGCCAACTCCACGTAGCTGCCGTTCGCCGTGTCTGAGAAGCCGAGCTCTGCCGTAACAAAGAGAAGGTGTTAAAACAAGTACTTTGCTGCCATATTCATATGGTTTCTCTCCAAAGTACATCTGCAGCTGCAGCTTGCTCATACACGCAGCCTTGGCCTTGTCGGCCTCGGGGCAGCGTTAAGAGAACACGCTTTCAGAAGTGGATGCATTTCACCTCTGTACTTCCTACATTTCAGGAGCGCGAGTTTCTGCCATTTTAATGATTCATTTCCTGCTTCTTAGAGGTTTAATTCCTGCAAGGACAAGGCTGGTAGGTAGCTCAGGGACTGTTCTTCTCCCCAGCCGGGAGCTGTGCAGCTGCCGCTGACTGCCCCAAATGGCTACCCCAGTCCAAACTCGCTGCTTGGAAAAGTGAACTTTTATATGGCTTACAATAATTTCTTATTGTAATGTTTTCTTCTAGTGTGGTTTCTCTATGTGCTAAGTTCAAAGCATATGTGATCAGCATGGGAACTACCTGAGCCACAGTCTGACCTCCTGTGTGCTTAAGAGCATGATAGCAAAAACATAGTGATTTTATAAACACGGGTTTTGGGGGAGAGTATAATTCTGAAAATCAAACTAAGCTTGGCCATTTAAGCTTCTCCAGCATTAGCTACATCAAATTTCAAGAGCAACAGGCATGAGAAAAGCTTTTTACTTCACTCAAAGTTGCCATCTTTGAACAGTAAGTACCATTCTGTCTTTACAGAGATTATCAGAGCAGCAGTGTTGTCTTTGCAGAGAATAAGACTGCTGTCTTTAAGAGGAATGGAAATCTGAAAGTATTTCAATTACATCAATTTAAAACTGGCAGTGAAAACATATTCATAAGTCAAGATAATCTTTGTAAAACATTAGAGCAACATCATATTTCACAGTGCTTTTCCTGCAGTTAAAGAAAGTTTGTGACTTTTAACCAGAACCAGAAGAAAGAATAAAAATCTGGTTTGCAGGAGACCTTCTGCTTGCAGAGACAAATGTGGCAGCCATTATGCACTTAGCATTAATCACACTCTGTTTTGTTACTAGTTATGCTGAAGACTGGGATGCTGGCCAAGGCATTGGGGTTATTCCCCTTTTCTTTCCAAAATATGCCCTGAAATCTTCAACTTCCAGAAACCCTAGGTCAATATCTTGTTTGAGAGATGAAGCCACTTATTGTTCAGACTTCTGTCCGCAGCATCAGAAAATGAGGTTTGAAGATGACCTCTCAGCCTAGGGGTGAGAGGGCCACAGCCTGAGCCATGCTGGCACATGTCCCCACCGCTCTTGCTGTCCAGCAGCCCTGCCTCCACAATCCGTGCCAGCATATGGATCTCCACGATGTAGCACTTAGTCCTGCTCTTTATGGACAAAGTCTGCCCCTTCTTTATCTATACCATTACAAGAACAGCTTTTTAAAAGGTTAAAGGTAGCACATTGCTCTAAGCCCACTGTTATAAACTGGTGAAGTGGATAAATAAATCAGAATTAATCAAGGGGAGGAAATCAATTTTATAGTGGATATGGATAAAGGCAAAGAAGTCTTTGCTATTTTTAAAATCATAAACCCCAAAATAAATTAATTGCTGAATGGCTAGAGCAGTATTTTGGTACATGATTAGGCAGACAGACTTCAAGAAACAAAAGGAATAAAAAACTTATTGTATCGGTGGTTAATAAGAACTTGCCTTTCATATTATAGAAAGGCCCCTAAGAAATTTTGTATAACATATACCAGTCGTTATCATTGTATAACATATACCAGTCAATTGAAAATTGTTTCTATCTTAGCCATCTCTAAAGCTGTATTATCCACCTACATGGATAATTTTTTTCATGTTGTGTGAACAGAAAGTGAAAAGATTGTTCAACCTATGTCTTTATCTTATGAAAGGGAAAAGATACAGACAGATTGGATGGATGGATGGATGGATGGATGGATGGATGGATGGATGGATGGATAGTGGGCCAGATACATACACACAGACAGAAAAGCATCCAACAAGAATAACTGAAAAAGAATGAGTGATGAAGCTGAAGCTGGATGTGTCAGTAGGCCTTAGCATAAACTTAGTATATACTTTGACAGATTTAAAAAAATAAGAGTTGGAATTGTGAGACAGAACATTCGTGATAGAAAATCCTTTTAAACTCTTAGGTTTGCATGTAGGGGCAAATGTTTCCCCTGGGGCAAAACCTGAACAAACAGAAGATGTGCAGGTGTCAGGGTGGGGCTTCAATAATAATCCCTGAGGGCTGTTGCACGTCTGTTCCACAAATACTACGTTTTTAGGATTAAAGATGGTTAAAAAACTTCTATCAAGATAAATTCCCTCCAAGAGAAAATGCCCCCTTGATAACAGACTTCTGTGAGAATGATCCATTTTTATTGATTTTTTTGTAAAACCTGGTTTCAAACGTAGTTTCAGTTAAAAAACATTTCCTGACCATCTTGACTGAGGAATTCACATCGCTGCAGGCTGCCTGCGCAAGGCAGAGTGACCTTTAGAGCAGCAAAGGCCCACACTGGGCTGTTTCCCACCCCCTTCTGCTGCACAAAGCCCTGGCTGAGACAGTGGCAGCGCAAGTCTGGTTTAGCTCTGCCTGGCACCTGGAGTTGAGATCTATGGAAAATGCCGATTTGAACTCGAGCTATTATCCAGAGTTAGACCCCAAGTTACCTTGTTTTTCTTGCTGCTTTTACCTGTTAGTTAAGTGAGCTTAGCTGTTAACAAGACACTTCTTTTTCCCCTGTAGCCATGCCGTAAGCAGAAAGTAGCAAGTTACCGTCTCAAAGACTGCACAATACTGTTACAGTCATGCAACTTCTTTCAAGGGAAATTAATTTTAGGAAACCACTTAATGTATTTGCATGCATCTTATAATACATATTTGGCATGGAAACGAGGAGCCAACATCTTACAACCAGCTCTTTGCTGAATAAAATCACTAAAAAATTGAGAACTACTGCTCAGTATGCCACTGAACGGACCCCAACAGACCCTATCCTTTTCATAGAATCATAGAATTGGCTATATTGGAAGGGACATTTAAGATCATCTAGTCCAACCATTAAGTTTTTGGAGTATAAACTTCTGTTGGAAACACATAGCAATAGTTTTCTTCATTACATAGCTGCTACAGAGGTTCCCTCCTGCTGGAGGTTTCCTCCTACCTGCAACCAACCCTCTTTCCTGAAGGACAACTGAGTGGACCTTCCACCCTGAAGTTTACCTGCGTGACAGATGAAGGGGGAGGTATCTCCACTGAAGATAGCCATGGAGTTATTCAACAAGGTAATGTAAGTAGCAATTAAAATGCTATGAGGAAACTTTTAAGTAACAGCCATCAAGAAACCAGACTCACATTTTCCTGTAGCCCTACTGAGGTCAATGGATTTGCTTCAGATTTATGCTTATATGAAAACAGACTCCTTTCACTTAAAAATGAGTCATATCCCTGATAAGTATATATGAACAAAGATGTTTCGTAATAAAGATCTCCTGTAGGTAATTGTGCCTTTATGTGAGAGCACCGATCGTAATTGAAGATGCAGAGGAAGGCGCAAAGCTAGCTGTATTGCTTGGGGTGTTATAGGCTGTCCTAGAGCAAGGTCAGACTCACAGTTATGCATTAGTATGATTTGTTATGAAAAGTGGCATTTAAATATTTAAATGTACCAGGTCCTATGTGTTTAATTTCATTGTTTAATCATTGCATAGTTTCCCAACTAAGTAGTAGCTGGCACAGAGCGGTGGGCTGCTCTTTATTTATATGCTGCTGCGGCTTTCCAGAGCCTTTCAGTCTTGGGGAGGCTTTTCAGCTATACATTATTCCTTTTTTGCTCTTGAAGTTCTGAAGATATACAGGATATTAGCAAACTTTTCTACTGTGGAACATGGTAAAAAAAGATAGTCCTGTACATATTCATCAGTACCAATGCAGAAATCCTTGCTCTTTTAGAGTGCAGCTATAAATCCATAGTTAATGTGTCATGCCAAGAGAGAAGCACACAGTATATCCTACATGTATATCCTACTAAAAATAACAGGAATTGCATATATATAAGTGCCTTGCACTATGCTAAAGATGCACTTTGAGTCATTTAAACAACATTTATCAGGTTGTAGCTACTGTATAAGATAGCTGGCTACAGCAAAAACCATAGATGGCATCCCAGCTGTCTCAGTGTATACGCTAACAAACCTTTCTAACATCACATGTTTTATACAAAATAGGCATCCTCACTGAAGGAATGGGATTGCCTGCTAAGGATTACAGCCATGTTGATGTCCAGTTTAAACACACAGAAGATTAAACAATTGAGATCAAAATGTAAAAACCAGAAATATTTATATTAGTATTGCTGAGCACCAAAAGCATAATGAAGTGACGTCATCGATGTTCCCACATTTAAATTTACTATGAAGTTTACAAAAAAAGCCTCAAGCTGGAGGAATGTAACAACCAAATAAATTGAGGCAGAGGAAAAAGACAGAACACATTCAAGAAAGAGATAAGAAAAGAAAGTCAAACATCATAATGAAAACATGTAACAAGCCTTTGGAAGTAAGCTACTTGAAAATGCATGCTAAGCAGTGGGACTTTGAATATTTATTCAAATACTTATTTTTATTCCTGCTTTCCTTACATGCCCAGTGAGAGACTGTTCCACAGGCTGCCTTCTGCTGGAGCTGGACATAATGGTGCTGAAGCAAGGCACGTTATGTATCTCTGTGTGTCTGCAGGTGTAGGTTTGTGTATGAGTACTGCTTGCCCTGGAAGGAGCTCCTATGCAAGCCCTCTCTTCTCCCAGGAAGGTTGCTCAAGCTTTCCAGAGGAAAATCTGAAAAAAAAAAATAATCCAACCAACCAACCCACCCTGAAATGCAACCCCCCTGTGCCTTGTGTTTTGGATAAGTGTTTATTAGCATAGTGATGCACACTAAATTTGTTCTTGCAGTACTGGCATTTGCCCATCTTAGAACTGGTACATGCATTTGGCTAATAAAAGGGATATTTACAAACCTGATTAATTAATAATTTCAAATATGCTCCTAAAACTTACATAAATTTATGCTGTAATTCTCTCTCCAACATTCCCTCAGTTTATGTCACCACAAAAGCCCCCACAAGGCAGTAAAGGCATCTTATGCACAGTTCACATAAGGACAAGTCCTTTTCTTCCCTCCCAGTGAATCCTTGATTGCACTGTAACTAATGCAGCATGCTGCATAGTTTTCTATAAACTGTGTGCACAGGCACAAGATTTGGGTAGGGCCAGGGCTTGTTTTCCCACAAAAGTTGTGGGTTTGTTAGTTGATACAAGCCAGATTAAAGCAGAGGTTAGACTGTCCACAGATATGTCAATTAAAAAGACATCTTGAGTACAATTTGTTGTTAAACCGGTACATAGCTTGACTGAACTGGCCTCCAGCTTTGGCTTTGTGAGAGTGTGTTTATGCAGAGGGAGAGTTCTTTGCAAAGCCAGGCACACAGGCTTGTCCATCCATTCAAGGCATATACAAACTTAGATGGAATGAAATCTGTTTTTATCTGGGAAGATGGAGCTGCCCTGTGAGCGCACAGCAGTGTCCAGCGGCATCAGGCACATGTGCAGGTGGTACCAAGGGGGGGCCACTCTCCCCCTGCTTGCACTGAAAACGCACCATTGGAATGTATACCTAATAAATTGACTGATACTTGCTGCCACATGGGTAACATAAAGAGCATAACATCTTTTTCTTTTTCTTTTTTTTTTTTAATAAAACAGTACGTTATTAAACATATCACAAACTATGCTTGCAACTTGTGTATTCAGCTGCCGTGAAGCCAACCTTTGCTTTGGCAGTTGCCTCTTCTCTGCCTAAACAATACAAAGAATTAGAAGTGTACAGTCATAGGAAACAATGTCAGTAAAACGATGTTTTGTTATTGTCCATGTTCTCTCACCAAAAACAGCCTAAAAAGTATTAATGAAACCCAAGCTGTCCAGTCCTTGGTGACCTAGCAGTCCCTAAATCCGGCAAAGATTGTCCCCAGAAAAATTCTTTCGAAGACAGAGAGTTCTGCTTTAGATTAGATTGCCTGGTCCTGGAGCTCACAGCAGCCCTACTGAAAACAATTAAGTAATTTATACTTAGAAGCAACCATGACCTTATCCAGACAAATACCTTCCCATTATTAGAACAAAAGAGACAGTATGTTATTTTGCTTTCTCTAATATTATCTACTGTAGTGGTATTTTTTAAACTATGGGAAATCAACTAAAAAATAATGTGCTGTCTAGCAACAAAGAAGGCAGACACAAACAAAAAAAGAAACAGAGTGATAATTCTGCTTGTGATATTGTATATTTCTACCTTCAGGTAAACTCAGTAAAACTAAACCAACAAACAAGTCAAAATGAACTGCAAATCAAGCTCCCAACAGTGAATTGATACCAGGGCTCTGGGTCAGTCCAAATTTGGTTTGTTTCCCCCCTCCCTCCCCCCAGTTTCAAAAGCATCTGAGATCCATTAAGTTCTTCTAAGGATATTTAACTTTATAATTCAGTCTGTTAAATTTAATCATTAACTTAGGAACAAACATCCATTATTTTCCCCTTCAGCATTTTTGCTCTTGAATGAAAAGGTTTTAACTATTCAATTTTATCTAAGCTGGCCTATGAAAAATGGTCATCTGAGAATCCTGACGCGTTATGTGGTTTTCTGCAGAACTTAGTATTTGTATAGACACATATAATTTATGTCATGATAATATGCTAAAAGGCACAAACAAGCTATTAAAAACAATGTTGATATAAACAATTTAACTTTGCAAGATATAAATAGAAAAAATGATGAAAGAAGGGAGAAAATAACTATATTGAAAAATACAAGGATCAGTTACGATCCACTGAAGTCAGTGATGGTTATAGCCATAGTACTGAAAAGAAAGCATTAAGGCTGAGCTGAAACACCTAGCATTGTGACAGATCCATGCTGCTGGCTCACTGGCATGCTCCTGGAGATACCTATGTTTGAAGGAAACCATAAGCTATGCCCTGTGCTTTAAATTATACTCAAGTATGTTCTTTTCTTCAATGTAGAGAAGCTCTACTTGTGCCTGGCTCGAAGCCAGCTGTCTGCCATTGCAGTGGTCACTCCTGGACAGAAAGGATGGTTTCAGGTTGACAGCTAACATGGTCCCACCGTGCACTGACTGCTGCAGCATCAGATGGGATTGCTCAGCAGGCCAAACTCAGGCTTCTAAGTGTGATGTGAACACACAGAGCTGGTGCTTGGGCACCTCTGAATTCCAGAAAGCTCCTGAGACAATGCAGAGACAGTGTAGAAATATATATGTGTTGTCCTCAGTGAGAAGTGGATTTGAGACACAGAATTCTGTTGAGTGAGGTGGAGTAGTGTCACTTCAATCTTTTTGGGTGACGTCAGAAAACATGGTTGTTTTGAAGGTATTGTGAATGCAGGAAGTGCATATACAGCCTCCGCCCACCTCCACCTCTCCCACACACATTTACAGTTACATATGCAGAAAACAAAAAAAATATTCAGAGAAGCAATGAGGAAATAATTTTCTTCATGTTTGCACCAAAACTTCAATAGGGGTGGAGCGAGCTCCTACAAAACAAGCACCAGAGAGACTTGGCCTTGCTGTGTTCAGTTCTGGAGCGTGCTCAACACACAGGGTGAGCAGCACTTGCTTTCACACCTTTATTACAGAGCTGTATCTGACTGAATTTTTTCAGGCTGAGGAGAAAACATTCAGTGCTCACACTAAACCCCTCTAACTTGCTGAGTTTTGACTTAGCCAAGGCATTTAGCAGCACTTCAAGTTGTGGGAAAAAAGTGACAAGGGATGTTAAGCACCTAAAATCATTATTTTTTGCAGCTATCTCAGCTTTAGGAATACATTATGTTTAAAGAAATTAATGACATCATAGAATAAAATAATATTTTCACCTATGATTTCATTTGTTTGACCTGTATGTCATCATGCCATATGCTCATCTACAGCATACAGACCTGGTGAACATGTGTCAAGAAAGCCACACAGACATCTAACTAGATATTCAGAGAATTAAAAGTAATTAAAAAATTTTAAATAAACTGTCATCGACCATGACTTTTTGTAATTCCTTGCCAGTCAAGGTGTTGCTAGCAGGGGTTGTAATCAGCATATTGAAAGAAACAAAATTAGCAATTTGTAGCCAGTCAACTAAAAATGTTACTGATACCTCACCTAAAACAGCAGTAACCCATATCTAAAAATCTTATAACTATCTAAACCGCAGTAAACAGGAGGACTTTGAAGACCTACCATTGTATTTGAATGAGAAATAGTTTTGAGCTATGAAAGTGATTGAGTTTCAAGGCCGGGTCAGAAGTAGTGAATGGAGTAAGTTGTTGTGTCAACTTAAAACAAGTTGTGGTGTGGGACTTGGCATCCCCGTACAACACTCTTCAGTCAGAACCAAGTCCACGACTGCTGTACTGTTTACCCTATGTCTTGAGATTCCCAATTTGCCTATTCTGCAACTGCTAGGACGGTTGCTGAAAGCAGTATTTTCCAGTGCGCTGCAACTGAACTGTGAAATGGAGGTCAAAGAATGGATTAAAAGATGCAGTAGCAATGTTGGTAACTTCCTTTCTCTTAGTGAAGCAAATGACACAGTCTGCTCTGGTACATCGTGATCAGAGTTAATGGCTTGTTTCATGCTGTTGCAACCAACTAGCATAACGAACAAATGCAAAGCATCTGAGACAGTTAAGTGGTAGATCATGTGCATATTTCCAATTTCACCAATTTGCTGTGTTCCAACAGTTTTTTCACAGCATCTTTCTATTTTATTTATTTTTTTTTTTATTACAGACAAAAAGCCATAGCTGATGCCACTAAAGATCTTCCTGGTTTTGTAAAACAAATAATATATTTACTAGAGGCAGAACAATGAATTCCATTTTTATCTTACCAGTATGAAACAAATGTTGATTATGATGATGATCAAACATGCTTTGACATATAAAGACACTGTTCATGTTGCTTTTCAGCTATATTATTTAGGTTCCATTGTAACTCACACACCATCACTTTCAGATAGGCCACCTAACCAGAACACTGAATGCCAAGGTCCCATATCTACCTTTACTGAATTTATCAACTGTTTAAGCAATAATTTAGCACTTTTTATCTAGAGGCTAAAAACATAGTTATTGCAAAGAAAAGTTTGGTAGTTTGAAAATAAAAATTAAAAGTATAGAATAGCCCATAATGCTGTAACCTACATATCTAAAGGAAAATGTAATTTTTCTTTTGTAATAGGAAAAAATGAGTATTTGGCAAAAGCAGGCCCAAATATTAGATACTACGTTCTGTCTCTGTACATCCTCAGAGGATAGCAAAGCAAGGAGTAAGGAGGAGCAGCCCCTCAGGAATTGTCAAGAATAATTTGCCTATCTAATTTCCTTTATAACAAGGTAATGGGCCCTGCAGATGGAAGATTGAGTCAATGAAGCAGAAAATAAATTCATCAGAAGAACATAACAGAAGAGGAATAATGAGGTTGGGTCAGACCAAAGAGTCCACTTAGTTATTAGTATCCTTAATATCCTGTCTCTGACAATGGCCAAAGCAGTTGTTTATGGAAGAATATAAAACCAGAGCAAACACGTAATGATACGTCCTTGGTATATTCTTAATTTTCCCAGCACTCCATGGCTCATGGATTAGGTGAGCAAGAGGTGATATCATAATCTCATCTACCTTAGTGATGTCTTTCTTCCAGAAATACATCTTATTGTCTTTTGAAGCCATTTAATCTTTTGGCAGTGACAACATCTTGTTGAAGATTGTATGAAAAAGTATTTCCTTTTGTCTTCTTTGTGTCTCATTGTTTGAGTCCCCCCTCTTTCTTGTGTTGTGTTGAACCATAATTTTCTGCTCACCTTCTCCACACTATTGATGATTATATAGATTATTGTATTCATCTCCAGCATATTTCTTCAAACTCAGCTCTGATCACTTCTTGTATGGAAACTGTTCCATGTCTTTCATCTCTCTTTTTGGTCAGCATGTAGCTCTTCCAGTTCTAAAATATCCTTCCTGAGGTAGAAGAGGATGATTCAAGAGGTGGGTGCACCATTGATTTAAACTATAGCATAACAGCATTTTCTTAACTTGTTTTCAGCTTCCTTCGTTTGCTTTTTTGCACTCATTTGCTTGGCCACTGAGCTGATGTTTTCATAGAGCCATCTAATATAACTCCAAGGTCTCTAGAGACTGCTAGGCCATAATACTGAGTCACTGTGCATATAAAATGTCTGTTTTTCCTCCTGTGCATCATTTTGCATTTATTAACATCATCTACCACTTTATTGTGCAAGAACACAGTGTCACTAGATCCTCTGTAGTTCTTTGCAGGTAGTTTTTCTTTTACTACACTGAAGAATTTTAGTCAGTAGACTTTGTCACCTTATTCTATTCCCTTTTCAAGGTCATATATAAATATATTTTACAACAGAAGTCCTAGCACAGATCCCTGTGGAAAACCATCAGTGAACTCCCTCTATTGTAAAAGCTGGACATCTATTTGTATTCATGTTTTCCTATCTTTTAACCCATTATTAACATATGGGAATAGAGAATTTAGTTTCTTTAGGATTTTTTGTGAGGGGCTTTGTTAATACCTTTCGTAACAAATTAGAGCCGCTCCTGGACACACGTTGAGTGAGGCCTTCAGAGAACACTAAAAGACTTCTGAGGTATGAATTCCCTTTGCAAAACTTGCTGTATTTACCCATTGACTTAACTCTTAATTATTGCCTTTTCACATTTATGCAGTTCAGGAATGGGTCATAAAAGTATATGGCTCCTTACCCCCATCCGCTCTGGAGCCCATTCAGCCATTGATTATTTACCAATTTATATTTTTGTGAATGGTGAACAACTGTTGAGGCAGCAATTTCATAGGAAAGGAACTAGAAGTTATGTTCAGTTAGACACTGAGCAATGCCTAGCTATTATAGAAAAGAAGGAAAATAGTAAACCAAGGTGTATAAACACAAAATACAGTCTATGGCCGTGTTCTGCTCAGCACAGGCACAGCCTCAGATAAGGCTCTGTGTTTAGTTTTTATACCCTTAGAGAATTAGAACAATAAAACATTTTTAGATTTCCAAAAGATCATAATCTCAGAGTAAAATGGAATCTATTGATGTTGGTAATCTAAAAAGATATAAGAAGATGATTGTAAAAGTCTCCAGTATGTTAAAAAAAAAGTTGCTGAAAAGGATATAAAGCTAATGCATAAGAGAAGAGGTAGTCAACAAGAAAACTTCAGGTTAGATACTAGACAAATATCTAATGATTTCAAACATGAATGGAGCACTAGAACAGATTGCTAGGGGGGTTGCAGCATTCTTGTAATAGAAAAACTTTAAAAAATGATTGGACAAACATTTGCCAGAAGTAACATACATATTGCTGATCCTTAACTTGGGAGAGGGGCATAGATATTTAAGGAGATTTTCAGTCCTACAGCTCTGTACTTGGCCATCAGAAAAACCTAACTTCTAACTTAGGAGGAGTGTTGAACAGTTGCTTTACTTAGCTTCCCTAAAGAAAGGCACACCCTTCAACCTCCCGGAGAAAATATCCATAAATTCCCGAATCAGTGGCATTGGGTCTGGATGTGCTTTACAGTTCAAATATGCTGCTCCTGACACTGCTGCTACTTGAACTCACTCTTTCAGACACTACCAGACTGACTTCAGAAGCTGACTCTTTGCTGTTCGGGGTATGATAAACAAACTGGGGTGGGACCTATTGCTGCATATGTACAGTATTATGGAGCTCAGCATCACTGCGTTGTCTAGTGTCATTGCAAGCCGGCATATATTCAAGAAAGAAAATACGCCATAAAATGATTTTTTTCCCCAGAAAAATAGAATTTATTGTCCACAAGCAATCCAAGGGAAAAAATCTCCCAGTGGGATTATTCACACTGTTCCAAATTCAGTCCCTTCCAAATTTTGGACGAGACTGAAATGGAGATGTAGCAGGCCGAATAGGTTAGCCCCACAAGTCATAGCCTGTGCACTTCTGAGCCTCAGGACCATGCTGGAAGACAATGCAATTTATTGATCTCAGTGATTATCATTTTAGGAGTGGGAACTGCTACGAGTAAAACGTGCAAAAATATGTTTTACAAGTTGTTCCAGGGAACATAAGAAACTAAACAATGTTTCTTGCTTTACTACAGTACATTTCTTGCACAGGAAAGGTCCTATTATTATGTCACATTGTTTATCATCTCTGTACTGAACAAGAAAGTGAAAGGTTTAATTTTTTCTCTCCAGACATATAACCCTAGAAACAATACAAGTCTTTAAGCGTGTCTTATTCTCTCCCTCCTGAAGAGTGGCCTCATGGCACCTGCTGCTAGACATTAGATTTCAGCGCTGGTTCAGAGCCCACCAGTGCCCCTGCCCGTGGTGACGGAGAACTCACTGCTGTAAATGGATCTGGCAATGCAAAGATCATGGGAAGCCCTATCCCTTTGTTTTTAATTTCCCCCCTAAGGGCAATTTGTTCCAATTAGTGTCTCAGCTAGCAATTATTGCTGCACAGTGCTCTGATTTCTTTCTCTCTGAACAAGCTGATTAAAAATCAGAGAATCTCACGTGTGATGTAATATATACTCTGGCCAAGTGCCCTTGCCATAAAGAAGATCCCTTGCCGGGTCTTATGGCAGTGCTTTCTGGAAAAGACCTTTCCTCACCATCAGACTTGATTCTCTCTTCCATGGATTCACAGGAATCGTTTTAAATTATAGCCCTTCTTTGCTGTAAGGGTATGTGTACCTAATGCCTAGGAACAAAATAACCTGCCTAAAATGTATATGAGTGATTTTTTTGGTGTTGTTACCACTTTGTCTGGCTGGGGTCTCTCGCAGGCTGTTGGAGGTAGCACAGTGCTGTACACGGGTGTGGGAGTCTCACTCTCAGCATGTACCAGCTCCTCTTGTTCTGTCCTGTTTTCCTAAGGACAAACCCACCCCAAAGTTATGTAATACCTGGTTTTGTCACATATTTGAAAATCAAGACACATCGGTACACACAGCTATTTCACCCCAAAAGCTTCATGTGAATATAAAATTTTAATGATGTAATGGAGACTTTTACCAGAACTTTATGTGATGTGCTTCACTCTTCTGACATTGGACAGTTTATTTAAAGGAAAAGTGCTGATGGAGAGATAATAATGGTTAGTAATCCATTTTCCATACCAATAATAATGAAAAAATAGATGACATAAATTCAGCTGCTCATGTTCTGTTATTGCCTGAAACTGTGCAATATGGCAAAATTTAATTTCCTGAAGGTACACTTGCCTGTAGTTTCTTTGGCTACTAGATCGTGCAAAATATCTTTAAACATTATTGAGCAATGCCCCATTATCTGAATTACAGTGTATTCATGCTCCTACCATTCTCATGAATACTTGCTATGAAAAGTTATTAAAGAAGACACAGCTGACTGAATCTTAAAACTGTCATTTATGAGAAGGTAAACAATACTCCTTTAATGCTCTATACAAACCCCCCTTTTTAGGGAGTCCACACCAGGATTTATAGCTTTTTTTTTCCTTTCCCATGAAGTTAGACTCCTACTGAGGTGAGCTCCTGGCAAGCATGCATTTACTCCCTCTGGGCTTATTAGCAAACAAGTCTCCAAATGCAAAGTGCAGCCCAAACCTCCCTGAGGCCAATGGAGAGACTGCCATTAAATTCAACAGGCTTTGAACCAATTAATGGAAAGAATAAGATACATATGTTGGCCGTGCTAGGATAGTTTTGAATCTGGATTCCTCAGTCTGTGTTTTGGATGGCAGCACCATAGGCTTCAGTTATATGAATGGCTTCCACCAATGTAAAATTCAAGAGCAGCAGAGGGTTTCTGTTTCCAGGGGACTACAGACTCCTAAAGTTTAAGTTTTATTCTGGTGTGGTTGCAAGTGATCATATAGAGAATATGGCTGCTAGATGGTCTGTGACAGCCTGACATTCTTCTCTCACCGTAATTGTATCTGCATCTACATCTTTTAAGACTTCACGATGCCTATATAGTTCATAGTTAAAGCAGTACATTTCCTAACTAGGGATCAGTTTACAATCCCAGTAGGGATAGGTGATGAGTCCCATCGGTGGCTCTTTTAACTGTGTAAAGAATGCATACTACTACATACAATAAATATTACCAAATATAGAACTTTAAATTAAGATAACAAATACTGTTCTTTATTTTTAATATGTGTATTTGCCTTGTACCAGTGACAAAGCAAGAATTACGTGAGGTATTGGAACCTCATTTATTTTTCTAGAGTGTTTATAGACCCAAACCTAAAATTAGTAGAGCAACTGTGGTTCACAGCTTGTTTCAGAAATGAGTATTTGGGAGATCTGTGCAATACAGATTAATATTCAAATCCATAGTGCAACTGGAAAATTTCATTTGGCTTTCTGTGTCTTTTTACCCCAAATTGAGTGTGATGGATCTCTTTTGAGTAGAGCCTTCATAGCAACTGAGAAGCCAGAATCTGGATTGTACAAGGATTTCCATATTGCATGTATGTCAGTCACTCAGTTAGACCATTTGTGGAGCAATACAGTTCATGTAATGTGTAAATACAGAATAATATGGTTCTCTATTCATTTATAAAAATGAACCAATCAAATGGATAATAGGAATTTAATAAACACCTCTCAACATTTTCCTTCCAGCAAGAAATTATGAAGTTTGATATACAGTTTTCTGGTCCCAGAGGAGGTACCAACTAAGCTATCTTGAAAGAAATTACATTTTTATCATATGGCTTGTTTGTTGTGGCAAGAAAACAGATGTTAGTCAACTGCCAGATAATAAGTCTTTGATATAATTATCTGATCTCGAATTGCAATAGACATAAGGAATGCTCTAGTGGTGGTTTACCACAGAGTCAGTCCAGGTATTCATAGAGAAATCTGAGTTTAGTGATCTGGAGCTCTAGTACATTCATTACTCACCATGCATTTGTAATTATTTAGGCTTACATGAATTGTGTTAGCAGTGACTGTATATATTTTAGTGTTTAATATCATCTCCCATACTGAAAATATTTCATAGCAACTGTTCTAACAATGTATTGCTATTAACTTTGTAGGACTCCGGCGGCTTAGTTTCTAGCCAGTCTGCTTATCTGGAGTGTTTCACCTGAGTTTCTTTTAAGTGATACCATTGTTTTAATTTGAAATCACTTTAGGCTTCTTGTTAAAGAGAAACTGGAAAGTTAAGATGGATTTTTTTCAGTCCCCAGAAGAGGCTGATTCTTATGAGTGGCCAGCAGTCGTAGCCTGATTCCTAGCCCACATCTGGCCAGAGGAACATGCTGCATCTGGTCTAAGTAAATTCTTATAGTTTTCCAAAGTTCCTGACTAAAACCTTAAACCATCTCACAATGATTAACTCTTTTTTACATATGGTTTCTGATTTAGGGCAGACCAATGATTTTTTTGTCACTTTGAATGAAATAATCTACTAGAACCAAGGAAGGAAGTGAGGGTCTGCTGAAAAGATGATGTCTATAAGCTGCTCTCTGATGCCCTGGGTGGACGGTGTTGGGGGACAGAGTAAAGCTGCCCAGGCTGATGGCAGGGTGACCTGTGCCAGGCACAGTGGCAGTGCTGAGAGCAGATGACACCTTTAAAGAAAGGTTCTGCTGCTAAATGCTGGGAAAAGGCAATGTTGTAACAGGTAGGTGGAGTACAGAGGGGGCTCCTTCTCTTTTGTGATTCTCCTAGCCAGATGAAAAGGATTTCTGGCTTGGAAATGCCCTCTACAGTTACATCCTAAGTCAGGACCCTCAACTTAGATTACAGGGAACCTAAAAATAGGGCTTCAGTATGGCTAATGGAAATGCCAAAAGATAGATTTATCTATCTGCACTGTTCCTGCCATTGCACTTATGCCTCCTGAAATGACCATTAGCTTTTTGCTGCCAGCTAAGTAAAATCTTTAACAGAAGGAAAGAGAACATCATAGAATATGTAAGTTCTTGAGGCAACATCAGAGGCATGTTTGGTAACAGCACACTCAGGTCACAGAAATGAGGTCTTGAGGTTGGTTCTGATTCATAGTGGGAAACTTTCAGCTGGTCTAATCCTGCAAGGATCAGGCCAGCTCTTAGTCCTCTGCTGGTTAATGAAATAAATGGCATGAGGGCACAGGACTCCAAAATACATGGGAACATCAGTACCACATTGTACATCAGTAAATTCCTGCAGTTTCTGTGTTTGTACAGGACATTTTGAAAGTGTACAGAGGTCAGAGAATACTCAGGTCAGATACTGTTCCCAAAGTTTCACTTAAAGTCTCTGGGAAACTGGTGATTACAAGCAATGATCTGAGGAGACGTGACTCTCCCTTAAGAGAGAGTCACGGCTCAATTAAGTGAGCAGATTCATAGCTCATAGCAGAAGGTTGATCCTGACTAGCAAAAGGAGATGTAAATGCGAATTAATCCCTAATCTGTTTGGTTCCTCTGCAGTATGGCTCTTCTGATCACCTGGCTGAAAGTAAGAGAAGGATCTCACATACAAAAATCCAAATTAGTCCATACATTCCTGGAGAAGATTAGCATAGAAAGAGATAGGAGCAAACTTTACCTAAAAACTATTTGGTACTACTCTAAAGAAGTGATACACCTTAAAGTAGCTCCTTATCTTTCTCCATTGA
Source organism: Calidris pugnax (assembly GCF_001431845.1). Classification (NCBI taxonomy): domain Eukaryota; kingdom Metazoa; phylum Chordata; class Aves; order Charadriiformes; family Scolopacidae; genus Calidris; species Calidris pugnax. Next base: position 16,429,374 of record NW_015094506.1, on the reverse strand, counting down.
CTTTCTCAAAGTTGAAATCTTAGATAAATATTAAAAAATTAACCCAAATTATGCATATAATTTTCTTCAAAGAGAGTGGTGCTGATCAAAACCAAGAAGCCTGGCACCACTCTTCACAGATGAAAAAACATAACCCATTTGGTGTACGGGTCCCTGAGGACTACCAGGTATCATGTTCACCCAACTCTCTGGGCTCATTTGTTTACTTATTTGGGTAGCTTGGCTTACGGCCATGCAGCAAAAGCACTAAATATAAAGCAATTTAGGTAGTCAATTATATATAACATTAAAATCAGATGTATACAAAATAGAGAACTTAAAAATATATAATAATCTTTACCAAACACAACAAATAACAGGAGGTACAATCCAGGCTACAATTATCTGGCTCAGTTAAATTATATATTATAGCAGCTTCAAATTTCTTTAAACTAATTACAAAGGTGATGATATAATATGCCTGTGATTCTGCTGTTACTGAAGATTGCTCTTGCAATAATACAATTCTTACTTTTTCCTCTCTTTCATTTTATAAATGTGAAGTAGGCAAGAGTAAATAATTTCTCGAAGTAATACAGAGTTTGTAGAAAAAAAAAAGATTACTTCTCTGATGTCATCATAACATAGTAACAGGTTAATGTTATTATGCAAAGTATGTTGTTTAATGCCTTGATGCTTCTGCCATGAGAACCATATTCTGTTTAAATGAGAGAAAAATACCTGTGCTGTTTCTTCTATAACATACGGAATAATATAAAAGGTTTTGGTTTGACAATGTGATTACAACACAAAAATTCTTGATGAAGTAAAAACCATACCTGCAAATACTGGTAAATGTCTAAATGGGAATGCATTTTAGAGCTCTGGATCCTTTAGACTATGGGCACTCTTCCTAAGTTTTATGCTGGCGACTGCTTTGTGACTGCACAACAATTGCATTTAATGCCTATGAAGCTAAACAGAATTGCCTTGATTTGTATGGCAGCACGATGGATTGTCTAGACTGTAAAAACGGCACGCATCTAACTACATTAAAGAAGTTTATGTACTTACAAGCATAAAACACTTATGAATATGTGTTCAGAAGTTGTAAACCATGCAAAAGCTGGCTATGCTTGTGTCAATAACCATATTAAACTAAACTGAGTTTGGGGTTGGTCAGACCATGATATCCACTCCAGTAAAAGGGAAACTAAGAAAATTACCCTCCCTCACCAAAGAGGTGATCCCTAACTGTGTGTGTATTCCTTGTGCAGAGTAAATCCTTAATGATTTGTTTAAATAAATGCATTTTGCTTTGTATTGCAACAGATCAGGAATACATGGTGTCAGCTCATCTCATGCAGTAGTTCTCATGGCCTAAATAATAAAAACCCTATAAACTGTGTCACAGTCTTTGTGGGACTTCTGCACTGTTTGCCATTTGGAATCATGGCCTAAGCTAGAAAGCTCCTTCCCAGATAGGTCTGAGCCAGCTCACATCAAAGTTTTGTTTTCATCCTCTAAAGACAGGGGGAGGTTACAGAGTTCTCAGTGGGATATGAAGTTGCCAAAATGAGAGGTTGCCCATGCATGCCGTCAACATCCAGACCCACATTACCATTTAATTTACCGTCATGAACAAAGAATATTCCATGGGGTAGAGAACTGAACCTCACTTCTCAGTTGTGCAAGCTGCTGACAGTTCGGAGGAAATCCAGATGCATTTGCATGGAGTAAACTTCTGTAAACATGTTCTGCACTCCAGCAAAGAAATAAATGTCAAGGTAAGCTTGGCAAGCGGCAAAAAAGGATGAGTCATATTTCTCCAGTTTCATTCCAAAGATGCTATCTTTCACCTTCCTCAGTACTGTAGTCACAAGACTGACAATGTTTCTGCTCCTTTATGGGAAACAGTATTCAAACACTGTGGGTAAATGATTTAGTGGAGCCCCACAGTCATTTTTCACACATACTTTGTTTTCATTACCAAAATCTGGAAGGAATAAGTTTCCATATGCAGCAATCAATGTGCAATTGCCTATCTAAAATGTTTATAAGTCACTCCACATTCATGCTTTTAGCCTATATATTTACATTAAAATATATAGGATGAAGTAATTTTATGAAAGGCTTCTTGTTAAGTAATTAATGGAAAATGTTATGTCCATTTTGCAAAAGAAGAAACTGAGGCAGCATCACTAAGACCACATTTACGAGCAGTCATTAGCTTTGAGTTGTTTAACTTCTGATTAACCAAATTGGCATGTCTTGGAAACTAATTTTCAAGACTGCTATGCACTTGTTTCAATTAAAGTCAACAGGATCTGTATGCAGATCTGAAATTCAGGCCAACAACTCAGAAATTAGGGAATCAGGAGTGGAAGGCCACTTCTGAGAAGATTTGCACTAGGTTACGTGTGGTGTCTGGGACACAGATCAGAACTGAACTCAGTCCCCTAGCTCTCAGTCCAGAGAATTAACAGAGTAGTTGTCATTCCTGCTAATGGTACTGATTAGTAAGTATTTTCCTAAAAGAAGCACAGACAGTACTTTCTGTCTAGCTCATCCCTATTCCTTACTTGTTTGTTAATCTGACTGCAACAAATTAATATTTTTTCTCTGGAATGATTGATTATTCTCTTTAGTGAACAAAAATCAGTACATGATACAAATATTGTGATATTTAAGTGGAGAACCCAGCAGTTTATGAAAGAGCTTCATCTGAGTTCATCAGTGGTTTATGTTAATCAGATCTCTCAGGTGAAACTTTATGTATGATGTCTTCCTTTCCTGTTGCTATTTCTGTTTTCCATTAAATTTTTAAAAGCTGAGATACAGACAAGAGTTTAATGTTTACAAAAAGCAATGCAATTTGAATATTTACACTCCTAATATCCCAGAATTTTTTTTTATGGCATCCAGGTAAGATTTTCTATATAAAGAGATTCCAGCTTGCTGTTTATTAAAAATTATTTTATGTTCTTGGCCCTATTCTCCTACCATTACTCATGCAAATACTAATCCTTGAGAATGCAATGGAGATGTTCAGATGACATGGTGTTATTCTGCCTGATTAGCATTGCAAAACACAGCTGGGTTCATTTTTTGTGGCAAATTTTGACCTAATCCCAGAGATATAATCCAGATTACATCTGGATTATAAAAGCATTTGTGGTCTGTTGAATTCACCAGCAGGCTGGAGATTTCTAAGCGTGTCAAGACAATATAAGTTTAAATAAAGCTCATTATTTACAAAGAAGATGGAAGCTATGCTTTAATGCGTTCTTGATTATTGCTTACGTACATCAACATGCACGCTGATGCACAGAGAAGACATTTATTTCCATGCCAATAAACAGCACCAAACCTATTCTGAAAAAGCCAAGTCACCACATTTTCATTCAGTTCTGCCTATTGTCTGTCAGAGCTAAATGCGGGAGATGTATCATGAAAATCCATCCCGAAATCTTATTGCAAGCATCTCCAAGCTAGTGATAGGAACACTTCCAAAAGATGCATCTTGGTGTTACTGGTTTAGAAATGTCTCAAAATCAGGTTTCTGTATTTGGGATTGATTTCTGGTTCCTATTGGTTATGAAGAAATCAGAAAGATTTCTTACATTGCTGGCTCTAGGAGCTTCACTTGTAACCATTTTCAGGCTCTGTAAGTAGGTACAGACGTGCAAGAAAGAAATGCTAAAAGCAAGAGAGTTGCAATTTTGGTTCAGAGAAGCTCTGATCTTATCTGCATGGATTCATTCAACTTTGCTTTAACCACACTTAGCACTGTAATTCCCTCAGCTGTGCCTGTGCACATCCATTGAAGTCACGGGGATGACAAGAGTACAGCTCAGGAAACTATCAGCCCTGGGATGACAACAGCCAAACAAGATCTTCCCTTATATCTTCTGTCCCTCATCACCTTCTCTCCCAGCCTGCCTCTCATATATCTATCTCTTCCTTTGCATTGCCATATATCAGTTGCTATCAGTTCCCTGCTTCCTGCCACTCTCTCTCATGGTACCTTTATCTTCGTTTCTTTAAACATTGGAAGAAACAAATAAGTGAATTGGACCTGTCAGACCCAGGCGTATTGGGTAGTCATGCCCTGGAGCCATGAGATGTGTTTACTGTGACCTCCCTCTGTACCCCTTCCCCAGTTACTCAGTCTCAGATCAGACTTCCAGGGTGGGACTCCTGTCTCCTGACTTCAGAGATGAACCCCTGAGCCAGCCTCCCATCGTTCTGCCTTATAATAACAGAAAGAAATAGGTGCTTGGGGACATGAATCATCTCATGCATTTTAGGTTCCTACCTTTGGATGAAACTATTTGAACCTTAGAAGACCCTCTTTCTTTCCAGTGACTGGAAGGGTAGCCCAGATAACAAGCTCAACAGCTGGTAGCCCCATTTGAGATACTTACACTTGGTCAGACAGATCTTTACTTGTCCTACCCCATGTAGACTGGAGGAAGCCAAAGGGAATTTGAAATAGGGAGACGGTGAAAACCACAATTCCAGCTCTAAACAGAAAAAAACCCACCCCAATTTATAGTTGGCAGTACCAAACAACTCTCTAAGTTGGCAATTTGTATGTTGCACATAAAACAAAGTTTCAACAAAATCCAAATCACCAGAGACTGTAATCCCTGAAATGATCTGATAGAAAAAACTTTTACATGACAGGTTTGGCCTGATGCTTTAGATGTTACAGCTGCCACTCTTCATCCAGTTTCTGAACACTCAGATTGAATTTATGGCCATACAAGCATGGAGGTGAGGAATCATAAGAAAAATAAGTATGCTGATTCACATGAAAAGTATGTGCCAAATAAAGCCTTAAATCATTTTATGCCGCCTGTCATTCAAACATATTTGACTGTCATCCAAATTGTTGGAATCGTCTTTCATACAGAAAAAAATATGTTTATTTTTAGGATAATTGGATAAGCAACAGATTATCTTCAAATTAAAGAATAGGTCAAGTTGTTTTTATAAGCTTAATAATATTTTCCATTGTCCCTCCCTCCTTAACACCTATCTTCATTGCCTAATCATTCACATACTTTATTTTTTTGCATTTAGATGAGTCATGAAGTGCACATTACGATGATAAATGTATCATCTCTGCTTCCTCTCAGTGTTAACTCAGCGGCGTGATTCACGCCATAAACCTATTTTACTCATTCTGTTCTTTGTTGTTGATAGCCTTGACTCTGATAACAGCAACAGTACTGCTGGAATCACATGTTTTTACTTAAAAGCTAACATAAAGGTTTTATCTGCTTTACATTTTATAAATTCAGTCTGGCACATTTTCTTCTATTACACGAGTTATTCACATGAAATCATAAATGTTATTTTACTGCAAGCTGAAGAACCTTACCTTATATATGAAGGTGATATTTCCCCTACATGATGCTATCTAACTGATTTATTTTAGTTAATTAAATATTATAAAATATATTTGAGAAGTTCTTTCTTTCTTTTATAGTTTAGGTCACAATTTCAAGCTCAGCTGGGACTGCTTTCCAGTGCCATGTTAGAAAATCGATGCACCTTCTGTGTGTAGCACAAACACCATCACATTTGGGGCTTTCTTGCCCAGCCCCAAGGGCTATACTTATACCCACCCCATCCCTGAAACCTGGAGTATGTACTTTGCTTCTCCGATTTCATGTGAGTAACAAATGAATTTGTAAGAGTTCTGAGACTGCAGCGGTTGATGAACCTGACTGAGAGCAATTACGTGTGTCATAAAAGCAACGTGTAGCTGAGGTGTAATATTCTAAAGATAGTAATGCATCCTTACGTGTGCTTGTGACTGAATAGTAGGGGAGCATAAAATCTTCCTTAAGAGGAAGTTATTGGAAAAGTAAACAAAAAAGCAACACAGCACGGGTTGTTTTCTATGTAATCCTTTCAGAAACAGAAGGCTCCATGATAAAATAAAATGGCTGATTCACCATGATGGTGAGCTCAGAGGAAGACAGAATGATTAGAAGTCACTGGTTAATGATGAGGTGGAGAGAAAACGGTGGGATCTTTAGAAAGTGACTACAAAAGCACACACATATCCTGTGGGAGTCTCCAAAAGCAGAAATATAACCTTTTTCTGCTTCCAGCCTTAGAAAAGACAGGGAAGTGCAGTGACTGTTCCCTGTAACTACAGGGGGTCCTTTTTTTTCTCTGAAAACAAATAATTTCAAATAAAATACTTTGTCCAATGATAAGCGATAACCAGTGGCCTGCCTTTCCATTCAAGGCTGAACACAGGCCTGATTTATTTGAAAGGGGCTTTGCAAGGAAGCGATGTGGGAGTGTGTTGTGTTGTGGTTTAGGTTTAACCAGGACAGAGTACGTGTCATGAAGCTGTTAAGAGATGGGGAGAGCAAGGAGGGGCAGGTGGGAAGGGGTGGAGGGGGGAGACCGGGAGGCTTCCTAAACTGTCTTCTCCCTGCCAAATCTTTATCTGGTGCTCCAATGGGACAAGACCTACTGAATGCAAATCTGCTAAGGTGACTGGATTGAATAGCCCTAGACCAGTTCTTGGTCCAGCCCTAGACTAGGAAATTGCATGGCAAATTGAGTGACGTCTTTTTTGCTTGTGCAAATGGCAATCTTACTATTAACTTCAATGGGTCAAGACATGTACAGTAATTAAAGCACCTGTTGGGACTTGCTCTTTAAATGTCCTTTTTTTGACCACGGATCTTTGAACATCTTTGGTAGCCATTTCATTCATTATATATAAAATGCAATTTTCCATTTTCATTCAAGGATGGAAGTTGGAGTAAGTTTTGACATAATTCAAATTTCCAGGGCTAATTTGAATGTTAAGATTAAACAAGGACATGATGTACTACTTGGAACGCTCCTTTCCTTGGAAGCCTAATTCACAGCATAATGTTGAAAAAAGGAGACTGAGACTATCTAAACACAAGCTAAACCACCCCTGCGATGCCTCGCCGACCTATCCCACATCCACCCTTTCTGTGGCGAGCTGTGACTCCATCCCTCCATCCCTCCATGCCTCCATCCCTCCCTGAAGTGGAGACACGGCGTTGTCCCACCCACGGCCCCGGCTCCTCCGGCGCTCAGCCACCGCTCCGCAGCAAGTCCGACTGGATCTGATGTCTGCCAGAGACTGCCCTTCAGCAGCTGGGCCCCAGAAGGTAAGTGCCATGACAGAGAAAGGCTTCTCCCAAACAAAATATGACTTATTCATAGGAAGAGCGCACTCGAGGGAGAAAAATGTTAACGAGAGACGAGACAATATCTCACTTGAAAGGTAGGCAGGCCTATGCCTTCCTTGGAACCTCCCTTTCTGGATGGAAATGCTTCTGAAGAACTTCACTTTCCTTAGCTTCAGAGCACGTGTCTTTTTTATAATCAAGCAGCCCCTCTGTTTTCTCTGACCACGAGCTCCTCTTGCCGAGCTCATCCGGTGAAGAAACTAATGGACACTGGGAACATTCCTCTGACTGCCCTGCTTCATGTACTGCGTGCTGCACATCAGCGTGAGAGGACTCCCTGTTTCTAAAATTGAACTCTCTCTTTATCAACAGCCTCATTTACCGGGACACTGAGCTGGCAAATCAGATGCACACAACTTGCCGGGCTGTGCTGCCTCCAAGCTCTGCCTTCCTGCCACATGTGCTCTCCCCTCCGAGTTCACCGCAGGTAATGCCGTCTGTGAGTACTTGTAGGTGGCTGCCTACCTGCTTTCACGCTGCTCATTGCCCTGGGAATCTGGGGAAAGCTCTTGAAGCTGTTTGTCTCCTTGCTGCTTTGGCAGGCCACGCCACGAGGAAGGGACATGCAATATTCAAAAAGATAATGAAGTGTCTCCCGAGATCTCTATGGTCGATTTTGAAACTGTTAGAAATCTTCTTGGTTTGTGTTTCTTTTAATTATTAGTTGGCAGCAGAACAATTATTCTATAATTTGCACTCACAGGGAAATCTCAAAAGTATTCATAGATGCAGATGAATGGTGTGTATATACATGTAATAAACAAAACCAAAACTCCTACTTCATTTTGTGTGTTTTAAAATTTTGCACATTAAATATGAATGGCATTATCTAAAGATATAATCTAGGGATTTCTTTCTCTTAAAAGCAGTGACTATTATCTTGCTTCAGGAAGTAAATTAAATACTTCAGAATATAGGCTATCTTTCTGAATATAGAAAAAATGGGTGGGACAAATATTTGCTGCATCTTGTATTACTTGTAGGGAGTAGTTGCTTTCCTTATGTCATTGCAAATGATATAAACATGTTACTACTTGCTTGTTGGCACACAGGCTAGAAATAAACTTATTATCTATTTAATATATGCCCTTCCTGCTGGATCTCAGGTTTCTGTCCAATGAATTCTAGAGTTACCCTCAGCTTCCAGGCTGTGAGTTAAATCTCAGCCCCACAAATGTCAATGGGAGGTTTGCCATTATGTTAATTGGGACCAGGATTTCACTCAATGAGTATTTCTTGGAGAAGATCTTAAATACTGTGTTAAAAATCAAACTAGAGAAATCTCAACTTACAGGCATGTAAGGCATTCGTTTCTATCCTAATGTAAAATGACTTGGTCAATACCCAGAGGCAGTTAAATTAAGCTTCGTTAGAGCTTTTACTTGCTGCTAAAAATTCAGTGACTCACATCTAGAATAGATTTTGTTTTCACTAAGAGAGAAAAACACTCCAGATATTTAGCTTGTGACATAGCTATCATTTATCTTAGACTATGCATCAGTCTGGAGTAGATGGCTTAAGCTGCCAATGTCAAAGGTTGGTAGTCTTAGAAGCCCTTCTGATTGTGCTAGAAGGTTATGCATTAAGTTGTGCATCAAGTTCTGTGGAGGGCACAGCATGCAGACGTTTTTCCTGACAAAACAGATTAATACATTAGTCAAGGATTTCTGTCTGAAAAAGCAACGTGCAGCTTCAGAGACAGCTGATCAGTAGTGCTCTTTAGCTAAAGAAATTCAATTGCCACTTGACAGCACAAAGATTAGTAACTTCTTAATGCACCCAACAACAGCATCTTGAATTTGGAGCTCACATGTGATACTATAGCCTATGTGTACTACACAATAATGCACAACATTTCACAGATGCTGCACCCCTAGCCATTAGGCTTTCAAATGGAGCAGGAAGAAAATAATATGAGCTCACTACATAAAAATACAGTCTTGCTATGTCTGCGTAAACTTTTAAACACAAAAGCAAGCTGGGATCATTGGCGGGTTGAAGAGAGTGTTCAATGCAGTACCCAGGCTGTGCAAAACCGGCTTTAGGCCAACTTTATTTTTCTCCTGGTTGTGGAACCCTGTTGGGGCTGGTGTATAGCAGGGAGTTTAAAGGCTAGCGTAGATGCCAGCAGCCTCAAAAGGGCTATTTTAGTAGACAGGATTATTGGAGCATAAAGGAACCACAAAGCCCTTGCTCTCCGACTGCCTTGTGCCAACAGCACGCAGCGAGGGAGCGACAGAAGACGCTTATAGCATACGAGGTTTTCACTGTTCTCGAGGAATCTCTTCGTGACCAACTCCTCTGGGATCCCAGACTCACGCAGATCTGCCTTGATTTACCAGCGCGCTGGTGTTATACTTTTGGGGAGACAGCTGAAGTGCTGCAGATTACATTTTAAAGACGTGATGCTGACAAATTAAGTTCAAAGTCTTAGCTGGGCCCTTCCAAGTGGCAGCTCTCCAGGGCTGGACAGTTATAGCAGTAACTTCTATAAATCTTTTCAGAAGCTCCTTGGGCTTCAAATACTTCCAACATTTCGTCATTCCCTTTAAACAGGGAAAATTGCCCAATCCCTTTTTGGAGGCCAGCATAATTATACTCTGGGAAAACAATAATAATAACAATAATAATAATAATAAAAAGTTTAAAAAGCAGAACAGTGTAGTTCACACCACGTGACAGAACTAGTTAATTCTCACAGTAAACACTGGCAAAAGTGTTAATACAATGGTTATTTTAGATGCACTCCTGTAAATTCATGTTGATGCAAGGAAGTGCAAAAAGAGCTTTTGAGAGATTTGTTTGGGACTCTTCTTTGTAGCTGGGGAGTAGTTTAATTTCAGATATAAAACGTCTGCCAAGCTCAGTACATGTTTTACTGTACGGTGTGCATTTCTTTATTTAAACATGTCCCAAACAAAAACAACTGGACAAAATGTTTGTGTTGCTTTACGTCTACTGCCTTCTCCTCTGTGATATTTGCTTGCTACTGTTATCCCTGTTAATTAGCATACTGGAATATTTTGGAGCAAAGAAATGTGAATGCAAGTGTCAGAGAAGTCTCTCCCCTCTTGAACATTAAAACTGATCTCATTACGAGAGCCAAAAGATCACAGCACAGCTCACTACACAGTATGAGCTATATGTTCATGCAGCTGGATACCTCTATGAATGATTCAAATAAAGTATCACTTGTTTATAAATGAAAACTCTCATGTGAACTCACATTTTACAGTAAAGCCTCCAATGAAGGCATGTTTTTTTCCTGTCATGACTGAAGTCATCTTGATAAAATTTAACATCCCTCCTCACATACTGTATGTATAACAAAAGAAAACAAACCAAAAGAAATCAGATGACAGGACCTGGGAAAACTTTACGGGGTTTCAAAAGAAGATAATCAAACTGATGAAGATTAAAAAAGAAAATGAAAGGAAATATCAGTCTGGCAAACTGAACAAATGAGATGCACTATGTTTGGATCCTGTTACATTTCAGACTTTCAGAATACCTTTGCTTGGCAGGGCACTACACTGCCTATCACTCTTAATGTATTTTTTTCACACTGATGCATGATGAAGGTGATTTTGGTAATGTCTGAATTGAATTAATTCATCTTACAAAAAGTCCTCTTCATTTCCTACATGGAAAAAAGGCAACAGAGTTAGTGTCATTTACACCACCTTAATTGAATGCTCATATAAATGAGCTGCTGGATTTATACCAGGTTTTCAGGACAGTGAAAATCACAAAAAAGAGCAGATCCAAAGGACTACTGGGTGTGGGAGGCTTTTCCTAAAGCATAAATTGTTGCAGATTCATAATTTCGGTTTAAGCAGCATCTTTTGATTTCTACTTATAGGTGTAGATCTAAAAGAGAAAGTGGTTTTACTGAAAAGAGAAACACGCTGTCTGGGAGAAAACAGATTGTTACTGGACGAAACCCACAGGTGTGGCTGTGGTGGTGGCCTGGGAGCCACCACAGGGCTGAAGAAGGCCCAAGGCCAGCAGAGGTGAGGCCTTTCCAGGCAAAGAATGTGGGAAGCGTAGGATGGAGCTGAGGGAGAAGACACCTCCATGAATTAAAAAGTGGGTGGTGGCTTTGCATGAAGAAGAGCAGCACTAGCAAAGAGCAGAGCCAAATCAATTCAGGCAATCAAATTGCCTTAATTTTAACAAGCAATTAATTATATATTGAAGTGGGTTTTTTTGTCAGTGAAGAAATTGTATGTGTTCTTATGAACTAAAAAATGCACGTTTATCAAAGTCTCAGAGTGGCTTCCACAGAACCTTAAAAAACAAAGCCTGTGTTTACAAGGGGAATAGTCAGAGAGCCAAGGTGTAAGGCCTGTGAGGAAAGAGGAGCTTTGCCTGCTATAGTACTTAAATACTGAATCACTTCCAGTACCCCGTGCCAGACAATCGTTCTGATGCATGTAAGCTCTACCAGTAAGATCTGATACGTCAAGAGGCAAGCAGGTTACATCAGTTGTTGCGATCTTATCAGAACACAAAACCCGTGTCTCTTTTTTTGTGTTCAGTGCATCATTTCCCAAACTATTTTTCTTGTGTTCCCTTCCCAGATGAACTTTTCTATTCATTGCCTGCTAATTCCTCAATGAAATTAATGTGTCCCTACATAATTCCTTTACTTCATTACCCGCCACCTGAGCATAACCCCAGAATTTGTTTAGCTGTCATTCTAGTAGCCTGCAGGCTATTTCAGTCATGAAGAGAGCAATTCAGTTGCTTAACTTGGGTGCCTGATGCTACTTGAGAAGCTCTGGGGTACCTAAGCCACCCATCGGAGCTGACAACACAAGAACCATGGGAGACCTACATCCCTGTCGATGAGGGCAGATGACCTTTGGTTCACGTGAAGTTACACAAGGTGCCTACATTTGGGTAACTGGCTTGAGTCTCAACAGCTGATCATAAACATATTATTGTGCAGTGGAAAGTTCAACGTAAGTATAAACCAATATTTTCATGCCTGTTAACTTTTCCTGGTGCTGTACGTACATCTCTTCTTGCAGTCAGTTCTCCAAAAAGCAATTAACTAGTAATTATGCTCTGCCTCATCTCTAGCTCGTGTGAAAGAACGTCAACTACAGGAAGCTAGGATAATGTTCAGAAGTAAACTGTTATTTACACATTTATTCGTTTGCCATATTAAACATATGCATCATTCAGTTTCTGAGCTTGGGTTTCAGTAGCCATAGAAACTGAAGAAGACTAAAAATGGCATCACTTATTTCCTTTTTTGTTTACTGATCTTCAAATGAATTCCCAAACCTACAGTCCTGTATTGCATTACATGTGCAATTGCTTCCAATCTAATTGTATGTCGAATATTGTATACAATTTAAAAAACATTATCAGGTACCTCATATTTCAGCATTTCATATTAAAACTGAAGCAATAGTTCAATTGTAGTACTATTTCATTGCACTTAAAAAAATTTGCTTTCCTTGGTGACTCTCTCCACCTTATGAGTAGATGTTTTCACATACTGTGTTCCTACTTTATAGTCCTACTGTTTATTCATTGTTTGCTACATACTGTCCTTGACTGACGCTGAAAATGATGTTTGCAGGAGGAAACAGATTGTAAAGTACTGATGGTAGAGAAATACTTAACACCTCAAAGCTGTTCCTATGGCAACTGAGGCCTGCAGAAGTACTAGAACATATATGAAACCTCATGTAGTTTGCAAGCATGGCATTTTTGCAAATGCCAATCATTATAACAGTGCCATATTATACCATATATTTTTAATGTTAAATTTCCTAGACTTGCATAAACGTGGTTTTGGGAACAGACTTCTTTTGATATCATGACTGATTCATTACCTAATTATGCTATTGGCATGTCAATTGCCATACCACACTACTACTAGATTTTCAAAATCAAATCATGTTAATATTAAAAAAAGGGAGATGTTTGTTAGTCATACATATTCAAATATGTTGTCTTGAATAAATTACTTTTTAAAATGAAATGTAAGCATCTAGGATTAAAATCCTCTTTTATTTTTCTTAACAGCTTTAAAAGTATATAAATCTAGTTAAAAAATTAACCTTGTATGGATTTTTCTGTGTGAGTTGCCTCCACTTTCTGAAACATTGGCATAGGTGTGAAAGTCCTGGTCTGGTCCAGGAGCCTGCTGTGACACTTGAGGTCTGCCAGTTGTGCCTGGTGTACACCTGGCTGATCTCACCCCCTCTGCCTGGGGCTGGTTTGGAGGTGCTCCACAGCCCTGATACCAGGGTGCAGCCTGGTCCTGCCTCTGGGTCCTACCTGGTGCACAGGGGACAAAGCAGCAAAAGCAGGGTAATCAGCAGTTCTCTTGGCTACGAGGTAACCTCTTCCTCCGTTGTATACACAGCACCTAAATACACAGAAAAATAACCATATGACAAACCATAGGGATGATCCAGGCTGAGGGTGATCAGTCCTTGCTTCAGTGGTAGCTGGAGTCTCAGCAGCAGCAACGGTGGTAGCGCCCACCTGCACGTGGCTTTCCTGTGGATGCATCACCAGTGCCTGTGTCCTGCTTGCCCACAAGTTTGAGCCTGTTCCAACTAACCTGTACGTGGTACCTGCTGCCTGTCCAGATGCCACTGGCTCGCTCTGTCTGAACCACCTGGTGGCTTGCTCAATGAGAGCCACTTGACTTACAGGTCAGGTGAAGGGAATTTTCCATATTAATCCATCTCCAGAAGTGTATTTCCCTCTCTGCTCTTGTGAGATTTGCTGTTTTCCAACACAATAGATCTTTGCTGTGCAGCTTTAGCTTTTCTGTGCACCAAGCTCTCATAAGTCATGCAAGTTAAAAAAATTAGATTTATCTTATGCTTCAGCTGGTCCCCTGTCTCAGGCTGTTTCCACCTCAATAGCCAACTACAAAAATTTAACATTCAAATTCTTCCTGGGAAATACAGGCGAGAGTCTTGCCAGCAAAAATGAATATCCATGAAAGGAGCTTCCCGATACAATGATTTTAAGGTTATAATTAGTTGACAGTGTTCGTCTTTCTCAGCCACTGAAGAATTCACCATCAGCAGAGTATGTCAGGCTTTCTCCTAGGACTGTTTTTTACTAACAGAATTCAAATATAAGAAAGTAACAGAACAATGCATTCTTGCATCACTGTGGTCCCTAAAGTGATATTTCAGGCTGTGTTTCTGTCCAGCCTCCTACCTGAACCTGAGTAGGGGACTACAGTCACCTCCAATGTGATCAAAGAGTGAATACCTGAATACCCTATAGGAAAGGATGTGGATTAACATTTCCTGCTTTGGGGTATTTTTCTTACAAGGTGTTTTACCACTATTGTCCTCAGTTACCATGCTACAACACAGAGGAATGGGTAATCCTCAGAGAGATTTGTCCAGAAATCAAGACTTAAAAGACACCAAGTGCTGTCCTCTACCATCACAAGCACTGCATCAGAAATGTATCTATATGTAAAATGCAAAAGACTTTAAAATTCAAGGTTTTGTTTTATAAGAGTAAAGCAAAAGTGACATCCAGTGGCCTGCAAATTCAGACAGATTGTTCGGAATTCACATTACAAAAGCACTGCAGAATTTTTCAAAGGCAATTTCATCTTCTTTGCCGACTTCCATGGATTTTCTTTTCAGTAGACTCTTCTATAAAGTTATAATTTGACTTAAAAAAATAAAATCATTGTGCTAGAGTGGTGAACAAATTTGGTTTGAACACATAAGGGCCTCAATAACACCACAGTGAATAAGAAAACATTTAAAGATTGCGTATAAGGTCAAGAAGGAGAAAGGTTAACTTCAAAAGGATTTGAATACTTCATTCTTGACACTGAGCCTAAGCTTTACAATTGCTTTCTAAAATTAGATCAATGTGAGTGTAGACATTTTATAGGCAATTTTATAAATGTGAGTAAATAATGAGCTTGATAAGATGGGTTTTCTGGCTAACCATTTCCCAGACCACTGCAAAGAGGTCCCAATTCCACAATGTGCTAATCATCTCCTAGGACTTGGTAAAGCTCCATGCCAGGCAAGATCCTTCTGCGAGGAGTGAACCAAGGAGCAAACCAACAGTTCAGAGCAAAATTGGAAAAGCCACTCAAATGCAAACACAGTGAGAGGAGGGAACATAAACCCACCACCCATAGATAGGAGTGAAGGACATCAGCACCCCGAAACCCAGGCGGGCAGGCAGGGAAGCACTAGGCTATGACATTTTGCAAACCCAAACTATTTTGCAATGTGCTTTTGTCCTGTCTTCTTAAGCAAGACTAATTTCGGATGGATGAATCTGGCAGTGTAACTCTGCTAACGCACCTCTGTCCAGAACTGCTCACGGGGCTTTTTTTCCATGAAGAGATGAGACACAAGCAGTTTCCAATTGCTGGATCTCTGCCTTCTGGTGCTAAAAGCTATCAATATACACAGTAAATCCAAGAAAATAAATGGGAGAAGACAAAAAGAAAAAAAATACAATCAAAAGGTAGTTGTACACACAAGGAAATGAATAGTGAAAGATGATAATAAAAAAACAAAAGGCATTGCAAAGGTGGAAAGCTTATGCAGGCGCTTTGTCATCTTTCCTGGAGCAACCCCTAGTAACAGGAGCACTATCAAAATACCACCACACAGTCACCTTTTTCTCTTAGTAAACCAAGACCTGAGGTAGCCACATTTTCTCACATGCTCTCTGTCCCTCTCTTAGATTTGTCTAGTCATCATATTGGGGACAGTTTCAAAGGCAAAGAGACTCCCACATCAATGTTCCCTTGGGACGCAAATTTACCTAAATGAGAAGGCCTGTCTGTATTCAATAACTTTTAAAAACAGTTGAAGAAAAATTAGTAAAACACTAACTGGAGTTATTTAGAGGGCAACAGGCTCTAGAATAGACACGTTTTGAACAGTGACAATCTGGATCCAGAAAGACTGTCAGTCAAAAATCAAATTAAAGGAGCAGGGTAAGGAAGCAAAAATGGTCCCTTCAGAATAGTTAAAGAAATATAAATATCCTTGATCCTTCCAGCTTGTGCCTCTTTAGCAGAAACACTCAGCTGCAGACCCAGAGGACTTGGGAAGCAGCTGAACTGGTGCTGGTGGCTCCTTTTCCTGATGCTGGGGTTAACGGGAGACTGAGATTGCAATGGTTCCTCTGCAGTCACCAGGGCAATCCTATCTGCTGAACAAGAAATGCATTTGATGAGGGATTGGTACTTTTCCATTAAAGATAAATAAATTACAGTTCCTTTTCTATTGACACACCAATCAGGCACCTCTGTAATCAACCTTTATGCCGATGGATAGTCTTGTTTGGGTCTCTTTCGTTGGCAATACAAAGCTAAAAGAGGAAGAGAGTTTAACAAGGACACGGCCACCAAATCTGGCAGCGTTCCCTTTGACTATTTTTCTAAGGATTTTGTCCATATGAGTTCTGAGTGCAAATGCCAAATGACATTCAGAAGAAAAAGATTAAGCTGATAAAACTGTACAGCAGGTTTTTTCTACTATTTTGGCTGCCTGTGGTACACAAATTACATTACATTTTTTGCTTGATTAAAGTGAAAGGAAGTAAAAGTAGGTACTAGCCTTCCTTTTTAATTAAACTGATTAAAAAGGATCATCTGTGTGTTTATTTCATATTTCACCAGCCAAATGGGTTCTCAAAAGGGCTGTGCAGCAAGATAGGATATCTCTAATGAGGTAGCAATTTTTTTTGCAGGTATCTCCTCACATTATCTGGATGCCTCATTGTTAATACTCTCCTCTGCCCAGGCAGCTGTGCCTGTGATAGCAGAACAACATGTTCCCTCCAGTACAGCGTGTGGAGTTATTTCATGTCCGACCAGAGATAAAATGTAAGCTACTCAAAAGGAACTTCCAAATCACCCTGTAAAAGGAAACTGCAGAGAGACAAGCTGCTGGCAAGAGGAGAGATGAAAGGGTTATGTTAAGGACTTATAGGCCATATTTCTCTTTCACCGGGCTGGATTATGCAATCTGCCAGGTGCAGAATACTTACAGTTTCTAAGAGCTGAGCAAGTATTACAGATATGTGCGGAGCAAATACCTTCATTTAAATGACACGCTGGGAAAACAAAGTCATTTTGCATGGAGGTCAGGATGTGGAGGGGACAGGTGGCAGACACAGATATTTTGGAATGGCTCTTCCACACTTTGGAGCATGCAAGGGAAAAGATTTAATCGGCATTGTTACAGGGGTCGGTGGATATTTCCCTTCCTTATTTAGACCTATTTACTGAAAAGGGAGCGAGACCACCTGGTAATATGTTTTTCAGCTTAAGTATTCCTGCAGGGCAGGGCTGTGGGGAGCTGGAGACCAGCCCTGCCACAGCGTCACTGATGGTCCCAGGGGGCTGAAACGGGTCCCTGGGCTGTGGGCAGGGTGCAGGGAGCCCTGGAGTGGGCTCAGGGACCCCTAAAATAAAGAAACAGTTTGCACTGGATGCCAAAATTTCAGTTGGCTACTTTTAAATGAGGTTAATCCCCCATAGCAGATCTAGGCTTACTCTGTGTAATGCTTCAGGATGAACATTATCGGGCAACCTTCTCACTAGCTGATTTGGGAATCTTAAACTTACTTAAGTGCTTGTGTTTTCTTTACCCTAGCCCTTTGTCACTTGGGTGATTTGTGCCAGCCATCTGGTAGCAGATGTCCTTCGCAGAGAGTTCCGCAGCAAAAAGGCATTAAACACTTTAGCCTTCTCAGCATCATCATCTGTCAAGACCTTCCCTCCCCTCGGCGCAGCAGACCGAAGCTTTCTCAGCCTTCCTCTTACCACTGGTGCAATTGCAGAAGGATTTCCTGTTGCTCCTTACAGCCCGTAGCCTGTCTGCCTTCCCCCTCCCTAATAGCGTGCTGCTCTCTTACTGTTGCAGCCACACTGGGGTTTTTAATGTTCTTCTTCTACACCTGGGTGGGTAACGGAGCCTCCCTCAGCGGTGGCTCCTTTCCCATCCTCTCTTCTCCCAGTTTACTTGTTTCCCTCTGACTTCACCTAACACCCTCCGAGGCTGGTGAAATCTGCTTTTTTTCCTGAGTCTCTATTGCCGCACACTGTTCCTCTTTTCAGAAAAATGGGGAACGTCGCAACTTCAGAAACAGCCCAGGCTGTTCCCATCGTGATCTCTAAACTTGTTGAATAGTTAATCCTGGGGTATTATTTTTCCAAGTACTTAAACCACTCCATTGCCGCTCCCGTCCTTTGGATGTAGAAATGTAAAAGCACTCAGAAATCAAAATAAACATCACGTCTCTTGCTTTTATGTGCTGAAACAGTTGTTCACTGGTGTGGTAGCATATGAAGAGGACAGAATTTTTTTTTTATTTTTTAAAAATGTAAGTCACCCTCGGTACAATAGACTCTCAGTTCAAAGATAAAGATAAATACAACTCTCAGGTCTTGCATTCTAATTGAGCAATATGTTGGAAACATGAAAAGTGCAGACAGCTTTTAAAGAATTTGTTTGTACTTTCATTTTGATTCTCTTCAAAGCTGCACAATAATTTAAATCTAAATGATCTCACCCACATTCTAGTGAAACCAATGGAGAATTTCTTGTACGCATTAGTGGATTTAGCTATGACTGAAAGTATGGAGCAAAATAAGATTTTTAAGTTAAATCTCAGTAATCAAAATTGGGATGGATAATTTTATTTTTTTTTATATCCATAATATTATTATGTTTACGATTACCATCTCTTATTTTGTTGGCTTTATAGGAAGCAGAGAGTGTTCTTAAAAAACCCTGTTATTAAAAATTGTGTGCAGGGATCTTGTAAAATGTAGACTGTCTAAAACAGCCCTCTAAAACACAAATAATAGCGTTTTAGCATTTGCCTTAGATTCATTGTCTTTCTGAGCAATTCATACTGCTCTAAAAGCTTAAAAAACAAATAAAAAATCATGATAAACACAAAATTGCTAATCTATTGGTTCAGTTCTGTACAAAGATAAAGATAAATACAACTCTTAGGTCTTGCATTCTAATTGAGCAATATGTTGGAAACATGAAAAGTGCAGACAGCTTTTAAAGAATTTGTTCTTTAATTAGTTCAGAGCTAGGAAAAGATGAAAATAAATTGAGAAAGTAGAGGACTATTAATATCTTACTTATTTTCCTCTCTTCATGGGCAAGGTGAAAAAGCACAGATGATGTTTAGAAGAGAAGACAAAGCCATATTTTTACCTCCTGCTCTTCATCTTCTCAGTTGAAAAAGAATTCCAAGGCAAAATGTGGACTAACAACCCTAAAACTCTGAGCAAAGTTTGTGTGAATATTTCTAAGTGCAAAAGCATGCTTTTCAAAATCAGTATTTTGATGAAAATGAAACAATATCATTATTTTTATGAAAAGATCTTTGAAATTAAAATACTGGCCAGAAGCAAAAATTATTTCTAATATGCCATGAACTGTTTGCATCTGGGGATATGCAATGGCACCATTAAGTATTTCTGATTTTTGCTTGTTTATTTTGGGGAATCCTTTGCAAACGGAACTGGCACCATTCTGGGCAAAGGTGGGGCAAAGTATGGTCCTGGGATGGTGTGTAAAGCTTTTTCACTCAGTATTGAGAGAGAAGCAGTATTTACAAAGGGTGAGAAAACAGGCTGATAAGGATTTAGCTCAGGACTCTGAGAGGGACGGAGCGTGTGAGAGAGGTGTGCTGATTTCAGCAGATCTCGATTTAAAGCAGAAGGAAGGTGGTGGCCGAGCAGGCTGGCACCTTTTCCCCAGGGCAGCGAGGGGAGCTGCCTGCGGTGCCGCAGCAGTGCCCTGTCCTGGCATTCCAGCTCCTGCTCCCAGACAAAAGGAGCTTTCATCTAAACGCAGAGGTATTGAGTAACGAGCCCCCGCACAGAACAACAAACCGAACACAACTGTCTCAAGCAAGGCACGGGAAATTTGCCACGGCCCCACGATTTATCATTTTAATTGGAATAAGACCGATTCCATCAACGATTACAGAGCAGCACAGCAAGAAATGTATGTCTTTCTTTAGCAGCTGTTATTGTGCAGGATAGAGAAAGAGCTAAGGTAGGGGCAAAGCGCCTTTTCAGTGTAAACAGATATCCATCTAATCTGTAGAAGACGTGTGCAGGAGAAGAAGGGAAACAGGATCTTTCAGATACAATCGATACTGAAGAAGCAAAATCATGCCTATTCCTCAGCCCTAATATGGCTATGGCCAGCCTTCCTCACCTCTTACAAATTCCTGTGCTAGTGCTGCAGTGATTCCTTCCGCTTCTTCTAGGCGTATTTGAACAAGAGTTTTCAAAGAGCCGTTCTTTGACCTTCCCAGGTGCTGCTTATTTAGAGGTTTTTTATTCCATATGCAGTAAGTTAAGCAGGGATCAATAAGGACAACCACCAAGCAGGAAAAAACAGAATGCAGCTTGGTATGCCTGGTTATAGATCTGGTATTTTCACTACAATAAATCAACGATTTTAATCTTATGCCTCAATGCTGATATAAAAGACCATAATGATTAAGTTTAAGGTTATAATTTTAATCAATAAATATCATAGCCTAATGCTTATTTTCCCCAGTGTTTCATAGCCTTTGTGGAAATGACACGTCTTTGAGCAGAGGACCAAAAGTCTTAAAGCAAGATAATTTTTAATGCAAACTGGTTTTCTGCTGTCAGAAAGATCTCTGATGTTCCACTGTTTCTTAAACTGAAGGTCACTGTTCCGTCCTCTGTATACATACTGGCTTCAGAGCAGACAATGTAAGATTAAAGACCTGGCCATCGGACTGCAATACAAAACTATGGAAGACAGGCTTCCACTTGAGGACTCAGGGAGATGTATGTGCCTCTAAAGGCAATCTAAAAGATCTCTAGCAGATATTCACCTAGAAATGCTTGCAATGGTCAGCAATGGTCAAAAGCCAACTAAAAAAACCTGACAGTGACTGTGCCAGGAATCCAAATCTGAATACTGTGAGCAGTTTTGGTAAGCAGCAGTAGAAACACCTTAGAGGTGAGCAGCAGATGCTGGCTGGCTCTTCTGTGAGAACACCATCTGGACCAAATCTTTCACCTTGGGAAAGATGTGTGTGAAAAAGACATCCTGGGGTTGTCTTTTTTTTTTTTTAACTTAATGCAGAACCAAGTGAACTGCAGATTTTGTACTTAAAGGTACAAATGAGTTAAAAAAATAGGTGAGAGAAATTCATGGAGTGTAGATCCAAAGCTGCTTATTAAACAGGATAATCCATATGCAGTTTATATTGGAGAAAGAGCTAATTGCTAGCTGCTCACTGAAAAGGCCAGGAAAAGGGAGGAAATGTGTTGGTTCATACCTTTTTTTCCCAACTTTTTTTTTCTCAAGCAACCATAGTTGGAAATGGGATACTGAGCTGTTTCATTAGCTATACATGAGCTGAAAATAAGAAGTTAAGTATATGAATTTAAACCACTACAGAAAAAACCCATTTGTATTTTCATTGCTGTAAGATAGCTCCCACAGCTCAGCTGACAAGCTGTCATTTTTGAGTGATGAACTATGTCTACTTTTGATTGTCATCCCATATCCTTCACTGTGGATTATTAGTAGCTGAATGCAAGAAAGAATAATTTTTAGTTCTCAAATCAAAATTTGTTGCCTAGTCCACACTAATGGTACAAGCACAATCAATACTAATTCAATGAAACAAATGTGTTTTGATTAAATAATGTCATGTAGAAACATCAGACAACTAGAAACACCATTTCCCAGAGTTGCGTTCCTCTCTAGTCCTGGTAGAGATTGAATCTGAATCTGTAATATTTCATAATTAAATACAGTTCTGTTAATCATTTTGTCAAAAATACTCAGTCAGTGGTCAGTAGTAGGCTAAAGGGTAGGAGGCTGACAGTTGCTGTCATGGGTTTGCCAAATAGGAAAGCAGGAAATTGCCAGACCTCCCTTCTTTCACATCTCTCCCATGCACAGGGGACAGAGAAGAGGTATCTTTTTCCCATGGAAAAAAACCCTAAAATTCTAAACTACCTCCTACACTTTCCTGTGAGTTAAAACTCCAAGTGCATCCTGACCAGCTCTTGGCGCCTCACAGTTACCCGCTGTCAACTCAGAAATCTGCAACACATTAAGAAAGCACAAGTTGAGGACAGCTTAAAGTAAAGTGAATTAAAACGATGATAAATATTGCAAGGAATACAATTTTAATTCAATAAAGCCATTCCTTTTTTATTCAGTGCTTTAGCAGAGTTTCCATTCTGAGATGCCAGAGAAGCAGAAAAAAAAATATGGAAAAGTCAGGGAGAGCTTACATTAAAATATGGAGCACCTGGGTTTGAGCATTTATGGCCTTCTCTTCAAAACTTAACTCTGCAAACAGCATGCGAACGTAACGTGTGGTTTGAGAAGAAAAGCCGAATAAAAATAAAAATATATCACATCAGTCAATCTCTATTTCAGGAAGTGATGCAAGCAAAGTCCGCAGCGACGTGTGCCTCCCAGAAATACTCTGCCACCCACAGCATTGTGTAACTTTCCTGTAGCATGAAACACAGTTGGGCTTAGCTACTGTTAGCACCAGTTAATTGCACACCTCGCTGAAAGTTAAAACAACAACAAACAGATGATGGTATTTCCCTCCCTCTGCAAAAGTGGCTCAGATTAAACTCCTGTTACAAAGCCCTACGAGAGCAGAAACAAGTCCAGCAGTTTCTGATAGGGAAACTGCCTGCTCCACACCCCACCGAAGGGATCGGAAAGTCTGGTTTGCTTGAGAGATGTTGATGTTTTGAACCTTGCCTCTTTTGCACCACTGGTGCTTCTCTAATTTCAACTTCATTGTTACTTGTTTAATTTCTCTTATTTTCTCTCTCATCAGCCAGTTTTCTTTTTGTTCCTTTCCAGTCAGTTTCCAAAACTGAATAAACAGGGACAATGTATGGGCAGGCGACAAAACTCAACACCTGACTGTTACTTTTAGGCAATGCCGATGCAATGATTCCAGCTGATAAATGATTATATTACATCATTATTAAATTGGCTGCCACTATTGTAGGTTTTGCATATAGAGCATCCCACCGCATTACCTCAAACCTGATACTTTCCTTGTGTATCTACAGGGATTATTTCCTGGCAGAGTTAACGGCTGCCTCAAAACTATTGCACAAGCGAAGTGGCACTAGAAAAGAGCACATTATTTGACGTTCCTTATCCTGCTCTCGGGACATTGGGTTGTGTTTTTCAGCTGCCCTATTCCTGGGAGGCCACAGCTTCCCACCGCCGCTGCAGAAGTGGTTCATCTGCTCTTGCTTTCTTGCTTTCTGAGCCGGGCTGGTGGCAGGAAGCCACAATTGCTCCCTGTGTTTATCTCTCCCCATCTCGCAGCCCTGACAGAGAGAGTCTATTTGGATAGCAAGAAGCTGTGGTAACTAAGCAGCCACAAAATCTAAAAGGGACATTTCCCAGCTACTTGCACTGCTAAGGGTAAGTGCAAAACAAGTCCTTTATAATAGAAAAAGTATATTTTTTTAACGTGAATGGGGTGAGGAAAAGGAATAGCAGGTTTTGTGTGGGTGCTTTACTTACATAATCTTAAACTTCTGCTTTAGAATAAAAACTCTGCTTCTTCCTAGAGACGGTTTTCACTGACAATGATACTGGCAATAACTTCATATTCCAGTTACAATCTCTCCATAGTTCATCTTGAGCACTTCTGTGGGTAGTTCAGAACCTTGCACAGCCCTTGTCCCTTCTTTCTCTAGAAAGTAGCTCCCATTTCCTCAGGGAATAACAAAATGCCTGCCTTTATGAAACAGCCAGACACGCTTAACCCCTTCCTGGCATATTTAACACCTCGCCTCCAGAAGAGACGTTTCGAGTAAATACTGCCAGATAGTTACAGCAAACATCTGAAAAGGTAGGTTCATAATGCAAGCTTCAAACCCAGACCTCAGCTTGCCCAAAGGAGGTAGTGCTCAGACCTGGGACTTTGGTTCAAGGTCACACAGGGGGTCAGGAGCAGACTCAGAGGGCAGACTGGGACCAGCATTGCTCCTGGACCTGCCTCCTGTGCTCACACCACTTCTGTTATTGTCATCTTTTTTAAACAAACAATGCAAGTGACCACAACGGTCTCCAAGAAAGACTAACAAAATGGCCATGAGGCTGCTAGCAATAAAGTTGTTGTTATACGATTTCCAAATGGGTTACTAGAAACAAAGACAAAATTTTTACATCAGCAGTACTCCTGAAAAGTAAGATTTGATCCTCAAAACATCCCCACCGATTTCAGGCGGTTTTCTGCTCGCACACAGCCAAAGCGTTCGATGAGATCAGGGTTGAGGTTTTGTGCCTCAGGCACCATTATCTTCAGTGGACTTGTGTTATAAACAATGAAAAGCACCTTTTAAAGAAGAAGGGGCTGTGCCTGCCTTCCTGCAAAGCTAAACTCTGCCTAACCTCTGTGTGTGCCTGTCCTCTGGACATCCTGTCCCCAGCGTGGCCCAGCTGGGCCGGGGATGATGCTCAGCCTCTCCGCGGGGGCTGGGATGGCTCTGAGGAGGTGTTTGTGCATCCTTAGTTTTCCCAACTGATGGGCGAGATTTCCTGGTGCATTCTGGCTGCCTTTTATCACTTCAGAGTTGCAGAGCAGTCGTGAAGTTTAATTGCCCAATTAAAAGCAGGCTTTTCATTGCTGGAGTGCCACAAAGCAGATTGGACAAACTAGTGAAACTGGCCTTTTTTTTTTTATTTATTGTTGTGTCAGAAAAACATGAAATACGTGGGCTAAACAACCTAAATACAGAGGTGGGCCTACTTGTACAGGAAAGCATGTGTTTCAGCGTTGTGGAACGAGTTACAAGCTGGAACCCCAGTCCCTCCCGTTCTCTTTTCAAGATGGCAGAGGCAGCCCCAGGCGTGGAAGTAAAGCTGTCGGGGCTGCGATATGGAGGGGGAACACAGGGCGGCTGGGGCTTCCTGCTGCTCTCCCAGGGCAGCAGAAACAGCAGATTCAGAACTTATCACGGAAAAAGAAAAAAAAAAAAAGCATATAAACATCAATGATGAATTGCAAATGGAGAAGTCTAAAGTATAATGGAGAGTTTAGTGGAGGTGGCCGTAGGTGAGGGCTGATGGCAGCCGAGCCCACAGCTCGGCCTCTCACCATTTGCTTGTCCTTTACCCGGTCCCTCGGGCAGCCCCACGGCTTCTCTCCCCACCCTCCCTCCGCGGGTTCCTGTTTCTTTTCAAGCCTCTTGGTTGTGGGGTGACGCCGGATGCACGTGCCCACAGAGAGAACAGCAAACACTTTAGGGTGGTGGAGGCCCCTAGAGACAATTTCACTACAAATAAATACTACGGTTACCTAAACGCCAGTAGGCATCTCAGTAGAAGTGGCTTCATGTTCAAGCAAGCTGCCTGATTACTTCCAGGCTATTTTTTTTGTAATTTACCGATGCAGTTTGCTGACAATATAAACTATTGGCTAGAGCAGTGTTTCTCAGACTGCCAGCTACCAGAGGAGCCGTGAGAGAGTTCAAAAGGACCAAAACTCACAAAAAGTTAATTAGTTCACAATATTTTTATATTAAGATGCCAACATTTAACGCAGTAAAATATTTCTTTTGATAAGTAGGTGGTATCCAAGGCTTGCAGGATTTTCACAGCAACAGACCAATAAAAGAGAAATTCATGGTTGCAAAAACAAAATTAAAAAAAAGTGAAGCAGACCCCATTACCAGCCCCCAGCTCAGCCCCTGTGGGATGGTGTCCCTCTGGTGGGGCACTGCCTGTGCTGGGCTCACCCTCAGCTCCGGGCTCATCCCACCTCGAGGAGCAGCTCCCCTCCTCCTGCTCCCTGACAGTGTCAGCCTGAAAAGTGTCTTTTTTTGGATCTGTGTCAAAGTTTATTACAACATTTTTTCAAGCATTATTTTTTGAGTTAGTGAAACTAATGTAAATCAGCTGATTTCTAGTAGATCTTTAGCAGGGATTAGTAGAGACGGATTTGAGTTAGTGCAAACACACTTCAGTTTAGCTCCTCCACTACGAAACGATGGGGTGTGAGGTCTGGTTCTCACTCGGAGGTGGTGGAAAAGCTAAGGGAGCTTTAGCATTCACCTCCATTCAGCCGGCAGTACCGCCAGCCCACTGTGATCCCACTTTTCCACGTCCCAAGGACACTCACAGCCAGGCAGGGCTGTGCGTTAGCCCAGCTTTGCCCTCCCCATCCCCTGCCACCCACACACACTTAGATCAGCACTGACTCTGTTCCAGGCTTGTCACAGTCCTCTGACAAAGTAGAGAGGGACAAAGGGATAAAGAATAAGGAGTGAATTAGCGAGGAGGGGAGAGATGGAAGGAATACATATGTGGAGTGCGAAAGGGATGAATAGATTATTGGCAGAAAAAACCTCCTACCGTGGTTTCCAGTTGCTTTTGAGAAGGCCTTCAGTAACAATTCCTTCTACAGGACCCCAAACAAATGGTAGAAGTCACAAAGGTCACTTTAAGTGAATTGATTTCAAATCTAGCTCAATTTAGAAGGGCTGGAGATGTGATCACTAGATAGTTATGCAATGGTCACATGGAAAATCATCAGTTGGTCCTTATAGTGCAGTTCAAGTGGTGTGAGCTGGTGCTGTAAAAGGTGTAAACCCTCTGCCTGACCTAAACCCTCTGCCCCGTCTTTCCTCTGGAGACTTAATGCAGGAAGAGCAGAAAGAAAGTCCATTTTGAGATTACTTTTCCATTCTCAGAACATCCCGCAAAGTGGTTGTTTCTTTGGGAGGTTTGAGAAGGAATAACTACATATATACTTTAGAGCAGAGTTACATCATTTGGACCAGAGCTACCTATTGGGACTTGTCACATCGTTACTTAGGGACACAGGCCACCAAAATTTGAAATCCAAACATGCAGACATTAACAGAAACCCAGAGACTTTAGATAAAATGTGCGTTGCAAACTCTAAGCAGAGAAGTTAGCACTGACACTGTCTTATATAAAGCAAGATTTTAGTTGCTACGGTTTCCAAATGGATTGCATGCAATCAATAAAGGCACTGAACTAAAATTAAATCAGGAAGACTGATGGGGACTGTGCAGCTTCTGATGCTGAAGGCAAGGGCTCTGTGCAGTCAGAACTATTGGTTAGTTTGCTTACGTCTTTGTATTCAGAGGATTGATAATTGCATAGAGGAAATCCATGAATACACAGGCTGAGAGCAAACACAGACGAGATGGTCATTTTTTGATTTTTCCACAAATGATAGTTTGACTCTTTGGGCTGTTGAAAGGCAAGTATCACGTCAAGCTCATATAACTGCAAAAAATTACACTCAAAATGATAAATCACTATTATATTGCATGTTACTATTTTATTGAAGCAGGATTGAAATTATTCCTATTACATGTGAACTTTATGAATGATGTTTTAAAAATTAATACAATAGGGAAAATCTTAAGTGTTCTGTTACTTCAATTAAAAAGATATAAACACCAAATACATTAAAGTCAAACTCCTACAGATTTGAAACCTGATGCTGCCCATGGATAAAAAAATATTATTTATATCAGCTCCATATGATGTGGCAAAAATACATAATTATAATTAAACTGATTTTGGGATGATGGAACAGTGTGAAAAGTTATGTGGATGGCTTATCTATCTAAAATGTCACTGACCATGGAATGGAATTACATTGGAGAGATTATATGGGACTTTTTTGTCAAAATACTTTAACTCTTAAAATAAACCACTAGCAACTGAGTCCAGAACGCACAATAAACAGACTTAAAGAGCTTTTAACTCCAATCTTAAAAAAAATAAAGGAAAAGAAGAAGGGTTTATATAAGAATAACAGTTCAGAGTATCTTTAAATCCAATGGAATACATTCTCTCAGTCCTTAATACTCTGCTGCATTTGTCCCAAGCACAGCCTTGGTGTGAGGTGCTTGGCCTGTTTGCCTTCAGACCCTACCAAATAATGGATTTGCTAGAAGAAAGAGAGCTACTCCTCTCAATACAGAGAGCATGCCAGGTGGAAAATAAATGTTCCAAAGGCTTCCAGTGATAATGAACATGAGTCCTATTTTCAAAAGTTACAGATACTTTAAAAAGTGTAATCTAATTAACTTTCAATTAGATATAGACTATGAATCTATGTCATTCTGCAAACAGATTTAGGCTCCTAAGTTACTTAAAGGCAGAGGCTTTGTATTCCTTTGGGAGTTAGGCACCTAAATGCCATATACATTGTAAACATTTTTGAAACCTGAGGTTGATTTCATATCTAACTACTGATTTCTGTGCAGTCACAGAAATCTGGTCACATCACCAGAGTTTGTCTTTCTGTAATTATATTACTCTCCAAATTCCTTCACTTGACAAAACTTTGCAAGCTTGCATCAACAGTGTCTTTCACTGTATGGGGCTACAGGCAACGATCATATTAAGATCATTGAGTCCAACTGTAAATCTAAAACTGCCAAGGCCACCATTTTACTTTTTCCTTTATTTTGATTGCCATAAAATTAGTAATTTGGATTTTTAAAAGTACGTATTTTCCTTTTGTTGTAGTTCATAGATGCAATGATAGTGCCATCATTTCTATCACATTTATTTTAGAACGATAATACTTTCCAGGAAAAATCATGAGGTGATGTTTCTAACATTTTGATGAGCCTGATACTTTTGCTACCAGTGAAATCTTTTATCTGCTCTGTATTTTCGGAATATTCATAGCTCTACTAAACAGTCATAACCCTTAAAGAACACTTTTATAAAACCAATAGCTGAACAAGACTATGGGTAAGATTAAATTTTCAGCAAAGCTGAAATTTGGTTGGAATGCAAATAAGAAAAGAGTCCAGAATGGATTTCTGTTGAAGAGGTGTTTATAATTTAGGTGCAATTCTTCATCAGGAATGGATAATAAAAGTTCATGCATCTGTGTTTTTTAAACTACATTAAGAAAGTCACCAAAGCATTTTTTTTTGCTTCTTAATGTGCTAATCACAATATATGTGTCACTATGCCACACCTACGTTAAGATTGTGGAAATACACTTTCCAAAAATACCTTTTTCTAAGATCAGCAGGAAGCTATAGGTAGCACCATCAGATTAAAAAAAAAAAAAAAAATCTGGCTCAAAAGCTTCTGTGAAATTATGATATAAACACTTGAAAAAGTTAAGAGACTATACACGATAAGTTGCTATGACTGCTGTGCTGCTGAAGGCTACTGCCTGAGCAGTAGTGTAAAGTTTTTAGCCTCAGATGTTGACTTTGCAATGAAAAAATCTGGAATCCACTTGTTGTTTGCCATTCTGTCAGAGAACTGACCCCCCACCAGACAGGGCAACAGTTTCTCGGAGCGGCTGAAGCACGGCTGAATGAGTATAGATGACAATTCACAAAACAGGGCATTTCAAGGGACCTTGAGATTTTAAAAGGTTTTGATGAAGCAGCTTTTAAAAACAAAGGAAAAGTCGGCATGCATATACTTTACAGATAAGACAAATGGACTTTCTGGGTTTGCAGTAAAAATAAAACCAAATGACTAGAAGGTAGCGTAGTTAAGTTCATAAGTACTGAAAAGGAGAGCTGGATCCTAGTTGGGACCCATCAGCAACAGCTGACAATCTCTCTTGTACTTTATCACTGGACAACTCCTGTGTTACATTTCGGCTTCCTTAGACTCTAAATTCTCCTGAGCAAGGACTGTATCTTCCTGTGCAATTTTATGACACGTAACAGAAGCTGCTCATAATCCTCACTAAAGCCTTTGGATGCTACTGCACCAAAAAGAAGCAACGCCATGTACAAGAACAGCAAAGAAGTATCCCAATGATGTAATTATGATGATATTTCTATGGAAAAGACAATAGACTACTTGATGAGACTTACATTTGTATGAATGTTCCAGTCCATCATCACAGGACATGTATATAATTCTTTTACTTCATGTGTGAAATCTTCTCTAGAAGAACAAAGTACCTCGCTAAATGTGAACTTTGTCTGCATAAATAAAACCATCTGGTTTGCTGTCTAACCATCTGGTTCGTCTAAAGTTTATAGTCTCCTGAGTGTTATTCACAGGCCCACATATGATCAAGCCTCCACAGACATTTTTATTCGGTAAAAGCTTTCCCACAGCACTTTATTTTTTCTATCTGTTTTTGATCTTGTAAAAAAATGTCATTTTAATACGTGTGTTGTAATACCGCATGTGTTTGTGTTTCTGTGAACTGTGTGTGGATCTCCTAGCGGGTAGATATTACAGGCTAGATTCTCTTGGGAACAGCAGAGGAAAGAACTACAAAAGAGCCATTTGGAGATACCAGACCCTATGACTTCTTCACTGCTGTCCCTGAACAATGGGCTAGGTGAGGGTGGACAGATTACTTTAAAATGCATCAGCTATTAACATGTAACAAAGGCGCTGAGAACTGTCTCTGTGTCAGAGCTGTGTCTCAGCTCAAGCTGGTAACAGGTAACAACCACTTTCTCAATCCTACACCAGAGGGGGACTCTCCTGGGTTCAATAATTCCAGAATTCCTGGCAGCATGCAGCATCCAGATAACCTAGCCGTATTCAGCCCTGTACGAATAAAATGTATTATTATTTTCCTGAAGTGCTACAAGCTGGAGAGTCACTACATTTCTGCTCACTTGCTCTGCTTCATAAACACAAGATTTTCCGTTCGGAGCCCTTACAAAGCCTTGCCAAAAGGGTTCAGTCTCCTTTGAAGTTCAGCTGCTCCGATTTCTGGAGAAAATGCCTCAGTTCTATGGTAGGTCAGTAAGTACACAACAGTTCACGAGCTCCGATACTTCTGCCTTATCTGCCCTCCTACCACAGGCAATGGAAAATGTTTCACTTGAAACAACAAACAGATTCAAAATCAGAAATAGAAATGACCTCAGTAGAGATTAATATAACTTCACAGAAACCTACCTCTTTCTGCTCTAAACTATGATTGATGTTTCAGCAAATCAAGCACGTGCATAACTAATAGTCTATTTCTGCAGTCAGTAACAATAATTGCACCTTTTGATCTACCTAGAAGACAGCAACTTTCTGTACACATTACAGTGAAAGTGAGTTTTAAAGAGAAATCCACAGATCATGGAATGTGACACCATATTTGTAGTCTGAACGTAATTAAACGAGCTGGGGCAAAAAGACTGTATTTTAAAGATGTGCAAAATAGGTGCCCGTTTCCGTGCTCACTCTTCCCCAAATTTCTTTAACATGGAAAAACAGAAAGGATGCCAACAGGCCTGCGGAAGCTAAGACCCAGGACAACAACTCTTGCTGCAGAAGAGTTGAGAGAGGGCAGCTGGATCCCACTGGACCCTGCTGTGTTTAGCTTCTAAAAAAGGGAACTAAACCGAGAAGCAGCCTCCAGGGGCAGCAAAATACAGCAGGAAGCTTGGAGATGCCGTTCTGTTCTAAAAAAATAAACTGTTTCATGTACATGATTCTATTTACTTGTGAGCTTATTTGTGTAGCTTGAGGGTACTGGGTTGTTGCCCGGTCAGTTTCTTACAACTTTTGGTTCCTGTTGACATATGAAAGTGTGAGTGTATGAGCTCACGCACACACACTTATGAGCAGCTTCCGTAGATGTACAGGAGAAGAGTTTTAAGTAATTCTAATTTACTGTCAATACATGTCATTAAAGGGCTTGTATACTGCAAGAGGGGTCGAACATAGATAAGTCATATTTCAAACCTAAGTCCTAGATTTTTAGATTTTATCCTTTAATATATGGACAGATTCTAAAATGAGTAGTTAATACACTATCACTTTCCAGCTAAACTATGTTAACAGATAATATAAATTTCTAGCCATTGTAAATGGATGCATGTGGTAAATTTAAGTCACAACATTTTGCAGATTCCAGCAACAAGTCAGGTTACAGAGCTAAAACAATGAGCCTTAATTGTCTATCTATATGTTCAGATCCAAGATGGGCTTTGTATTTCTTTTGTTTATTGTACTGAAAGAGCTATCCTATTCATTCAAAACTAAAGTCAAGACAATCATTAATTGTGATTTTTCCCAAGTAGCAAGGCTAAAAGTGGGTCCTGAGCAACCCATTGTATTGCTAATTATTTACATTCAATGAATTGCAGTCTGAATATGCCTATTACTGTTCCTACATTACAAATTGGCTTGTGTTTTTAATCTCAGTGTGACATCAACATTTAAATCTGCAAATGGGAGTCAGTATTCACGCCAAACATGATAATGCATATCCTTTTGTTCCAGATCTTATGCTATAGAGCTACCTTAGAGAAGTATAATTAAACCAAAATTTTTGCCTTAGATTTTAAATACTTTCTTAGGAAAAAAAAATATTTATTCCTATGAAAATCTTGTGTGATCCTTATTTGTTTTCAGAATGTATTTCCAAGAGCTGGGAAGATTTGTTTTCTGGCATGCATCAAACATTTTTCCATTGGTCACAGCATTCTTGCACTAATTGAGTTTAGAAAACTCTTCAGCTGCTGCCTTGATGAATACGATCTGTGAAAAGCAAGCATCAGAAATAACGGGATCCATTAGCTAATAACACTTTATCATCAAACACGTCCCAGTTGCAAAATTGTAATACGAGAACTATATTCTGGTATCCCAGATCTTTCAGATTGTAAGAGCTGCCATAAGAAAGAAAGCATGTCAGTACTTTCTTTCCTGAAATACTTCATATTTCTTAGTGAAGGAACCCACTGATCTTCAAAAGGTATAAATCTGTACAAGACAGAAGCCTTCTGAAGCATATAGAGATGATTTGGCTGTCTGAAATAAAACCTTCGGGGAATATGCTCTGTTTACCATGCATGAAATATGAACAAATCTTCTCCCTGATTAAAATTATCCACTCTGCTAAAAAAAAATAATAATATCCTACAATGTGTAATTCAATTGCAAGTTGGGACGTTTTGGTAGAAAGCATGGATTTACTTTTTTTTTTTTTAATGTGATTATGGACAATGTAAAGGAAATGTTTCTTCACATTTCCCCTAAATGCCCCTTTACTTTAACAATGTTTTTTTTCATTTTCTATCACAACATACATAGAAGTAACTGACCATGTTTTGCCATAGCTCTCGCCTTTCTATTAACATTTCAGATATTACATTAGGAAGATAATCTCACTAATTCTCACACTATTTTTCATGGTGAGCATTTTCTCTCTTATAAATAGGAGGAAAATTAGAGTCACATTACAGCTGGCCTTATTAACATATTGACCTTGACTCTTTGTTGTCTTACACCCTTGGTAGCTTCTGTGTTAAGTGGAAGGTAAAATGGAGTTGTCTTGGAATGTTTACCTTTTGAACTTACATGTGAATTTGCTTGTAAAGATGGTTCTCCTAGTGGAGAACCAACATCATGATTTCACATGGAAGTCCAGTCACTTGCTAGTTTAAATTCCAAACTACATAAAATCCCAGAAAAAAGACCCCACACAAACACAGAAATAGCAAAAATCTTCAATAGAATTGACTCTTGCATAGGGATGCCAAATAAAATCTCTGTTTGCATTCAAGTAACAAACAAGTAGACATCTAAACTTCATTGGTTGCACTACGTCAGCCTGGCAGTATCAGTGGGCAGTGGCCTGCCACCTGGGTTTTGTACTGCAGTTTTCCATGTGCTCCAGACTGGCAAATTTCCAAAGGAACAGATACAGTGCTGCTCTGCTCAGCCCTTCTCACTGACTCTGCTTGGTCCACCTTTGCTCATCTCCTGCCATTCCCTTCCTGCCCTCCTCCCCATGGAGCCATGTTACTACACAAGGTCTGTGCTCCTTTTGTGAAGTGAGGAAACAACTGGAGGCATGGTCAGCGATATTCTCCTATAGCACTATACCCTGCTGCCATACCCTAGCTGCTTCCAGCAACCTGACTGAGCAGCAGTCCATGTGCCTGCTCTGTGGGAGGAGAGCAGGTCATAGCAACATGTTACCCCACAGCCTGCAATGAGGTCAAAGCAGCTCTGGTGGAGGACGTCATGCAGCAAGAGACTCTCAGTTCAGCGTCTCACTGAACACCCATTAAAAGATTTAGTTGCTGTAAGATCCTTTTTGGTAGAAAGATACACAAAAGATCATCTGTTAGCACAATCCAGAATCACTGTGAAGTCAAGGACTTACACTTGAATCAAATCCAAATATTTTCCATCCTGTTAAGAAAAAATAAAAAAGCCTGATCAAGATGGACTCAAACCTGCCAGCTTTCTCTTGAAATGCTCTTTCTGGTTGGAGTGGTTTACCAGCAAATATACCTTGAATTCTTTGGGCCTGATTATTCACTGCTTTGCATGCTGTGTGACTCTTCACACTGGTGCAAAGTAAGGTTAAAAAAAAAAAAAAGTCTGCCAAACAAGTGCCTTACATTCCACAGGTACAATTATTTTACAAATAAAAAGGAAGTGAAGACAAGAGTTTGTAGGTGATGCTTGGAGGTTCTTATTATGTTATTCTTTTTGAAATTGGAGATACATTACCATTTTAAAGTATTCCCTGCTCAGTAAAACTAAGTAGGGATATTGTTAGGGCTTAGAATTTTCTTTGTAGTATCTTACCTGAGGGTTTTTTCCCATTCTGGTATCTTTCTTTTTGTTTCTTTTGTATATGGTTATATTTATGAACTAGTTCTCTCTTCCCATGTTACAGCCTAATTACTGTGGTAGGTGGTTTGTGAATGCCTTTTAGCTCCTATTCCCATTTTTATGCTAGAAAGCAAAGAAAACATGAGCACAAGGCCTTTAACCTTATCTTCCAGGCAACACTATTGATATCTGTTGGTTACCTACTTATTTTGCTAACAGAATACAGAAAGATACATATGTCTAGGCACATCACTGGTTTTATACATAGGCTCTTCTAAGATGAATGTTTTCAGTTCCAGGAAGAACATGCAGCAGATAAACACCCAAATGAGGACGAATTTTGAAGGACCTAAGAAAGTATGCTCCCAAAATGTAACCTTTATACAAGCAGACATTTGAGAACCCCCTATTTAAGGGTGTACTTGGTGTCAAAACACAGGTCTTTTATTAGCAGATCTCAGATAACGCCCACAGAAGGAAAAGATTTAGGTTTGCTTTCTTTTCCTTTAATAGTGCCCTGAACACGCAACCAAATGCAGTGACTAATGGCTCACCTTTGGACTGATCACAAGTCTTAGTTGAATCTTTTTGTCTAACTGGGTTAATTAGGTATTATGTTTTCTCTTTTTCACCTAAATAACTGTTTTGTAATGTCTAGTATTTCAGCTCCTGCAGCTGCTTTCATTATGCAAGATCTCTCTTATACAGAGCCACCTATTTTCACCAAATATGTACAAGCTAAATTGTTTTATGAAATTTCCATTCTTCTGTGAAAACTAACTGAAATTGGTCAACAAGCTGGTGACCATTCCTGTTCCCCCAATGATGGGTAAAGATTGGACGACAGACACGTGTGACTGCATAAACACTGTTCCTTAGGAAACAGCCTTAAAAAAAAGATATAATCACTTTTCAGGTCACATGTTAAAGCTTTGTACAATTGGGGGTTTGAGATGTGCTAAATCTTACACGCTCTGCACAGTACTATTCACTTGAATAGAACTAATCACTCAAATTGCATAAAGCTAAGTGCTTGTTTAAATCCTCACATGACTGATGACTAATGTTCAGTATTTAAAATCCTGTACAAAGACAAAGGAACTGATTGTTTCATTTGAGCAGTCAACTTTCTAATTAATCATAGTAATTTAAATCTCTATTGTTTAAAATATCTAAGAAGCATGACCTTGCTTCATCAATAGATTCTGGAGAATTTTGCATACTAAATATCAAGCCTTAGAAGTAAAATATTTTCAGTCTGAAAGTGACTTAAATTCCGTGTTTTATGACAGATATTAAAGAAGGAAAACAGAGATAAAAGCTCACATTGATGGGCTCTGTGGATGCTCTGAATTTAAGGAGAACTCCTTGACTTGTTCTTAAACGGTCGCTGACTGTTTAAGTGGGTGTAAAGAATTGCCTGAATATGCCTCAATGCTACAGGGCTTAAATCTTCACCTTCTCCAGCAGTTTACCAAACTTTAAAACTGAAAAATCTATGCAGTTCATATTGCTGCATCTCAAGGAGGTCCAAAGGGTGACTGTAAGCCTTTCAGGGAAGGCATCATTTTGTATCCTTTTATTCTCTTTATATGAGAATCCCACCTGAGTTCTGCTTGTGACTGGGACACCTAAGAGATGATACAGAGCACTGGAAGAGGCTGCCCGGGGAGGTCGTGGAGTCCCCTTCTCTGCAGATCTTCAAGACCCGCCTGGATGCAGTCCTGAGTAGTGTGCTATAGGCGTTCCTGCTTTAGCAGGGAGTTGGACTAGATGATCTCTAGAGGTCCCTTCCAACTCTGACAATTCCGTGATTCCGTATGCTACGATGTTAACACTAGATGTTTCAAAGTAACTCAAGAAAATGCCTCTCTGCAGCCTGTGCATCCTCTCTATCCCTCTCAAGAAGCCCTTCAAACTGCTGCAGTCCATGGCAGCGCTCAGGCAGTGAGTCATCTGCCCGCTCCCTGCCCCGTTCTAACCTCACCCGTTGGAGCACGGGCTGTGCTTCTCCCGGGGTGCCTGCCCGGTCAGCTGGAGAAAGCCTGCGGACGCTCGGCCTCCTCCGGGCGGTGCCGGGCTCCCTCCTGGGGAGAGGCTGCCGCCTTCCTCCTGCGGGACGGCAGGCGGTCCCGCACGGGCAGCTTCGAACGCAGGAGCGTTAAGGTGACAGAGGCGGCTTTCTGAAAGGGGGACAGCTCTTACCCGGCGATTACCGGGACCCCATCCCTTTAAATCAATGCTGGGTGCGACGAAAGCATCTTAAAAACAAAACAAACAAACAAAGCAAAAACACCACAGCAAAACCGACGAGGGGGGCGAAAGTCGGGGTGACCCTACACCACTGCGCCGAGGCGGCCTTACAGAAGGCCCTGCTGAGGCCGTTTAACCCTCCCCAGCGCCCATCAAACTCCTCTGGCCGACTGCTGGGCGCGGGGGCCGCGCTGCCCCACCGGCGGGGAAGAGGACAGACGCACCCCCTCAGCTGTGCGCCGCCAGCGGCGCGACCGTCCCCCCATCGGGGTGCGGAACCACCGGCCACGCGGGGGCTGAGGGAGGGCGGTTAACGGAAGGGGCGCGCGCCC
The DNA here is from genome assembly GCF_001431845.1 of Calidris pugnax. NCBI lineage: Eukaryota > Metazoa > Chordata > Aves > Charadriiformes > Scolopacidae > Calidris > Calidris pugnax. Next base: position 16,391,928 of record NW_015094506.1, on the reverse strand, counting down.
CGGCTGCCCCGCCCGCCCGGCTCCGGGCTACCGCAAAGCGCGGCCGGGCGCGGGAGGAGCGGCCGGGCGCTCCGTCGCACTGCCGGAAGACGGCGTCGCGCTTTACGGCCTGGCTGCCCCTGAGAAGAGGCTGGGAAGCCCCGTTCGGCCTTTTCCCGGTGCCGCCGCTGAGGGGAGGGTGAGTGTCCGGGGGAGCTCCGGCCTCCGCCGCCCTACCCGCGCCCACTGCCCCGGCAGCGCTAACGCCGTTTCCCTCTGTCTTGCAGGAGCAGCTATGCCGGCCAAGGGCCCCTTGCAGAGCGTCCAGGTCTTCGGGCGGAAGGTGAGGCCGGGGCGCCGCGGCCCGCTCCGTCTCCTCGTTGTCGGGCTGGGCGGCGCCGTGCGGCCCAAGGCGCTCGGGGTCCCTCGGGGTCCCTCGGTCCTAGCTCGGGGGCACTGGCAGCGGCTTCTCGCCGGGGCCTTGTGCAGGGGTGGTGTGCGGCAGGGCCGGCCGTGGTCAGGCCTGCTCGGCAGCCCACGTGTCCCGGTCCGGAGGTGCTGGGCCGCGCCGTGTTCCCGGCCCCGCGCGAGAGAGGGGAGATATTTGTTCTCTGAAGGCATGAGCCCGGGTCCTCATGGGTCGGAGCTCTGCTCTCTCGGGTGGCCGCCGCTATCGTACCGGGCATAGGGGGCTGGCTCATCGTTGCTGGTGTGCGACAGACACGTTATGAGACGGAAGGGGGAAGAATAAAGTTTGCACTGCTGGGATCCAGTGACTCGAATAATCCTAGGTAACAAGCTTTTGTGAGGAAGGGAGCCACAAAAATGCCGTGTTGTAGAATAGAGATGGTGTCTTTCCCGTATTTATAACTAAATATAAAGCTATAGCATCGATAACCTAAACTAAATCTAATTTTATTGAGATGATGCCTTAATATTATGAGTCAATACCTGAGAATGTAAGGAACAGTATTGTTTTGTTTGGTGTGAGATGTTGATCTTAGGCATAAACCTAAGGTTTTTAGATTATTAAAACTAAATAGAAATTTACTCCGCATTGTTAGTGCAAAAGTAAAATGCAGTACTAACGCACATTTGCATTTTTAGAAAACAGCAACTGCTGTTGCCCACTGCAAGAGAGGAAATGGCCTCATTAAAGTGAATGGAAGACCTCTGGAAATGATTGAGCCCAGAACTCTGCAGTATAAAGTAAGCATTCATCCATTCCCCCTTTTACTTCCTCACCTCTTCTGGCCCCCACCTTGGATGTTAAAATAGTTTTATATGTATAATTTCTTGGGAAAGGAGAAGAGTTGCTTTCCTTATTGACAGTACTAAATTTTTGGTTCTGTGTTTCCTGGTTACCTGAAATATAGATGCTGTTATGAAAATTCAGAAAACTGTTCTTCTGTGGTTGTCTTGTTGGGAAGGGTGGGCTTTTTGCTTAACTATATTAATGTATGTTAATGTAATTATGAGAATTATTTTCAGCACTTCACATCTATTTTTTAATCTAAAATGGGTGACTTCAAAACCCTCCTTTTTAAAAGATTGTTTAGGACTTGATGAAATATGTGTTTGAACAGTGCTGACAGAATCTAAAACTGACTAGATAACTATAAAGTATAATAAATAGTGGGGAAGCCCACCCACAAATTACTTAAGCTCTTCAATTTTAATAAGCTTGATTTATTTTTCTGGTGTAGTTATGGCATTCTACTTAAGCTATTCCCTTGCTTTTAATTCTCTTGTGCATATGCTTTGCTATTAAGATTTCTGAAACTTAAATATAATAAATTCAAGACTTCAGTAAATTTAGTAGTCAAAGTAAATTTAGTAAGTTTAGTCATACTAAATTTAGTATGTCAAAATAACTCTGCAAGAGGTGTGCTTTGTTTGGGTGTGTGCTTGTAAAATCAAGGCTCCATTTTTCAGAACATTCAGTACCTTCACATCTGGTAAACCTACTGCAAGCTCTAATCCTTGTTGTTTCTGATCACAAACTAATTTTCTTTTTGTGTTTTGTTTCCCAGCTGCTTGAACCTGTCCTCCTCCTGGGGAAGGAACGGTTTGCTGGTGTTGACATCAGAGTCCGTGTAAAGGGTGGTGGCCACGTAGCACAGATCTACGGTATGATTTTGGTGGGATCTCCGGTGTGGGCTAGAACAGGCCAAGCGACATATTTAAGAGGCTTGAGTTTAAAATAGTAACTTGCACATCTCTGTGTTCTGTTTCTTTTTGCACTGTGCAAGTGTAGTTTTCTTAAAGACTTAGTAGTTATATTTTATGCGGAAAGCTGGAACGTCTGGAGTAAGTTGAATGAAGTAAACTGATGAAATTTTGAGAAAATGTGAGGAAATGATCTTCGTGTCTTGCAGTGTGACAGGACAGTTCAGGAGCAGCTGAGCACAAAGATTTTGGGAGGGCAAATGGGGATTTATCATTTGAAATTGAATCTTTAGTTGTAAACTTGCATTGTTGTTCAGAAGCATCTGTCGGCTGACCTGCAAAGCTAGGCATTTTTTCCCCTTGCAGAGAAGATTGACAACATACTTGCTTTAGCTGTTGATAGAGTTGCTCTTTACAGATGATGGATTTGTCCTGTTTCAGTTTAGTGAAGTGGAGCTGAAACTGCAGAAAGAACAGAGACGTGTTTCAGTCTCAAAGTTCATTACATTAGTTTTTCAGAAAATTCAGATTTCCACTAAACCCCTGAGTTTGATGTTCTGACAGATTCCAGCCTAACAAAAATCTTTACAGTTACTCCCGTATTCCTGGTTTGAGTTCTTGTTACTGTGGTACTGTGCTACAGGCATATTTTATTGGGGTGTGCTAGAAGAGCAGGTCATACTGTCCTGTTGTCCCTTTTGCCTCCTTTGGCTTTGAACACACTGATCAATTTTATCCTTGCTGAAAAGCATAGGCGTTTCAGAGAACTCTGTTTCTGAGGATTTTGAAAGTTGGCTGCTTGTCAGTAGAAGATAAACCTACATCAGTACTTGGGGGAGAAGGTGATCAAGACTGCCCTTGTTCAATTCCTTGGCTAGCTGGCAGTTGTCAAATCAACAAATGAACCGTGGGTGGCCTCTTGGCACAGATTTCTTCAGATTCGCCAAAGTAAAAATCACGTGGGTGTGTGGGAGGGGAAATTAAGGAGAGAAAGGACAATTTGGCAGAAAAGAAGACAGCAAGTTTCTCAAATAAATGGCACTTCGTGTTTAAGTTTTAAATGACCTTTGCAGTCCTTACTGATCCATTATCTTTCTTTTTTAACAGCTATCCGTCAAGCTATTTCCAAAGCATTGGTGGCTTACTATCAAAAATGTAAGTTGTTTTAATTGTCTTAAGTGGAAATGTATGGCTTCTGGTAGACTTCTGGTAGTTTTGGTGCAAAAATGTTAATATAGATTTGTTCTGAGTGAAACTTCTTAAACTGAAGACTTTTTTTTTTTTTAAACAGATGTTGATGAAGCTTCTAAGAAAGAGATCAAGGATATCCTAATCCAGTATGATAGGACTCTGCTGGTTGCAGATCCTCGCCGTTGTGAATCCAAGAAATTTGGAGGACCTGGTGCTCGTGCACGCTACCAGAAGTCTTACCGTTAAAATTGTTCTAGTCATGTGACAGGCAATAAACATCAAGAGAATTTGATAAATTTCTTGTTTCCAAGTTGTTATTTTCTCTGTGGGTAATTTTTTCACTCTTTGTTAAATTTAAGATTGATACACAAATTGATTGGTATTAAAGTAAAATTGGAGGGTTATGAACCAATGTGAGTAGCTCACGTTCTCCCCATGTGAAAATGTCTGTCTCGGTCCGGTTACGGACTGTAGCACATGAGAGCCTGGATGTGACTCCTGGCTGGTAACTTCTTCATTGTGTGTTACATGATTTGGTTCTGTTTTACCTCAAACCAGGACACAGCCCTAGTGTAATGCAACACATTAAGCACCTTGCGGCATTCACTTTGGTGCTGGCAGTTGGTGTTCTTGCGGAGGACGTCTCTTTTCCTTGTATGTTCACCTGGAATACCACACTGATAGTGGAGTTCCAGGTACCACTATGGAATATTTCATGGCAATGAGTATTGTCCATCTGCATGAACTGCTTTTGTTTGCCCTTGCCAAGTGGCAAGGAATTTACTCCCTTGAAGGTCACTCTCAACATGGTGCTGAAGTGGGTATTCGGGCAGCGGTTCTAAAATTTGTATTTAAAGTTTGCATTGTCAAAACCAAAGTACTTACGGGGACAGGGGAAGGAGATTTATTGAAGGTTTGCCATACCTGATAGTGGAGAGGTACGGTTTTCTGGATTAGTCTAAATGTAGGGAACTTTTTTTCTTAAAAAATTCACAAACCTCATACATTCTGTTTCAAAAATAGTATTTTGTAAATGTAGAACAAAGAATTTTGTGTTGCAAAGTAAGATTGGGTTTAAATTATTCATCCTTCAATTGCATATTCACATAGTACAAGCACAGAGGGATGTAGGCCTGGAGAGCAACACTAAATAATATAATAAAAAAAAAAATCTAGAAAAATCCCTTTGGAAGCTAGACAGTTGCTTATGTCATGAGCCAGGTGAGGCAATTTGGAGGCCTTGGGGAAGAAAGGGGGAAAAAGCTGGAGTTGAAAATATGAGAGTGATTTAAAAATTTCTAGCTAGGCCTCTGTGTGTGTATCAAACATGAAAAGGGATGTTGGAGAAGTTCCAGCTTCTTGTCCATTGAAACTGAAGATTTTTGTTCTGGAAGAGATCTCCCGAGGTCAAAGAAGAAGAGTAAAGCTCTGAGTAAGACCTGGGGTGTGCCAACAAAAGGCTGTTGGAAAGGCTAATTCTGTCTCTTGGAAGAGTTGCAAGGAATTGAGTGAGGCCTTGGATGTGAGCTGGCCCAACAGGCATGGGAACAGCCCTGGACAGTTTGCAGAGGAACTGGAAGAAACTTTGGAGATGAAGCAACAGAGGGCCTGGCTTCTGCTGTGTTGCTCTCTAAGCCTGGTGTTTCTTCTATTGTACACCACCACTGAAATTTTTATAGGAATAGCTTGATACTTGAGCTTTCTGTTGGCCTTCCTTATGATGTGTTTCTTCTCTCGTTTAATGGTAGGTCATTTTAGTGCACTCGGTCAACACGAAGTTAAATCAGCTTCTGTTGTGAGCTGGGTTGGAGAATTGGAAAGAATAGAACAACTTTGCCCTTTTGCTCGTAGCTTTTTATAAATGTTAATAGTCGTTATGATGTCTCTGCTTTTTCTGCATTTAAGGCATCTTCACTGAAGTGTAGTTATTCAAGAGTTAAACGAGTAACTTCAGTGAATTCCTTTTCAGAAGGAATTCTCCATCCATCTCCCATTTTAGCTGTCAGTGTCTGCCACAAAAATACTGCATTACATGACCTGAATAGAAGTAGAAAACTCTCGTTCAAACCCCTCACGCTCCCATTGAAATGGAGGAGACTGTCATATGTTCTGTCGCCAATTTACATACCAAGATTTTTTTGTTTTACACTAAGTGAAAGAGATACTCTATTCCAGACACTTGCTGCCTCTTTGGCAAGATGCATGGTTTGCTTTCCTCAGTCCTCCCTTTCTGCACCCTCAGATCTGACCCGTTTCTCATTCAGTGAGTTCCTCAGAGTTTCTACCTTTGTAGTAGAGTCGCTCACAAGTAATTCTTGCTCTTGGGCTGCTGAAAACGGCGACGTTCTGCCTCCCAGCCTGGCTTTCTAAGGAAAAGATGCTATGCAGGGCTAACATCACATTTGCTTACTGGAATTCCTATGAGTTTTGTGAAAATTGGCATCTCGGTAGATGTTAATTAGCTGCAGCTGAGGAGAAATAATCCTTTTAGCCGTTTGGCTCGTGTGGTGGCTGAAAAGCGATGGCTCACTCCTTGCTCAGGAAGTGAGTACTGGGCTGCCAGTTGGCACATAGGCACCCGGGGCTGTGGCTCCTCCAAAGCTGATTCTTGCCTGGCTGTTAGAGCAGCCGGACACAGGGACGGGGAGAGGACACCGAGCTGTGAAAGTCAGGGAGACAAAGGGAGATGCAATACCTGATGCCAGTAACCTTAGGGATGGATTTCACAGTTATGGGGAAACCCGATGTATCGTTTTTTCCATCCGCAGAACTGCTTGTAACAACTGGGGATTTTTGTTTTCTTGTTCTTTTATGGAAGGGCTGAAAATAAAACTTGCATTGCTACTAATATATCCAGAGATGATATCTGCGTGTCATTTCTTCAACCAAAAGGCATAATAAAAATGCTTTCTGAACTGAACTCTGGTCCTATAAAAATGCCCCGTTAATCCTGTAGAGTGATGTCATTCCCACAGATTTGCTTTGTAAGTGAGAAATGCTCAAGGAATCGGGCTGGTGTCTGCCTGGGTGGCTGAAGGTTTTTATTCTAAGCAGTTACTTACTGATCACCCACTAGAGGGCTTAACTTCATTGGGGAAGTGTAACTACTGTGATGTTTGAAGGCGTAAGGAGAAAAATCTGTTCATGCAAACGTTTCCTTTCCTGATCTCCTGATTCTGCAGGGATGGCAATCAAGCTCTTGTCATTGAGCATCCTGCCAGAGGATGCTGCCCAGAGACACACTTCCACAGAGAAATAGTAACAGTTTGATCTTCAAGCCCTCAGTGAGTTTTTGAGCAGCTGGTTCTTAGAAGAGAAGAAATGCCTCTAACCTCGTATCCTCCAGCTCTTTCTTTAGTTTCACTGATGATAATCCTCAGGAACATCAGGTGTGCACATCAAAATGTGCCCTCACTTGAATTCTTTGTTGACAGTACCAGTTCAGTGAAGGCTGGAGTGTGAGCTATAGAAAGTACTATATTTTGGTAATGATGCCAGAGGATCCAATTCCAAGCTTGTACCTGTGGCACTGCAGGCCGCTTTCTCATCCATAGTTTGTCATCCTGATAAACTGTGTGACTTGTGCATAAAATTAGGTCCTCTCAAATGTTATGTTGGAAAATTTGGGGCAAAATAATTCTGACTGTAATATACAAATATACTAACATTGAAATCTTTATTTTTAAAGAAAAATCTGTAACTTAAAAATGTAACACCAGCATTTTTAAAATATGGACTGGTGTGTTCTGTATTGTGTTTTTTCTTTTCACAAGTGATTATTTTCTAATGCATTTTTTTCCTTGCACTTTTTTTTCACAATTCCCAATCTGTGAGTATTCTACTGCTTGTGTAGATAATGTGTCTCATTGCCTTGATCTTATCTGATTCAATTTTTTTTTAATATCTTTGTTATTACTGTCCTCTGAGGTACAGTTCCAGTGTACTTGGCTGAATAATTCTTTTTCCTTATTAGCTAATATTCTTCATGTGCCTGGGACTGCGCTGTTTTCTACCCTATCTTGAGCAGAGATATCCAGACTTAATGAAACCTGTTGCTCTAACTCATGCAAAGTTCCTTTGCAGATGATGATGCTTGGCCTACTTTTTAAATATTAGAAGTTAAACAACTGTGAAATACTAACATGCAATAAATATTCACTCAACTCCTCAACTTTGCTGTAGAATAATTGAAAAAAAAGAAAGGCTATTTTTGATAGTTTGTGTTAAACCAAAAGAGTTCATTTATATTAATGGAAAGATTTATTTGTGATGCTACATATGAAGCATGGTGTGAAATGTGGCCTTGAGGAAGGGAAGAACCCAGATCAGATTTCTTAGAAGACTTTGAAATAGTTTCTAAACCGCATTTACCTTGAAAGTAAGATAACCCAGAGACTGGTAATGGTATTTGGAAGCTCTAACGCTCGGGTTCATCTCAGCTTGGGAGCAACCTGAGACATTGTCCTCTAAGAGTAGATTTATGAGAGGGTGAAATGTTGATTATCCTCTGTCACCTCCTACAAGGTAAGTGCCTACATCTTGTTCACAGTCTGTGAGTATGACTAGATGACTGTGTCAGTTTGGATCAGCAACTCACTTCTTTTGCTTCTGCTTGCAGTCTGGAGAGGTTTTGGACCATGTGGAGGAGATGAAATTAAGCTGGGAGATGCAGCCCAGCTGCAGATAAGCAGTCAGCCCATGGGACCAGCCTGGAGCTAGTCAGAAGTAAAAACAAAGCCAAAACCTCTTGAAATGCCAATTGTGTGACTGTCAGCTTCTCAGATCCAACAATAACAAAAATAATTCTTCAGAAATACTCCAAACACAGTGTAGCGTTATAACATGTATCAGTTTGCAGTAAATATCCTTGGGCTGCTCATGGTCCCGAACCTGCATGAGTACCATCAGCTGCTGTGGGGACACAGGGTTTTGTCTTTGTTGTTGGAGAGGTTGAGGGTTTTCCTTTGCTGACTTCTCTAGTCCAGCTGAGGAGTGGGAAAGAAAAAGGGCTAGAAGAAATCTATCCTCGTGGGCTAGATGAGGGGGCAGGGAGGTGGATTGAGTCCTGGCTGTGTGACAGAACTCAGAGGGATGTCATTAATGGAGCGGGGTCAAGTTGCAGTCCTGTAACCAGCAGCATCATCCAGGGGTCAATACTCGGCCCAGTCCTGTTCAACATATTTATCAATGACCTGGACGAGGGGACAGAGTGTATCCTCAGCAAGTTCGCTGATGATACCAAACTGGGAGGGTTGGTCGACACTCCAGAGGGCTGTGCTGCCATCCAGCGTGACCTGGACAGGCTGGAGAGCTGGGCAGAGAAGAACCTCATGAAGTTCAACAAGGGCAAATGTAAAGTCCTGCACCTGGGGAGAAGAACCCCAGGCACCAATATAGGTTAGGGGTGGATCTTCTGGAAACTACTACTGAGGAGAAGGATCTGGGAGTCCTGGTGGATGGCAGTCTCTCCATGAGCCAGCAATGTGCTCTTGTTGCCAAGAGTGCCAATGGAATCCTAGGCTGCATAAGGAGGAGTGTGGCCAGTAGGTCGAGGGAGGTTGTTCTCCCCCTCTACTCTGTACTGGTGAGGCCACAACTGGAATACTGTGTCCAGTTCTGGGCTCCCTAGTTCAAGAGGGACAGGGAACTACTGGGAGAGTCCAATGTAGGGCAACTAAGATGATTAAGGGATTAGAGCACCTCCCTTAGGAGAAAAGGTTCAAAGAGCTGGGGCTCTTTAACCTCGAGAAGAGAAGACTGAGGGGAGACACAGTAAAATGAGCAGTAGCTGTTTCAATTACTATTATATGTATCTTTAAAACTGCACTTTTAAACGGCTGTATTAATGTTAGGGTGAAGCAGGTAAGATATTTCTATTTTAAAATAAGATCATTCTTAATTTTGTTGAAATTATATTTTTATATTTTAATGAACATTAGAAACAAACCCCATTGGCCCTATTGACATCTTTCTCCTTTTTTCTAATATGAAATTTTCATAACATGTTTTATTAGAAATGACATATAATTATCCTCTAGGAAGCTTTCTTTTGTGGTATAAACAAACTATACACAAAAATGTGTCTAAAATATTCTTAAAAATCCAGGTGTATTATTTAATGGAAGTTCAAGTCTCTCCTTCTAGAACAGATAAGGAAAATTAATATGTTAATCTCCAAAACCATCTGGTTATAATTTATACAGTAGCATCATTGCAGGGTCTTGCAAAAGTATTTCACTGTAATGAGCAATAAAGAGCAGCACTCAGCACAAGCCTCAAAGCGCACAAAGGTGTGTGGCGACTGAAGGAACTCTCAAACTGTCATGACAGGGCAACATTTCTATGTCATTGTCTGCTACGTTATAAAGGGTCGATTCAATTCAACAGAGGAGTAATACTTGCAGGTCTAGTGAAAGTGTAACTAATACAGACTCTGCTGAGGAGTTACCATGCATTGCTAATGAGAGACATGCAGCCAGACAGTTGTATGCAAGACTTGCAAAGCTCCTGATGCTGTATGTAGCTACCAAGCTTGATGTCTCCTTTGCTTTTCCTTTTTTGCATTGCATTATTTTAAATAATGCATCCAACTATCTAACTGTAGAAATACATAGTTCTAAGATGCCATCGTAACCAAAGCCATTTATTTGGATAAGTTTCTTATTACTAAGTTATACTGAAATGAACATTGTGGGAAAGCTCAGTTTAATGATACCGTGGAGTATATTCTTGCTTCATTCATTGCTCTCCTCTTTGCAAGGTAAGAAATTTATTTCATTTTTGTAGTAATACTAACTTTAAAAAAGATTTTTTCTAAGTATTTTAATATTGCAGCTCCTTCATTTTATATCATTAAATAGCAATTTTTTTAACCCCTGCTGGAATTCATAAATCAAAAAGGTTTTTAAACACAGCTTAAAAAACTATATATCATCATTCTGTCTTACAGGTGTAGAAACTTAAATATAGCTTTTACATATATTGCTTTAAAAATATACATTTGTATATCTGAATTTGTTACAAAACAATTATTTAGGAATGAAATTTAAGTTTCTTGGCTTTCTTACCATTATTGCCAGATAAGTAAGTGTCTAATGATTTTAAGTGGGGTATGATTCTGTTTGAACAGACTGCATCTGCAGTTTGTTTACACATTTGTAGAATGCTAGGGTAATTAATCATTCTTCTGGTTATAGAAATGATCCTTTTTTCTATATAATGCAAATGGATCTTGTAGATAGTCTTCTTGCAGCAATTACGAAGATTTCTGAGGCAATCTGAGAAATAAGGGGTTTTTTTTTGTTTGTTTGTTTGTTTGTTTTTTTAAAGCATGGACTCTAGAGTATTTTAAATTATTTACAACTGAGTCTTACAAGTAACATTCAGAAAATGATTGTAGGTAACCACCCTAGAAGTTTGACTCTGGAAAGCACTGAGCAACCTTTGTATTTTACCAGTTTTGTTCTGAGCCTCTGAAGAGCTATGAACCCTTTGCTCTTTTTCATGGTATCATGTACCAGAACTGAGACCATGGAAACTTGCAGGCGATGAGTACTTGTGAGAATCAAAGTCTCAGGAAAGAAAGCATGTAGTGCCACATCCCTTGGAAACAGAACAAGTTTATATAAAAATGCTCTGGAAAACTTAAGATCATTAAAGAACAAAATTCAATAGTGTTTAACTTGACAAACTGTTTGCCAAGTGCAGAGTGAGGTTATAGAAAAAACATTTAACTTGATGACTTCTTCATCTACAGGATCTTATTGCAAGCTTTCTCTTTTGAGAAGAACTTCAAGGTAAGATTTTATTCCTTATTTGTCAAGTCCTGCAGACAGAACAGGAATGAATAAGCATGACGCAGTGCAAGTTAGAAAGTAAAATATAGCCTTGAATTCTCCGTGTAAATGTCATATACATGTACATTGGATGTATAATATTTTCAGAATGTTTACAACTGTTTTCAAAGAGTTAACATAAAGGGCATGGGTCCTCTTTTTGAAAAATGGAGGTCCTTATGAAAAATGATACTTCTATGGCTTTGAGAAAGCTTAGAGGAATAATGGAATGAAACCAGGATGAGATCATGATTTCATGACTGGAAAAATACATTAAATGATTACCCTTCTACAGTTTTAATTACATGATAAAATCCTAGTTGCTATTTGAAGCACAGAAAAGTAAGCGCTATACAGTCTTAAAATAAACATTTTCAATACAAGTTTTTATGTAGGAGCTGAAATCCAAACAAAACCTAAACTAGGGAATGTTCCTGATCCCATTGAATTAAATGGGAACTATGTCATCAATTTCAATGGAAGCATCCAGTCGGATGTAGCTTTGGATGTCTAATGACCTCTAATACATCTGGCAAACACACATGCATGTCAAATGATATGCCATCTTGGACTGTTGATAAAAGTAAGTATGTTTTATAGTTTGATGCCCTTGTTTCTAAACTTAATCACAAATTTAAGGCAGCTACAGCTGGAGAGTCATCTCTTGCTATTAAGAGTGCCATCACAGAATATCCAAATAACACCTGGGGGAACTCACAGCCACTCACCCGCAACATCAAGTAAATGTGAAGCTGCTTTACAATTTTGTATCCTGTCATCTGAGCTTATTTTGCCTATTTGCGTCTTCCCCACGAGCTCCAAGTACCTCCCTGACCAAGCAGAGATCGGAGTGATGCCCAATTCTGTAAAATGAGACCACAAAAAGAAAAAAAAAGAAAAAAAAAGAAAAAAAAAGAAAAAAAAAGAAAAAAAAAGAAAAAAAAAGAAAAAAAAAGAAAAAAGATCACCTTTTTAAATGTTAACCCAAGAAAGACCTCTTTGATAAAGTGATGGTAATCAGAGAGAAACACTTCTCTCCGGGGAGCTGCTTATTCAGGTTGCTCCAGAGACCTTTGATTATACAAGATCCTTTTTGTTTTCTTCCAGAAATGAGTTTAATGCAACTCGACAGAAAAGAGATCTTGTAACAGCCGAGGTAGGTAATACCTCCAAAAATGGGAGGGAGGGGAAACCCTCCCCTCTTTTCTGCTCTGGGCATTTGCTGTCCTTACAAAGGAGCCTTTGTGGGGAGAAGGGCCGCAATAACAGGAGGACATTGAGGAGGAGCAGCGATTCCCTACTTGCTCGGCCCCCGTCTCAGCCCGTGGCCTCGTGCCTTCATTCACCCTCAGCAAAGCCCTGGTGGGTGACCCACCCTGAGGAGCCGACTGACGCACACCATGGGAAATAAAACCTCGACGCCTCCGTCTTTTGTGAGGGCGAACAAAGCGCCCTGGAAAGCCGTTAGTGTTTGGTGAGAGGCACAATGGCGGCACCGCCTTCAGGGCTCCCTCCTGCACGTGGTGCTGTGGTGACACTGGTTCCCACCGCCCCAGCCCACCACTGCCTCAAATTTAGGAGTAAAGGGGAGAATCTGGTTCCCCCACTGGTACACGCATCAGGCTACAGAGCTCTAGCAAGGGTTATAACCCTGTTCAATGGGGGCAGGCAGAAAACCCAAGGCAGTCCCTCCTCACGGCCTTGTGGGGAGCCTGGAGCCCAGCCATGAATGATTTTCTCTGAGTCCCTTCGAGACCTACATGTCTCCTGACTGAGTTGGGAGGTAGCTGGTGTGAAACGCTGTGCTCAGGTGAATGGAGCCTCTGAGGGAAGCAGGCCTGTGGGGCGGATGGTGTCCCTGGAGGGCCTTCAGCAGGAAAATGCTGTTGCAACAGGGGTGCTCTACCTCCCCAAAATAACTCAAAGGTGAAAAGCTGCTTTCCTGAGGAGGATATCTCAGAGTAACGGAAAATGTGGAATAGAAATCAGTCTTCTTGTGCCTGGAGAGAAAAGATCCTTTCTGGCTAGTGATGGGCCATGGGGACCAGGAATAGTTTTAGTGCAGGGGCCTTCCAGGTGGTGATTTGATGAAGTCCATTTTGGGTTGACTTTAGACAGATTGTGCTACTTGGATGCATCCCACAAAGTATTTCCAGTTGGAAAAGGCAAGTTTTTATGTCGCTGTATGAGGCATTAGTGAGAGTTACTCTAACCTGTTCCTTGAGATCCATTAGTTCAGACTTCAGACATGGTGAATGACTGGCAGCAGCAGAGAAGAAAGACTTAGTTTACAGGGGAAGACTTAGACAATTTGCTTTGTTTAGTTGTGCAGTTGAAGGCTGGTGTATGCGTCAGTGAGGAGCATAGGATAACTGTTTTCTCATAGCACATCAGAGAGGGAATAAACCACAGGGAAGAAGAGCTATTTAAGCAAAAGGGCCAAACTTTATAAATGCAAAGGATTTAAACTGGCCATGAAAAAGTGTAAGATGGAAATATCTAACTACCCAGCACTTCACCCTGGTAAACTTTCAGACTAGTTTAGACTGATCAGACTAGTGGGGGCAAAAACCCTGGAGTGCTTTCAGCCTGGAATGGGATCAGTTCTTGGAAGGGACAATGAGACGTGACAAACTGCAGTAGCAGAGCGCTGGGTCAGATCCAGGGCTTCCTTATAGTCCGATGCTCCCTGATTCCTTAACGAGACAGGAAGCAGATCAGGCAGATATGCCTCCTCTGTTGTTTGGGATGAACCAAAAGGCAATTAGGAAGGATCTCAAGGAGGACTTGAAATCCATCGCAGCTGGAGTGGCCACAACAGGATGATCAGGGTTCGTGCACAGAGCATGAGTTAGGGGAGAGGCACAAATGGAAGGATATCCCATCTCTGAGGTCTCCAACTGTTGGTATTTGACCAAATTGAAAAGGACAGGAGTGTTTTCTGTTCCCTCACTCTTCCTCCCAAATGTAAATGCAAAGCTCCCCTGGTGGAGTTCCACTCATTCATTGGCACTAGCTAATGGTGATGTCATGGTGGATCTATATCTTTCCCCATTCTTCTGAGAGCTGTGCTTCCCCTTCCCATGGTGTTGGCTGCCATGGTCACTGCCTTCCCTGCTGTCCCAGGCTGCTGATCCCTTCTGCAGCGCCCATGGCTTTGCCATATGCTGGCCAAGCTGCAAGTTTCTCTTCTGTATAAAAATAATCCTCAAAGTCCTAACCCAGCATTAGGCTGCAATGCCTCAGGCTCATATCAACTCATTTGTAAAGCACAAACACCCAATTTTGCTTTTATGTTTCTTTGTCAGATTCGATCTGCCTCTCCTCGCTCGCACCTTCATGGGGCCTTGACGCGGAGTCTGCCAGGAGGTCAGTACTCTGCTCCTCACACAAGGGAAGAGTGATGCTCCTGAAGATGCTCCCTTCCTACCAGCTCTCCCATGTTACCCTGCATTGTGAAAGCCCTCCTTATTATGTCCCCTACAAAACTATTTTTTCTGTTTTTATCCATGTTAAATCAGGGAAAATTCCTGTTAAAATTATACTTTCAAAATAATGCCTTACAACCAAATCTGAACAGCTAACTAAGGTAATGCTTTGTTTGTTGTTCTTTTTTTTTTTTTAAAGTTTAGTTCCATTGCAATTTTCCTTTTCTGCCACTTTTTCTGGTCTTGGCAGAGGATGTAAGTATACGAGAGGTGCGTTGGTTATGTGAAGGGATAGCGGTGCTCAGGCAATGAGCGCGCAGCTGCCTCTGGAGGGTTTTAGGCATTGTACAAACATGTGAAGCAGGTCCAAGTTACAGAAGTTGTTTGGCAGAGAAGTTCATTGTATGCAACTGAACTTTGGTATCCTTCTTGGAAAATACGTAAGCCTGGGTAGGTGCTTTCTGTTGTGTTTTTCCATGTAAATGTATTATGTAATTTTACAGCTCGCAATTCTAACAGCAACAAAGACATTTTCCACATTAGTGCTGTTCTATAAACAGTATTTTCTGCCTTATCAGTATTTTCAGAGTATCTGCATATATTTGGAAAGCAATTCTTAAATTGGAAAAATTCGAAACTAAGCAGTGAAAGGAGTTTTCACAGTGAAGGCTGATGTTCTGAATAGTTGGTAACTTCTGTGTGTGCTTTACTGTAAAGGTCCCAGTCTGTTCCCATTTAATGCAACTAGCAGTTTTACCGTGGCTTCACTAGGAGTGTAAGGCCCCGTTTATTTAATTTACTTCCTGCTTTTTGCAATGCTTTTTTAATCTCCATCAGCAGGACTGCAAGTGTTTGTATCTAGAGTAATCCTCCCCGGAGAAGGAAAGCAACCATCTGCAAAACCTGATGAAATTTTGCCTTATGACTACCTTTCTTCTCCACTTTTGGGGAACTATGATTTAGACCCACCTCGGTGAATGGTTAGTAGATGACAGTGAGGTGTTAGCTTCCCAACAGACTATAAAACCCTTTAATGAAACTGCTTTTTGGAAACAATTACTATTTATAACATAAAACAAACCATTCCCATGGAATCTCAAGTCTCTGACTCCAGTCACTTCTTAAGCAGAAATAACCTTTTAACAGACTTTTTTTTTTTTTGCATGGGGGGAAGGTTATTTATAATTGGGTTTGACTTTGTAAATTATGTATTCTGGACTGCTCATAAGCTGATTGTACCCTTTGCTGCAGTGCTTAAGAGGGAGGAGCTGAACATATATATAAATTGTGCTGAATTTGGTCAATTAGAATAATCTGTGTCCTGTGTATTTCCAGATCAGCAGGACTGGGATTTGGTTTCTTTACATGGGAACTTGACCTTTTGTTTGCTGGGAGGAGGTTGACCTTTTGCTCCTTTGTTAGTTTACAAGTCTCAAACCAAAAGAGAGAACCTTGCTTCTCTTTTAACCGTGGAACACAAAGGATAAAATTAAGTAAATGTTAAAAACTGGAGATTGTTGTTGATCAATTTTCTTAGCTAATATAGCTGCTTATGATTTAACGATAAAGATATTTAATATGGATCTCTCAGCCTGTTTACAAAATACTGTATCTACTATAAGTATCTAGTTAATACTATGTACTAATGCTTGCTTACAGGTTCGTGTCCTCAAGAGTGTCTTAATGGAGCAGCCTGCACAGAGGCAGGTGACTGTGACTGTCAGTTATTTCAGGCTCAAGGAAGCAGGTGCCAAATTGGTAAGTTTTGGGACAAAAGAGTTAAGTTTCCTCTTCAAGCAAGATTAAAGGTACAGTTTTTTTAAAAAAATACTGTTAACAGCACATTTGTGATACCTCAGTAGCAGGACTGTCATTCTACTAGTGGCTAAGAGGATTAAAATGATACGCGTTAGGATATATATAGAGCAACATCAGGAATGCCTACATTTTAGCACTTGGGCTGCAATGATACATAGATACCATAACAGCTAGATCACTGTCTAGTATATCAGTAGCTAGCCAGCTTCTTTATAGTTAGATGAACAACGAGAAAGTCACTGAATTTTTCTAACAGTGACTTATTGCAAATAAAATTACCAACTATTTCAATGCACTGGTTTCTCTTCCCTCTACTTATAATTAAAATGTCTCCACTGAAGCAAACAAAAACTTAAAATGATCAAGTGACTAAAACTGCAGCCTAAAGATTAAAAAAAAGGCATCGACTTTATTTAAAGCTGAAAAAAATGAGGTTATCTTTTGCTCCTGCTGTATATTTCCTTTATAAGCTCATATTTCCTTTTTGAGCTCTTACTTTTGTAGATGTCTGTGATGCCTGTCAATTTTTGGTTACTGTACTTCTTGTAAACTCAGTGTGTTCTCTCTAGTACCTAACACTGGTAAGGACCGAGATGGGATTTGCAAATCATGGGGACAGTATAATTTTGAAACATTTGATGGCATCTACTACTACTTCCCAGGAAATTGCTCCTATATTTTTGCAAAAGACTGCAATAATCCAGAACCCCAGTACACTGTTTGGGTAAGTATGTGAGCGTTATGCTAGAAATAACACACTGACTATTCCTGTATTACAGGACTTATTTTTCATCGTAAGTAAAATAAGTAGAGAGACAATAAATGGATGAAACCGTTGCATTGCTTACTTAAATATAAAACTATGCTGCTGGAAAATGTCTAAGCCTATGTGCAGTAACTCAAACCACTGATGAAATGATAATCAACAGAGCCAGTATATTAAAAATAGTATTTCTTACTCCTCCTATCCTAAAAAGGATCTCTGATCTCTCCTTTCTGGGAACAAAAGTGGGTGTTAAAGCAGACCTTGGAAAACTCAATAAACTTTAGCTGTGAGACTGTAAAACAATTGAGTTGCTGCATAAAGTGCAAACAGCTATCACCTGCCTGATAGCTTGGCACCCCAATGTATTGCACCCCGATTCACAGCCATCAGCATGCTATGGGGAGCTGCCTCCCTGGCCCATGGAAAACCCTGCCCCCTCTGGCAATTTGTGTTCTAATTTTGGATTACCTCTACATCATGCAGGAAAGATTAAGAGCTCAAAAGCCATCATCTTGACCTATGTATGGAAGGCACTCTTTTTGGTAATTTCCTCAAATTGCTGAGTATCCGTAGTTAATGACTTTGGGTCAGGGAGAGTTCAAAGCTATACTCTCTTTGAAGGAAGCTGCCCGATGTATCAGGCTGTTGGTTACTGTGGGAGAGGATCTGAGCTCTTTATGTTACTTTTTACCATTTGGTAAAAAGCCATTTGGTGCTGATTGGGCAAGGGAGAGGGGACAAGCAGGCTCCTAATTCTGAGCCCTGGTAGTCACAGTACTCACTGGAGCAAAGGCAGACCTAGAGCTGATTTCTGCTCCAAGGACTAGTTTTCATTTATAAACACATGATCTCTGCTCGTCCCAGATAATAGCATCTTGTGAAGACAAATCTGCCATTAAAACTACCATTTCTATTAACCCAGGTTATAGACAGGTGCTGTTATATGTCTTCCACTATTTTATTTTAATTCTTTGTATTCTGTGTGCACCTATGACCTTTTAGGATTTTTCAGAAAATGCTGTATCAAAGCCCAAAATTATATTAAAATCTAGACTCAACATTTCAGTGGATCCTAGTTCCTCTCAAAAGAGAGAAGTTACCATTCAATTGCTGGAACAAATTGTTAAAAACTGAAAATGTTTACTCAGAAAAGTCATAAGTAATGTTGAAGCACTGCAGTTGCTACAGACTGGGCAATGGAGACCCTAAACCTTGCCAAATCCTCACATTATGGTCCTTCTGGATTTAATAATCCATTTCTCTAGAGGAGAAGAAAACACAAGAATTATTTTGATTTGCCTTGATTGTGTTTCTGTATTGGGCCAGGTTTACATAGAAACCATCTGTCAATATTAGTAACATTTATGATATATTTATTTGTGATTTTCTTTATACAAGTAAAAACTTTAATGCTTTTCCTGGTTTATTTCACTCAAAGAAACAGTAACTGGTTTTCACTTCCAGGATTAAGTGTCAGTTTAGGAAGATTAATCTGAGTATGTGTTAGCACTGTATGTGTTTACCAACAGATTTCAACAAAAATGATGGTTCCAGTTACTTTACAGCCTCCATTACTATGTTGGCAAAGTATTTCCCAGTTACTAATCTGTCTAGCTTCAGAACGCTGTCAAACGAACTGGTAGCACAACTCCCATCTTTCTCAGGGAATGGTGATTGGCGCAGTCATAGAAGTCATATTTGAGCTATCTAAACTCTGTATACATTTTAATGTAGGTAATGATAGGTATCTAAGAATCATAATGCATTCCCCTGTCTCTTCAGTGTCTAAAATCAGTTTACATGCTTTTGAAGCACTGTAATGTAGGGCATCCCACGGGTTTGGGTGGCTCAGCCCCACCGAGGTTAATGAAAGCTGTTGGAGTTTTGCTTAAGCTCTTGGAGCAGGTATGTGCTTAAAACTCACTTAGACTACGTGTGTGTAATTCAAAACTGAGTAGTAGTTTATTGGTTAGAGCATATGCACAGAAAGTTGGAGACAGATATGTGCCTATCGTTAGGCAGAGTAAATCTGAATGCACGGTTTTCATGTTTTGAGAGCATGCCTTGGCCAAAGAAAGCTGTGTGGTATCCGGGGACAAAGGCCTTCCTGCAGAAGTCATGCTCTACCATGCCAAAGGCTGGGAATACAAATGAAGTCCGATTTTAAGGGTAGCCTCCTTTTTGCCAAACTATAAAAAGGAGGAATGCTGGTTTATTATGCCTGTTGGAAGGTCTCATTACACATTTTTTATGAGAGATCTACTTCACTACTATAAAACCATAGACATACTGAGACAGGAGTTGCATGGCTTTCATTTCTGAAAGCACGCATCTGAGATCTGTTTAACATCTCTCTCTAGTAGTGGGCAGTCATGAAAGTCACACATTGTCAATATCTGAGACATGCAGTTTTTCAAGTCTCTCTCTGGCTGACTGAAACTTTTATTTCCATTGCTTTTTTCAAACTAGGGAAGTTGATAACATGATTCAAACCAATATGCTGGCTTGCTATGCTATATATATATAATGGGGAGAAGCAGACTTCAGAAAACCTGCCCTTCTCCACCAGCAGGGCTGGAAAACCAGCACAAAATGGATTTTAGCAGAGGCACATCACTTAGACACCTGTGGTAATCTGTGGGAGCGCCCCAGGATCTGAACAAATCCTGAGTTGTTCAGGAAGGCATGTTGTAGTTCAGCTGGTGCCAGTCTCACCTGACATGGAGAACTCTGAGGTTTTGTATGGGTTTGTAGTTCCCTCTTGTAGGTCAGACCTCTAGAAACAGAGCAATAGGGATGTCTCCTCAGGGCAAATAACAAGCTCCTTCATTGGCAGTTATAAATTAGGTCTCTGAAGTCCATCTACATAAAATACCTGAGTATTTCACCTTGTATTTAAACCACTGTCTTATGACGCTTTGTGCTATTAAACAGTTGCTGTATTTCTTGTTAGTATTGGGTAGCATGAACTTTGAGTTTTGCATATCTTTCTGTGAATTTTTGTATTCTAAGTATTATTTGTAAATATCTTTTAGTGATTGGTGCATAGAAATGTAAAATATCATAAGAGTTTATGAAAAATTGCATGAAATTATTGATAACAAACATGTATTCCTTTTGTATGTATATTTTTCCCCTCTAAGGTTCATAACAGTCCTCACTGTTACGGTTCAGTATATACTTGTCAGAGGTCTGTCAGCTTATTTTTTTCAAACCAAGAAGAAATAATTATTTCAGGACGTGAAGTAAGAAAAGAAGGAACCAGGTAAATGTTTTAATGATGGGTTTTAACATTTTATTGCCAAGTGTTCTTGCCATCCCCTTTGATGTAGTGTTATAGCCATTAGCATCTGACAGCTGCAGTGATACTGGTCATCCCAACAGAAGCAACTTTCGAAGGTGAGACTTAGATCCATGCTGCAATATTATTGTCCCATTGTCTTTGACCAAAGGAGGAAGATACACGGTATTTTGGTCCATAATATTTTTCTATAGTGTAAGTTCCTTCATTTGCAGATATCTAGCTCAGTGAGAACACTGTGCCCAGAAGGGCTGCTGGTGGTCATAGTGTCACTTAACCCCTTGTGCAATGCAGCATGCTCTTGATGTCATGTATTCCTTGACGTGTGCGTGCTGGACTTTGAAAATGAAGATGCATTATACTTTCAGGCTTTTAATTGGTAGAACTGACAGGTGTATACAGCAGAAAAGCATTCATTTTTGACGGTTGATACAGAGGAGTAATAAGAAGAAAAGATAATAAAAGCATGATGAAGAATTGAATGGAAGTGACTGTATACATGTGGGGAAAAAGGGCTCAGTGAGTTAGAAAGTGATATTTTATGTGGTGTTTTTCTAGCACTAACCGCATCTCATCTGAGATCTTTGAAGCAGGCTGGTTTTTTTTTTCCAGATTATTGTTGCCTCAGACAATTGGGAATGCTTTTGTTGAGAGACTGGCTGACTATATTCTGGTGAAGACTACCTTTGGTTTTTCTCTTGCTTGGGATGGAAACTCTGGTATTTATATTAAGCTGACAGAAGATCATAAGGGAAAACCTTGTGGCCTCTGTGGAAATTTTAATGGCAATAAATATGATGACCTGATACTGCAAAATAGTAAGTAAAAAGCTTAGAAATACACCCTTACCTTGTGTCAACAGCTTCCCTGATCACTTTAAATATATTACAGTAAAAAGAGAGTCCTGTTTCAGTTATTTTGGCGGAAAATAGAATATATGAGGTAGTCTTCCTCATCATTAAAGATGCTATGGGAGAAGTCCCACTTCAGGACAGTATTTATATGTAATTTTAAGCCTTTTCTTGCTCAACAAAGCACTTGAGGTATGTTTATCTTAGCTGGTGAAAGTGCCTTCAAATAACAAATAAATAAACAAATGCTTGTGGTTTTCTCTATGTTTAAGGATGGAGGGAGAAGGAGAGAAGAACCAAAATATTAATATTTGGAAAAAGCACAATCTCGAGTTAGCAATTTATATGAGTATCATAAAAATGCTAGTTGAAATATGTAAATCTCAAAGCTGTTGCCAGGGGATTCCTTGTATTTCTTTGTTGGTATGGTGTATGGTGTTGGTATGGTGTATTATGGGCCTCTGACCACCTTGTAGAATGAGGAGTAGCCCAGTGCTGAGTCTGAGGCAGAGATTACTTGCTAAACCAGTAGAATATTCTGCAGTCTATGTACGGAATACTCCATAGGGACTTTTGTCCTACTTGCAACTAGTGTGAAAACAATACCTGAAAAGCCAAACAAGCTTCAGAATACGAGGAGTACTTTTCTCATTGTCTGATAAAAACAAAGATGGGACTTTTATTGTCACCATTAATTGCCAAGGGAAGCTAGTCCCACAGCCCTGCATATTCTTAACTCAGAAAAGTTTTCTCACTGTAACATTTTTCCCCCCCTCTGTTTTTCTCCATTTTTTTTATGATTGATAGCAGAGATTTTTTACTTTCTAAGTGAGGGAAGACACAGTGTACCTATCTTTGTATAGTCTTTAAAAATCTGCCCGATACAAATTTCTCAGACCTCTTCTGCCATGAAAGCAGTAATTTCCCTGTTCCATGCATTAACTTCTGCACACCAGATTGTAGTATGTGCAACCGGTGGTCTCTAATAATGGAGAAAAATGGAGTTTGGAGGAAATAATGAATTCATGCGATCTCTAAGAAATAGTGATTTCAGTATCTTTAAATGTATTATCTGTTATAAAAGGCTTCCAACTCCTACCTTTCTTATTTTCAGAGCAACATTTCCTCACCATCATAATTTATTCTGGCATTTTTCTTTATCAGAAATGATAGCATTATTTTAGTGTACAATCAAGGGCGCTATGAATCATTTTAACATTGAACCAGTTGTATAACATGGTGCCTTGATTCTGTGAAAGTACAAAGCACGAAGTTCTGATGTCTTCACAAGAATAGACTGCTAAATCAAATTACTTCTAAGCCACAACATTTTTCTAAGTGTTTCCAAATCTTATAAATTATCTGGCATGATGATATTTCCCCCCCTGCTAAACTACTTCCCCAGTAGTATAAGGGAAGCTCTCATATCTATCCTGGTTCTTCTAGAGTCTGAATGCTCTCTATATGCAATGTCCCAAATTATTAAGTTGCTGAGAGGCGTTTAATACCCCATTTGAAAGCGCAGTTAAAAAACAAACTCCATTTCTCTTTCCTTATCGTCACCTTCAATGGCATCTTTGTATTGCTTTAATATACATGTATCTGTGTATAGAACTGTTTCAAGGACAGTGGTTCTATTTTGTGGCATTTTTTGAGGATTAGAACATTTTTCAAGATGTTAGAATATTAATAAAATATTTTTAATGTTTTTGCAGAAGCAGAGTTATGCCAACAGGTGTACCTCTAGATCAGACCCCAGCTTTTTATATTTGGGAAGGGTTTTCTGCATAAAGAACTATTCTGTCAGAGAGGGAGAAATGTTTTAAATCTCCCAGGCTCTTAAATGAAATAGACTGGTGGTTAGGATCTTATCTTTGTTTATTTGTGGAGATCCAAGTACAAATATCTGATCAGTGTGCTTTGGGGCTTTCCACATTGCAAAGTGTCAAACTTTGTACATCTTGTGCTGGAAAAAGTTAGATTAAGTTTTGGATAGTATAACTCTGTGAAAAAAACTGTAGCTGATTTCATTTCAATACCCTATCTCCTAACCCTGCACAGATATAGACAACCGTAGCATACATAATAATTACTTTAAGGTTCTTCAAGGTGGAGGCAATACACTCTTTTTAACGTACTTAATAACATAGAGAAAATGTAGTATTTTGTTCTTGCTGCAAAAATATGGAAATTTTGGCTCTTTTCCTTTACTGCCAGCCTTCTTGTATGTTCGTGTATCTTCCTCAGCCTGTTGCCATGACTTCCAGTCATGCATCTTCTTCATTAATTCTCCCATGCTGTGGCTGTGAGGAGAACTGAGCATGTAGTGGTGTGTTTGTTGTAGGGCTTTTCTGCAGCAAGGGAAAAGGATAATAGTGCTAACTGAAACATGATGAAAGCCTTAAGCTGTTTTAAAGAAATGTTTTTTCTTAATTATTCAATGCATTACTGTTGTCCTTATTTATATATTTGTTATTAAATATTCAATGATTGCACATAAGAAAACCCCAACCAGCATCTTGTAATATATTTTTTAATCTTTTCATTTAAATGTAGTATAAAATACTACCTGAAACTAAAAAAACAACCAAACAAAAACCATTTTTCTACACTACCCGTACTTTGAAAGTATCTGTAACTGAGGTAATGAACACATTGAAAAACTACCTGAAATTTCCAAGCTGTCTTTGGTGTTTGTGTTGATGATTTTTTTCTTCTGGGTGCTCTTCCAATGTTTTCATGCAGTAGGTGAATATACAGAAGATATTGCTGAATTTGCAAATAGCTGGGCTGTGCAAACCTCAGATGATGTAGCTTGTGTACCTACTGCCTCAGATTTTTCCAGTCCTTGCTCAGCTAACACAGAACTCACTGAGGTAAATTAATCATGTTTATTATATATATATTTTTTATTAATCTTCACTGTCTGGTTCAAGAATATAGCAATATATGCTGTGTTGAAAAAAGCCTTAGATGCGTTGAGGCTTTGATAAAAGCAAGATTCATATCAGGACTGTTGCTAGGGAATATCTGAAGATCTTCAGATGTTTAGCTTAAAAGTACAAAAGCTAAGATAAGATGTGCCAAGTGGCACAGGTCTGCTGGCAGACCTCTTCATTGCTGCATTAAACTTGGTTTCAGTTTCCTGTCCTGGCATCTTATACCTCATTATTTTGGAGATTGTGAAATACTGCAGAAGTAACATGCTCAGCTCCTGCATTGACCAAAATGCTTTTTTTGTCATTTCACACTTTTTCATCCCGGCTGGTTTAGGAGCAACACACAATCAAGGCAGTCTAGGCAGAGAGGACAAATTTTAGGAAGAATAATAAAAGGAGACATAATAATAAATTAAGATTATAAAATTTTAATGGGCATATAAATTACCCTAGATTAGGGAAACAAAGCTAAAAAGTATTACGTTTGTTCAGAAAGTATTTGCTAACTGCCATTTATTGATTCTCCTTAATGCACAGGACATATTCTTCAAGTGCCAAATATTCCTACAGTTTCCTTTTCTCAGCTGTCATGAAAGCATAGATCCGTATTCTTATATTTCTAGCTGTATGAATGATCTTTGCAGGTAAGACTGGAGTTCTTGTGTATTTATTTTTGACACATGACATGAATGCTCACTCTTTCACTTGAGACCAGAACTGTGCAGCATTGAGGGAAGTTAGGAGGAACCAAGTTTAAAGCAAAAGAGATGGGGACTCTCAGTGGGTGATTTAGTATGGAAACAAAGGGCACAGAACCAGCCTAGCAAGGGATATTTTGATCGCTAAAGGTTTACATGGATTCAGGGAAATACCGGTCAAATACATAGAAGAGAAATCCATGGAGAATCACTAATGACTAAAAAGGAACTCCTAATCACAAAAACCCTGAAACCTGTATCTGGAGGTCCTGAATTAAAAACATATGGAGATGATACCTGGGGGAAACAGGAGCAGGACCATTTGTCTGACACAGCTGCACGGTTTTTATGAGCAACCAACATGGTTCAAATTAGTAGAATTTTTCAAAATTATTTCATTTATGTAAATTCAGTGTTGTCAAAGAAATTCAACTCCCATTGACTTTGAAGGGTGTTATATCTCCTTAGTTGCTGGCATTACATGCAGCCTGGTATTTTTCCCTTACCTCCCCAGACTCCTGTTTAGTTTTTGACAGCAATTCAAGTTAACCGTGTCCTCCAGAGTTAACTGTATAAATGACTGAGCAACACTCTACTTCCTTTTCAGTAGGGTTTTTAAATTAAGAAGTACTTGTCATAAGTAGCAGAATTTTTGCGAGATACTATTATGGCCTTCTCAGAGCATCATCAATTTAATAAAAAACATGCAGAAAGGATCACAAGACTAAAAGTTAGAATCACTTGGTAGCATCCCTTACAACTTGTTCATTTTTGATGAATTTTCAGTTTTCTGCTTTGCCATCAAGTCAAGACGGAAGAATTTGTGTTTGTAGGCAAATCTCCAGAGTGTGCTTCCTGAAGTTTATGATCTGTACCTTGATTTTGCTCAGAGAAGAGATAAGTTGCCTATGTATGGTCACTTTGTAACTCAGGAGTTTATTGTGATTTTTTCTTAGCAAAAGAAGAATGATGAAAAGCGAATTTTCAAATGTGATATTGAATCAGTGTCATGCTGTTAAGGTGGATTTCATTTGTGTCAACATGCACCTGTGTTGATGACAACTGTGTGAATGTTAAAAACCTTGAAGGGAGTTTGTGTGTCTCAGAACCTCATTAGTTTGGGCTTATTTTTTTTATAAAAGAGACCTCTCTTCTTGTGGCTTAGTGTCAGTTTATGAAGCTTCTTGTGGGGCCATAGCATATGCCAAGTATTCTTTCTATTAAGACCCATCTAATTGGATTAGATAAAGAGAGCTGGAGAGACTCTGATCACTGTAACAAAGAGTATAGTGGTGTTTGATTTGATAACAGATGTGTTGAAAGCAGAGTACAAACACAATATAAAATATTCTTAAGACCATTAATATTGGAAGCATGATCTTGTGTGCTGAAAGACAAACTCAGCTGATCCGTCACAGTCATGCTTATAATAGAAATGTTGTGTTATGACTAGTTCATTTTGGCATCAAATCCTCCACAGTAAGTGATGGGACTTGTTGGAATTCCTAAGTAACAAAAAATTGGTGGAATCTTGCCTTATGTGACTTACATCTGAATAAAATTTGAGCTTACCTCACTGTGTGCTGTTATGACTGGGTGATGTCAGCTATGTGTGAAGTATCCTGTGCAGTGTCTTGTGGTAGATATTTGTAGATGGCATCTGAGTTCTTTTATTACTCCCTTGTTTTATCATTTCAGAGTGGATGATGATGCAACATACTGCAGGGCGGTGACAGAGTACGCTAGAGCGTGCTCTCACGCTGGCTCCCCGGTGCGGGACTGGAGGGATGACTTTCCTGCCTGCAGTAAGACTATTCAATAAAGCATACTATGTGACCTTTGAGATACCCCATGTATGCATTTCAAATAATTCTATCTTGACAACATTTGAACATATAGAACTCAAACCTGATACTGAAATAGAACAGCCAGTTTCACTACTGCTGCAAACAATGAACTCAGTGACTTGCTAGATGAATATTTTACTTCCATTTGATCTGATCTAGATCCATACAAAAATCATGTTTCCAGAGATTGCTTGAAACATCATGTGTGCTGATCATATTCTAGGATAGAGAGCAAATGTCTGTGGAGATTTGATGATTCTCCTCTTCCCAGATGACCTTTCAGCCTCCGCTGGCCCTGTAACAGAATTAATACAGTTAATCCAGCTCCTTCTTGTTATCACCAACACCCATCAATTTCAGTTCAGTCTCATGCGCTCTGAACTAGCTGAGATATGAGCTGTTCCCCTGTCACAGAAACTATAACTTATTTTGGAGGGGTGATATAAAATTTTGGTGAAGAAAGACTTAAATACTGGTGAGAGATTCACCACAGTTCATCAGTTAAAACCTCCCCAACCAATCCTTTGTGCTTGATCTGAATAATTAGCCATACCAGAAGCGCCACACAACTCTTTATTTGAGAGAGAGGGGTTCTCCAGTATGGAAAGAGAAATTGCACTAATGTTCAATGTACCATGTATTTTTTCCTAGCTGAGAAGTGTGAAGACAGCTTTGTGCACCGTGACTGTATCAGTTGTTGTCCACCAACCTGCACATTTGAAAAAGATTGTCTTGGCAGCAACCTACACTGTTTAGATGGCTGTTACTGTCCAGATGGTAAGTGCTGTCAATTTAATGTAAAAAAATCTGCATAAAGCTAATATCTAGCATCATAATGAAGTTGTCTAAATAGACTGTGCTTAAAGCCAGAAAATACGAATATTGTAAGTTCTGCTCTAGCTGTTGCTATTCTCACTGTGATTTTTCCTTTTATTGAGCTCTAAATATTTCTCTAGAATACAAAGGTGGCTCAGAATTAAGTATCAGTTAAAATCTGGAATCATCACTAATGTTTTCTACAATAAGATACTGCATAGATTTAATTCACTTTATTTGAATTATTCAAAAATCTATTGAGATTTTGTTTAAACAGAATGTACTCTGTACAGGAAAAAAATACTTCCTGAGACCTGTACTTAATAAAAATTAGGGGCCGGACTATGAACAGTCCTGTTCTAGAAGGACTGAAGGTTATGTGATCTTAGAATCTTTTCATTTTTGAGTCTGTGCAGTTTTACATGCTTAAGGCAGACATTTTTCATAAAGAAACTATTCAGCGTGGCAACTGCTGTGAGAGAGCTTCACTGTTCATCGTTGAGCTCTCTGCACTCCCTGGTCCCCTCTTTACTGGTCCCCAGTTAAGATGAGATCACCTTCTGGCATATTTGAATGTTTGAGTCAGATGGGGGAAAAGCAGTGATCAGAGTTCATTAACTTGTTTTTTGTCTCATTCATTCACTTCCTTCCTAATAGGTCTCATTATGGAAAATGGAACTTGCATCTCCGTGTCAAATTGTCCTTGTATTTATCATGGAACTGCCTTCCCTGTAGGCTCAAAAATTGAACAAGAATGTAGCAACTGGTATGTGAAAGCCTCACGTCTGTGTTTTCTCTTTCTGTGACCATGGCCTGTAGTTAGTTTAACGTCATAGTCATGCTTAACATTTTAAAGAATAGTTAGTATCTGTGTTTTACAGTATGGGCTCTGTATATCACTAAAATATGCAGGCTATTCTATGGAAAGACATATTAATTAGCTCAAATCTGCTCTTTTTGCTGAAGATCAGAACACTGAATTTCTGTGTTTTGTGATTTTTCTTTCTAGTATTTGTATTGGTGGCATTTGGAACTGCACTGATCATGACTGCCCAGGTATCTGTATTTCACTGTTCCTTTCTCTCGTCAATGAACATAAGAGGTGAACTTTTCAGATAACAACAGAACCAAATGTGATCCAAGGGCTTGTGATGCTAATTTAAGAAGAAAGATTAAGCAGATGGAGGTTGAGAGTAGCAGTGGGTTGACAGTAACAGTGAAGCTGTTAACTGCCTGACCATACTCATCGTACCTTTTCCCATTTGCGTTGCCAACTCACTGTGGTACATCCACCTCTTGTTTTCTATCTCCTATTTACTATGTTCTTTGAGGCAGGCAGATATTTCTACTGCCTGTGCAGTATCTGGGCCAGGAATAAGGATCTCCTCAGTTCTAGGTGCAATTGTAATGCAAATAATGACAAAAACATCATTCTGGTGCTGTGTTGTATTTTCTGCCGTATAAGAGCAATTCACATTTGGGTAATAGTGCTTACCTTTAAAAATTACATGTCTGTAACGAGTTACTCAGAAGAACATGCAGTATTCCCAAAATGAAACTCTCTTGCCACTTCTGTATATTAGACAACATTATAAAATGAAATTTCTGAAAGAGACATTTTTTTACCAATTAAGGAGCCCCCTCTGAACGAGGTAATAAACAAGGCTTAACAGTCACTAAGCAAGGCTTGACAGGGTAGTGTAGTGTCACTGTAGTGTAAAACAGCTGACATTGAGAACTACTCCATGTCCTGCGTGTGCTGTGGGTGCATGTCAGGGCTTAATTATGACTACTCTAGTCTGGTCCTAGGGACTAAATGCCTGGTGGTAGCAGGAGCAGGTTAGATGTGCTCCCACAGAGCATCTCCTGCAGCAGCAGCAGCCAGAATGAATCTAGTTCCTGTGCTCTGACACTGCCCTGTGGGGTGAATGAAAGCGCAGCAAGTGGGGATGCACCGGAGAGTTGCTTCAACAGTGCAGTCCTCATCTGAACTGAAAAACTAATATAGATGTACCTTGAGGACAGACACCTGCAGCCTCTTCATACCTGCAGTAAAAAGCAGTGCCATAGTACCTGGAAGGAAGGAGAAAGATTGTCCTCTTTCACACTCAGTCATACCACAAGATGATGAGGAAGATTCCAGGAAACTTCAGAGTTGTAATAAGAGAAAGCTCTCCTGTATTTTAGAGAACTCTTAACTCAAAGGCGCCTCATCTTGTTAGAACCAAAAGATGCTGCACGGTGGCCTGTGCAACCTAAGATTGTGTCTGATGGAAATAGGTGTATTTAACGTATTTTATTTCCAAATACTGTAATAGCTAGCCAGATTCAAGTTAGCCTGGATTGTGTGCTTAGAAACGGGGAGAAAGTTTCTTATTTATCTTTCTTCCATCATTTACAGAATAATGATACATTCTTATGCAAGTGAACATTCTTGTTTATCCTTTTTCTCTCAAGCGGAGTGCTCCATCACAGGTAGCTCTCATTTCACAACATTTGATGGACGACATTTTACTTTTCTTGGGATTTGCCAGTACATTTTGGTAAAAGGCACCGGGAAAAACAAATTCACAATCACTTTGCAGAAAGCACCTTGCGGACAAGTAAGTCACATTTTTGTTGAACATTCACAACAAATGTGTACATCCGTTTTTCAGGAAACCTTGTATAGGTTCTATGGTAAACTACTGGGTTATGTTTAACAGGAAAATATCATATATTGAAACCATTTTACAGCTTTTTTTGGTAACTGGTTGTATGTACATGTAGTATCACCCTTTGTAAAATCAATTTCATCTTTAGAGGGATAAAAAGTCTGAAGAGTTATTCATTCAGGCACATTAAATAAGTGTCTTTGGTTACAGTACAAACAGGTGTCTTAGGCTTTAGAAAAGCTCTTACTGGCAGCACTGAACAGGTTTAATACACTGCTAATTAGGCAAGAGATATTATTTTGGTAGCTTTAAATTTTTATTTGATGCGTTATTTTATTTGTTGGAAGAATGCCTTTTAGAAAGTATTGAAGAGACTAGCCACTGCACATATTTGTTTGAAAGTCTTTTTGGCAGGTATCCAACAACAGTCTTTACCAATAGAGGTGCTTATAAAAAATACTTATCTACGAGAGTGGATTTAATCATGCTATTAGTCCCCTAGCCTCTCAGCAGAAGTCTCTGAGGCTGTGACTCACAGCCACCCATGTGCCAAGGGCTGGGATACCTCAACTCATGAGTGGAGAGTGACTCACTGAAGCTGCCCTACTGTGAGGCTGTCTCTCTCATCCCTTCAGATTATGAGCTGATGCCTCTGCTTTTTTTGTAGGCACCTCCTTCTCCTGCATAGGTGTCGAGATTCCTGTTTTTGCATTTCAGCTGGCCTCAAGCATGAAGTGCTTGGTTAGGTAGCCACTGAGAGACAAGGATGCTACTGGAAATGACCCTTAGCACAACTCTAGGAACCTTGGAAGTTCCTGGGTGAAATCATAGGGACCTTGGGGAGCATAAAATGCTTGGTTTAAGCTGGTTATATGTCACTTTTTGTTTCGTACTTGCATTCTGCAAGGATAACGCTTCAAAATGATGAGTGTGAGTTAGTTTATAAGTCACCATTTTTCAAACAGTCAGATATTTAGAAATTATTTTAGTATAATTCTGGAGAAATTATATTCTTATGTGTGCAATCAGAGATCAAGACTAGGTGTCAAGGTAAAAGAGAAGCACCTTCATGTATACAGTATTTTCTTTCTTCTGTTTGCTACGTTTGGGGTCTGGTTACACCAGCTTGATAGAGATTGGGTCAGACTCTTGTTAACCCAGCAATGAGCAGCACCCATGCAAGTATGGATTTTGAACCCAGTATCAGTACTTGGGGTCCTCTGCCCACTTACTGCTACGCTGCCATGATAACTAAAATGCACTCTCCTTGCTCTTATATTCATATACGATGTTATATTATGTTCTACATAAAATTTTGGATGCTCTGTTTAATGCTTTGAGGGATAGTTTACAACTGATTTACCTGATGACAGTTCTGGTATTTCCTTTCCGTACAACTGTTTTCTCTTCCTGTTTGTTTGGTTTTGCTTTCCATGGTAATATTAATGTCTTTGCCTGTTTCTGATGGTGAAACTTGTTTCTACTTAGAACTTTGACCACGCCTGCATTGAGTCTGTAACACTAGTTCTTGAAGATGATGTGAGCAAACAAGTAACTCTCACAAGATATGGTCGAGTCCAAACTGGTCCTAACCAAGTTTTTAACCTTAATGGTAAGAAGCGCATGGAGTACAAATTTACTAGGGTTCAAATTCTTCCTTGTATACACTCCGAAGCTTTTTAGTAATATGTGTTTATGAAAAAGGAATTTCTTCAAACATACCTTATGAAATGTACAATAACTTACTTCTTATAACCTTAGCAATGGTTCTGGAAATGTACTTTTTCAGACTGTGAAATAGAGTCTTTCATTATGTCCTTATTTCTTTGTATTTATTATCTCATAAAGTGCCCAGAAATTCCACTCACTTTGTTTGTGTTTAGGGGGGAGTAGGTAAGAAAAAGAAGGGAGGTGAAGAAAGGATGGAAATAATCTTGATGCTGATGTTAAGATCTACTTTGATTAAAGGTTTTTGAAATAAATGTCATGGAATAGAAACCATGTGCTCTACAAGATCTACGTTGATTTCAGCACTGACGAGCATTGTGATTTCAGGCAGATTACTTCACCTTTTTGGAAAGGACAGTAAGATAAATCAATGTTAAAAGTATATTATAAAATTAAGCACTGTAGGTGGAAATGATATTGCTAAATTTTGTATCTCACAGTGATCAGTAGTAAATTCTTACTGAATTTTTAGTCTCTTTCAGAGCAAAGTTGTAGTTCCTCTTTCCTTTCCCAGTCTCTGGCAAAACAGAACCTAGGGGTTTCTGCGCTGGTGGTTGCAGCTATGCCTTTTCTTCATTGAATTTGTCCAGTCATAGTTTTGCTTTGATCATGTGTAGCTTCCTAGGGCAATGAGTTTCATAGGTCAGTTATACTTTCAGTTATGTTTAAAGTTCTGCTTCATAATTTCATTGATAATTCCATTTTATGTCTTTTGAATCAGTCCCTATTCACTTTCTTGTCTCCTTTCATAGTCTGCGACAAATATAATCTATGACAAATATTTTGATGTCACATTCTTGATAATTGGGTGTTATCTATTAGGTCTTGCCAGTTAAGATCTTTAAGTTCAGTATTTTATCTGCCTCTTCTCAGTTTGTGCAGCTAAGTGTGCGTTTGTAGAGGCTGCCTTGTGAAGGTAGATCTGCTTTAAGCCTGCAGCTGCAAGTAGCCCTACAATGTGTAGCAAATGAGTGCTGTGACTGTGAAATCTCCATTTCCTCACATA
Organism: Calidris pugnax; assembly: GCF_001431845.1. Classification (NCBI taxonomy): domain Eukaryota; kingdom Metazoa; phylum Chordata; class Aves; order Charadriiformes; family Scolopacidae; genus Calidris; species Calidris pugnax. The sequence goes on along the minus strand of NW_015094506.1, from coordinate 16,358,902 downwards.
ATGGATTTGCTGGGAAGGAAAGCTGGGAATTTGATAGGGCCTTAGTTCACATACAATCTAAGGAAAGAACTATACTGATGTCATATCAATAGTAATAAAAGGGAACCTTCAATCTGAAGATTGCAGTACATTCTACAGGCATCTGTTAATTAATCTTATAACATCCCTGGGGGCTAAGAAACAAGTGGTTTCTTGTCTTGTCTTCTCATTGTCAGAGGCATGCTGTTGCATTGCTTTCTTCTTAAAAAAATAGATATGTGAAAGGGGTTTCTGGATAACTCGCAAGTACAGAAAGGTGAGAGATTTTTTTACTGTTGACAGTAGTTGCAATTCCTGATTTGTGTTGCTAACAAAAGGATATGTAGTCTCATAAATTCAGATGGAGAATGGGTGAGCTTATTTGGCTGTAGGTGAGGTTGTGCATAGTTTCTCATTTTATTTCTGAGTTTTCAAAACCTATTTTGTTTCAGGCATAAACCGATACCACCTGAAAGTTGCATTTCAGTGACTTTGTTTTAATTTTGCTTTTGCTATGTGCAGGGGCTATTGAAATTCAGAACATATCTTCTTTGTTTGTTCAACTGAAAACTAGTTTTGGTTTGAAGATACTGTTTGCTAAAGATGGAGAGAGAATCTATGTTCAAGTTGATGTTGGCTGGAAGAGAAGAACATTGGGATTATGTGGAACATACAATGGAAATTTAAGAGATGATTTTCTGTAAGTTGTGTATTGTACATTTAGACTGTGTTTACCAACAAGTGAAATCTTTTGTTGAATGTAATAATCTGATTATTTAGTTTCATTAATGTACTCATACTTTATTAAACTAATCAATACAACATCTCTTAATTAAAATGTTAGTTACAATTAAAAATACGAAACCCATAAATGTAGCTAAGTCATTGTAAGATGTTTAGCTGAATCAGTTTTGAAAACTACCATATTATTTATAGAAGTTACTGGTTGATGATATTGTGTGAACGTACTTTTTTGCCTCCCTGCTCCTCCCTTACCACCAGATCAAATACACGAGCACTGATGAAAAGAGTGGAAAATAATACTCATAGGATCCTTACCTGATTAATGATTACTACTGTTTGATTTTTTTCCTACACCTCATTTTAATGGGAAAAAAATATAATTCTGAACCACAGGAATAGTTTATTAGAAGAGCACACTCCTTATTCTTTGATTTCATTTCCTCCAAGCTATAATATTGCAAAACTTTTTAGCAATAATAAATGCTTTTGAAATACTTCAGGAAAAACAGTATCAAAATGCAAACAACCCCCCTCTAGAATACTGATAGATACTGTTAGATAACAGGTCAAATTTTTGACATTTCACTGAACGTATGCACTTGAAAAAAGGCTGAATTCTGCTGTCATTAATGCCTCCTCTAACTGATTTCAGAGTACTTGAATTAAGCATAAATGACGGCAGACTTTGAATGTAAGAATATTTTTGCATAAGTAAAATGTTGAGGAAAAAGCTTTACATGCCCTCTCTTATTTTATACCTCACATTTTACATCTCTTTTGACATGTAGAATGTTCAATGTGACTATGCATCTAAGCCTTTCTGATGTACTTGCATCTTCACCCGTGTAGTCCATAAGGTCAGCAGGACGCTTGCAGTATTGATCTTTTCCTTTACAGTTCTCCAGCAGGAATGATAGAAGGGACCCCACAACTTCATGCCAATGCATGGAAGGTTTCCTCAGCTTGTTCGGTGCCTATCAATATTCCTGTTGTTGATCCTTGCAATGTTAATCAGCAAAATGGTATGTTTTTACATAGGAGTCTGGAATTAGCTGTATTATTATGGGACATTTTTGGTTTTTGTGTGAATGAGTTGCACTGTTACTTTCTATTCATTAATGAATACGTACATATATTTTAACTTCAGTTTTAGATGCACACCCTTTCCTTGATTTTTCTTTCTTGGCAGACCATTCTTTCCATGCGTTTAGCATGTAAAATTAAGTAAGTCCTTTGTAAATACAAGCTAGTAGATCATTCAATACCTGGTGTACTGGCCACGAATCCTAAATTCTGCTGTATATTAAACATGCAGAGTGCTAGGCTACACTGTTTGTAGTCCTGTAAATTATTCCAGCTAAGAGAATTGATGCACAGTTGTAGATTGACAAAGAAAGTGCAGGAGGCAGTGTCTTGCTGAGAGACTGCTCAGATCAAAAGTCCTATCTCTGGCTTCTCTGTTTGTCTAAGTTGCATTAAAAAGTTTTGTTATCCTCCATCTATGGTCTCTGACACAACATGATGCAAACAATCACATCCGTGGATTTGTTCAAATTCCTGGGTAAAGATTTAGTTTTGGCTGGTTGACATGCGTATGTTTTGCATCGAACTTTCACTGTTTCCTCCTTTCTGTGTTGCTGTTATTTTCAATTAATGGAGACAATGAGGAGACAGTATTTGCCAATTCTGACAAAATCTAGTCTAATGTTTTTAATGTTTCAGACATAATGCCTGTCTGGGGATGTGGAATTTGGCCATATTTAGAGCTTGTTGGAGCAAGCCTAAAATAACCATAAACCTTGAAGAATCTGGGGCATTCTAAGACTTTTTATGCCTTCAGCATTCACTGCCTTCTGAAGCAGTACATCTCAGCCAAGTTAGTGCTCTCCAAGATACTTCATGCCTCACCTTCAGTTCTGTGCTTCCTCAGTGAAGGTGGAGTTTGACATAAATGTAAGCTTCTTAGCACAGGAGGGTGGACTAGATTATCTTCTGAGGTCCTTTCCAGCTTGAACTTTCCTGTGATCCTGTAATCATCACTGGAAAAAGCAGTCCTTGAGTAGGAGGTCCTGCCCCACACTACCACCTGTGCTGAGCCAGTGCAAACATTCTTCCAGGCCTGTGATGATCTCAATCTGATGAAACGGATAAAGAAATCAGTGTTTGTTTGTTTACTTATTTTGTCAGGTTACTTTTCAACCAAGCCCAGTTCACTCCTTGAATCTAATTTACTGAGAGATTCCACAGAATCACAGAGAGATATGGGGTTGGAAGGGACCTCTGGAGATCATCTAGTCCAACCCCCCTGCCAAAGCAGGTCCACCTAGAGCAGGTCGCACAGGAATGCGTCCAGGTGGTTTTTGAATATCTCCAGTGAAGGAGAGTCCACCGCCTCTCTGGGCAGCGCATTCCAGTGGTCTGCCACCCTCAAAAGAAAGAAGTTCCTCTTCATGTTTAGGTGGAACTTCTTATATTCAATTTTGTCCCCATTTCCTCTTGTTGTACCCCTGGGCACCACTGAAAAAAGTCCAGCCCCATCCTCTTGACACCCTCCCTTTTATGCTTTATAAGCATTGATCAGATCTCCCCATAGCCTTCTTTTCTCCAGACTAAAAAGACCCAAGTCCCTCAGCCTCTCCTTGTAAGAGAGATGCTCCAGGCCCCTAATCATTTTCGTAGCCCTCTGCTGTACCCTCTCTGGCAGTTCCCTGTCCTTCTTGAACTGGAGAGCCCAGAACTGGACACAATACTCCAGATGGGTCCTTACCAGGGCAGACTAGAGGGGGAGGATAACCTCCTTCTACCTGCTCCAGAAATTCCTCTTTCAGTGTGTGTTTATGGGAATGAGCAAGGAGGATGAAGGGTAGGAACACTCTTTTAGCAGTAAAATTGCCTTCAATATGATCCACACTACAGTGTTCCAGAGATATTCCACCACATGTCGTGGTGGCAGCTTTAGTGGTAGGAGGAGGGGCTGTTGGCACTAGAAGATATTTGAATGTCCCTGAGCTCCAGTTTGCAATGCTTTCTGAGTCCACAAGCCAAGAAGTACATGGCGATTGCTGATTTCAAAGGTAAATGAAACATCAAGTAGGAAAAAACATTCCAAAATTCAGAGGACTCTTCTCACTAACTCTTTTGAAATATGTTTTTTTTGCTGTTTAAGCTTCCTGCACTACTATGGGAAGGTATAACTGGTTTTATACAGTTATTTTTTGTCTCTAGTGGAGTTTGCTGTTGAGGGAGTTGCTTAAAATACCAGTTTTAAACTATAGTACTTTGCAGAAAGACATTGTATACAAGATTTTCTGGTACGAGTGGCTATGTTTGGTTTTAATATTCTGGCTATCCATTTGACTATCATATTAAAATGGGTCAGGCTAAAACAATGTCGCCTTCTCTTAGCTGGGTATGCATCTCACTGTGATATCATCAATCAAGAAGTTTTTGCTCCCTGCCATGCCTACATCAGCCCGGGATTATACTACCAGCTCTGCCGCTTCGACGCGTGCAAATGTGGAAGCAGCTGCTTGTGTAATGCTCTGGCTCACTATGCTTACCTCTGCGGCAAGCACGGGGTCTTCGTTGACTTCAGATCTCATATTTCTTACTGTGGTGAGTAATGTTTGCAGAACAGAGTATCTTTTAGCAATGTGTAAAATTCTAGAAATGCCACTCACTCCACAAAATACAGGTATTGAGCTTTTTTACTGGAAAATAGAATTGTGCCATGAGCTTATGACATACTCAGGGGAGAACGCTAATCGCCTTTACGTTAGGCATCTGATTCGGGGACCCTGAGCTGCCTCACAGGGGGTGCCTGTTCCATTCCATTGGCTACAGAAAGAATTTAAATTTCTGACGCTGAGCTCCTAAGTTATATGGAAGCCCCTATTAGGCTAAAGTAGTCAGGGAGGGGCAGAAGCAGGCCTGTTCCATAAGGGAAGGCAACTTGGGTTGGCAGGGGCTCCCTGGGGAGGGCAGAGCAGGAAGTGATTTACCAAGCAGGATATACTAATGATTCAAAACATGGCGTTTCTAACTCAGAGTAATGCCTCAACTTCAACTGTACTGTTCTTCCTCTCTTGAAAGCCTAGATACACCCACCACACCCCACACCCCCCTGACACTTAGCACATACCTACTGCTTACACAGTTGATAATTCCAGCCAAGGAATTTTCTAACAGAATCTCACCTAAATCTAAACATTTCTAACTTAAGAAATCAGTAAACCAACATAGTTTCTCGTGCATTTGAACTCACCCTAGTGCAGCAAGAGATCATTTTGCTTTGCTGTTTTGCACTCCCATGATACACTGCTTTGTTTTCAATTTTCCACATATTAAGAGTATGTTGTTCTCCCTTCTCTCTCTCTCTCCTCCAGCTGTGATGTGTCACAGTGGTATGCTTTATCATCAGTGCTCTTCTTTTTGTAAACATTCCTGTGCTTCACTTTCTATGGCAAATATCTGTGGTGATGACTGTGCAGAAGGATGTAATTGTCCTGATGGGAAATATTTTGAAGAGTCGGTCAGCTTTTGTGTATCAATGTAAGTCATAAGAAAATACAGTATATACGTAAGCACATTTTCTATTTGCAACAAGGTTTAAAGTAGGGGTATTTTTCTGTTTTTCTCAAGATGTAGACTTCCTAAAGAGGATAGCAAGAAAGACATGAAGGTTTCATATTCTTTTATACTAATCAGTAGTGGGGCCTCATCTGCTACTATGTGTACAGCCATCTACTGTACTTTAGAGAAGATATGTCACACTGCTTTAGAGAGAGGGGTGATGAAACTTTTGAATTCATGGGAAAGCATTTTCACATGAAAACCTTGTTTTTATCACTTACGTAAAACTGAGAGAGAATTTACACAGTAGCAGTCCATAAAGTCACGGATAGTATGGAGAGAGTGGTTAGGAGTGTCTTTTATTGTCTCACAATGCAAACCAAATGAAAGGAAACAAGTTTTGTGTATTGTATACCAAAATTGTACAGCTTACCACCATGGGAAGTTACTGAGTTCAGGTACTGAATTAAAACTGAAATGACTATATTTGCAAATGTCAAGATTATACAGATTTATTGCTGTTCATTGTGAGATATTTTTGAAAGATGAGTAAAGTCCATACCATAATATAGATAAAGACTATTTGAAACTATCAAAGAGTGTAAGGTAAGTTGGTATTCCTATATTTTTGCATGGTTTCTAGGGAATTCTGTTGCTACTTCTGTCCCATCTGGCTTTTATCACAGGGTTAATAGATTTTGCTATGATAATTCCTCTAACCCATGATTTTGATAATACTTTGAGTGGGAACTACTTGTTGCCATACTCTTCCCATAACTGGGAAGAAAAGTTCCTTTCTATAAGACTAATGCAGAGAAACAGCAAATAAATAATATGGAGATTGAGGAAAATCCTGTCTTTGTTGAAGACAGTGGGAGTTTTGCCATTGACTTCAATACAGCCAGGGTGTCGGGTGTCATCCTTTAATTTTTGCCTTTAAAAATGTATTGTAAATATAAATAAAAAGATTGATTTAATGAATTATAAGGCCTGCTTATCATAATAGTTTGACAAATGGATTGCCCTCAGATCTCATTTCATTTTGCTTTTTTGATCTACACGCATAAATATTCTTTTAACAGATCTGCCTGTCATTGTCATTACAAGGGCAAAGCCCTCCAGCCTGGAGAAATCCTCCTCATGCCAACAGGCTCCTGGTAGGTTGGAACGCCAAGAGTTTTATCTTTCATGTATTACAGTTTGGATGCTACTCAAGACCCCTGAGAGTTTTTTCACGTAGAATGAAGGTCTATTGTATCAAGATTTTATTTTTATTACACACTAAGCAAAAGGGAAACTAATGTAAATTGGATTACATACCTGCTTATTTTAACAACAGGATACTTGGAAAATTCTGTAGGCCAGTGTCTAAAGAGCATCTCAAAACACAGGCATGGAGGTTGCAGTCCTGTTCTTAGACCTGGAGGCATTATGATAGCAACGTGATCCTGGTTTCTGAAGAATAAACAATGGGATTCTGTTTTGGAAAGTCTGTCAAAGGCTTGCAGGGAGCTATATTTGTGTCACTTTGTATTATTAATTCTTGATGGAATCCTGACCTCGCTGAAACAAATGGGGAAACCTCCCAGGTTTCCTGGTCAAACTTGCTCATTTTACAAGCAATGCTTTCAACCTGCAGATTTAATATTGTGTCTGTGACTTGTGCATCAAGGTTGGCTCTGGCTGAGGTCATATAGGGGCTTCATTTTTCTGCCATTGCTACGCCTCTCCAATGTTCTGGGTTTTTTTCACAGTTAAGAAATTAAGGAATCAGGTTAAGTTGTATTATCTTTTTTAACGTGATGGCTACAAAACATTTGACCCTTGAATAAAGATGGGTTTGCTTTTCTTTTTCAGTCAATGTTTGAATGGAACAGTGAAATGTATTGAAGCCACTACAGAAAATACAGGTAATTTATGGTCTTGTTTCATATTACAGTTGCACAGAGAAAGTTTTTGACGTTGAATAGTCATTTGGTTTTCTCCTCATATGTATTTCCATTATGAGATACTTAATGTCATGACATATTTAAAATAGAAGGTTAGGAACACAAGTTGCCTTGTTTTTTTCTTTTTCCTTTTTCTGTAGCACAAATTGTACTACTAAGTCACTTGGGAAATTAAAAAGCCTAAATACATGTGAGGTATACGTCAATATGTTCTCATGTGAATACCTAAATTAGGCTCACTAGGCATGTTTAGAAAGCCCTAGGAAGCATTGATTTCTAGAAAGTAACTTAATCTTTAAGAATGAGCTGTGTATCAGATCCAGGGTACCTAGATCCAGGTGCTTAATATTAAGTTGATTTTGGTTTTTTTACATAATAAAACATCCATTAATTTTATATCTGTAATACAAATGAAGCTATAGACTTTTATTAATATTATATTCTTATGTGTAATAAAATGTATGCATTAAAATAAATAGTTTGTGAATTAAAACAAATAGAAAACCTGCAGTGTAAAAGAGAAGTTGATCTCATTTAACCTGCATTTTGCATTTGAAGTTCACATATGCCCTGAAGGAAAAATGTACTATGACTGCAGATCTCCTGTGCCTGGATTACCAGCAGCAGGTGTGAACTGTGTGATCTCCTGTGCAAACCTTGCCATGAACTTCTCCTGTGTCCCCTCACCACCCTGTGCAAGTGGCTGCGTTTGCCCCCCTGGGTAAGCTTTGGAGGAACAGCCTGGAACACAAGCCATATACATATTTTTCACAGTTTAAATCTGCATATTTTTTTTTTGCTTTTTAAATTCCAGTGGTATCACACCTCTAATTTTGAAACTATTGTTCTGTAAATTTTTGCAGATGCACAGTCACAGTTAAAATGCCAAGTCTTTCTTTTGTCTCTGAGAGTCCTTTTGTCTTTCCTGCTGGTATGAGGCTCGATGCTTTAATGCTTCCTCTGTTGGAGTACCCCAGTTTCTTCATCCTGAGACCATGCTTCCAGCATCCCATAAGATATCCAGCTTGCTACCGGTCTGATTGACTGGTATTTTGACAGGAGATGACTCCCACCACTTGCAGAGTATAGTTTATTTGAGTGTAGAAGCAAACATGAAAAAAAATCTTAATGTAAACCATCTGTGTTCCTGCTTTCTGCTCAAGTAATTGTCTCACCTAGATTTCTACTCTGGCTTACAGTACTGATGCCCAACTTGGGGCGGGGAGGTGGGAGGTGCAGGCTGGATCCTGCCCCCTTCCCCTTCATTCTTTCTGCCCTTCTTAACTCAGCCAAAGTTTTTTTCTTTCAGCTCATGTATTTGGATTTGGTGCCCAGAAACTGTCTGCTGAGCTTTGCAGGGGTCAAATCAAAGTACAAAAGCTAAAAGCATTTGTTCTGAAGTTTCTATCAACCACCACTCCCTCCAACTCTTTCCATTGCCTCGTCTGATACCTGCTGTATGCACTTTCAGATTTGAAAAGTCAAATATGCTGTACAAATTGCTGCAATTTGACCACAGGTGGAGTGTTCCTTGCTTTTTTCTCAACTTCTGATTTTATTTCCCTGTGTGCAAAGCCAATGGTCCCCCTGACATTATATTGGTTGTGCACAGATCAGAGTGTAATGAGACTGCCAGAATTCCCCTTCCAGCTACTTGTGACATTCACAGATGACTAAGCAGTGGTGGAGGACAAATTTCAGGCATAAATTTTTAAGATTTCACTAGTTGTTCTTGCTTGGTATTCAGTAGTCCTCTACAACTTTAGCCTCAACTAAGATGTTAGCTTTCAATACCATTAATGTTATAGAAATAAACAATTATATTTTACGCATAATGCATGAGTCTGTACAAGACATCATATAGAAGTTAGTAAATTTTCACTGAAATACCACCATGATTTTTTCATGAACTTAAACTAGTTAACATTGTCACAAAAGTTCATGTGAAAATTTCAAAAAATTAAAATGTACGTTAAAAAACAGAGCTAAAGACTTGCTCACACTCAAGCAGCATTCTGTCATTTCAAATTGATAAGCTGATTATTTTATGAATTATAAACTATAAAAGGGTTATAGAAAAGCCAAACCCCAAGTTTCTCTCAAATAATGTTTTAATACTGTGATGATATATTTTTTTATGCTCTTAAAATGTCTTTTTTTTATACTCTTAAGATGTTCTTTTTTTTTTTGACTTCTCCCACCTCATTTCTACCACTACCCATTGTTTGGCCCAATGACCTAACCTTTACAGAGGAAACCTGAATTCTCCTGAGACTGGTACTATATTCTAGCATCCTGGGTACTTATGGTGCCCACAAATAAAAAACAGCTTATGCTTGGTATTGAAGCCCTTCCCTTTGGAAACCCATGACAGGTTGGACTCTAGTAGGCAAAAAATGGTTCTCTTAAAGTAAAAAAAAAGTTTTACAATTTCTATTGTTAAAATTATTGCACAACGACTTGTAATTCTTTTAATCAAGATTTAAAGAGGTGACAAAGAATAAGAAACACTGAAGGTCTCTGGTATGCTATAAAAATGGAATAGAATAACTCAAAATTTCATGAGGAAATTAGTTTAGAATGAATGTAAATTCACCACCCAAAGATACATTGAAAGTCACCCTAACACTGAGCTGGAGAAAAGAGAAGTTAAGTTGAATTACAGAAGTACAGAAGAGTTGTATTGGAAGGGATCTCATGAGGCTGTCTAAGTTACTCTCTTGCCCTTAGGTAGCATCAGTGATACCTACATTATTCTTGGAAGATATTTAACTTCCATTGATAAAGACTCTAAATGACCTCCCTGTGCCATCCATTCTAGTATTTTTCTTTCTTTAATCATTTTTCTGAACACTTGACTTAAAACCAATTAAGTCAAATGAACCAGTAATTCTGGGGAGAGGAAAACTCCAATCTGTGTATTCCTTTTAACTTCAAGTAAAGCAATTTCAAGATCAGACTTTGAAAACACATCTCTCTCTGCTCTCAGTTGTGTGTTGCAATGACAGCTGCAGGAATTTCTCCCCTAAAAAGCAGCATTGGGAGTGTCAGTAACATTTTTTTAAAAGAAGTTAATGGTGCTAAGCAGGTGGAATTGAGGAGATAGCAAAAAGTGGTTAAACACATCTCTAGGTCAGTTATTCACGGTCTGATCAGACTTGCAGCTCTTTGCATTAAGAGCTGCTCTTTTGTCTTAACTTTGTTAGTTGTTTCCACCTCCCCAGTTCAGACAGGTAACCTCCACCATCGCTCTTTGTGAACTGTGTTCCTTTTCTCCTGCTAACTCTGCAACAGCTGCCACATCCCAGCTCACCATCCTGTGCTCAGAACTGCTTTGTGCAGAGGAGCAGGCACATCATTCTGGCTGCTCCCCTGGGACAGGAGGATGAGGGAGTAGCAGGGAGGGAAGGGCAGCCTGGCTACAGCCTCACCAGCGTGCACAGCACACAGATGCTTTGCAGTTTGCAGGGAGAAATACTTACACTACCTGTGCTCTTGCACAGGGGCTGATGCCCAACACAAACATACCCCTTTTGAGATAAAAGGAAAGCCACAAGTGTGAGCTTTGTGAGGTCTCCAGGTGTGCACAGTGGAGATTATTTGATCTGGGCAGCTTTTGCTACTGAAACAGTTGTCTTTGGCTGGCTGGCTGACCGGCTGTCCCTGGTGGGGTTAAGATGATATACTGCACATTCAGTTTCGTTGATCTACTTGTGAATTTACACTTTTGTCTTAATAATTCTTTTGTTTTGAAGGATGGCTGAGCATAGAGGGAAATGTTATATTCCTGACAGTTGTCCATGTACCTGGAAAGACAGGGAATTTCTGTCAGGAGAAGTGATAGCTACACCATGTTACACCTGGTGAGTGATATGCATTTTGCAGACTTCCAAATCATCTCAGTTTAGCTGCAAAGTGGAACTGACATGGAGAATGTGTTGAGCACACTGAAAATAAAAAAATGTATAGATTTGTTTATAGACAGTTACAGAACATATCTTTTAGTAAACTCACTAACAGACTTGGAAGAGTAGGCAGATTTTTGGGTGAGTGATTCTTCAGGTCTGAAAAGGAACAGAAGATATCAAAGTTAAAAAGCAGTCAAGAACAAATGCTTCCTTCCACACATATTGGTTAATCCCTGCAAAAGACATTTGGCATTTTGGAGAACAGAATATCATGAAAGATAACCAAGGAGAAAAAAAGAGAAGTTAAATGTATGACAGTGGTAAATTGTCTGCTCCTTTGGGAACTGGGCTGTTTGCAGTATAAGCTACCAGTCAGCATGAACAACTGTATAGGAAGAAGATCATAGAATTGTCTAGGTTGGAAGAGACCTTTAAGATCCTCTAGTCCAACCATCAACCTAACCCTGAAAAAAAACCATCACTAAACCATGTCACTAAGCACTACGTCAACCCCTCTTTTAAATAGCTCCAGAGATGGTGCCTCAACCACTTCCCTGGGAGCTCATTCCAATGCTTAATGACCCTTTCAGTGTAAAAACTTTTCCTAGTATCCAATCTGAACCTCTCCTCGTGCAACTTGAGGCCATTTTCTCTTGTCCTATCGACTTGGGAGAAGAGACCAAGTCCCACATCTCTGCAACCTCCATTCAGGTAGTTGTAGAGACCGATAAGGTCTCCCCTCAGCCTCCTTTTCTCCAGGCTGAACAACCCCGGCTCCCTCAGCCTCTCCACGTAAGACTTATTCTCCAAGACAGGCAATAGAAAAAGAAAAAGGAAATAAAAATGGATTGGAAGTGGAAAATGAGCTAACATCCAGCATCATTTTTTAAGGAACCTTACCTGGCTTACATTGGTAAGATCCATTCCAAGATAGATCCATTATAATTTGCTAGCCAAAATATCTATTTTCAGATAAGTATGTATCTAATTATAATAATAATAATAAAGTTTGGCATGATAGCTTTTAATCAGCTAAAAACCTCATTGGCAAATCAACTCAGCTTATACACTTAACACAAGCAAAACTAGAAGCTGTGAGTGCTACCGTTATACAAACTTGTGTAAGGCACTGAATGAAGCTGACAGAAAAAGTAATCCTGGAAAAATATCAGCATTTGTTTCTTAAACTCATTCTGTACCTGTGTGATACCCTGAAGTCTTACAGGTAGCAACTGGAGGTCTTCTGCATTGAATATGTGCAGATTTTAATCAAAATTTCATGAGAAAAAAAATAATATCGATGTTTTATTAATAAGCATGTAGTGGTACAGCATCTTATCTGTACTGGAGGTAGCAAGGAAATATTTGCATAAGCCATAAAAATGTTAAGATTTTGCATTAATTTCTTATGCATTTTTATTGTACATATGTGCTGACGGCAAAATGCTCAACACTTCTCTGCTACAGCATCACCAATAACTTCAGAAGCAATCCATAGAATAGCTCTGTGTTTCAAGGTCTGAGAATTTTCTTTCTTTCATGAATTTCTGAATAACTTGAAATAAAGAACCCAAGAAAGCTTTTTCTTGAAAATAAAATAAAAAAAAAAAGGCCCTGCTATGAGAAGATACTGATTGTTAATTTTCCTTACAGTGTTTGTCGGAGAGGGGTATTCAACTGCACCAGTTACCCCTGTCCTGCTGTATGCACTATTTATGGAGATCGACACTATTACACCTTTGATGGACTGGAGTATGATTATGTCAGTGACTGCCAAGCTTACCTGCTAAAGGTAGGAGGATTATTCATTGATTTTCACATGCCAAAGTGAAAGTTTCTGTGACAGAGCAAGTATTTTGAACATCAGGACATGATCTGTAGAAACAAACATTGTGAAAACAGGTGCAGAACAAATGTATCAGAAAGGAAGAATCTGTAAATGACGTTTTGTGCTCAGCCATGTGAAAATGGTACATGGGTGTATCCTCACATATCTATGTGCTCTAGAGAAAAACAGAAAATTATGTTTTCTGTGCTACCTTAACCATATTTTCTTCACAGTGAGCAAAGAAAAACACCATAAAAACTGTTCTAGAACTAGGTGTTATCTATAGATCTATTTAGTAATTATCTATAAACTCTGCTTGGCAGAGGGTTAATGACAACCTCTGAGACTGCTTGGAATCCCTCTTGAATGTGATCTGCATCAGATCTGGAGTGTATGTATATAATAATATCAAACACAATGATTTCATAATTCAGCAATGAAATCCTTCATTGAGATTGTCTGGCAGCTACATGCTAATGTTCCTCATAGCACACATTTACAGTACATTGTTAGCCTTTTTTGTTTAAAAATACCATTACTGACATTTAGAAATATATTCTATTACTAACAACACCATTGTTTATTATCATTGTTGCTATTATTAAGGCTAAGATTCTGTCTTCTAAGTTACAGTAATGTGTTAAGGAGGATATTAATTTTCTGTCAACCCTGACTGTCTAACCTTAAGAAAAAGCATGGTTTCTCAACAAGGACTACTGCAAATAGTTTATTTCATGAACACTTCAGTAGAGTATTCACAGCTGTGAAATAAAATAGATAGGTTCCAGATTTTTTTCTTTGTTAAAAAAAAAAAAAAAAAAAAAGAGAGAGGTTTGGTAAAGATAATATGAATACCTCAGAGCAAACTGCTGGCTTATATCACATTGTCTCATAAAAGAGCTCTTACTCTTAGAGGTATATGAAGCTTTGCACAAACCTTCCTCCTTTAAGATGCAAAAAATACAGGTTACTTTACCTTTAAAATAATCTTGCTTGTATTATATGGTGGAAAGGTGTGTTATCATTTCTTAATTCTTATGCCATCCAGCCAGAGAGGTGTGTAAGACAAATCTATGCTGTTTTTTCAAGCTTTAGTATGATACTGGAATGTTTTGCTTTGATAATCAAATGTCAACTGCCAGTCTACTGCATAACAAAGTACCTATCTGGAAACAAACCATGGGAAGCATTTGGAGTCCAAGAATAAATTTGGCAGCCACATAATTAAGGCATGTGGCACACTGCCAATAGGCCTTTCTTCAGGTGAACATGATGACACAAATGACGAAAATGCTGCCTACGTAGAGCTGCTTTTCAGATGTTTTTCAGTTTTTCAAACTGTTTTTTTCCCCCAAAAGTTAACCAATGTGAGAAAGTATGGCCTAATCGGTTCATCATTTTTCTTTTCTCTTTAGTATATGGAAAATTTTCCTGATCTATATTGAAGGACTATTTATTACAAATTAGGCACTGCATAATTATGTCTGGAAGAGATGATGTATCTGTGGGCTCATTTTTGACTGTGGAATGTTTGGAGAAGTTTTAGAGGAAAAAATGAAAGAAACAAAGGAAGGGATCATATGGCAAATGCCCAAGAGCTTTGGGGGAACTATAACCCAGAACTGATGAACTATGTGATGTACAATCCAGGAACCAGAGGAATGGAAGATGGCACTATAACAAATAATTTGAAAGGACTCCATGGCTGAATTTGGCAGGAACAGACCAGTATGTCTTATTTACATAAGAAGGAACTTAATAGAAATTATAATAAGGAGAAATGATAATTGGGGAAGAGTTGAACTCCTTCTTTTTGTAAAAGAAATTCATGCATGATGAACCTTCTGGGTTATCCCAGTGAAGACAGTAAACCTATGGATGAGGATGATCAAGTCAATATGTGTGTATTTTAGCTTAAAGACCTTTTGGAGACAAATTTCAACATATATTTTTTAGAGACTAGTCTCTCATATGGTGTCATATGGTATGAGTGAGGATTCTTTGAAACATGAATTAAAAGTTAGAAGTTAAAAGATAGGAATAAGTGGACTTTTTTTAGAATGGAGAAATCCCAGTGTCATCCCATAGGTATCCATGCTGAGACCTGTGTTCAGCATCTTCAGAAATTATTTTGAAAAGGCGGTGTGAGGATTGCGGTGGAGTATGCTGATAGTAAAGAATCAGTCTGAACAGCTGAAATAAAGACCACCAGAAGGTTCAGAAGAGCTTATGGGAGAAAACACTGCATGATAAAATGGAGGGTGAAATTCAACAATGAAATATGCAAATCAGTGACCAGAAAAAAATCACTGCAACTATGCTACCATGAAGATAGGCATTAAATTAGCTACTACTATGCAGGAATGGAATTTGTGAGAAGAACATATGAAACAGATTTAATTGGCATCTTCCTAGTGGCAGCCTGAGTGATAATCCAAAGTGTCATCTGTTCTCCAGTTTCACATATGCTTTTATTTGCATGTACACAGTTAAACCACAGCTGTACCACGTACACGTACTCAGTTGTACCACATACTAATGTCGTTAAACTACATTATATATGCAGACATGATAGCATGATGAGGCTGTTCTTTTTTGAAATCTGCTTTGTTGTTCCTAAAGCAGAGGCTTCCACAGCTGTCTCTTCATAATCATCCTCCTCTACAGTTTGGCCATGTGCAGTGACATTTTACTAGCAGTATCAGAGTAATATAATGAGTCTCCCTCTCAGCTACTCTTTGTTCAGATGTGAGAGAAGCTGCCTCTTATAGCCCGTTATCCAAATAAACAAACCATATGAAATGTGGGAAAGTGTATGTAGTTGCAAAAGTTTAAAAGCCTTGCCTAACACATTGGCAGGCACAGCTGTCAGAGCAGTCTTGCCACCTAAACCATGCTACCTGTTCTACAAACAAACAGGGATAACATGTGAAAGGTTCACCAAACACCTGAAATCGAAACAGCTGAAGTGGTTGTAATGTTGTATAGACAACACTGTAATGACTTTGACCTTTCCTTTTTACTAATCTTTTTCCTGTGAGAAGTGAACTGCTTTGCCTCTGCCATCTTTTATATGCTAAACAAAGGTATTGTAGCAGTGCAATAAAGGAAATGATAGCTACAATAAATTTCTTGGCATGCTAATTATTCCCAGACATAGAACTGAGACCAAGAATTCTGATCTGAATCCCATGTCCCTAGTGGCATGATACTGTACTGTTCCCATCCTTTTTACCAGCCCTCACTGTTTGATTTGGCTGTTAGCCTCCCTAAATGTGATCTGTTTGAGCAGCTCTTTAATTTGTCACTGTATTGCACTGTACCATAGAAAGAAGTCATCCTTACCTTTTACTACGTTTTTCATAAGGGGCTTTTGTGCTCTTAGGGGAGAAAAATCAAGTATCAACTTTCAGCCAATTATGAAACTTCAAACTTTGTTTTCAACATCAGGATCATCTGTCAGGCTTTTTTGTTTAAGGTGACAGTAGGTGTATGAAAAAGCCCTTTATAGGTGTATGAAAAGCTGTTCAACAGATATATCCATTGGTCAGAAAATGACCAATAAGTTTTAATGCAGCAATTAAGACAATTAGGGCAGTAATGTCTCATGAAATGATAACTTCTTCTTTTTCAAGGAATTAGGAGGTACATTACATACTGAGAAGTAAAGTCCCTGTATGGATGAATGCTGCTCTAATGTTTTAAAACCTCGTAGTTTCAAAGGAAAAAAAAGAAAAATCTTGGCAGACCAACTCGTTTAACTTTCATCAGTGTAGATCATGTAAACACTTCATTTTAGCTAATCTGAATATTGATGAATTTTAGCCAACTAATTTCTTAATGAAAAAGATTTAAATAGCTTGCTTTCTGTATTTTCTTGCTTATCTTCTGTCATTGATGATGCTACATTCTTTCCCTAACAAAAAGGTGTTAATTTTCTAGCAAACTTTTACTGCATGTTACTTGTACTTGCAGTCTATTTCTTCCACTTGCCTGTTTCATAGACTTCTGCTTTTTATAATACAATTGCTGTCTTTCTATCAAGTCTGTTGGATTTTTTTCTCGTTTTGTGGTAGTTTCCAGTACTGCAGTCCAGTGCATTCTTTATCAAGGCTTGAAGGGTCAGTGCCCTCAGGACCCCTCAGACCTGTTCTCTTCTGAGAAGTAAAATTATATTCTCTCTGATTTCAGGGAGTATCCAAGCAAGAGTTTAGAGGGATAGTCCATCTGTCACAATATCCTTTAATGAGAGGGAGCTCTGTTGTAATGCTTATCTGCCTTTCCAAAAAAACCCGCAAAACAGTCCACTGAAGTATTTTCATTAATTTTAGTACGTTGTCGATGAGGTCCTAAAGCCAAGAAAAGGAAGAACTGTTTCATTTCTGTATCCTGAAAGATGGAAGTCAGCAGAACTAACCCCTCAGCCTCAAGTATTCAGATTTTATGGATTAGCCCTAACTTTAAAGCATGCGATAAAAATGTTTTCACTTCTTTTCACTTGATATTGGGGTTTTGACCATTTTAAAGTCACCTTTTAAATCTTTTTGATGCAACCACGAAAGCTCTTTTAACGCCAATGTTATCACCAGATTTAGTGTGTTAGAGGATTATGAAAGCAACAACCAGACATTTGATCAAATAATTGAACAGTTATGCCAATTAGAAGTTCAGATGTAGCTCTTTTGGGTTGGGAGACACCACATAAAGCCCATTTTTTAAGGCAGATGTTTACTTAACAAAACATGCATGATCTCGTGAACTACAGTATCCCAAATGACTACCCTACTGATGAGCAGTCCCCAGTGTTAGATACCTGGTCTGCCCTTGGGAATACAGCAAGGGAGCTCTTTTCTTGCATGCCTCTTCTTTTGAACCTTGAGGCAAGTTCAAAGCTCTTAGCTTATGATGTTTTTATTAGAATGCTTAATACAGAAGTTGGTTGATACAGTGATAATTCTTTACCCATTACTTAATGATGTATGTATCTTAATTGGTAAATTTATTAAATGATGACTAGGCGTAAGCTGGAGCAATCACTCACAAAGCAACAATTCTTCAGTTACACATCACACCTGAGGAAGTAAACACAGCTTTTATTCCATTGCTCTTATTGAGTATCTGTAATTTTTTTGTGCAGCTTTTTCCAACAAAATTTGTGCCAGGTAGCCACTCTGTAGATCCATGAAGCTGGAATGAAATAGTATTTTGCATAGTGTCTTTTGTAGCCTATTTGTAAGATTAATATGTTCTGCTCGCTGTTAGTCACCCTTTGGAGGACTAAAGCTGCAGGTTCATGGCTAAGCAACATTGTCAGGCTGACTATTCATAGTTAAGACAAATATTTTCTTTTAATAGACTCTGAAGATTTTAATGGGAAAGTAAATAATGTTGAATTTGAAATTACAAATGTTTCACATTGGAGACCTGACTCTAAAAGTAATTTTCATCTATTGAGGGAACAAAAATGTAACATAGGGTCCCAATCAGAATGCCTTTAATTTTTTAATTGACATATCTATTCCTCAAAGCCACATTCCAGCAAATAGTTTCATGAGTAAGTGATGTGCCAAAATATGTCCACTTAAAACACTTGTCGAATAATTTATAGCAACAGTAACTGTGTAGAAATACTGATGTGTTTCTTGACAATTTGCATGCAAATTTGTGTCCAAAAAAAGAGAGATTAAATTTCAGTGACAGTATTATTTACTGTGAATAGGTTACTCTGCTCTGGTTGCAAAGAACACCAACAGTTTTATTTTAATCAGTCCCATGATTTCAGAGGAAATCTTTCTGGATGGCCTCTTTTTTCTGGGTCTCTGGATGACCTGTAAGAGTCAGTAGTGAGCTCTCTGTGGGAGATAGTCCATTTCCATTCTTGTCTTCAGCTGGGAAGCACAGTGCTGAGATAACATTGGCTTTTACCTGTTTTTCTGTTTGTTCTACCCCTTCTGTGAGCAAAAGATTTGATTACAGTTGGCAATGGATTTATGCTCTGGTTCCATTTTCTCCAGATCAATGATTTCAGACTCAATTACCTCTACATGCCTTTCCGTCTCCACCACCTGATTCTCCAGACCATTAAATCATGCAGTGAATGAATCACTTTTATTCTCAAACAAAGGAAAGGTTTTTTTCAATTTGTGCAGATTAGCATGGAGGGCTTCCAGGAAAGGCTTGGGGAAAAGTTTCTTTCCATGAGAATGGCAGTTTGGAGGCTGTGTGTGCATGGTGTGACTCAGAAGTTGGATCCCCTTTCCGAAGACCTTGCCATTTAGCGACCACACAGCTTGAAGAAAGTGACCTTTTCACCTTAAATTTCTGCTTTTGGGTTAATGTTCAGCATCCAACAGCCCTTTCACTATACTGACTCTAGAATGTTATACTCTGGTGGCTGCCTGAAAAGGCAGTCACTGTAACAATGACTGCCTGAGTTGATTCACCGTTGGTGGGTACAGTTTTGTGGACTGTTGCCCATCTTCTGCTGATACAGCAGTAAAAGATGAGCAAAACCCAGCATCATGTGTTGCTGTTTCAAGAAGCTGTACAGTGTGTTGGCAGCAGTAAAATGAAAGCCTTTTGCTGTGTTTGAGGTGGGAGGATGCTCAGATTCATCACCTGTAGATGCTGCTTGGCAGTTTATGGCCACTGACTCTGGGTCTTGTCACTGAGTTACGAGAACTATGAATTAAATTTACTGTGGTTTAGGTCAGGATATGAGTATTTTTGTTTCTGAATACCTAGAAACTAAGCTTCAGCGTTGTAAATGAACACATTTAACATTTGTTATATTTATAAATAAAAGCTTTGTGGAGGTTCCAGCTTTCTAACTCCTGCCATCATTTGCTGCAACTCAGAAAAGGCAAATTTATCACCACAATGTCTTGTCCTTTTTCTGTAATGTTATGTTGTACTTTATCATTACAAGCAACAATGAAAAAATATTAGCATTTATCCTCCACTTATTAATAAAATAATACTAATAGTTTTCATATAAATACCTGCTTAGATCTTTAAAACTAACACCACCAACTGTGCTGCTGATTTGTGGTTTAGAATAGCTCATGTTGCAGAATGTGTTACTTGGAAAGAAGTGTCTGAATGTTCCCAAATCCTTAATCTTCAGCATATCTCATTTTTAATTAGAAAGGGATTGCAGTAATATGACCTGTGCAAAAGCCAAATCAGATACACAAGCAGGGAAAGCTAAGTAAATGAAACAAAGGAAAATCTGTTTTAAACGATCTTTTCTCAAATCTTTTAATACAGATCTCGTAAAATATAAAAAACAAAACCAAAACCTTTCCAGTGATCTCTATCTGGTTAATCAATTTTTTCAAAATTAGGAAACATTGACTCAGAACAGGGTTTTGAAGCATATAAAGTAAAATATTCCCTGTCTTGTACTTTTCATTTTTAGCAGTAGATTTAAAAAAATTACTTGGATCTTAAAAATATTATTGACAAAACCTCAGACCTCCCAACAACTCCATATTGCCATAAACGCTATGATAAAAAAACGATGTCTAACAAAGGATGCGTGATATAATGATTTATTTTTCCTATTGATTGTGTACATACACACAGATAGTTGTAATGCATCTTTCTCAAGAGCTGTTGAGAGTTTATTCTGCCTGAGGTGTATCCATTCGGGAAGTCACTTTTAAAGAAATAGGAAAGAGTTATAGTGGATGCATTAGCAGACATCTGGAAGTTGTTTGAGGGTGAGTCAGTAGCTGGAATAATCCCCCTCCCTTTGAATTTGCATCAGTGAATCTACTCAATCATGTTGCTCTTCTCCATTTCTACTCAACTGCGCTGCAGTGCTAGAAATGTGTCATATCTTACAAGTGTATAGCAAGTTTCTTTGGCATATTTTAAGTGAAAATAATCACATAATCTGCAGCTCTGTAGAAGACGCTGAGGAAAAGAGAATTTATGTGCATGTGTGTGTGCATGAGCAATTTTGGTCTTAGGTTCTTAGCTCTTAAATGTTTTTGTTTTCTTTTCTTTTTTTGTTTTGTTTTGTTGTTGTTTGTTTGGTTTTTTTAAGCATTTGTATGGAAATACATAATACCACTGGAAAAATAAGCACTATTACTATCCATTTCCTCTCTCCTACAAGAGAAGCACCTACTACCTCTCCTGTAATATTGTTTCCCGACTTTCATGTTCAGTTCCAAGATGAGACAATGTGCATCAGTGCCATCTGCTGACTCCGAGCAATATTGCTCCAATTGAATAGCTATGGGGAAAAGCATTTGACGATAATAATTTGTACAGGATGCAAAAGCAAGGATTAAATACAGTTTCACAGAATGTGTATATATAATTTTGAAATGGAACAGAAGAAATTGTCACATCAACAAAACGAAAGAAGCCTTCTAATACAAGGCGTTTCTTGGTGTAAATTGTGACTGAGTTTTGCATGATAAATGTGTTTTCACAGGTTATCTGGACATCACCCCCACCTCCCATAAAATTGCAAAAGAAACTTACAGGGCAAGATCATGTCAGGTGCCAAGATATTTTTCTGCTCTTCAAAACCACTTCAATATTTATGCCTAAATGCTCACTAAATCTGGGCTAAGATGATAGAAATCGAGTTATCCTAGGATCAAGCTCACTAGAATTAATAGTTTCAAATGTCAAGTTCCTTCAGAAGAACCTCAAAGCCCAATAAACAATGAACCAAACTAATTCTGAGTTTTCATAAAATTTCTCAAAAGTTTAAGTCTGAAGGGAGCTAATGGTATCTCCCTGAAACTATGTAGGAAGGAGAAAACAAATTCTACTTCTTAAACTACTGTATATTTTTTCAGTATGTTTAGAGGTTTTTGTGTTGTTTGTGCATGTGGCTATCTATATATAAACTTCTAAAGAGTCATTAAACCAAAAGTAAAATAGGATTAATCTATCTCTATTCAGTTCCCAGTATGTCCCTAGATGCTTTTATGGCTGGCCTAGTTTGCAAGTCATTGTATTGTAGGGAGCAAAACCAAAAGAAACAGGGAAATCAGGGTATTAAGAAAAAAAAGAATGAGTCTTTACACTGAACAGTTAGAGAGATTTTAATGAAGCTTTCAAAGAAGATAAATATGACCACTTTTAAATTGCCTTCTCCTAGGCTGCATTTTGACTATGTAAGCACACTGCACAGTATTGTTATTGGTTGAGAGTGATAGAAAATTTCTAACAGGATATTGAAATAGAAAGTTTCTAACAAAAATAAACCCTAGCATTCCCAAGCACTACTTAAAAAAAAAAAAAAAAAAAAAGGAAAAAAAAAAGCAGGGAAAGCAGGGCTTTGCTTTTTTCAGCTAGGAAGAAATATGGAAAAAAAGTGCAGTGAAGTCTAGAAAAAAAATGTCCTGAGAAGTGGGACTGACAATGAGCTTTTGACTGACTGCCCAGAGCTGTGACTCTGTCTTCTCTGTTGCTTGGCAACTCCATGTTATCACAAAGAAACTGATATTAAGTTGGAACAGGCTGGATATGGTAATTTACGTGGGAAGATACTCTTGCAGTGGGAAAACCATTTTATTTCTAGTTTCTGTCAGCATAAGTAGGTTTCACATGATGAACTGTAGTACATCCCCTGTTGGCTGCATTTTACCTAAAAAGGTAAAGAGAGACTCTGCCTTGGAAAGAGACTGTGCAGAAAAAAAAAAAAAGAAAAGAAAACCAACAAAAAACCCCACCTTGTTATTTATTGGACTTGCTCCTGGTGTCTACTCAGACATTTCTTCCAGCGGCAGTGACAAAAGATTGTTTTCATACCTGTGTGGATCCAGTGCAGATTAGAAAGATGGAACTCGATTACTATCATTTGTACTATCACAGTCCCTAAGAGCTGTCAAGATTTGCTCAAGACCTCACTGTCTTATACAAACATTAAAAGATGATCCTCATTTACTCTAAATAGCCCCTGTTCTTTCTTTTGCATTGGCAATAGTTAAGTGCTAAGTTTCATCTACACTTTATTTCTTCCCTGCTGAAAGATGGGACTGCACATGTAGCAGTTACAGAATAATGTGAAGACTATGTTAGAAACTGTCACTCCACTTTGAATTTGGCTGGTAGTGTATGGCTGGGAAAGGACTCAATTTGTATTGAGGTGTATGAAGAGAATGGAGAGGGTATATATGTAAAGCAAATCTTACAGTGAAAGCTTTGAGCCACAAGAGGTACATAATCCATAATGGTGCTTTTATTTTTGGGTTTAGGTCTAAGTCCAATTTAGAAAAAGAGAAAGCACAGAAGATTTGTGATTTAATGCAAAGCCCTTTTTCTTAAATGTCTGGTTTACTCATAGATCTACTGAACCGCCACCACGGTATCTCTGCATTTCCATCCTGCGTCACTTCTAGCAATTTAATACCAACATGCAGTCCTACAAGTAAGGAAGTACTTCACAGGTCTTGAGGACTCCCTATTCTGGCTTTGGTCAGCAAAACACTCCTTGTCTCCAGGCTTCTCTCTACTGCAGAGTTAACTTGAAGTATAACTCAACTTTTGCCCTTGGCTCAAATCCCAACCATACACAAAAACTTCTGACTTGAGTATGCTTATGTTGTTCTGCTGAAGGGATTGGCCTGAACTGTCAGAAGGCACAGGCAGCAGTTTCAATTAACATAGCTAATACAGCTACCCACTGCTGCTCCAAGAACTTGTCTTCATTGCCAAAAAAGGTGTATTTTACTGTCGGGTAATTAGCCTGAATTAACTATCCTTATTTAAAATAAAGCCCTCCATCACTTTTCTTATGGTGAAGACATTGCTTCCCTATTAACTCAGAGTGTCCTCTTTTGCTGAGGCTAAGCTAACTGAAGAGGAATGAACTCTGCAATGAAAACAGCCCACAGTGTCCTAGGCATCAAATAGACCCACAGACTGCAAGCAAAGTCCTTTTCTGAACTGACTCATGGTGGGGAGGTGGCTTCTTTGCTCGCTTTTCATTTGGCCAGCACAGAATGTATCAGCTTGCATCCTATCTACCAAACTAATGAGTTTGTCTCCTTTTTAATTTACCACATCACCTCCAATAAATCCAAAAATGCTTTGGGCTGTTATCTGACTTGGAGGGGAATAATTACTGGACTGACTCCAGCCGCAAGCCTGGCTTAATTAAAACACAGTGTATTTCCCAAAAAGGTAGTGACCAATATTATTCTGAGTGCAACCTAAACCAACTTTACAACAGAATGGAACAGATGAACTTTGCTTTACCCTGAAGCTTTCAGTACTTAAACTGAGCTCCCCTGCTAAATCATAAAGAACTGATTTCCTACACCCCCTTACCACCACCAGCTAGTGGCTAACTTTACCCACCTTAACTGTTGTCTTTTAAGATAACAGCTAACACATACCACCTGTTTCTTAAGCCCTGGCATTAGGGTAACATAAAGCTTGCAGGCAGTCTCCCACACCTTATGTTCATTGCATTTGCTCACGCTGCAGAGTGTTTTCTATGCCAATGAGTAGCATCCTCTGGCTTGTGGATGATGCTACACTAATGGCAGCAAAGCTGTAGCACCTCATCTGTGTGGCAACAAAAATACTTCTACACTTCCTGTCATCTAGGGTTGGGTGTCTTGTTTTGTTTTGTAAGATTGAAAGTGTTGTTTAAACAGTTTGGTCACTATGATTTTATTAAGGAAAAAAGTAATTCCTTCCCATATTTTCTGTATGCAGTATTTCTCACTGGTGAGGAAAACCTGCTGATGTGTTGTTTTTTATTCTTGCATTTTGGTGAACACAGAACAAACAAGGGCACAAATGTGAGACAGACAAGGAGAAGTTAGGAGCGTGTACCCAGCACCTTTCAGGGGTACACTGGCCGAGCGAGAGGCACATCGACCAAGGGAGGGAGCAAAGCTCTGGGGAGTCATGCTGCAGGCACTAACCAAAGTAAGAGTTCCCTCCCATTGCGGCCAATTGGAGCTCTCTAATAGCATTGCTAGGAGCCAAGAGGAGTTCCCAGGACTGGGCAACTGCTGAAGCCACCATTCCTATCCTGCCCACTATGCTCATTAGCACCTGCAATTAGTTTCAGCTAGTCATAGTCTCAGAGAGTATTTAAAGAAGGGTTGGAGTAAGAAAAGTTTAATCATCTTTTTGTTTTCAGCACTACCTAAGTGTCTCATATAAGACTGGATGACTTAACAGGTGAGATATATAGTTTGCCACCTCCAAGATTATTATTTTATATCTGTCTCAGGTTTGTAATGACTGTTGGACTGAATTTGATCAAAAATTAAACTGAATTCAGAAGCACTATTACTGACTTATATTAATGTTGTGAAGTTAACTCTCTCAAGTCTTTTCTATAGTTGTGGCTTCTTGTTGACTTGCAAGGATTGGTACAGATATGAACTGAAAGGCAAATTAAAATAAGAAATAATAAGAGTAACTGAACTTTATTTTTGATAGTGGTAGTGGCATCAGCTCTGAAAATACAGCTGATTTCCTTTGTTCTAGTACCAATCCTAGCATGGGAAATTCCAAGGTGCATGTGTTTCCCTCTGGGTACAGAAGAACCACGGAAGTTGCAGGTGAATAAACAAACACATTTAGCCAAGGTGCAAAAGTGATTTTATGTGCTGAGAATGCAAAGTTAATTTAGAGGCTGGAGAGCAAGCAGATATGGGATTGGGAAGGTAGTAAATCTGAATTTTGAGTACTAAAACACCAGTGAATCACAAGACAACAGAGTAGGCAAATCTTCCAAATGTTAAAGAAAAAAGGCACAAACAAACATATCAGCAGAAACCTTTGCCCCCTCCAATAACACTGAGTATGACTCATGGTTTTGTGAATTTTGATGGGTGGTAGTACAAAATCTTTTCTACCATCTACTACTGATGGATGGTAGGTTTCTTGGTTTTAAAAATACTAAAACAGCTTGATCTCAAGTACCTTGGTTTAAAAATAAAGTTCTTTTTATAGCATGTCTTGATTTTGACAACCAAACTGTGCAGTAAATACTGGATTCCACATATGAGCACATTTCAAAAGCCTAAGCTAGATTCTTATTTTAGGGATAGGCTGATCTTCTGAGTTTGTGAAGTCCTTAGAAAGAGGACTCACAGCTGAATGTAATGGTTCTTTGCGTTTAAGCCCAAAGTTTGAGTTGGTTGTAGGTTCGCCTTTGAATTTAAAAATGCATTCCCTTGTTTGATAGCTTTTCTTAAATTTAATTTGTAAGATGTGTAAGTACTAAGTCATCCATCTTTCTGTGATGGTGACCCTGGAATAAATCTGCAGAAGTGAAATGCAATTGAATCTATAAGTCAAATGCTTTCTTCTTTGTATTGCAGAGCACAGATAACTCAAATATATCTATAATTGCTCAGAACAAAAGGTGCTTTGACAATGATATTGTTTGCTCGAAGAATGTGTTCATCACTGTTGGAGACACTGAGATTTATTTTAGTGAATCTTCTGAGAAGCAGGTTAGTTATTTTTTTTCCTTTTTGGGTTGCTCTTAACGTTAAACATTGTAAAGTTACAACTCTAAAGGAGCATGTTTTTGGAAAACATCTCTCAGTTTGAGTCACCATAGAGCTTAGGCCTGGATAAAAGAGCAGGTTGCAGGAAATATCTTATTTTTTCATTGTTTTTTTTTCAAGTTCTGCTCTACTAAGAGGCCTGCTCAAAAGCCTCAAGCAGTCAAAGCATATTGGCATTTGTTTCTTTCCACTTGGTTTTGAAAGGGAAACCAGAGTACAAAAACAAAGCAAATTGGAATGATTGAAAAGTCAAATTATCACAGTTTTAAACAACACTTCTACTAATATTACTTACTCACCTATGTGTTAAAGATAAAGATCTTAATAAATATTCATTTCTGTCAGAAGACCTTAAGGGGACAGGAAAACAGATCTAACTACCAGCTTTGGAAGGCTGGATATTATACTGTGATACACTTTCCAGAACAGGACATTACAATTCTGTGGGATAAGAAGACAATGATGCATGTTAAAGTTGGACCTCGATGGAAGGTGAGCCAGAATAAAAGCTGGAGATTTTGTGTAGTTCTTGGTGTTACTAATGTGATTTCATATTGGAAAACTGTGATTGTCTTTTCTTTGTTACTAAGTTTCCTGGTTACATAGCTGTTTGTCATGGTGCTTAGCTGCTGGCATTTCCCAGGTGAGAAAAGATGGAGGATGCGATGTAATGGCTGGACTCCTGAAGATAAGGGGTGGTTCCTACATGCACGTTTACTCTATTGCTCCACACATTGCAACCTTGCAAATATGCAGTGATTCAGCTCTGACCCAAAGTTACTTTGGGGGTGGGAAGAGAGGGTGAGTTTTGAGTTATACCCAGTTCACTGCATGTTTCTGTAGTTGCTGAGGCCAACGGAAAAGAAGCTTCTGTATCTAGTGACATGAAAGATGGCAGGTTTGTAGCACAGATTGGATTAAGCTGATGAGGGCACTGCACCCTGAGATGTAGTAGAGGCTGTTGAGATGAACAGATGGAGTCGCATCCTGAGTTTAAATTAAGAAAACAAGATATAGGAAAGGATCTAGACAAAACCTGACATTTAAACCTAGTAAGTACAGTGAAAGAGTTCAGCCACGATGCAGGGAAGAATATGAGGCTCCTTCTGTTGCCAGTTGCTCTTCTTTGTTCCATTCCTTCACTATCACCTGCCCTGGTGTCTCTGCAACTCAGTCTTTGGGTCCTGGCAGAGTAACCTTATCTGCACATTTGATGCTTATGTTCCTGCTTTGTCTCAACCATCAACACACATATTGAGAGGGGGCTCTTTCGAGTAAAGAAGGCATTTTATGGTAGAATACGATATCAATTTTTTTGACCTGTAAGTCAAAGTTACAATGACCATCTAATTTGGTTTTAAAGCAACATTATTATAGGCTTTTGTCCCAGTAGCTCACTTCACATACGAGCAGATTTATCAGCCATTAATACACTTAGTGTGAAAAAATTCTTCTGTTTTTGATTAAGTGAACAAGGAGCTGAGTTCTACAGGTTGCATGTAGGGGCACAAATACTTAAAGCTTTTTCTGTTTCCAATGACTGTTTCTTCCAGAGACTCCAGTTTGGTAAGATGATGTCTACAGCAGACTTTCAGGAAAAAGAATCCATTAGAATGAGCCACAGCACCCTAGAAATCCAACTCCACATTTTACTATTGTGCAGAAATATCGTTTTCTCTATGTATCTATATGTCTATACATGCATATGTACTTTTTCCATTGCTAGCACATGCCCCAACACACGAAAGTTGTAGCTGTCTCTTTTGTAACTGCTGTTACAAATGTTCTTGCTATTGTGAGCTAAAATTAGAGGCAGCAAGCTTTAATGACAACAACTAGTCAGGCTTCACAAACATAAGGTAATCCACCTGAACTCTTGATTTTTGGTCTGGATGCACTACTAAGCTTTCAGAAAAAAAAATACGACTAGATTCCAGTCCCTTTTCACATGCTGACAGTAAGAACAGATTCTGGAAAACAGGAAGGAAAAAAAGGAAAAAAATTAACTTCTATTAAAAATTATTCGCAATATGGAACTGCAAGCATAGCAGACTGTCAGATATTTTCAAAGTGTAAGTTAGAGTTGCATTCACCTTTTCCAGTTTAAGGATGTTTTATTCCACATGTCATTTTGGTACATGTAGAAAAGTAATCCTCCTTCTCTTTTAGGGTAAACTGGCAGGTTTGTGTGGAAACTTTGACAAATATACTTCAAATGATCTGACTACATCAAACAACATGGAGGTGAGAAATGCACAGGTGTTTGGAGACAGCTGGGTATTAGGACAGGTAAGTCCCATGTCCAGTAAAAATTTATAAAAAAAGGATGATAATTTCTAAATGAACATGTAATAAGCACATGATGTACAGGGATTTCTCTAAATTCATTGTCAGTGTATAAGAGGAAATTTTAATTTTTATGTCTGTGGATGTGAAATGTGTTAATAATGTCTTATGTCATAACAAACATATACTGCTTTTAAATAAAACCAAACAAACTCTGGGGAAGAATATATTTTTCTTTATATAAGATAATTATCATAGCTGTCAGGATTTCAGTTTTCTAAAAAGTTATTTGTGTTCCTTCTGATATTTTGGATTTGACCCAATTTCAAAAACAACTGCCTCCTCTGGTGTTGGAGACATCAGGATCTTGAAAGTAAATAGAGTCTGAACTCTGGAAAAAATGGTCTAGAAAAAGGTTTCTTTCTGAACACTGAGAAAAAAATTCATGATTTCTTTTAGTTGCAGTCTGTAAACAGAGAACAAACTGATGAAGCAGTGGTCAGGAAGGGATGAGACAGAAAAGGTTCAGAACAGCAACAGGCACAACCCAGTATGGAAACTTGGTTTCTGAGGAGAAGGGAAGAGGATGTAGAGAGTGGATGACCACAACTGTGTTTTATAGCACAAGAGAATAGGTATTTTACTGATTTGTGCTGAGAAGATGGAACATTTTAAAGCCTTGTGAATCTCCTGGAAAATCAGTATTTGTAAAGCACTCCCTTAAGATGTCTGTGAGAATCATTTTTTAATCTGTTCCCTTCTTGACTCACAGCAGGAAATTGAACCAAAATCTCTCACCTCACGAAAGAATATTATATTTATTCTACTTTGGAGTAAAGATTTTGGGACTTCTTTTCCTCAATATCCCCCTTTGGTTCTATTTTGCTCTACATAAAATGTTTAAATTATGTGAGCAAGCAAGGAAAACATGTAATGTTGGTGATTATACTGCTCATCTAAAAGGTGGTACGTAAGGAAATATGTAAATACTTTATATGGAGTGTATGAATTTTTCTTTTCCAATGTATCGGTTCAGTGTCTTCTTTAAAAAAGTGTGTAGTGTTTGCACAGCACATTAACTTCTAGAATGTTATGATCTTTGATTATGCAGCCCATACTTGCACTTGCCTTTTTGTGGCCATATATATTTTTTTTTGTAATTTTTTTTTTTTTAGTAAAATCTCATGTAATCTTCTGTTTGGCATCGCAGGCAGCCTGTGCTCAGCCAGACTTGACACTTCATCTGCCTCCGCAGTAGGTGCTAGGGATTTTTTTTTTTTTTTCAGAAAGGACCTTTGGCTTGGTCATCTTTTTTGCAAAATCTAAATACTGTAAAGGGATATTTGATAGGTGGAGGCCTAGAACCCAACGCTGCTACTGGCAAATGTTCTTGCCTTGGCAGTCTGAAGCGTGGGAAGTTTCCAGGGTTTCTTGCTCCTGGGAGCGGCAGCACGTTTCCCCATGGCAGCATCCGAGCATCCGTGTAGGAGGGCAGCAGAGCTGGGTGACTGCACTGCAGCTGAGGCTGCTCTGGGACACCCCAATGCTGCCTGTGGATCTACTGTTACCTCCTCCTGGGCTTCCCTGCTGCACCAAAGGGAGTATGGTTTTGGAGGAACTTGTGTTTTCTGAGCTGAGTGTTGCTTTGTGACATCTTTCTGCTAGTTTGTTTTTCTTGCTAAAGAGAGACTTTAAGAGAGGGAGTTATATCTCAGCCATTTTTGAGTTATCGCGATGATCTTTGACTCTATTCTTTTTTTTTTTTTATGAGTTACTCTCTTCCTACCGCTGCTTCTTTATTGGAAGTTACAGGGCTAAAGCCATCTGTAGTACGACTCCATTTAAAGTCACTGCAAAACCACCAGGGATAGATTTGGACCATGTATTTGTTTGTGATGTTACAGTTGGTTGCTCTGGTAATGATTATAATGTGTCACAAAGAAAACATTTTGTCTTTATGCGTTGAGCAGACAGCAGGAACACTTTAGTACTTCAGAACAAAACACAAGGATTCTTTTTTGTGCAAATGTTTTCGATTATAACAAATCAGGGAAAGGGGAAGATGAAGAAAATAGCATTTAAACATAATTTTGTTTTCTGAGTATGCAGGTATAGTGCACCTGAGTCCATGGTAAACATACCTCCATATAAAATGTTTGTGGTATTTTTTCTTGTTTTTAAGTGCAAGAGCCCAAATGAAACACTAAGGCCATGTGAGGTACATCAGAGCAAGTTCCCTTATGCCAAAAAGGAATGCTCAATTTTATACAGTGATGTTTTTGCACCTTGTCGCAATGTGGTAAGTTTATTAAATATCCAAGATGCACTCTCAAGTAGGAAAATATTAAAATTCCAGTAATTAATTTCTTCTTGCCACTCTCCTCAGTCTGAATACTGTGGAGATTACGGAGTAGAGCCCTGCAAGTACTTCTACATGGGTGGGCTATGTTTACGCAGAGCTCTTCGTTCCTTTCAAGACTGGAGCCTAAACATAATAGTGATAACTGGGAGCCATGAGTTAGTAGACTGGATAATCAAGGTTCTGTTCTCTTTAGGTTTTATTTATATCCTTTATTTATATAGGTAACTTAATTTTTAAGATTTTTGTATATATTGCAGGATTCTAAAATAAGCATTTGTGTAATGTACCTACAGCTTATCTCAAACTGTTTTGTTTTGTTAACTGTTCTGCTCAGTATAGAAAGAAAGATGAGAGTGAGATTTCAGCTTCAGAGCTATCAGGATTTTTAACTGGCTGAAAGCTTAACATCTGCTTTTTATCAAAACTCTGAGGTATGGTGTCCTTGTTTTCCCAATACCTGGCTGAGCCTGGGATTTGAGTTACAAGAATGTCTTAAGTTCATTCTAGGTGAGATGGGTACAATAGCTTGTCTGAGAATCTTTAATTCCATTTTAGGGCACCTTCTATCAACATAAGACATGCTCTACACAATTTTTCCTATTTCTGATTTTAGCTTCCCACTGGTATTTAGTTATCCAAGATGTTTCTTTACACCTGTGCAAGCAAGACCCATTATGATATTTGGTCTCAGTCTCTTATTTTCTTTATGGCTATTAATACTAAATGAGATCATTAGATGTCCCAGCTGAACCTCCTGACTTTCAGGACTGAAGTTTGATATCAACATGCTTTGGAATTTGCCTGAGGAGGAGGTTGTAGTAGCTTAACCCGAGAGATTTATTAATGTTAACTTTAGTTACTATGTAAAGAATTTTTTGAGCATGTGCCTGAGAACATAGTGATGACTGCATTTTCGAAGTAGAAAGTAATAAATAAAAATGGAACTTTTGAGAGTTTTTAAGGAGCTGTATTATAATAACTCATAAAGAGAGATACTTCCTCTTGAACATTCATTTTCTATATCTTATCCACGTTGTGATTAAAATTTGCAAACACTATGCCAAAAATTTAGCATAATTATGTTAAAAAATGCATGTCAGGTACAAAACATGTCATTTAATTAGGAGTTGAGTATTTTCACATGCACATATCTGTCCTGTATGGGACAGCCTGTAAAACAAGCACCTTTCAGGTGCTTTTACGACCTATTTGTCAACATGTGAAAATATGACTCTTACAAATGTAATATAAAGTGACTTCCTGTCAAGGATATCTGCAACTGACCAGCTGCATGGGTGGGGAACTGGGTACTGAGGGGAAAAGTCCAAGCAGAGACTGACACTGGGGGCATAGAAGAAACAGAAAGTGGTGGTGTGGATTTGAGGACATTCTTGAAGCAGCGCTTTTACAGTTGTTCCTGTTGGGCAGGTGGTGGAGGGTCCTGTTGTCCATGGAGGCAAGCTCTTGCCTATGGGACAGGTGGCCTCAGAGTTCAGCTGAGGCTGGAAAATCCCGTTTTTAGGGAGACAAAATCTTGCATCAGTGGTTGGCAGTGACTGATGGATTGCAGTTGCCTGGCTGAGCGCTGAACTTAGCAGGAGCTGAGAAGCCTTCACGCTCACAGAAAAAAAGGGTCTTCCTTATAACTGCTGAACTCAGCAGGAGCTTTGACCTGAGGCTCTCAGCTTGTCACAACATCAGGATGTTGCTGACCTATGGAGAGATGCTGTCCTGCAGATATAAGAGACGGGTTCTGCTCTTTGGAGCCAATCTGCTGTTTGGTGGTTTCTGTGAAGTTATTACAGCCATTTTCAATGGAGCTAATACTTGTGCCTCCCACTCCAGGGTATCCCTGTTTTCAAAATAAGAAAAACAATGAAAGCAAAATGGCATCTCTCACCACTGAAGACAGAAAGTCTTCATATCTTTGCCAGCTTCTAGCAAGTGCCAGCTGAAAAGCTGTCTCCATGCTAGATAAGTGCTGCTTTATTACTGTGATGGTATTTCTGTAAACTGACAAGTGCCATTTGAGGGCTCTACAGCTGAGCTAGACCAGAGTCTAAAAATGAGTTTTAACCAAAGAGAAGCATTGCTTTATACATTCCATGTGTTGAGTAAGAACACTATTTTAGAAATGTTGCTCAACATTACAAAAAAGATGATTATGACCTAAGAAATAACGTATCACGTAAAACCATGAAATAATGTGATAGGATTTTAGAGTGGGGAAGTGGATTTCTGATCTAATTAAGGTTTGTGACATTCTGCAAAATGTCACCAGTGTGGTCAAGCTTTCTTTCTCTTACAAAAGCCCCTCTACAAATTATAACTTTAATTATTTGATACTCAGAGCTGCAGCTCTAACTTTATTGTTCATGCAAAACTGACAGGATGACTATAGATGGCAGCAGTTGCTTTATAAATACACAGAAATGCCAGCTTCAATGTCCTCTCCAAAACTGATGAACAGCAAGTGTGTGGACAGACAAACTTGTTAATAGTCACTGAATGAAAATTTTCTCTTGGCCTATAATAATAATAGGTACAAGCTGATCATTTAAAGCATACTTTTTGTATAGGAATGTACCCAAATCTTAGGAAATGCCTTATTTCTGTGTTAAGTTCTTTCAGACAATCCAGAGGTAGCACTCCTGCTGAAAATGGAGTGATAAGAATTTGTACAGCTCATGCAATTAATTTACCAGCCCTGTTCCTTTTTTTTTTTCTTTTTTTTTTTTTCCCCCCAGATTGATGTGACTTCTTTCGTCAAAAATTGTCACACAGACACGTGCAACTGCAATCTTGGCGGGGACTGCGAGTGCTTGTGTACCAGCATTGCAGCTTATGCCCACAAGTGTTGCCAGCAAGGAGCAGCCATTCACTGGCGATCTCCTTCCCTCTGTGGTACGTACCTGTGCTGGCCTCACGCCCGAGCTCATCCGGGGTACCTTCCGACTTTCCCTGCCCAAATATGACAGAAGCAGGTGGATAATAAATGTACTACTTCACGTTTTTCAAACTGTCTTTATTTTAGCTGTTAGTCTTATATATTGAGATTTGCTGTCTTACTCAAGAGTACTGCCTGTGTTCAGGGTATGCCAGTATGGGGGCCACTGGAAAGGCACTGGTGTACCAGATCTGGGGTA